>NC_064547.1:16521853-17168996 GCF_023856365.1 Brienomyrus brachyistius | reverse complement strand
GGGCACGGCCATCGCTGCAGGTGGATAACCAATTCTGAACATTACAAATGATCTGTCCCACAGTCCACTTCCAATTAATTCATCCCAGTTCATAATACCCAGTCACTGGTGTCCAGTATCTGGCTAAGCATCGGGACCCAAAGTGTGCTGAGAATCTCACGCAGTCATGTCGGTTATCGTTCTGTAGGTGTGGTGTCTAGATTCAGCGATACGAGTGACCTGTTGTATTTAGTGTAACATTTTATTTAATTACTTAGCGAGTAAAGGTGATGTACAAGAGAGCACTGCATGAGCTCAGAGAGCAGGACAAGCCAGCATCCCTGTTTGGAAGAGATTTTCATATCAAATTATGGTGAAGTTTAAGGGCGTGAATAATGACCCTATTGTTCTATGAAATGTTCCTTCTCATCTGTAATCTCTCTGGGCCGAGAAAACACACGGAGATGCGAACAAGGGCTCTCCTGGATGATGCGCCAACAGAACAGAACCACTGCTGGTTTCTGCGCCAGTCATCCTAAGGTGACATAGGCGGCTGCCTAGGGCGCCATCTTCTGAGGGGGTGCTGACTTAGCAAACCACCGGGGCTGACCCCCCCTTGACCAGCCTCACCAGTCACATGATTATTAACCATTAGTGACTGTTGTTTCCGGGCTGCAGGTGTCAGAGTCTCCGCCTGGACAAATGAGATTCAGGGCCCCACATGGGAGGCCAGTCTCTGGTGTGACGTCCCCACGACCCGTACAGAAGATGGGCCGGATGGGGGCTGCGCTTCTGGTCAGAGAGGAAACTACAGTGTAAAAACACAACACAGCACAACAAATGTCACAGGGTGTCATGTGACCAGCTACAGCCATCTACCACTGCTTACCAAGGACACCCACGATGCCAGAGGTACTCGTTTAATACTCATTTAGTACTCATTGAATACTCACTCATTAAACACCCGTTTATTTATTTTACGCTGAAGGACTCGGCTATCGTCTGCTTTAACAGATTAATTAAACTTTAATGAGCTGCCTCAATAAAGATGCTAAGCAGCTAAATAGCATTAAAGTGACATTTTTAACACAAATAAATAGCCACTTAGCAAAAGCTCCAGAGTGACTTTTACATATTAACACTGGCTGGTTTCGACTTTGTTTTACTTTGTTTGAGGTAGGTGTGCATTCATTAGATAGCAGGATGGTAGTAAACATGTCAATGGATGGTAATTATCGCCCACATTGGTTTAATTAGGTTAATTATAGCGGGGCTGGCTTGGCTAGCATTAGCCAAAAACGACACATTAGTGTAAAAGCCCCATTTCTTGTTTTTGCCCTTTGCAGATCTGCTGTCAGGCTTCTAAAACCTTTAAATTGGGGATCGCCAACGCCAGCTCACTAACGAGCCCCATTACCTTGAACTCGGTTAATTCGGTTTCACCGTCAACAGCGTCGGGGCCAACGTGTTAATTGAATCTCTTTGCAGCCACCCGCCTGAACATCCTGTGCCGGATAGACGAGACAGCATCAAATCTAATTTGTAATCTGGAGTGGCCCTCGAACCTACGTGGCACCGGCGTGCTGTCCGTGAACTCACAGGATTCTCCGTGAGTATTGAGCTCCGCCCCATGCTGGACTGAGTGGTGTAACTAGGGTCTCCTAATACGTGCCGCTGGAATCCGTGCATGATTCAAGTACCGAGGATCTGCAGTGAACTTCGAATGTCGTTTAGCTCACCACCCGAAGCCTTCATCTGTCACACGCTGTAACTTTTATTATTTACAATGACTGGTGAGTTGAAGCTTTAAGTGGGGTATAATTAACCAGGAGAGTGGGTAAAGGGTAACAGTAAATCTTGGCATGGTCCTAAACTGATTTGCTGTTTACTTTTGGCAATCATAACCATCAGTTGATCCTGGATCAGATGATGGCCTCTCGGCTTGCGAAACATTCCTCGTGAAGTTTACATTTCAGTTACCATTTCAGTCCCTGACAGTCCTTCTGACTGGTGTCCATTCCCCCCCCCAGATCGGGGATGGGTGCAGCGTGCGAAGCCCGCAGGAGGGAGGGGTCTGACTCTGTGACGTGCGTGTTGGCGTTGGGCGCTCTCGATGGCCAGGTCACCCTGACGGTCAGCGTCTCCAGCTGCACGGGTCCTGTGCAGTCGCCGGCCATGCGCTTCGTCCCGCGAACTTTGCGTAAGTTGTTTGCGGCTGGGGATTGGATTGTGTGATGGGGGCAGTTGTGTGACAGACTCACTTCTTCACTGCACGCTTGCTTTTGTCCTGTTATCTGGAGTCATTTCTGTCTTCCTTACACGCCCATCCAAGACACAGCGCCTGATTCCTTCCTTCTTATGACAAGATCGCAGACTTTGTTTTACAGCAGGGGTGTCAGACTCCAGTCCTGGGGGGCCGGAGCCCTGCACAGTTTTTGGTTTCCCCTCATTTAACACACCTGATTCACCTCCTTGTGCTAATTACCACACAGCTCTTGAGCTGAATCATTCATGGTGGAACAGGGGAAGAACCGAGCAGTTTGACACCCCCTGTCTTATCCACCGTTTTGTTAAATCTACCTCTCCCCCCCCCCCATAACATATCGCCCTCATATCACCATGTCGCATGATTCTGTTCACCCTGGCTTAGCCATACTGTGCTGCCTCACTACACCCACCCATTATCTTAAGGGCATATGAGGTGACGTCTTTGACCAGATGGGAGGGGGGACCATGTGCCACTGGAGGCATTGGGAGCTCAGACACACATTACTGTTTGCTTTCGCCCTATAACCATGGCGATATGTTGGAGGCTTCCGGAAACAGGCATGCGTGTGTTTACCTTCCGCTCCTTCTTAGCCTTCCGTGTCCGACCTGGGGGCCTCTGCAGAGCCTCTGGACTGTACACATCACCCCCCCCCCCCCCCCCCAGAGCTCCCTCTCTTTAAATCCCGTGGATCGGGCTAGAAGCATCATCAGCTGCTGGAAGGCCTTGTAAATTTCATAGGGTGAAACTTAATTCTGCTGAATAACGACTTTGATTCTCTGTTTTTATGGGGTCGCTGCAGCCTTCGGCTTGGGGAAGGAGTCAATGAGCTGTAATTAGTATTGCAGTAAATATAAAAAGTCATAAAGATACGTTTTGAAATGTTTCTGTGAAGCATCTGCAGGTAAACTCGTCAGAATCACTGTATATGTAGTTAGAGATTAGAAAATAATAGACTAGAAAAAATTTCATGTAAAACAAAACTCTGTACTTTCTTTACTAATGCTATACGTCATAAAAATATTATTATAGATAATGCAGATGTATAGTATATTTCAGAATAATGAACCAAAGTGCAGTGCGTCGTATATCCTTTATAATAGCACTAAACACAATGGTATAAAAATGGTTTTAAAAAAACAGCAGTGGCCATTTGTTAGAACCAATACCAAGCGACTGCTGTAATTCTGCTTTGGATTTGATGCCCCTCCCCCTGTGACTGGTAACTGATCGAGCCCCATGTACGGTTTACAGTGACGCTGGTGCCCCCAGGGAACCTGCATCACACCATGACCGCCGAGGGCGAAGTCCACTTGGGCTGGACGACACCGCGACCCGAGAGCAGCCAGCTCAGCTGCCACATCCGCTGTGCCCAGGAGTCGTCCGCCCACGTTTTCTTGGTAAGGCCACCTTGCCGATGCACGCTGTGGTTCTGTGACAGACGGGATCACGGTTTTACTGAGACTTGCATCAAGTTATGGCTGATAGACTCACATCTGATTGCATTTACATCCGAGGTCCACAGTAAATAATCTACACTGATCCAGAGATGCCTGAAAGTGGACGCAGTAAGACATTAACAGGTGTATCGCTTAGAGAGTCCATATCGAACTTGTTTTTATGATGGACAACTACAACATTAAGATACGCCAAAATTGACTTGTCCAGTGATTCTGGTCCCAAATGTCCACGCAAGGCTGTATTGCATAAATTATAAGTAGCCAGAGTTAAATTGCAAATAGGATGTATTTCCGTTAACGGATGTTATGAAAAAAATACTTGACGTTTTTATTTTTATTATCAGTTTTTTATCCACTATTTATTGTTCGTTCTTTGTTGTAACTGTTCTTCGGAAACATAATTTTGTTTAATGTTGTGAATGGCTTTCTAGAAATTAGTAGCTCCAGAAGAACTAACTGAGTACTCTACACTAAGTCCTAGATATCTGTTTCCATTTTTTGCGAATTACTTCTTTTTCGATTCACCATAAAAACCACCTCAAGCAAACAAAGATTTTTTTTGATGATATTTGAGTGTTTTTTGAAATTTGAGTGTTTTCGTATTAGAATTTTTCCATCTGTTAAAATATGCAAAGTGTAGGTCAATGGAAAGGCCGTCGTAGATCCCTGTGAAAACGGGGTCCACGCACTGCGTGTGCGGGGAGCTCTACTGGTGCAGTGTTTCCCTTCGTGCAGGAGGTGAGGGACGCCAGCAGACCCGAGGTGGAGTTGAGTGGACTCAGCGCTGGATTTAACTACAGCGTCCAGGTGCGCTGTCGCTCCCTGGAGGAGGCTGGCGTCTGGAGCGCCTGGAGCCCCCCCCTCTACATTTACCTACGTGGTGAGCAGGTCCACCTTCGCCGCTTCTCAGGATGTACTGTGATTCATAGTGGGCCAACAGCTGGACTTTAAATCAGGTGCTTGCTGATTCATGTTCTTGGAGCTTCCTGCTATCGAACCTTTGAATTTCTTTTTTTTTTTTTTAATTCAGCCAGAGGACATTCAGGCAGAGGACATTCAGGCAGGGGACTTTCAGCCAGAGGACATTCAGGCAGAGGACATTCAGGCAGGGGACTTTCAGGCAGGGGACATTCAGGCAGGGGACTTTCAGGCAGGGGACATTCAGGCAGAGGACATTCAGGCAGAGGACATTCAGGCAGGGGACATTCAGGCAGAGGACATTCAGGCAGGGGACTTTCAGGCAGGGGACATTCAGGCAGAGGATTTTCAGGCAGGGGACATTCAGGCAGAGGACTTTCAGGCAGGGGACTTTCAGGCAGGGGACATTCAGGCAGAGGACATTCAGGCAGGGGACTTTCAGGCAGGGGACATTCAGGCAGAGGACTTTCAGGCAGGGGACTTTCAGGCAGAGGACTTTCAGGCAAGGGACTTTCAGGCAGGGGACATTCAGGCAGAGGACTTTCAGGCAGGGGACATTCAGGCAGAGGACTTTCAGGCAGGGGACTTTCAGGCAGAGGACTTTCAGGCAGGGGACTTTCAGGCAGAGGACATTCAGGCAGGGGACATTCAGGCAGAGGACTTTCAGGCAGGGGACTTTCAGGCAGGGGACATTCAGGCAGAGGACTTTCAGGCAGGGGACTTTCAGGCAGAGGACATTCAGGCAGGGGACTTTCAGGCAGAGGACATTCAGGCAGGGGACTTTCAGGCAGGGGACATTCAGGCAGGGGACTTTCAGGCAGGGGACATTCAGGCAGGGGACTTTCAGGCAGAGGACATTCAGGCAGAGGACATTCAGGCAGGGGACTTTCAGGCAGAGGACATTCAGGCAGAGGACATTCAGGCAGGGGACTTTCAGGCAGGGGACATTCAGGCAGAGGACTTTCAGGCAGGGGACTTTCAGGCAGAGGACATTCAGGCAGGGGACTTTCAGGCAGAGGACATTCAGGCAGGGGACTTTCAGGCAGAGGACTTTCAGGCAGGGGACTTTCAGGCAGAGGACTTTCAGGCAGAGGACATTCAGGCAGGGGACTTTCAGGCAGAGGACATTCAGGCAGGGGACTTTCAGGCAGGGGACTTTCAGGCAGAGGACATTCAGGCAGGGGACTTTCAGGCAGGGAACTTTCAGGCAGGGGCGTCCAAGACCAGTGTTGCTGAATGACTGAGTCCCTCTGCTTTCCCCTGTGAAGCTGTAGGGGGCGTGTGGGCCTTAGACGCATTTGGTGCTGGTTTTCAGCCTCATGTTGCTCTGCATGATCCGGCTTCCACAGCCACAGAGACTCGCCCTCTAGATCTCTGCCCTCTCCTTCATTTAACTCCACACTCAACAGGGGCAGACCACCGTGACCCGAGAAGGGTTATTAATATCGGCTCTCAGCGCTAAACACGTCAGGAAAACATCCCAGTGCCCGGTACTGCTGATACTGCCCAGTGCGTTTGTGTACCCATCTAGCTGTCCATCCATCCAATGATCCCTCCATCCACCCATTTGTCCATCCATTTATCCACTGGCAGTTGTCCTGGACAGAATGCCAGTCCATCACAAAGCACACATTCCCACACAATATATCTTTTTTTTCCAAATGGGGTCTCTTAATGCATGGGGCGGCACAGTGGTGGCCTTACACATCTGGGACCAGGGTTCATGGCTCCGTGTGTGTGGGGTTTGCGTCTTCTCCCTGTGTCATTCTGGGGTTTCTTATGGGTACTCTAGTTCCCCCCCCACCCTCCATAGCCCGACAGCATGCTGGGGTTAACTGCAGTTACCCAGTTACCTGTAGGTGTGTGAGTATGAGTAAATGTTGCGTGAGTGTGCCCTGCAATGGGGCCCTGAATCGGATAAACAGGTACAGACAATGGCTAGATTGATTTATGAATTGTTTACAATCGTACTATAGGATTACGCTTCACAGACAGACAGACTAGGGCAGTAATTAAGGGGACTCCATTCTCATAGCCCCCTGATGGAGCCCTGTGCTGTGGAATTTCAGACGGCATGGTGCGGCATGCGGTCTACGTGCTGCTGCCCAGTGAACTATTGCTGATGAGGGCGTGGGTTTCGTGTGACGTCCAAAGTGTCCCCCCCCCACAGCGTAGATGAGCAGGCACTGAGGCAGAGCTGAACGTTCATCAGGACGGGGTGGGTGGGTGCACCATGAACGGGAGGGTGACGGGGGGAAGGAGCAGGTTAGGGTTCTCCACCTGTGATCACAAGGTCACCAGTTCATATCCTGTCTGCCGGCCAAGTTCTTTCACCACTAGGCTCCTGAACAAGCCCCTTAGCCCCAACTACTCCACACACTGACCCTTAAAAAAAGAAGTTATTATATATATATAATAACATACGTCACTTTGGATAAAAGTGTCTGCTACATAAGTGCAATGGTTGATAGATCTTTCAGGATTCCACTGCGCAACGAGAGATGGGGCCTGACATATCACATGTCGTCTTATTTATTTCCTGGGGGCCTTTAGCATTATGCTGGGGGTGACACTGCAATGAGCAGCCAAGCATTCATTGCCCATCCGTCATCTCCTGCAATACCTTCTTTAATTTGGCCACCTGTTATAGCTGTCTCTGTAAATGCCCGATGTGAGGCTTAATCTGTTATAAATCATCCGGGCAGATGCTTTAGGCAGCCCTGGGTCTTTGGGTCTTTTTCTTAGAACGGGCATGGAGAATGGAGGTGTGGCACCATTCGCAGGTTAATTTACTATTTTAGCCTTTGGGTGGCACGTATTCGGCGCGGAACATTTTATAATACCTTTAAATACGCGAAATTCCTAGAAATTTAATGCTGTTTTTCTGGCAAGCAATAAATCTCCTGGGTTGTGGTGCTTCTCTGACGCCCTCTCTTTCCCTCAGACGGAATACTATGTTCGTGCTTCTCTGGAAGTCCTTGTTATTGCCAGTTGCCATGGCAACTAATTGAAAATCTGTGGAGCCGCGATAGGAGTTGATATAATATATCTACAAGGGGAGCCGTACTTGGAAAAGCAGGAGGGTCCATTCATGGATCCTTTCATGAAGCCCCACTGGACCGGGCACCTTATTTTTCAAAAATATTGTGTTTGTCTGTTTGTTCATTCGTTTGTTCACTTCATCTGCAGAAGTGACTTACCTCCCAGAGAGGTTATTCGCCAGCACCGGTTCCAACGTGACGGTCCGCTGCGTGTTCAATAACCGGAGCCTCCGCGCCGAAGATGTGGCGTGGTGGCTGAACTACCACGAGAAGATTCCGGAAAGCCAGTACAGCGTGGTGAGCGAGCGCGTGAGCAGCGTCACCCTGCTGGACGTGAGACCGCCGCGGCAGCGCGGCTACGACGTGCTGCACTGCTGCCAGAAGAGCGGGGCCAGCTCCCGCTGCAGCTACCCCTACGCGCAGATTTACGTCACGGGTGAGCAGCGCATCTCTGACGTTCCATCGCTCCCCTCTGTCTTATGTGGCCCTGGCTTCTCACCTGTCTCATATGTGCTTTTGGGACAGACTTCAACATCGCCATCTCCTGCGAGACCAATGGCGACTTGTCCTCCATGACTTGCCGATGGAACGCCAGTCAGTGGGCTGAGGTCACGTTCCTTTATAGGCAGGTTTCAAGTTTTAGGTTTTATTGTCACGTATGTTTGGAGGAGCACAAGGAAATTCTTATGCTGCAGCAGCAGGGGAGGGGCCAGGTGCAGTGGGGGCTAATAGGACAAACAGCTGTGCAATAGAGGACAAGACAGTGCAGGACAAACAGCTGTGCAATACAGGACAAGACAGTGCAGGACAAACAGCTGTACAATAGAGGACAAGACAGTGCAGGACAAACAGCTGTGCAACAGAGGACAAGACAGTGCAGGACAAACAGCTGTGCAACAGAGGACAAGACAGTGCAGGACAAACAGCTGTGCAATACAGGACAAGACAGTGCAGGACAAACAGCTGTGCAATACAGGACAAGACAATGCAGGACAAACAGCTGTGCAACAGAGGACAAGACAGTGCAGGACAAACAGCTGTGCAACAGAGGACAAGACAGTGCAGGACAAACAGCTGTGCAACAGAGGACAAGACAGTGCAGGACAAACAGCTGTGCAATACAGGACAAGACAGTGCAGGACAAACAGCTGTGCAATACAGGACAAGACAGTGCAGGACAAACAGCTGTGCAATACAGGACAAGACAGTGCAGGACAAACAGCTGTGCAATACAGGACAAGACAGTGCAGGACAAACAGCTGTACAACAGAGGACAAGACAGTGCAGGACAAACAGCTGTGCAATACAGGACAAGACAGTGCAGGACAAACAGCTGTGCAATACAGGACAAGACAGTGCAGGACAAACAGCTGTGCAATACAGGACAAGACAGTGTAGGACAGACAGCACTGCATTTCAGAACAAGACAGTGCAGGACAAACAGCTGTGCAATGCAGGACAAGACGGTGCAGGACAAACAGCTGTGCAATACAGGACAAGACAGTGCAGGACAAACAGCTGTGCAATACAGGACAAGACAGTGTAGAACAGACAGCACTGCATTTCAGAACAAGACAGTGCAGGACAAACAGCTGTGCATTTCAGAACAAGACAGTGCAGGACAAACAGCTGTGCAATGCAGGACAAGACAGTGTAGAACAGACAGCTGTGCAATGCAGGACAAGACAGTGCAGGACAAACAGTGTAGCATAATAAAAAAGTAATAAATATGTTCAATATGGTAAATGGACCACGGTATAGAAGAATAAATAAGGATTAGGGACAGATAAAGTGCAGGTGGAACAAGGCCCCTGGGGTGGGTCGTTTGGGTTTTTATCTGACAGGCTTCTTCAGTACCATGCTATGTTGCTGAATGGTTATTTTGTCATTTTTCCATTGGCAGGAAACACAACTTCCCCTGTGACGTGGCAGAACAGGAAGTGGGCGTGGTTCCCACAGAGGAGTGTCCCGTTGAGGGGAGGGGCTCCAACAGGTGTACGCTTCAGCCACTTCTGCTAGCTTCCTGTTACAGGATGTGGCTAGAAGTGAGGAAGGAGGAGGGTGTGATCAGGTCACGTCCCACCTCCGTCATGCCCATGGACCTGGGTGAGTGTGCTGGCCACACCTTCAGCTCCGTTGTCTATGTCAAACTAAACACACATTTCTTGAGTGTTATTTTCCTGGAGACAGAAACGTTCCCCTCACATTTTCATGCATTAATTTTAGTGTTTGTAACTTTATAATTACAGGTTAGCTTTTTTGTTCCCTGTAACTTAGTTGAATGCCACCATAAATATATGGAAATGGCATCTCATCAATTACTGCATTAATTACTGCGTTAACAAACTCTATTGTTTGGTCTTATGAAAGGAAAATTGCTCAGTGATGAAGGTACACTGGTTACAACCCATTTTTGCAAAATATAAACTGCAGCTTGTGTTTTTCTGTCTGCAAGTCTTGTTATTCTTTATCAAACAGTAGTTTTCACTCAGAGATCTGCAGAACATTATCAACATGCAAATATGAAAAAATAAACAGTACTCAGAATCTGAGGGATCAAGATCACAATTAGCCAGAACCGGTAATAGCCACGGTTACTTTATTCAGCAGCCACATAATCACAGCAAGGAGGGACTCAGGCTGGGGGGGGGTCATGTTTCAGGTTTCAGATTTTATTGTCACATGTGTTCAGAGGAAATTCTTGTGGCACAGTTGCAGGGTAGGGGACAGGTGCATGGGGCATAGGACAGAAAGCAGTGCAATACAGCACAAGACAGTGCAGGACAGACAGCAGTGCAATACAGGAGAAGACAGTGCAGGACAGACGGCAGTGCAATACAGGAGAAGACAGGGCAGGACAGACGGCAGTGCAATACATCACAAGACAGTGCAGGGCAGACGGCAGTGCAATACAGCACAAGACAGTGCAGGACATACGGCAGTGCAATACAGCACAAGACAGTGCAGGACAGACAGCAGTGCAATACAGCACAAGACGGTGCAGGACATACGGCAGTGCAATACAGCACAAGACGGTGCAGGACATACGGCAGTGCAATACAGCACAAGACAGTGCAGGGCAGACGGCAGTGCAATACAGCACAAGACAGTTCAGGACAGACGGCAGTGCAATACAGCACAAGACAGTTCAGGACAGACGGCAGTGCAATACAGCACAAGACAGTGCAGGACAGACGGCAGTGCAGTACAGCACAAGACAGTGCAGGACAGACGGCAGTGCAATACAGTACAAGACAGTGCAGGACAGACAGTAGTGCAATACAGCACAAGACAGTGGGGACAGTGGTGATAAAGATGCAAATAGACTATATTGTAGCAAATAAAATATGGTTAAAGTGCAGAAGTGGAATCACATGGCTAAACTTATGCCAGAAGATTCGTGCTCTGATTGGCTGACCTTCTGAAGGCCTCCTCCCCGCCCCCAGTGAGGCCGCATCCCCCATTCGAGCTCTCTGCCGTCACTGTCCCTGCCGGCTTCCTGAGTGTCGAGTGGAAGCGGCACGAGCTGCCAGTGTACGGCCTCCAGTACGAGGTGCGCTACGCAGCGGAGGGCACCAGCACGCACTGGAAGGTATTGCATCCTTCTGGGGCCTGTTAGCGGGGACTTGCATTAGGCCTGATTCGGGGTAGGGGGGCTTATGATAACAAAGTGTAAATTTGAAATGTGTAAGTAAGTGGAAGCCAGCTGCTGGTCACGTGACCCATTTTCTCAAGTTGGCTGGTGGTCCTTTTTCCCCACTGGAACTTAAATGAAATAGAATTTTGCGCTTCAGTGTAATATTGAGCGTCTTTGCAGTGTAAATCGAAATGCGGTGCAAACCGCCAGATTAAACTATCTTGATGTGCTACACTATCTGCCACTGCCACTCTCTGAGCCGCCGTAACTAATAGGTTTTCATTTATCTGATATGAAGCCGTTTTGGGTCTAATCTGCAGGTCGCCGGACCCGTCTTCAATGAGTCAGCCGTGGTCGCGGTCTCGGACCCGTGCCTGGTTTACACAGTCCAGGTGCGCTGCTGGCGCTCTGGGGGGGCCGGATACTGGAGTGACTGGAGCGACCCCTGCAACAGCACCGTCCAGAGCTTCAGAGGTCCGGTATTGCCAGAACCCTGACTATGCTTTCAGTTACACTTAAGTAACTGGCAGCCGTCTAGGGTGCCATCTTCTGAGGGGGTGGTGCCTTAGCAAGCTAATTTCACTTTATATTATACAGGGGGTGTCAGTGGTGAGGTCTGTCTGTGTGCCACGTGGGCGTCGACCAGTACTGGAAACCTGTATACAGCTGATTTTTATTCAGGCCTTAAAGGTTAAATATGTGGCTTAGTTTCAGTTGCCTGTGTCTCACAAGGTGCTTATGCAAACTTTTTACATCAGAAAGACCAAACAAATTCAGCTTTTGTATCCATATTCCAAGATGTCCCCTGGACAATGTCATTAATTTACTTAGCAGATGCTTTTATGGAAAGCGTCATACATTTTTTGAGAAATCAGGTCATACAGTCTTTGGAGCGATTGTGGATTAAGAGCCTTGCTCAAGGGTCCAACAGTGAACTGACTTTGTCTACCCTAGGATTTGAACTAACAACCTTCTGATGACAGGAACTGGGGGTGGGTGGGTTATGAGATTCATAAGTAGGGCGTCTAATTTGCAGACAGGTCAGAAATCTATATTAAGCAGTAGCTCCTTATTACGACTACGGCTGACAATATGATGAGCTCAAAGGTCTGGATATCCGTGACTGTTGAAGTGATTCCCTGTCTAGGAGACTCTCGGGGGCCTTACAAAACAAATGGGTGTTGCCTGGAAACGCATTTATGAATAAAATGTATAGTGCAGCAGTGTGGTGTGTTCAGTGAAGGAGCAACGAGTCAATATTTACAGAAGAAAATCCCAACCGCGGCTTTATTCATAGGTGGCTGCTGTTGGCCGTCGTACCTGACAAACGGTAAACACGTATCAGGGAGAACTGCAACTCCGGCCTGTACAAACATCCAGAAGCATCCAGAAAGTGGTTAAACGTCCCTGCAGTGCTTGTCTCTCTGATCTGGTGCCAATCTAAAGCTTGTCAGACTCTCTCCCTCCTCAGTGTGGGTTGATGTACAGCACTGTGCCAAAGTCTTAGGCAGTCAAAGGAATGTTTGAAGCTGTTTACTAGGTAGTCCGTGTATATTTGCTCCGAAAAAAACACACTATTTCACATCATAACATATGCAGATTAACAGTAACACAACAACAACAAAGAAGAATGTCTTCCGTTCCCCAAAAAGTTACTGATATCTAGTTGGATGGTTAGATGAACACTGCTTCAGTTCCCAAACTTCTCCTCAGGGGCACCTCAGCCGTTCCATCTGCTTGTTAAATTTCACCACGGGCTCACTTAATTAGTTAATTAAATTAGTTTAGATAAATTAGTACAGAGTAAATTAAATTAGTAAAGGAAAAAGTCAATGAGGTATCGATTAGCCATACAAGGTGGGTAGTCGTGGAGTCAAAAAATTTATGAACGTGTTGGATGGTTGCTACAAGTACTGGGGTGATGTTAGGAGAGGTTTGGAAGTGGTCCGGCTGCCACTTTTACAGACTTTATATCATAATTGTACACCAACATGAAGCGTCATTTTAGCATCATTTTCTTTGCCTAAGAGCTCTGCACAGTTCTGCATCTGGGGGCTCTAGGCTGATATCAGCATAGACACAGAGGTGGTGCAATTTGTGGGGGCCTGAGCTTTAGCCCCGGATGGCTTATAAATTATCCTACCCCCCGACCCCTCGCCCTATAAACGCCTGACTTCAGATAACAATTAAACGCATTCATTAATGGCTCTGTGAGTCAAAACAATCCCCCCCCACACACACACCCTCGGTCTTCATGGTCACTCCTCATTTGTCATCTTAGCCCCAGAAGAGGGACCCGATTTCTGGCGAGTGATTCAAGAAGATCCTGAATTGAATCGGACCAACGTCACGCTGCTTCTGAAGGTACGAGAAGTTCTATGGGCAGCAGTCTCAGCAAGTACACTGGAATTCTTACACAGTCTCTTTACTCAAGGTTTAAAAGAAAGATTAACTAATTTCTTTAATATAAGTTTATACTTTATTCGTGAATATGATCCACAAGTTGAGTGGGCTTTGAACTGTAAGTTACATATTATAAACTTCAACTGTCACATTGAGCCATTGAACAAATTTTTGAAGAACTACAACCTCTGCAACCACAGTACATGGCAGGGTCATTTTAATTAGTCATATTTTAAAGGAGAAGCCTTGATAATCCCAGGTTAGACACACAGGACAGCTTGAGCAGTCATGAGCGTCCAGCTTCAGTGTTCAGTTCAGTTGGCCATGTTGAACGTCAAGGAACGAAATCGTCATCTAAATTGATATTGCGACGGAGTGACACAAAGGTTCTGTTCTCTGTACTCTGAGTCAGGAATTTGTCATGTAGCATGGAAGTATATGAAGCTGATCAGTGATATTGTTTCACATCTGAGGTGGTACGTGTGCATGTGGGTGTAAGTATGTGTGGATTGTGTTTATATTACATTATATAGATGAAATGTTCTCAAAATGTGATAGATCCCTGTAATATTGTCATTGTGGGGACTACCATTTTGGTCCCTAAAAGGGGAAACTCATTTTTAAGGCCCCCATAAAATAAACCTAAATTTTAAATGAAACTGTGAATGCAATCAAAAACCAAAATAGTCTTGTACTTTG
This sequence comes from Brienomyrus brachyistius, assembly GCF_023856365.1. NCBI lineage: Eukaryota > Metazoa > Chordata > Actinopteri > Osteoglossiformes > Mormyridae > Brienomyrus > Brienomyrus brachyistius. The sequence continues at coordinate 17,154,593 of NC_064547.1, read as the reverse complement.
GGTAGGGTTAGGGTCATCATTGTTTGGATTAGGGTTTTAGCTGTGTGTGTGTGTGTGTGTGTGTGTGTGTGTGTGTGTGTGTGTGTGTGTGTGTGTGTGTGTGTGTGTGTGTGTGTGGGCGGATGGGTATAAAAGCTCCTTTCTGCCCCCACAGCCTTTGCCAAGAGGGAACCCCCTGTTTTGTGTGGAGAGGCTTGAAGTTCGTCACCAGACCACCGGGGGCGCCATGTGGTCAGAGAACCCGGGTTGGGTGTCCGGCTACACTTTCCTCTGGAGTGCGGGGGAGCACGCCGTCACCGTCATGGCCGTCAATGAGCTCGGGTCTTCGACCAGGAACACTCACATGGCACTGAGCAGACGTCCCAAAAGTGAGACCCCCTGACAGTAACATGACTAACACTGTTAATGGCGATGAAAGGTAGTTAAGTTTGATTCTGATCGTTGGTGATGGGGAAGGTACCACTCTAAACTTACACATCAGATCACAGTGTTGGATTAGTGCTGTAGAAAATGAATGAATGGATTCTGGGGCCCCACTTCAAAAAGTCACTTTGGGGAATACTTACTGTAGTGACTGCTTGTGGCCAGCAGGGGCCCCCCACCCAAAACCTTGGGGCCCCCACCAAAATGCATGGCTGAGTGCTGGTAAATACTACTGCTGAATGGGTGGCTGTATGCCTGTGATTTACAGTAATATTGTTGTAACATTGTTGTAACATTTTGGTTTAGCTAACTGGTACGGTGGCTATAGGCACGTTTGGCGAACCTTGGTGGAAAGATGCGATCAGCGGAAATAACCTGCTTTACTGTTATGGGGGGGGAACTGTCGCCGTCCACCTAAGCATCAGTTACAGGGAATATCTCCTGAATATCTACTGGTAACTTTGCAGTTTCTGTGCAGCCATAAAAGTGAGACCTTGTCTTGGAAAAAGTGAGTGTCTGCAACACGGTTCTGTGCGACCAAGCCCTCCCCCCCATGAAAACGCTGCCGCCACTCGCCCCCCCCCCTCCCTGTGCTTAGAAAGTGCAGACAATCGCTCTTTCAGAACCTCATGGCTCTTTAGTTACTGGGAGAGACTTGCCGCTTTAGCCACTTTCGAATTGAAATGTAAAATATCACCCTGAATGAAATTATTTGTTTATGGAAATGCATTTAACATGCAAAAGAAATGACAGCGAGGTTAAATAATAATGACAGCACATGAATAATGATTAATAAGGGACAGGAGAGGTAACTACTGTAGATGTGATTATTAAGCTGATTACATTGGTTGTCTGTGGTTCTTTATTTTGTGGTTGGAGGTAGCTGAGTGGGACAGTGCTGGTTTCCTGGCGCTTTGTATGGTTCAAATAACTGTCCGGGAGGGTGAGGAATTATGGGCTAAACTGTGTGGGTGTTTTCGTACAAAGTGGGGCTTTTCCTGTAGGAGGCTGGAAAGAGGCTCTGTTTGGTGTTTGAAGAGAGTTGGCCGTGTTCTATTTTGGATGCTCATGGGAGTTGTACGTACACAAAAATGTTCTGAGGGTGGAATGAAAAATGATTGGTTCAGACAGATGACCAATCAGATTGCAGAAGAGGTGGGCCCAAGCAACTAGAGGAGGCAGGACCAAGACATCTGACTGGTTGGTCCCGTCTCCTCTGGTTGCTTGGACCCACCACCTCTACAATCTCATTGGTTATCTCTTTTTGAACCAATCATTTTTCCTTCTCCTCTTAGAAACATTTTGTGTAAGTATGACTCCCATAAGTATTATTCATGGGTTTCTCCCCACAATCCAAATACAAACAGTGGGGCCTGTAACTTGCCCACAACATGTTATTGTGTGGGCGTGGCCTATGACAGACTATCACCCTTGCCTTCTGGGATATGTGGCATGGATGGTGGATGGATATTTCAGCATGTACCCTGACGATGATGTAGGCCTGTTTTCCGGAGACTTCTCTCGAATAACAGAGACTTGTTACTGTTACCGCACGCCAAACGTGGTTTGAAAAGAAGCTCTTTAATAAGAGCAGCGCTCCGGCGTTTGTGCCGTGCTCCGGAGAGACGAGCGGAGCCAATGGAGCACCTCAGTCCGCTCTGAATCGCGAGGCTTTGACATGTTCATGTTTTTCTCCCCTAATATCCCTGTTTTTCTTAATAGTCCCTTTTTTGTCGGCCTGAAAAAGCTGCCGGTCAGTGTAATCGAAGGAAGAAAGCGTCTTTGCTTTATCTCGCCGGTCGTTAAATCGGCTGCACTGAAATGTAATTTCCGCCATTCCCTCTCGCCGCGAAGGTCCTCGCCCGCGTGTCAGTGCCACAAAAATCTTAATGGATTTCTCTAACGGCCCTTACTTCGGTCCCCCCCCCCCAGCGCAGCCGGTCCGGGCTTTCGGCTCCACCGTGCTCAATGGCAGCTGTGCTGTGCTGTCCTGGCTCCTGGATCCGACGGTCCCCGCCCCAGTGTCCTTCGTGGTGGAGTGGCGAGGTCGAGGAGGCGCCGGAGAGCGGGCGGTCGGGGAGAGTATCAGCTGGGCTCGAGTCCCTGCAACGACAAGCCCCTTCTATCTGCACGGTACTGCTTCAGCGTCCCTGTAGTGTGTATTCGTGTGGGTGGCTCCTGTGGGTTCGGCCTCTGTGCTTGTGATAGGAAGGTCATCGGCGCCGATACTGAATTCCGCAGAGTAGACACATCTCCCATGGGCTCATGACTCCAAGCTTCACTCTCACCTGTTTATGTGTGTTTTACAAAAGGAGAGCAAGGTGGGATATGTGAAAACTAACACATTCAACAAAAATATTTTGATCATTTGATGAGAATGACTGTACTAAAAAGGTGCTTAGCGATGCAAACATACCCTTATGTATCATCTAGGGCGCCTGGTGTTGCTTTTTGCAGTATTTCTGCTGTATGAACACCGTGCAGGTGTAGCTCCACACACTTCCTTCCCCTGGTCCCGACTCCAGCTGGAAATGACCCCCCTCCCTTCAGAGACACACATCACCCTCCCATCTCCCGCCTGCGCTCCCTCGTGTGTCCTGTAATTTACTCGTCGTTCGTCTTGTATCTCCTGCAGATGTGTTCTTTGAGTCGGATGAATACCAGTTCGTTCTCTACCCAGTCTTTGAACATGGGGAAGGGGACCCCATCTCCTCCAAAGGCAGGTCCATGTCTAGCACTTTATCTCCCTTATGGGACCCCATATCAGCACCCCCTCAGAAGAACCTATGTTCTGCCCGTAATGGCTGCGTTCTCTTATCTACCATCATTAATTTCTTTATTCCCCTTGCAGATGTCAGGGGGCGCCCCGGCAGAGAGCAAGCAGTCTATACGCTGATGATGGTCGTAGCTTTCCTGTCTGTGGCCCTGTTCATGATGCTGACCGTCTCCCAGCGCCAGTACGGACAGCCTCTGTAGTTTCTTTTTAATGTGTGTTCATTTTGTGCAGTATGCGTGTTTATTCGTGTGCATGTTGCATGTGTGTTCTCGCAACGTGCATTTATTTAAAAGGAAAAGCTAAAGGATGACCTGAAGTGGTCACACAGGATGCCTGCTGGAAAATGGAGAGAAAACGAGAGTTTTTTTTTTATTACACAGAACTTTCATTTGAGTTAATTTCATCTTAAATATCGTTTCACATCTCTAAGTTTGGTTCAGTGGATGACGTGGAAGCTGGAGTGGTTTAGCAGATTTGCAGTTACCTGGTAAATTGGCTGAGCTCTCTATAGCATGTAATCCAATGCAGGTTCTGTCTGCAAATTAAAAAGGTTGAATATGTAGATTTAAGAAAAGTGTTGGTCCTCTGACCTTGGAGAGGCTGACCGATCCGCTGGCAGTGTGGTTGGATCATAATCTCCTAAAGACCATGAAGGATTGTGGGAACTTGGCACCAGTACATGCCCAGTTATGGAAAAAAGTCTGGAGCCAATGTTCAGTGTTTTCATGCTTTATCAGAATTGGAAAACACTTCAGGGGGGGCAGTTATTGCTCTGAAGAACAATGTGTTTCTGTTCACATATGGACTGTGTTCCTTACCTCAAAACCTTTGGCAGTTCTATTGTAAACCATCCGGAGTAGTGTCATTAACGATAGTATATTATTATTCGTTTATTAGAAGAAGTACAGAGATTGCTATGATTTATAAAAAGTATCTACCCTTGGTCTTTGGATTGATTTTGGTCGGTGTATTGTGAGATAACACAGAAGGGGCCGCTAAGCAGGGAAAAGAGTGACACACAAACCTGGCATCTCCCAGGTAATTCAACCCCAATGAAGGGGCTGTCTGGGTCAGCTGTTTCAGTGCCATGCTGTAACATTTGCTCCGGGCGAGTCAGCAAACAGAACCGAGTGGCACAGAGATGGGATAAAGAAAAGAGACTTTATATTTGGATGGAAAAGGAGACGGGTTGGCGTTTGGTGCCTGTCTGCCAGAGAACTGTTACAAAACCGTTTCCGGGTTCCAGCAAACCACAGCCAGACCTTTACTGCCAAAATGGAAAGCTTGGGACGCTAGTAAATCTTCTCAGGAGTGGCCGTTTGGGCTAAAAGACTGACAGTAAGGTATAAAAATCACAGAGGAACACGTTAGAGAACCAGTGAAGAACCTTAGGGATCAGCAGGCCTTTCGTGCTTTGGCTGAGGTAAAGGTTTATGGCTTCGCCATTAGACACTGAGCAAAAGTAAGATGCAGGACATGACTTAGCAGCAAGGTAGAAACCACTGCTGTTGGAGAAGAAGCCAAATGCCCATCTCAAGTTTTCCAGAAACCACTTGGGTGATCTTCAATAATTCGGGAGCAACATTCTATGGACATTCCATGGAATCGGTAACCCTTAGGTCCCTTAATGCCTGGTGAAAACCAGCCACTGTATTTCACTGCATGTGGGAGAACATTTTAAAATGAATCTGAGGAAGCACTTCTTTACACAGCGTGCAGTTAGAGTATGGAATAGTCTTCCTGCTAGTGTAGCGCAAGCTAAAACCCTGGGTTCCTTCAAATCAGAGCTAGATAAGATTTTAACAACTCTAAGATATTAGTTAAGTTCTCCCCAAACGAGCTTGATGGGCCGAATGGCCTCCTCTCGTTTGTAAACTTCTTATGTTCTTATGTATGTGCCTCCTATAGACAGCATACTGCAGGCAGGCTTATGGTTTAGATGTTTCCTGCTACATGATCAGGATGACAGGAAGGATGCAACTCAAGAATCCACAACACTAGTTCAAACCTAAAGCCCGGTGTGACTGAAGCAGTTCTGCATAGAGGACTGAGTCATACTTCTAATGTGGTAATTAATTATTCTGTATCCCAGTTTAATTGTGTGTATGTGACAAATTCAAATTAATTGCATGCGATTTAGAAACGCGTTCATTCAGAAAATGACATTAATACTTTTTTTGTGGCAAGAAGCACAGTGAAATATTCAGATTTTATTACCAAAACAGGATTAGGATTAGGACATAAATAAGAGTGTGCTGAAGACTGTTAAAACAAAACCATCTCTGTTCAGAAGATGACTTCCCTTCCCGTCTCAAATACATAACCTTGGATATGAAACACAACAGTCCTGTGATTGTCTTGATTCTCGGGGAAATAATAAGGATCTGTAATTTTCTGAAGACTAATTCAAACCCAGCCTTGAACCAGACAAACATCCTGGTGTGGTGTGATGGAAGGACCTACAACAGCTAATTTATTGGCAGAGAACACGAAAGGGACCTCAAAGAGTCAAAGGCAGGTTGGGTACATAGGGAGTAAACAAGGGCTGGATCTACACTGAGGAGAAGCATCAACACAATCAAAACATGGACAAAACGCGCAGAGCTACTGGCAGGTAACACAAGCAAACCCCACAATGACCAACTGAGGCGCAAGGGAAGGCACATATACACACATGTAACTGGGACTAGACAGGAAGCAAGTGTGGGCCATTGATGAACACAAGGGCTAAGAATAACAAGGCTCAGGTGCGGGTAGTAAACTATCGGGGAGACTCAAACACTAGGAAAGTGACGGCCAGCGACACCTGCTGGTTAAGCAGGGAAAAGACAGACAACAAACAGCAGAACCTACATGCTACGCTCCTCACATTTCTGCATTTCTTTTTGCTGTAAGTTATAGCTGCTTATGTGATCTGATAATCATCTCTGTGTTCCATTATGGGACAATAGGAGTTTATAAATATCCTCTTAGGTAATATGTACCATTTGCCTTGCTTTTGTTGGCCAGCAGCTTTGCCCAGTCAGGCTAGGAGAGTGAATGTCGGCGCAAAGACTTCTGCCAAGATGACTTCTTGAAAGGCCGAGATCTCAACAGTGTAATTCTTCAAGGACAGACTCTTGGCAGTGGAGTTCAGAATCGATCGAGGCAGCTAAGGAGTTACCGGGGCAAAGTGAGAGTGGCTGTCTCTCTGGTACCGCACGCAGTTCATCCTTCATGTTTGCCAACGTTCCCCCTGGTTTTATTTGTTTCAGGATGAGGAGGGTTGTTTGGAAAGATGTTCCGAATCCCAGCAACTGTTCTTGGGCCCAAGGCGTGGATTTTAAGAAGGTCAGTGTCTCTGCCTCGGTGCCGGGGTGTACGGATCAGTCTTGCCTTTGCTGATGACTAATTAGGGAACCAAGACTGGAATCTGATTGAAATTGTCTTTGACATGACATGTACAGTACACTGTACAGCTCACTTCAGTAACGTTCACCGAAACACTAGTAAGTTATCTTCTGCATTACAATGGAGTCATTGAAATATGATGTGCTTGGGTCTTAGAACTGCTGTAGCACTGTATCCTCTCACCTGGGTTTTGGATTCCATCTAAGTCCCTGCCTCTGTATGTGTGGAGTTTGCACCTTCTTCACTTGTTGATGCGGGTTTCATACAGGTTCTCCATTTTCCTTGTACAGTCCAGAGACCGTTGGGTGGTTTAGGTGTGTTGGTATCTCTGTATTGCCGGGACCGTGTGTGATTAGCTGCTCTGTGACGGACTGGCGTTCCATCCAGGGTATCTCCTGTTTTGTATCTTATCGTTTCTGGAATTGGATCCTGGCTCACCATGACTCTTCATGAAGCAGTCCATCCATCCATCCATCCATCCATCCATCCATTTTCCAAACCGCTTATCCTACTGGGTCGCGGGGGTCCGGAGCCTATCCCGGAAGCAATGAGCACGAGACAGGGAACAACACAAGATGGGGGGCCAACCCATCGCAGGGCACATTCACACACCAGTCCCTCACACATGCACACCTATGGGCAATTTAGCAACTCCAATTAGCCTCAGCATGTCTTTGGATTGTGGGGGGAACCCGGAGTACCCGGAGGAAACCCCACGACGACATGGGGAGAACATGCAAACTCCACACACATGTAACCCAGGCGGAGACTCAAACCCGAGTCCCAGAGGTAACAGTGCTAACCACTGCACCACCATGCCGCCCCCTCATGAAGCAGATGGCTTTAACAAAAATCAGAAGAGAAAATGGGGACAGTTCAAATATGAAAAAAAAATTAACCATTGTGAATTCAAGTAGGATTTAAGATTATCTTAAAGATTAAAGATCAAGTGAGAATCTTCAACACATTAATTCAGGTTTAACAGGTCCAAGCATAAATTGTGAGCTAGCACATGCTGACAGTTCCTCTGTCTTCAGGCAGAGATTATCGAGAACCTATTTCGACACCCAGAGCTACTGACGTCCCACCCACTGCTCCTGGAGTCAGAGGCCATCTCAGAAGCTGTGATCGTGGAGGAGACCACACCCCCGGCTCAAGAGAAGATCAGTGAGTCTCCTGGACACTCAGCCGTTGAAGAGAGCAGGGAAATTCAGGGACTTGAGGGTTCGGCCCAGTCTAGGATCACTTATGCTACCGTCCTGCCTCCGGGGGCGCTCTGTCTTCTCTACAAGCAGCAGGAGAGTCTCAGTAGTATCTCTGATGAGGGCAACTTCTCAGCCAACGTCTCCGACATCTCTGGGTCATTTCCGGGGGCAGCATGGGAGCCCGAGCATCCGCAGGGCTCCCAGTCGCTTCTCCGGTGCTCTAGCTTGTACAACTCAGCCGAGGAGTACTCCGAGACCTCGGAGCGGGAGGAGGAAGAGGCCCCAGACAGGAGTGACACGGGGAGGAAGCTGTGCTATCTGAGGATGACCTCGCAGGAAGAAGGTGAAGAAGACAATGGCCAGGAGGCGGAAGAGTTGGGGGCTAGGTTCCGGCAAGACGATGTCCTGGCAGCCCTCCCTGGGCAGTGGCACAGGCTCCCCCAGGAATCCAGCCCTCTGCTGGGTACTCAGGGAGGTGAATGGGCCGTGGGGTCGGCAGTGAGTAACGTCCCGCTATACATGCCCCAGTTTCGAACTCTACCGCTTAAGCCATCAAGTGCTGCAATACACGAGACGTCCCTCCAGGGGTCGCCAACACTATGACCGATCCAATACAAGGAATCACTCATGCTGCTCTCACACTCTCTTGTGACGCACCCCCACTCTCATTACACCCTGCCCCATGTCCAGGTGCCTCTATCTCTTTCTGAAGGGCTGTGTACGACTTGTAGTTTTTAAAGAAACACTCCCGGTTTGCGTCTGACAGTGACAAATCTGGCGTGGTCCAGGCAGGCGGGATCTCACCAAGCGTGTGACCATGCAGTGTCACACCACTGGAGGTGAAAGGGCATTATCACTACGGCAACACACGGGCGCAAAACTTCTCAAAGCAGAACCCTGCAGCAGATGGCATTAGACATTATCATGGGTAAAGAGACTGCGGGTACAACAGGAGCTCGCCTGTCAATTAAACCAACATCACACGTCGAGTTCCACCTGAATGTATATTTTTGTCGTTCTACGTACTGTATCCTGTCTTTGAAATGACCGTGTAAAATATGATCTATTTTCAGTATTTCCCATTTTCTACTGCAAGCAGATAATGAATGCAAGAAAAAAACCTATAAGGTTTTAAATTACATGATTGTGCCATTCAACTGGTAAATACTTCATAAGTGTCTACATAAGTAGTTCGCATATTTTTGTGGTCAAATAAAGTATTTATTGCCGATGGTGGTATTTCATTACGTGTTTCTTCCCTCATGAAAAACCTAAACGTCACGTGAGGTTCGTCTCAATGCTTCTTTTCAGTAAATCCTTGAGATGACTAAACTGACAAAAAAAAATAAACTTTGTGGCGGACAGCTTTGAATACATATTATAAAGTGAGAACAACCTTACAATAAGACCATATCATAGGCCTACAGCTACTGTGACTCAGCACTGAACACAGACACTTATCCTTGAGATGAACCCACAGGAAAATAATGACTAACGTTTATAAGGGAAATTGTCGACTAAACATCAGAAACTGAAAAAAAAAACATGTTTCCATTTCTTGAGAAAAGTAACACAGCTCGCTTGTTCAGAAAAGATATTGCGCCAGCAAAACGCGATATAAAAGCGTCATCGTCGCTGCTCAACCTTCGTTCGGATCCTCGGGGTAGCAACACTGCCACCTATCGGACATGCGTCGTTTGGCGAACTGCCAATGGAGGTATGACTGCTTCTTTAACGTTTATCTAGAGTAAATAGCAGGGCTGCACTAGCCACCTGACATACCGGGCTTTTTGCCGAAGGGTGTGTGGGTCGGCAAAATTATTAACTACATAATCTTTGAAAACAGAAGCGCATCATCCCGCGCTCATTTGGTTTAATTATGCATTTGCAGCCCCCTGAAAACACTTGAGTGACAACCAACCCCTCAGAAAAATGAGACTACTTGTACCAACCTGCTGTTTAGCACACATTTCTTGCTAGCTGATGTGTAGATTAGCACAGAAACTGAAATATAACAATATAGACAATCGCCCACTTTATGCGACGTAACTCCAACTTCAGAGTCGAAATTTATGGCAAAAAAAGTAAACGACATTTTGTTTTAGTAGTTAAAGAAAACTAAATCCATGCACAACTTGCACAAAACAACCCATCTAGTTTAAGAATCATCAACTCAGTGACAAACATTTGTTAACAACCAGCCCTTCCCCACTGTAATCTTAATCTGCAAAAAGTATACAATATATTTATCAGATTGGTCATATTTTTCAGGAGACATAATTAGAATAAAAAAACTGGATTTTGCAAAAAGCACGGCATTAAATCAGGCATGGTGGTGCAGTGGTTAGCACTGTTGCCTCACACCTCTGGGAGCCGGGTTCGAGTCTCCACCTGGGTCACATGTGTGCGGAGTTTGCATGTTCTCCCCATGTCGTCGTGGGGTTTCCTCCGGGTACTCCGGTTTCCCTCCACAGTCCAAAAACATGCTGAGGCTAATTGGACTTGCTAAATTGTCCATAGGTGTGCATGTGTGAGTGACTGGTGTGTGAGTGTGCCCTGCGATGGGTTGGCCCCCCATCCAGGGTTGTTCCCTGCCTCGTGCCCATTGCTTCCGGGATAGGCTCCGGACCCCAATAGGATAAGCGGTTTGGAAAATGGATGGATGGGCTTAAGTCAGTGCGGCACGATATGTACAGAACCTGATCATTCATCGCCTTGCAGGCAGATGCGTGTCCTGCAGAGGGCGCCTTACACCGCTTTACAACCTTTCTTGTGAAAGGTTCCCACAAAAGGAAAATGACAGCAAATTCTGCACAGTTTTACATTATTTATATGAATGTTTTTTTTTTAACTTAATACAATCAAGTTTTTAGGAAAAGTACAATGAGGGCCGAAATATGTCACATCTGGGAGTTTCATCTCAGGGCTGAAAGATGCAGGGGGTGCCAGAGTCAGCGATCTAAGCCGAAAATGATAAAACCGGATCCCTTCTTGCAGCACCAGAACCAAGCCACGATTATCAGCGTTTTATGTTCCTACATGCCGACTTGGTGAAGAATTTGTCTCTGAATTTTGCATAAGCACTTTTGATTCTCAGATCTGTAACTCGTCTACTCTTTCATGTTAGAATATTACAAAGTGAAGTAAAATGAAAAAACACATAATTCAACTCAATTTATTTTTATACGGTGCCTTTTACAACACAGTTGTTTAAAAGCACTTAACAAGACATTAACACATTAACAGAGTCCTCTGACTGGGGGTTCTAGACCAGCCTCGTCTGTTTTGTGTGTTTTCTGTTTTTCCCTAGTGTGTGTTACTAGTTATCATTGCTTCCCTGTTTTGAGTTAAGTCAAATAAGTTGTGCTCTTTTTTTATTGTGTTCTGCTTGTACACGTTTAGTCCGTTTCCTAGCCTTGGTGTTTGTTAGGGTTCCCTTGTCCAACACTCTGTTATTGTAGTTCATTCCACCTGTTGCCTGTTGCCCTGCTTTGTTGCTTGATTGGTTGTTTTTGATTATTCACACCTGCCCTTTGTTAGTCCTCAGTATCAGTGCATGTAAGTGGCTGCTTTCGGCCATTTCCCAGTCGGTCGTCGTGTACATTGTTCTGCGTCTGTTACTCTGCCTGTTCTCTGAGTTCTGTTCTCCGTGTTACTTGGTTTCCCATTAGTCATTTGTGGTTCTGTTAGTTATTTTCCCCTGTTTAGTTCTGACCCCTCGTGGTCCTTTTCTTTTGTATTTTACCCCAGTGTATTTTTAGTAGACCCCCCCTCCCCCTTTGTCTTGAAGCCGCTGGTATCTCATCACTTCTTTCTGCCTGCACCATGCCCCCCCGAGTCCCTAGCGCATAATATAACTATGAATTTACTTGCGTATTTCCACTGACTGTATGTCTGTGTATTTCTGTACTGGGTGTAAAAATAATAGTTTTTTTAATAATCCCATTTTGGAGGCTGCAAAATTGCCATTTTTTTGACAAGCATCTGCTCGGTTGATCAGGTTATGTTTGTAATGCGCTGCTGTTGTGGTGGCGCCTGTTTGTGTTGTGGTCTTCATATCCTGTTGTGGTCTTCATATCCTGTTGTGGTCTTCATATCCCCACATGGGACAGTGGATGCGCCTCCTCAGCGTGATGTCTGGGCGGCACAGCAGTACTTAGCGGGGTTTCCATGACGATGTGGGTCAGGCTCGGCTCGAGGAGACACCGGCCCATCCCAGCTTCTGGATCCCTGTTGCTGTGCGAAGTCACTTTATAGGTCTGTCTTACAGTCCGCTGGCCAGAGGCCTTGAAAGGGAATGAGGATTCATAGCGGTTTTTCAGCCGGCCGGTTCCACCGGTGGGTCACTGCGTTTCCCGCTTTGAAGTATCGTCACACTTTCGTACTTCATACATTTTATGTGAAAGAAAATATCATCAGAAAAGGTGAGAAAACGGTCACTCAGACTTGGCTGTAGACTGACTCCACGGAAGACAGCTACTGACTAAAAGCTTTATTCACACAGAGTCGTTATAAAGTTCGGTCCACTTACAGTATAATTTTATTTTATTTTTTCTTTTTTTTTTTATGTTTTAACATTGGCGGCTTTGGTTTGAAAAAGCCCAGCTACATCCCTGCAGATCTGCATAGGCCTTTGATTCAGGTTGTTTTCCGTACCTCCAGAAGGAAAGATAATCTGCATCCGTACAATTCTGTCTCTCTTTCATTCAGATGAACTTTATTGGTACGTTGACGGGTAAATGTCCTGCCGAAACCATTTAGGTAACAATGATAGAACTGTAGGGAAATGAAATCATGCAAACAGTAGACAAAGATAATGAACATATTAGTTCTCTCTCTCTCCTGCTCCTTCTCCCTCCTGTGCTCTCCAGTGTATTTACAGTCGCCACACCAGACCAATAACTCCATGTTGCCACAGCTGCTTTCGGCCTGACTGCTGACGGCGTGCTCCACCTGGCAACCAGCCGCACGCAAACCGTGCGGATACAGAAGGAAGCCCAGCAGATTCAGTGGGGATCACGGACCATGAGAAGACACAACTGTTCACAAAAAATACCGCTATGCTATAAGAGCAGAGATCATATATTGTTTTAGCATGATTATGTCGAATTTATAAGGGATATGCTTGCTGCGACGAGTTGGCCTCTGATGGACTTATGGAGGTTAACGGCGAGGCAGAATAATCCAGCTGATTCTTGAACCCTCTGTTTGACCCTAAGCTGTCACGTTTCCCAGCATGCAATGCGAGTATCCAGGAGACCGTGGGGGTGGCGGCATGTCTGGGAGGAGAGGGGGGGGTTGTGATATTTGCAGGTAAGGGACCAGGGCCTCGGCTGTATCCTCTCTGCAGAGGCAATTCTCCGGACCCGGGGGGCCCTCCAAGTCACCCCCCCAACATGGTAATGTTTCATACTGTTATTTAGCAGGAAGTCTAAATTAGTAATATTATCAAGGAGAAATTAAACACAAGTCCTTTATTTTCACTTTTGTGCCGAATGTTATGCAGTTGCCCCTTCAGATTCGTGAATTTGAACCCCTCCGCCCCCCCCCCCCCCCCCCCCCCCCACTTTTAATAAGACCGTGCACCTCAGGTACACGTTCTGTCTCTTTATCCTAATCCTGCCGCGTAACAGTTTGAAAAGAAATGTTAGTTCAAGACCGTTACGATGACACCAGGCAGGCGGACTCTGCATGTGCCGTTTCCAGTGGAGACGATGCAACGAGGTCAGATGTCGGACGCCGGAGCCGAACGAGGGGGCTGTTCACAGGTATGACCCTAGAGATACCTTTCAAGCACTGTTGATTTGTTTCTGCCGGAATTTTAACCGTGCGCTAAAAAGCAGAAGGTGAGTATGTGAGAAATGGATTCATTTAGTGTCGGCAATCAGGCAGGTACCTCCAGAGCCTTACAATCGGGACTGAGAGACTGAGGAGCGGCTTCTGTCTCCAGGCCAGTAGGATCATTAGGGTCACTGCCAAGTAATATAAGCTATTGCTACAACCTGCACTATAAATATGATTTAATAACTATTTAATCTAAAATAGTAGCAATTTTATTTCACTGATGGTGTGCCAGTACATGCGTGCTAATAGAATCCTTGAATTTTGTACCTATTGTTGTTGTCAAATTTGACGTGGATGCAGAGCATCTTGATCCGGACAGTCCTGCCCAAACTCCCAGGCGCGCAAACTGCTGTATGTTTCACACATGGTACCTTGCATTTAATCCTCCCGGTTGAGCACCTTTTTGTCTTGTGTCAGCAGAGCTCTCCGTCGGCCTTGGTCACGTGACAGTAAAGATCTTATGATTTTCTGCCTGATGGCTCCTGACGCCATTGAACACAGCAGGAACTCTGGTAAGTGACAAGACTTAATTGGGGGGCACTGATTGGATGAGAAGGTGTGCGTGTGGGGGGGGCTCGGGTGCGGATAACGGGGGTAGTAGTGGGCGGAACTCTGAACTCCTTAACCCAAAACTACAAACACTGTCACAAGATGGGACAAGTCAAAAGTCAGCCTGCCTCTATAACCAAGACTCAATGCAGTCGAGACTCCAGCTGACGAGGGAGTGTGACGTGCAAAAGCAGCTCACTGCACCTTCAGCTGAGGACTTCCGGTTTTAATTAAGTCCCACGGGACTTGAGTGTGACAGCTTGTGTCTAGGAAGCTGGGGGGACGTGTGGGGGGGGGGGGGCAGTTGGCAATTTCCTCATGATGGATGATGGATGCTGCTGAAATTGCACGGATATCTGTGTGGGATTTCACAGCACATTCAGCGTTCATGTGACTTCTGAATGAATGAAGCCAGGAGGCATCCCAACCCCCCCGGTACTGCCCCCAATACAAGGGGCTCCTTTATTGTGATAGTCACTGCTGCTGGGTTGGGCTACCAATAGTACGCAACTTCGACAAAGAGACACTTCTTTTCTGACTTCTGTCATCAGCACCAGGTGTCTTTGGAAGTGTCCTAGTGGCGTTTGATTGGCATTGACTTACTTAATTTCTTTATTTTTGCTTTATACTGTTAAAGTGGTAAAAAGAAATTCTGTATCCTGAACTCAAATGTGGAGTGATAGATACACCCATAACATTCCCTCACCACTCTCACATACCCCTACATACGATAGCTATCCTTCCGGCTACTTCTAACTTTTAAAATTCAACTCCGGTCTTGCTAGCTTCAAGGAGCAGATATGACTTCAACGTTGTTCCGGTTTACTGCGTCTCATCTGGCGAAATGCGGCCCCGCATCTGCCGGTCCGTCTTCTGCTTATACGACTGAGTCTGTAACGTGTTTGCGGCGATGATGTGCTCCCAGCTGACCCGGTGTTCTGAGAGAAATCGCACATGGCATGAGGAACAAATCATGTGCCTCTTTAAATCTGATACGGGAACAGCCATATAATGGGAGAATAGGTGGTCTTCGTTTTTTTTATAGAAAGAGTGGAAAATTCAGACACCTTATTACACATGAACATATTTTATTAAAAGATGGATGTGCAGGGCTAAATTATACATGTTCGACTGACAGTGGAGTATGAATAACCTCTTTGTGGCAGCAGAATGCTCCAGAAAAGATTTCTATAGATGAAAGTGTAATGAGGAAGAGTTCTGCAAGGTTGGTAGGGGAAAGTGCTTCATTATATTTGCCCAACTTCCAAACACGACTCCATTACAGGGTCACAGGAAGCCTGGAGCCCACCGTAGGAAGGACGAATGGAAGGATGGATGGATGGACTTCGTAATCTTTGCTATATGATTCCATTTTAAGCTCAGAAGTAATTCTGTATAAAAAGAACATCCATCCATCCATCATGCAGGACCTACAGCCTACCTGAGGAAGCCAAGGACTCAAAGTAGGGTTGCCCTAGATGGGATAGTTGGATGGATGTTTGGTCTTTATAATCATCACTGTAGGACTCAATTTGTACCACAAAGACATAGAAATAGCTGATAATTTACTCCAACAGTCAAACAGCTCATGCCATAGATATTTGGGTCCCTCGTTTTTAGGGGTGTGTGAGAAAATGCTGATTTAGTTTTTCTAAATGATGATATTCATGCCGCGTGGCGCCAAAAGGAGGAATGAAAAATCCAGTAATTCTACATATTTACATTTTACATGTTATATTACACAAAGTAAAAGCAGTATGATTTCTGCGATTCTGAGTCTGCACACCATCAGTGCACCGAAGGCATGTTTATTAGCATTGGGGAGGCCAGTCGGGAGCAGTCATCCTCGTGCTGTGGGACAGGTGATCCTCTGTTATTCTTACAGTGTCGGAGAGTGGATACTGAGACCCCAAACGTCACTTGTGGTCTAACCACACAACACGTGTGGGTTTAAATGGGATCCAAGTGGAGGACTGTGTGGAGGGAACGGATTAAATATTTAATGGGAGCTTTATGCATTATTCTCGAGCACCTACCAGACACTTAACAGGCACATCCTGTACTCTGATTGGCCGCGAGCCATGACATCACACATCAATAGCTGGGCCATTTTTGTTTTTTTTAAAGGGGAGTTTTAAAATAGGGTTCATTTACAGCTTCACTCTCAATGCACGTTTTGAGTACTGGGCTGTTCGGGACTTAAACACGGGAAAAAAGCTGGATTATCTGGTTTAACTTTATGCATTTGCATGCTGATTCAAGGAAAGTGCGTTAAATGATGTAACACAGAGCAACTCAATGACGATACACAATAAGCATGTTCTTCCTCAGGAGCAAAGTCAAATAAGGGGTGTATTCAAATGCATCCTGCAGCCTTTGACACATTCACCTGGATCACGTTCGTCTGATTGCAGAATCGCGAATCCATTTTCCATACAGTTATACAGTTGTTCCCTGAAAATTCTATGAAGTATTCTTTAAAGAAGTAGAGGACTGATATTTGTCCCTTTCCTGAACTGAAATGCTGTCATATGCAGTTTAGAGATGGAATGTTCTAGAATATCGTTCCCCTGGCAATGCAAGAAAATCACACCCAACATGCCTAAAAATTCCAAATAAAAATCTAATTATCCCGGCTATTGCATTAAGCATAAGTCTGAATTAACCACCTATGAGAACAAGTGAAATAAATGATCATAAAGATAATCATAACGGGTTCTTTCGTCGTCATCTCACATGTGATCTGTACCGACCTTCACATTTCCAGTTCTCTTTAATCCCCCTCAGAATTATCAACAAGCGTTTATGAATTCGAGTACATCAGGGAAGATGCCAGGAGTTCGGAGCCACGATAAGAGGCGTGTCGATACGGGTCAGCCAAGGGAGGCTGTGAAATGTGTTTCCGGCATGTTGGGCTGCCTTCTGGGAATCTTTCACATATCCATCTCATCATATGAGGACGTGAACAAAAGAAAGGGCAACATCAATCAGGTTGCCCAGAGAAAGACCCCAAGTCTCATAGAAGGAGAACAATTACAGAAAAACCGCACCCATCTGAAGTAGCTTGAACGATTGATATTTACATGTTGCCACGGTCAGTAATTGATCTGGATGTTGCCTGATGGTGAGTTCTTTGGCAAAGACCACCACTTGTGTCAATTCATGACTGTCCGTTCAACCACAGAGGAGCCAAAAACAGAATGCTACACCCTTAAAAAATTAAGAGATATTGTTGCCAGGCAACAAATTAAATAAAAACAAACAAAGAATTTTAACAGGTGGAGTTGTCTTTTCCGCAACCTAAGCTGACAGATGGTGTGGCGCTCGTAAGCTCAACTTTGTATAGCTAAGCACTTAAGCTGCACATTGCGCCGATAGCAGGAATGCGGATAATGCCGTAGGCCCATCTTCCTTAGAATTCAGACGTTAACGGGCAGGAGAGCGAGAGTGAATACTCTGGAAAAAAATGCCGACAGCAAGCTTGTTGTCTCGGTAATGGGGGGGATCATCCACAACTCCACCGAGAAGCTGACCTGTGTCTGTATGTTTGTGCGTGAGGCTCTCCTCCTCTCTCTATCTGCCACACGCTACCAGATGGTTCCCCCTCCTAATTAAGATGGTCTGCTTCTTTTCAGCTTTGAACAGTATCCCCCCAGGGGGCTTTCCCTGCCCTTTAAGTATCTAACCCACACAATACTCACCCGAGATACTCGGGGTCTGCAAGCACGAGCAGAAATGAGCTTCTCCGTTGACTCGCCGTTCTGGCATACGTCAAAAAAACATTCACGCATGACAACAGCAGCAGGATTTTTACGACCCTGTCGATTTTCTTTCTTAAATTAATCCAGACACCAATGAGATTGCAAGACTGGCCAGCGGAGAGACAGTTTTGTATATTTGTTTGAACAGTGAGATTATCTACAGGCTTTCAGTAAGGCAGGCATAGCGTTTGGCATGTCGACAAGGTCCTGGAGCTCTGCTTGATTGGGATGGAGGGGGGGTGACTATCTCACTCTTGGTCCCCAAACACCCCCCATCATCCCTCATATAGGTACCTATGGAAAGCTACCCTTATTACCCTGAAAGGTGCTTCTTCTACCAAGCAGTAGCTTAAACATAAATATATGGAGAGAGTTGTAACGCATTGAGTAAATCCAAGTGTGTCTTGCATCATCATGGAAAGTGTGAGAATTGTTCACGGAAGGAAAGGGCTCCCAGGGGCGTTAGGATTCACTCACACTGTACTCATCTCCAGCCGTCACAGTCCTGGCGAAGGTAATCTCTCAGACTGTGTCACAGCTTCCTGGAGCTCATTTTAATGCTCCCTACACCAGGGGGGCCCACAGATGACCCCTTCCTGGATTTTCGAATGGGATTGTGCGCCTGACTTTGTCAGGCAGGGAGCTGGCAGTTCGGGATACCTGCCATCCGGGTTTTAGCTCACAGTCTGGGGTAACGTCTGGGAGGATCGACGCGTATCCATCTCCATCCACCGTCACTCGTTCTCCTCCTTACCCAGGTTGATGTTTTTGTTGACAGCTTTGACACGGTTCATTGTGAGGCAGTCAGAGGATTTTAAGCAGACGCTCACTCATTCTCAACGAAAAATACAAGCGGATCCTGCACCCCTAGCAGGATATCCCCCTCATTACCAGGCGCAGGAACATCTTTAACCCCTCGAAATGTTCCAGGGGGATCAAATAACTGGCTGACCTTGTGCTCAGACCACAAGATTCGCTCTCAGCTGTCTATGCACTACAGGAACAAAAGTATTGGGACACACCTCTTAATCTTTGAATTTAGGTGTTTCATTCAGACCCATTACCACAGGTGTATAAAATCAGGCACCCAGCCATGCAGTCAGGTTTGCACACATTTGTGAAAGAATGGGTCATTCTGAAGAGCTCAGTGAATTCCAGCATGGTACTATCATGGGATGCCACCTTTGCAATAAGTCTCCGTTTGTGAAATTTCTTCCCTACTAGATATTTCACGGTCAACTATAAATGGTATTATTGCAACGTGGAAGAGTTTAAGAACAACAGAAACTCAGGCATGACGTGTCAGACCATGTAAAGTGCTGAGGTGCATAGTGAGTAAAACTCACCAATGCTCTGTTGACTCAGTAACTGCAGAGTTCCAAACTTCCTCTGGCATTAACCCCAGCACAGCACCAGGAGCTTCATAGAATGGGCTTCCATGGCCGAGCAGCTGCATGCAAACCTCACATCTCCAAGTGCAATGCTAAGGATCGGATGGATTGGTGTAGGACTCTGGAGCAGTGGAAAAATTCTGTGGAATGATGCTTCTCTGTCTGATGGGTCTGGGTTTGGCAGATGCCAGGAGAACGTTACCTGCCTGACTGCATTGTACCAACTGTAAAGTTTACTGGAGGAGGGATGATGGTATGGGGTTATTTTTCAGGGGTTGGGCCCATTAGTTACAGTGAAGGGAACTCTTATTGCTTCAGCATACTAAGTCATTTTGGACAATTTTATGCTTCCACCTTTGTGGGAACAGTTTGAGGATGGCCCTTTTCTGTTCCAACATGACTGTGCCCCAGTGCAGAAAGCAAGGTCCATAAAGACATGACTGGTGTGGAAGAACTTGTCTGGCCTGCACAGAGCCCTGACCTCAACCACATCAAAGACCTTTTGGATAAACTAGAACGGAGATTTTGAGCCAGACCTTCACGTCTAATATCAGAGCTTGACCTCACAAATGCCCTTTTGGATGAATGGGCAAATATTCCCACAGACACATTCCAAAATGTTGATGAAAGCCCCCCCAGGAGAGTGACAGCTGTTACAGCTGCAAGGGGGGGACCATCTCCATATCGATGCCTATGGATTTAGACTGGGACGTCATAAAAGTTCCTGTATGTTTAATGGCCAGGTGCCCCAATACTTTTGTCCATATAGTGACTGTGTGTGTGTGTGTGTGTGTGTGTGTGTGTGTGTGTGTGTGTGTGTGTGTGTGTGTGCGTGTGTGTGACAGGGAAAGCCAGATGTAGACCATGATTCTTCCACACATTCCGGGAAATGCCTTAGTAGTCTGCCTGGACGTCCTCCATCTCGCACACACATACACACACGCATGCACACACATGCATGCACGCAAGCACGCACACACACATAGGGTGGATGTTGCATCACTGGTGTCTCCTCAGCAAGGTCTCACGCACATGAGCTGCTCACTGTTAAATAAGCAATTTCTACAGCATAGCCTGTCCAGGCCCCCCCCCCCCCCCCAGGGTCCAATGTCGAGCCTTATTACCACCCTCTCTAACGCATGTTTCCCTCTGGGACATTTTTGCATTTCAGCTTATCACCACCCGGATTGGATTTGTTGATTGATGGATTTAATTTTTTCCCACCAACTTCTCAGGCAACCTTCTCAGCACTTAGTGAAGGTAAAAGAAGCAACAGCTCATGAATTGATAAGTTCTACCATCTACCGTCTGACTGACTCAACAACCACGTCACGTGCACCCCAGTTTGTACAAGCATTTACATGCAAATAAAACACATTATAGAAATATTGCTTTAAATGCTAACTCATTCACTGAATATATTCCTTATTGCTGTGACATCCCTAAATATACATTCGTCAATCAGCAGCGCAATCATCTGCCTTCAAGACTATAACCTGAAACTGAAACGCAACCAGCTGTAAAAGTGGTTAGACGCTGATAAGCTAAGAAGATTTTATAAACGGCTGCCTGAACCACAAACGTCTGCTAAAAGGACCTTGGGATAAGGTCTTTGGATAATGGAAAGATTTTAACACAGCATTACCTAAAACTGTGATTTTGAGTTATGAGTGAACCAGCAAAAATATCTACCTCTCTAACAGAGGAGAGAATACTTTGGTTGTTTTATATTCATTTTTATAAGTAAATTGTTAGGAGAGCAAACATCCTCTAATGGCATTAACTGGTGTTTTTTATTTCTGAAACACCTACAGATGGCTGCTGATGGCCAAAGAACTCAGCCTGAAAGCTTGGGAAGCTGCAATCTCATGCGTAACAGTCGTCTGGAGGGAGCAGGGAATCCACACTGCAGCAAGCGGCCAGAGTACATTAGACCTGGACCTGGGCTTCCCAGCCAGCAGCGACCCAGACACTGACAAGGGAGGTAATTGCAGGAGGCCGCCAGTGTTAAATCGTGGTGCAGTGAATCCATGGAGGTACATGGACATTACAGAGGTCTGCGGTGACCCGCGACCGTGCCTGTCCTTGCCCACGTGATGTGTCCCGGGGGGGGGGGGGGTCATAAGGCAGCTGCTGTATTATTGCATCATGATCCATTTCCCTGATTTCCTTATATTATATTATATTATTGATGGCCACTGTGTCCAGAGAGCCCATCATACCATTTTCACCTATTTACGAATGCAGAAGTAAATCCCATTAAGAAGCTCCCTTAAGGGTACTTCAGAAATCAGACATCTTTATTGACCATGTATGTGAAACATACAAAGGATTTGTGTTGGGGGGTGGGTGGGGGGGATTGGGAGGTGTTTCAGGAATGACTACAAATGTTTTAGTGATCGCCCTGTCGATCACAATCGAGCAGTTGGTGTCCACTGGTCAACCAGCAGTCAAAAGATAGGTAGATAGATAGATTGATAGATAGATAGATTAGATTGATTCATTGCTTTGAAGGAGAAGGTTGACAGGTGGGACTGTATTCTGTTTGTGCCCTGAAAATGACACATATTTTAATAGTAAAGTATGACTCAAACACTATAAAAACAGACATTTATCCTCTGGAAGCTTGCAACATATCTCAGGACGCACCGTGCATGAGGCAGGGGACACCCTGAATGGATTCTCAGTGCTTCACTGTACAAACAATTTGAATAGATTTTAAAAGATTTGATAGCACTAGAAAGCTGTTGGGGGGAGCACCGTCAATGGTACAACCTTACCATTTCGTTGTGAACATTATGTAGCTTGACTCCATTACAAAGGGAATGAATGGAAATAAATAGAAGAAACTCCTTTATATACGTCGTGACGTGGCGTGCACGTTCGTTTCCTGCAGCGGCCGGTGCTCCCCGGCAGGTCGGACTCGCAAACTACGCCGAGTCCCGCATAGGTCTCACTTCCTGGGCGCCGGGAGCGAACACCGGCCCGGGGACTTGGGCTCCCGCCGTATGTCGCGGTCGTTTCCGGGCGGACTGCAAACTGCTTAGCTTTCAAAACGAGAGGGACCGGTCAGGTGCTCTGCAAAGTCAAACAAATACAAAAGCAGACCCATGAAAGAGCAGGTGTGTTATGGGGGGGTCTCTTTAGGAAGGTGACGCTGACCTTACTGCACCTGGCCACTGGAAACGAAGGTATTACGGTAAAAGACCGGTCACGGACATTTCTGTAGATGGCACCTTCGTAAATCCGCTCTTGGAGTTATACTGACAAAGTGAAGGTTAATATATAATAAAAATGTATATCTGCGTGTGTGGCTTTGGAGACGGTTACAGGGATTATGTCACGTTAGCTGGTCCGGACTCCTATTTTTAACAGTCCCTGTACCTCTGGCAAAATGCTGATGATTTCTGGAGTGCAAAAGTGAACAGGATACTTAGACTAATAATAATAGAGTGACAGTGACTGAATGGGGGGGGCACTGCAGCCTGACACCCGCAGGACTCCGTACCCAGCTGTCTCTGCACGGGGGAGTTACACGGGTTTCCCTGCGTTCATCTGCTCCAAAACCACGTGTGCGGCACCAGTGCCTGTGTGCAAAGTGTCTGCCTGCCTTGCGACGGACTGGCATGCAGTGCAGGGTCTCCCCCTGCCTTGTGCTGCCTGCCTTAGGCTGCAGACTCACTGCCACCCTATAGGCGGTACGGGTAAAAGATTTATAATACGGTATTTATGCCACTACTGTGCTGCTTAATTAAAGACACTGTGCCAAACTACGTTTAAAGCGCATCCATAAATACAGCAGCCGTCCTTGGGGCTGTGATAAAAAGCCGAATAAGCAACAACGAGCCCTCAGTTGGTATTGGGTCGAAAATGGTCCCTAAAGTACGGCGATCTGGCGGGCAAGCGACAGGGACACCCGCTGTCAAATGATATTTCCGACGGGGGGTGGGGGTATGGCTCGGGGGGGCGGGATATGGGATGGATGAGAGTGGGGGTGGCACCGATCGCTGGCGTTTCGGGCGATGTGGGCTGGGATGCGTGATGCAGATGTAAGGGCTGCCGGGCAGGGGGGCGGGTAGCGACGAGCGGCACCGCCGGACGGCGCACATCGGCGCTCCGGGTAACAATAGCCGCCTTTGCGCGCTGATACTCCGCCGCATTTCGCACGGTGCCCGATTCAACTGGATCCGTCTTTGGAGGTGAGAACTGATAACGATCCAGGCTGATTTTAAAGGATATGCATGGCTTATATAAGGATTTCCCCTTTAGTAGGAATGTAGGCACCTTTTGTTTCTGTAAAGCTTTTTAATGAGTATAAAAGGCTTTTGTTCTGTTTGCGTGCAGGAATAAAACTGAGTAGGCAATTTCCTGTTTTAAAATGTTCAATTTCTTTATAATTATATTGTAGTGTTGGCGTATATCGTTATTTTATATTAAGGACTAGAAGTAAACCGCACTTTACTGCCTTTCGCTAGGTACAGATGTTCAATAAATCGGGCTTCGATTTATGAACTTCACAATCAGAGCTTGTTATCGATAGTCCATAAACTTATCGGCGTAGAATGACATTATTTTGTCGCCCGCCGTAATTTAACTAAATGTTTGAAGCGCAAACACCAGCCTACGGTGCTTGTCGTGCTTGATGAATTGTTAGTTTGTTTTCATTTTCAGCGTTGGAAGCGCCAGCAGCGCTTAATCCTTTAATTAAATGGCAAATCTTGTCCAGATTTTTGATCGAAAAAAATGATACATATATTTTCAGCATATAAATAATACGCACCTCTCTTGTATTTTCGCCTTGACGCCAAATCAGGATATTTTAATCACGAGGTAACTAATTGCAGTGTAAGTTTAATTAATAATTTTTTTTTCCCAAGCAAGGTCACCAACTTGAGTTTTAACAGAGGGATTTGTTCCTGTTAACTTTTATAAATACTCGTGAACGGGAGGGGACAATTCGGTGACATCCCCGGCTGGCTTATTTAACGCCGTTACATTGTTTGTTGTATTATATTTTCGTCTTGCGTGGATTTGTACTCTATGTTTTTATTGCAATTTAAGCGTTATTTTGCTGGTAGTAGAGTATTGCAACGTAAACGAATGATAAGATGTACGAAGAGGTCAGGCGTTAGTGCAGATCAGCCTGGTCTTGTGATGCATTCGTTACAATACCGTGTTTTGTTTAAGCCGGCACTATGACTACGATAAAGTCGTTTCCACGACAGTTCTAGGTATTTAAAAGTTTAAAAGCTATTTCCAAGAAATAAAGTACGACTTTCACATACATAATAATGAAAGCCTATGAAAATGAAGTCCCCGTGATTGTAATGGGATCAGGAATCCAGGCACGTTTGTGCATGTAGTTTGCTCATGGGTTTAAGTGTTAGTGAGTGCCATTGTTTGTGAATGGATTTACTACATAGCACTGAAGAGTGACCTTGCATAGGCATGACTGAGTTGAGGTTTGAATCGTTTTCTTTTGTCTTTTGGCTTAACAGTCATCATGCCTAGATCAGCTCTGAATCCTAAACTGGAGGCTTGGATCAAGAGACCAACCTCGAGGAAAATGACATCATCTGTTACTTGGTCTACTTGACATCTCTATCCGCTCTGATCCCTGAGTGTTTTCCTTCCCTTTCATCCAGGCTCCACTCAAGAGTTGGCACGCCATCACACCATCCAAGTGCGGGGAGCGGCTACCCAGGCCTGCGAGGAATTGGATTGGAGGGCTTTGCCATTCCGGCGCTCATCTGCACTCTGTACTGGTAAATATTTATAACCCAGTTTACCATCTGTGATTCATTCTGCCCAGATATGGGCAATCGCTTAATCATAATAACATATGCGGATGGAATTTTTACTGTACTTACAGGGCAGCAGGGCTAACTGTTAATTCTTTAGGGTAAAGCAGTAATTTGTTGAGTCGTAATGCACATTAATCGCACAAAACCACATCCTTATGCATGAAAATTAATAGCTGCACTTGTAAATAATTACTGCCTGAAATGATATCTCTATGTTGATATACTGTAGATCTGAGGTGGGCTATCTTACCCAGAAAAGGCCGTTGTGTGTGCGGGTTTTCGCTGCAACTCCCTAATTGGATTACTAATTAGAGGACTGATTGGCTGAAGAGTCCTCACACCTGGGTATGACTCCCCAGAAGCTGCGTACACACTGGCCCTTTGAGGATAAGGTTGGACACCCCTACTGCAGATGGAAACGTCATTCCAAAACCTCCGTGTTTTTGCATCTATGTTTTTGAAAATCTGTGTTGAAACTGGTCACTTTTTGGACAAACCTGGTGGATAGGTCTGGTGAATCAGATTAATTGGCTTTGCGGCACAGTTTCTCGGTAGGTAGCACTGGTGCCTCACACCTCCAGGGCTAAGGGTGCGAATCACACCTCCTCTCTCTCTCTGTAGAGTTTGCATGGTTTCCTGTGTCATGCAGACTTCCCATGGTTCAGATACGTGCAGTTAGGATAATGGGTCCCTCCAAATTTTGATGGACCGGCATCCTGACCAAGGTCCTCCTGTTCTGCTGCTCGCCGGGATACGTGGCTGCGAGGATCGATGGATGTGATATTAACACATGCCAAAGGAGAATTTATTTTCTCATCCTTTTCTTGGAATTTCTGTTGCTGGCCACTTAGTGAACCGCTGGAGGCAGGGCAGCAGAAACGCAGTCGGCTGAGGACTAGGGGGCGCCAGAGGGGAGCAGGGCTGGGTGCGAGTGGTGGCTCATGGGTTAGCTGAAGTCTTACGGGAAGAAGAAAGATCCAGAAACACACTTGGGTGTTTATTTGTTATAGTCGATTGATATCAATACTTAGATGTTTTTCTGTGTTCTTTGGAATTTGTCTGCCTGGTTAGATCTAGTTAAATCCTGCTATCAGTGCCATGGGTCTCTCAGGAGAAGCACTGGACCTGCACCCCACAGAAGTGCGGCTCGTCTCAGCAGAGGGGCTGTTTCTCATATAACATCCCTGCCTAGTGTTATTATTCAGACGGCATGGTCCTACCAGAGCTGATGCATGTAGTGTCTTATAGCCAAAGAGAATAATGTAGTTCCTGGAAGAAAAGGAATTCAGGCCAAAATCCAGGCAGATATAAGTCAGAAATCTGGAAAGCGGAAGATGACAGCTGATGTTTTCCTCTGGTGACAGATGGATGTCTTTAGCTCTCCTCAGCTGGCTGTGTGTGCTGAATGGTAAACGTTGGATCCAAGGAGCAGTCTGTTCAGTAACCGATGGCTTGCAAGCCTCAGAAATCTCTGGAAGGCTTCATGGAGCTCGAGCCAGCCATCTCCGATCGCTGCTTATTGTACCAGCAGCTTGACGGCCTCTCTCCGTTCAGGCCTCTCTCCGTTCAGGCCTCTCTCCGTCTAGGCCTCTCTCCCCCAGTCCTCTCTCCCTCCAGGCCTGAGTAATTTTCCGTCTGTCCTGTCTCCTCCTTGTATGAAAAATTGTAAACATTGTGTCTTCAAAAAGCTGTAGATGTTTATATCAGAGAAGGGATGCACCCTTTTGTTTTTTTTATTTTCTAGTCACCTGTCTGAAGCAAGTTCCTGATGAATGTGGAGTGTGGGACGCACCCTGGATGGGATACCGGGTTACTGTAGGGCATGCAGGGGCAGGTGTGCACACACAAACAAATGGGCAGTACAGAGTCATAAACTTGCCGAAACCAAGTGTCTTTTGGCTTGTGTACTTGCTGCAGGCATGAGAAGGATGTGAAGAATTCCACACATTGAAACAAGTGATGGGTTTCAAACCCACAACCCTGCAGGTGTGAGACCTAAACGGGATCTAGTTCTTTGAAATTTGAGTGATATATTAGATTATATTCTATCACGGTGTGTGGCTCAGCAGTTTAGGAGTCTTGGGCTGTGGTCAGAAGGTTGCAGGTTCGAATCCCTGGGCCAGTGTACTATTGGGCCCTTTAGCAAGGCCCTTAACCCCCAGCTCCAGGGGGGCTGCATGCTGGCTGACCGTCTGCTATGCCCCCCCCCCCTCCCCCCAAAGTTGCTTTCATTTCTACATCTGAAATGACAAATTATTTATATTGTTTAATAAGGAATCGCACTGTTCACAAAGTAACCTGCTAAGTGATCCTGGGAATACTGGAATTGCATTTTCCTAAATTACACACCGTTTTTATGGCGCCAAATAGTATATTTGCAGTACTGGAAACCACGGAATTTCTCTGGGGATTTAAAAATATCGCTATGAATGTTACGTAAGGAAGTGTTCTTTTACTGGTTGAGTGTGCGATCCTTCTAAGGAATCCCTGGTGCTTGTGGGGGTTCAGTGTCACGCCTTGTTTAGCGAGGTCACCCCGGTCGCTCTGGACTCCCCCTGCTATCTGCCTGAATCCTCCTGAGCTCCTCTCGTCCATCGCACGGAAGACGGCTTCTTGCATTTTTTAACCCCTTTTATCTGTGCAGACTTTGAATGCGTCAGTCTTTTAAGTGCCGTCTCTCTGTAACCTCGGACCGCTTTTAGCTGCGCGTGGGGCTCGGTCGATGCAGGTTCCCGGGGGTCGGGTGCCGACCGTAGCGGAGCTACTAGAGGCGGTAACGGCACAGGAATTAAAAAAAATATTCAGTAGGTAAACATACTGACTCTGTGCTTTGAGTCTCCCTTGCTTAATATATTCATCACTGGAGCATTTTTTTTTACAGTTATTAAGGTTGTTAAAAATGTAACCACTTAGTCGGTGGGGGGGCGAGGGGTTTGGATTCCAAGTTTAACTAATAAACTCAGGATGACGTAGTAGCCATTTCATCAGCTAATCTGCACGTGACTCCTTCCACTGTCAGTTTGGGTGGAATTAAGTCTAATTACAGCTGTTGGGAGTAGGATGAGTGATTTGACACTCAGCTGGTGGAGAGAAGTAATTACATCTGGTGATTCATTTCGAGGTTCATCTGTTGCAGGTACATGCATCTGAAAAACAACTTCAGCGCACAACGCATTGTGATTACTGTAGACCTCTATTCAGGAAGCATTGTGAGCAAGGCGCCCGGGTTAATATTAGGTAAGGACAGGAATGAATTATGTACCATTTTTCAATCTCACAAGCACGGGACACCTGAACACCATGCTGTGCCTTTGCTCATTTCATCAGTCTGCCTGTTTCAATCTCCCCGTTGGAGCCTCCTGAAAGGAATGAAGAGGTCACACGCTGACACTTCAAACGAAATTGGATTCATCTTAAACACCAGAGCAACAGGAATTAAGTGGTCGGGCCGCTCAGGATGGAACTGCATTAATCACGCATATCGGTGCACACTGTAGCATTTTAATTTTTAGAATTACTGCCTTTTATCTAATGAATCCCAGCTAGTATAAATCTGGCTAAGCAGATGTACTTTTTGTTTAATAATATTTATACTTTATATATATCATGACCCTCATTAGGAATTGTCTGTAGACGGATGGATGAATGGACGACCTTCTTTATTTACGCCGTATTAATGAAATTATCGCTTTGTTGTTCTGCGAGTAACTGCTGGCATGAGCTGAAAACGGAGCAAGCTGCTCTCACTGCATTATAGACTCTCGACCAGTGAGAGATTCACTTACTGCTGGCCCAATAATCCCAAAAATAGGCTTGAATTAATTACACAGTAAGTTGCTGCAAGCAGGACTGGGAGAAATCCGCACTAATATGTGTAAATGTATAAAAATATATAATGAAGAAACTGTGTGCGCGGATGAGCCCGGTGCATGGTGTAAGGTACAGTTCCTACAAAAGGGTAACATTTTGTCAACTTTGTTGTCACTGGGTCTGTACCCTTGTAATTGTACCTTTTAAGGTACGGAAATGGACTCTGAGGAACATCCCCAAGGTGCAAACAGCATTAAAGTACCATCATTGGTACAGAAATGATCCTCAGACTCCCATTTCTGTACCTTAAAAGGTACAATTACCTACTACTAAGGGTACAGAGGTACAAACTGGTACTATTCTTTCTTTCTGTAGGCTGTAAAGTTTAACCTACCAACTGCTTTTTAACCAGAATTCACATCGTTGTGCCAAGCCTGAGATTTTGGTGTTTAGACTAAGAAGAACCTAGACGAATGATGTGGAAGCAGCCAAGTTGAAAGCCTGGGACCGAATCCATCCTGTGAGTCTGTGGCAGGATTTGCTGTTTGCTGACGTTCCCCATCCCACCTGGCAGCGTGAACAGAGGATCAGGGACAGGAGGGAGGGCTGTCGATGCCACAGTCCAGAGCTAAGGGCCGACATCAAGAGGCACGGTTCACCACGGCCGTTTACATTCTTGCTGCTAGCGCATATTTCCAGGCCGCTTATCATTGTCAACGTGGCGTCAACTCAGAGACGGATATCGTGTCTCTGACACTGTCGACCGGGGCGGAAACTGAGATGGAGGTGCGTGGTGTTTAATGTGATGGTTACATTCCTTATATGTGGCCAGTGAGAAGAACTCGGTCAGCTTGCAGACACAATCACTTCCCACGCAGTAAAGAGTCCAAGTCTGAAGCCATGTGACCCTCAGAGTTATTCGTTGATGCTGTGCACTCTTGTGTGTTTTTGAGCATATATTTTTTTTAAAAAGTACTTTGTTACATCTGGCTGCTACTGTAAGGAAACTTTAGTCTAGAAATGTCTTATAAGAGAGAAACGCATGCTTGGTTGCGATCGGGGGGGTGATCATGCTGAAGTGCGTGAGCTAATGATACTGACAGTCTGTTCTGCAAAATGTTGTTACTGCCACTTGCCAGGTGTCGGCAATACTCACATGTGCAGGGGTCCGATGATATAGTCAGTCAGGTCTGTGGGCTGCACTCTTACTGGGGATAATCCCGCCATGAGGGACACCTGCTGGAAGTCTGTTCCATTCTGACAGAGTGAAATCTCTCAAATATGCGAACGATAACTGCTGCATTCATTCTGTTGTATTCTTACAATAGTATAGGAATGTGTTGTACTCTTAGTGGTATGATAATATACAATGTTAGACCAATAAATCTGGGGGATTACCGTACTGTTTGCATGGAGTCTGAAATCATTGATCACACATTTTTAAAGAATCCTGAGTTGGCTATGGGGCACCAGCAGGGATGGGGTTCTTTGTCATTTCTGGTACTCAGTCAAAAAGCCTCTTTTGCCCCCTCCAATGTAGTGACTGTTTGTGGCCAATAGGGGGCTTCCAAATCTTAGGGGGCCCCATGCAAATGCATGGTTTGAATGGTGGTAAACATAGCTGGGTGCTAGGAAAGGACAGAGTGAGCATCAGGCATTCAGCCCAATGATCAGGGCAGTGGGTTGAGGCACCTGAGACCTGCATTCAGTGGATATTTATTGGTGTCAGGTTTGGAGAACCTGCCACCGCTCGGTTTGTGGTGGAATCTGGCCTGTCGAGCTTGGAAGCCAGATGCTACACCGATTTAAAAGCCCATGGGTGTTTGTGTGGAGGTACAAAATAGGCAGTGAAAAGCTTCAGCTCCAAAGATTTTTAATTAATATCCCGAAACTCTTATTTTTTTATTTACTGTGCAACTTGTTTCAGTTCGTGCTGTGTGCCCCCTCAGAGGGAAACCGCCAACTTCCCCTCCTCGCGTTTGAAGATAGGAGTGACAGCTCAGGAAAATAATTACGAAAAAAAAAACATTTTGCAAACTACCCGAAGGGACAGATAAACCACATGAAAACCAGCCGCGGGAGGAACACGAAGGAGGCAGGGTGTGATGTCATGTTTATTCAAGAACAGGATGCTTTTTAGTGGGCTGCGCTGCGACCCCCCCCATACACATTGAGGTTGCTGATCAGCCAGATTCATGCAGGTTGACCCTTTATATCTGCAATGTCCTATTTTTAAATACCCACTTATTAGAGGATTCTCTCGTGCTTCCCAAGTAACCAGAAGAAGCTGGCGGTCTTGCATATATATACGTGTGAGTCAGTATCTGGTTTGGAAAAGTAATGCAGTCATTTTTATTTTTCAGCCATCAATTTGGTAACACTGAAAGCAGTCATCATAATGCATTATAGATACCATCATAGCGCATTATGAAGTCTTGTAAACACGGTTATAACTATTTATAAAATGGCATAACACATTATAACTATGTTTATTGTGCATTATGAATGCTTTATGAAGCTCTCGCCTGTAATCAGAAGTGGAGATTTCAGGTCCAGAGAGTACAAATCCAGACCAAGATTTTGTTTCAACCAACCAGCTGAGTAAAAACAGAGTATTCAGTTGGTTGGTTGAAACAAAATCTGGTCTGGATTTGTACTCTCTGGACCCAAAATCTCCACTTCTGCCTATTATGCACTATAAATACCTTCATAATGCATTATAATGGTCTTTATAAGCATTAAGGATGCTTTGTACTGTATTATGAAGGTATTTATAGTGCGTTATAGATGTTTCATAGAGTATAATGCATAATAAACATGGCTATATATGTTATGGCTTTTATAAACGGTTATAGCTATGTTTATGAATGCATTATAATGCATTATGAAGGTATCTATAATAATGCATTATACATGACTGCTTAAGTAAAGTGTTTCCATTAATGTTAATCCCACGTTGTATTTCTGGATATTTGTTTTCACGTTAATACCAGCGAAGATGTTTACCAGGATAAATTGTTTCATTTCACTGTGAATGCATTACGTTCTTGGTTAAGTATGTCGCTTAAGCTAATTTAGCACAGAGCTACACTAATTAGGGAATGATGAGAAGTGCACATTAGTTCAGTTGGGATTGTTATTGTAGACGTGCACCATGCATGCCTATGTAATTGGCGAATAATCAGTGTAGCAGGGTGCCTGGAATCCTGGCGACACAGAACGCTGTAGATCAGCGTTTATACATTTGCGCAATACATTGAATGCAAGTAATCCTGTATTACACACAGCAGAAAATACATCAGCCTCACCACTGTTCTTACTTATGAATCATGTAGAACTGTAAACATAAAGAGGTGTTTTCTGAAAGGAACATACTGACTTTTTATAGTTTCAGTGGGAATTAGTCATAAATGTTTAAATATAGGTGGACGAGAGAACTGCACATATTGTCCAAAGTACTTAAGTCGGTATTTTGAGAGTGCTTTTACTTAGATTGTTAGAAATCAAGGTTAAGTTTATACATAAATTTATATGTGCTGCCTAGAAGGAACATTAGTTGTAGTAAATTCTGAGTTGTCAGGCAGATTATGATAATGACTGTTTATTCAAAGACATCACCTCTGCGAAGTGATGTCCTGGGTGGGACGTCAGTGTTCTGTGCAAACCAATAGTTCTTCTGAGGGTTAGGGTTAGGCTGAGCTTTAAAGCACACAGACGTGCACCAGGACAGAGTAGTATTACTGTAGGTTGTCTTACACAGTGTGTGTTTTTTCTGTTTGGCAAGGCCTTGTTTAATTAAAATTTAGGTTAAATGAAAGAACTCGTTTACTCCCTGCTTCCACACAAAGGAGGTCATTGTTTGAGTTAGATGCTGAGAGCCAAGATAACATTCCTGGTAGTAAAGGTCAGCTGAGTGGGGTTATGTTGTGTTTATGAGTATATTGCCATTGGCTGCTTGTCATACCTGATAGTTTGCATGGAGCACAGGTAGATCAGTTGCATGGTAGATCAGTTTCACCCATACATCTCTGCATCCATCTTCCATAGCTTCTTATCCAGTAAGGGGTTGTGGTGAGTTTGGAGGCCAGGAAGTGCAGGGCATAACAAGTATCTCTATTCCAATGCTTGGACCTATCGAACCTTTATTTATCTAACAAAATGTTTTCAATGGTGACACGTATGTAATGTATTGAATATTACAGAGTTTAATCAAAGGAAAGTGAGTCAATGAGTAAACTTTGGTTGGAGAAACCGGTGTCGGCAACACGTCAGAAACAACATTTTGTGGTCGTTTAGCTACAGTGGGCGGAGCCTTGCAAAATCCGTTGTTCTGATTGGACAGAAATTGTTGACTCGTAGATACGCATCCTGAGTGTCCTTCTCAGTGAGTGGACTTTTTCCGAATGATTTTTATACTGGCAGTTCTGCCAAAAAGAAAATTCTGGTCGGTTCGCAACACGTCACTGTTATCGCCGTTATGGTGAATATTAATTAATGTTTCTTAATAAAGAGTGGGATGGTGGCTAAGGGGCAGTGCTGTTACCTCTCGCTTCAGGATTGGTTTGAATCCCGCCCCCACTCTGTGTGTGTGCAGTTTGCTTGTTTTCCCTGGGTTGCGTAGGTTTCCTCCAGGCAAACCGGTTCCCTCTCCCAGTCCAAAGACGTGCAGTTAGGCTAACTGGCCTCTCTAAATTGCCTGTGGAGTATAATTACATGGGTGTTCCCCAGCCCTGTGCCCTATTCTGGGATAATCTCCACGGATAAGTGGTTCGAAGATGGATGGATGGATGCATAGGATTTAATGATGGCCATGGTTTGTGCCCATGCAGCAAATCATGCTGTCCCCAGACCAAAGCCGTAAAGGCGCTGCATTGTGTTAGTTATCAGCTGGTAGATGTAGGTGAAATAAATACATAAAAAAATAGCTTTTCTAGCTATATAAATAGCATTTCTAAAAAGTTGATTGATTTGAAAGTGATTCTGAAAATGTTCTGTTTTTTTTTTTTTGCTGACCAAATTCAGGAAAAACCCTCACTCCACACTCTGGGAGACTTTTTACCTCAGAAAAGTACTCATGTACATTTTATCGGTAGATTTTTGGGGAAATACCCTCTGTTCCACAAGAAAATAGCTAGCTGGAAGGTGTCCCTGAACTGAATCAGGGCACAAGCGACTCGGGCCCATTAACATGCTGTCTGTCCCCTTCATTTCGCAGGTCACAAAAACCCATTTTTTTTATAATGAATGTCTTTTGACGAACTTGTTCTGATGTATTAAGCACTTTGAATTGTTCTTTGAGGCTTAATAATGGCGGAGTGTTTGACTGCGTTCTGAATATGTAGATATTCGACATTTTTTTGCTTTTAGTGTGGGAGATCATGTGGAAATATGCTAAACTACGATGTGTGTCAGGTCCTGTGTGGTACTAGTCAGCACCAGAAAAGCCCTAATCATTTGTGGGATGTGACCTTATGCACTACGAGGTAGAAGGGCAAGATTAAGAACCAAATGTGATTCAAATCTTGTTTATTCGGCGGACTTGAACTTTCATCCTTTACTCCCGTTGATGAAAACCTGCATCCCGACGAGGTTAAAAATGACGTCGATTATCTTCGATCGTTACTGTTTTTGCATTTCCCCCAAGGCACAGTGGACTAGGTCAGAGCAGAACCCATCGGAGGTTAGCGGAACACACCGTGTCCCACTCGCCCGGCTCCGGGAGAACCTCGCACTACATTTGCGCAGCTGCAGGAAGGTATTTTGTGTTTGTGTGCTGTCTGTATCCGACAGCAACACCGGTGGAAAAAATACGATGAGCGCAGGTGCCAGAGACTGTATGGGGCACCTTCAGTAACGCTCAGACTGCCCCACGGGAGACACTGAAGGAGATAAAATGTTCCCGGTGGAAGCAGTAGGGCAGCATTGAATTTATGACAGTTGTGGTGTTTGTGTGTTAATATGACATGGTTGCAGGGAATTCAGATGCAGTAAACATTTGCTTGCGTGTATAATGGAGTTCTGTATTCTTATTTATTTTTTAACGATAATACTGAAAAAGTTACTTTTTCCAGGGCACCGATCTGTTCTTAGGAAAAGTTTTGTGGGCCTTGGTTTGTCATGCCGTGTTTCCTTGGGTTAACGAGTGAGCCTCATTGGCTAGAAGGTTTTAATGAGCATGTCTTATTGGCTCAGAGGTTAACAAGCGAGATTCAGTCCCCTGGCTACCTATGCAGCCTGTTATTTATGTGCGGGCGGGCCCCCACCTGTACGGCTGATACGGAAAACAAGCCCTGTGGACGATTGGTGAAGCAGGAACCCGTGGGATCTGACCGTCATGGAGACGGGCCCTCTGGAGGGAGGGAGTGAGGGAGGGTGCGCCCTGGATCAGCGGAATCCTTGGCTTGAGATCGTGGTGCCGCCCGTACAGCTGACACTGACACAGCGTAAGGCAAACAGCCTCTTATCCCTTCTGATAACCGACTAAACAGCCTCAGTTGGGGAGAAAACGCAGCTCAGTCATCGTTCTACGGTGCCACATCTTTGTATGGATGAGACAAACCACCACCTCACTGGTACTATAGATGCAGTACATTTGTGGGGGGAAAATGACCCGCATGCAATACAGAGCATAAACTCACACTTGCGTAATATCCATGTCGACCATTGAATTTCTACTTGCTTCTCACTTCTAGCCTACAGTAACGGCTTTCATTTCCGTTGTCGTCGTAATGTTTTTGTGCTATGAATAGCACTAAATATCGGCTGGGAGGGACCACAGCCATTTAAAATATTTTGGGAAATAACATCTTACAATTATTGTGCATCCTGTCCACAGTTTGCAGAAATGCATCTTCGAGCCTCTTACCTTCTCGTCATTTGATTGACTTTTGGTTTATTTCCGCTGGACGTTTCCCCCCCCAAGCTTTTATCTGATGATTTCTTTTCACAATTAGATTTTTTTCCTCGACCTTTAATTGATTTAGTTTTTCTTTTCACACGTAGTCTTGGGCCTTCAACCACAGTGGGTAACCAGAGCGTCTGTGTGTGACTCTGCGCTGGATGTAATTTGTGCTGAGCTGATGTTTCTGGAGTGGAGCTGCTGTGTAGTTAATGTCATTGTGGAGGTGGGTGCTTTCAGTCAGGTGTGGCTGATGGCTTCCATGATCAGAGTCTGGGCAGAAACTCACACACCATCCACTCACAAATGCACACCTACGGGCAATTTAGTAACTCCAATTAGCCCCAGCATGTTTTTGGACTGTAGGGGGAAACCGGAGTACCCGGAGGAAACCCCACGACGACTTGGGGAGAACATGCAAGCTCCGCACACATGTGACCCAGGCGGAGACTCGAACCCGGGTCCCAGAGGTGTGAGGCAGCAGTGCTAACCACTGCACCACCATGCTGCCCCCTGGGGGAAAAATGTATTTAAATATTTGTACTTTTTTTTTCTAAAGACCTCAGCATATCAAATCTCAAATTTTAAAGGAAGAAAGGCAATGCAAATCCATATTTTTGCTGATATGCTCCTTAGGCAAGTTGTAAATGGTCGAATTGTTTATTACTATAATGCTTGATGGGATTCTAGAGGATTTAGTTACTCCAGTAACAGTAACATTTGCAGTAGCAGGACTGATAAGGGCTCAGGTGCCAGTTGATTTTATGCATGACGGAATAGCTAACAATGATAATGATATAATTTCTGTATTAAATGATCTCAATTCTAGTAGTAATTTTGTAGGTTCGGGTGCTGCAGAATATGGTCTATTGGTATAACCAGTCTGCTAAGGATTCAGGTCCTACGGTAACCTGTATACCCTATAGCAGAATGGCTAAGTGGAAAATGACTGCAGTCCCTAACACAAGATCGGCCTGCTGAAGGGTATGGGAAAGATATAAGATGTATAGAAGTTATACTAATACTAGCTCTTATCAGGGTTGCAGGAGTCGACAAATGAGTGTTTATTTATAGAAAATATGTCTCACTGATATGCCCAGTGGAAGAATGGAGGCAGAGAGAAGCAGAACGGCGCCTCATTTTCAGAGGGATCACAGAAGACGTTCCTTCTCAGAACAAGCTGGTAGCTCAGTAACAGCTTTATCAGCAGGGTTTACTCAGAGCACCTTGTTCGTCTTACAGAAGAAGCAGCCTGGGGCTCTATGTCACGCTGTGTGATCCGTGATGGGCCACAATGCCAGTTCTCATACTGACGCACTTTCCCACAGAATTACCACAGGTACTTTCTGGTTTCAGGCTTAGACCTTTCAGAAAAGGGAAGTGGGCTTAAATGAGTTATCTTTACACTTTTTGTTTTGGAAATATTGAATTTTCGGCATATTATTCATACCCTTTCGGCATATTAGCACTTAATGCTGGGACAGTACCTGATATTTACTTTATACCGGCAAAAATGTCCATCTCTCCAGACGTGTGATGTTGCAAGTTGGAGTTAAGGAACTGAATGTTCCGAGCTGACAAGAAGACCTTGTGAATATTTTTTAACTATGAGAAAGGAAGATTATTGGCCTGTTAAAGTCTATTAAAGGGATTATTGAGTCTTTTTCTCTTGTGAAGCATTTTGCTGGATCCAAGGCCGTCTAGATAAACTAGTGATACTGAAATGTGTGGATTCCATAGCTCAGGCTTATTTTGTTCTTGCTGTTGAAGCTCGAATGACTAAGCATAGTGAATGACTTGCGTACCCCCCCCCCCATCCCCACCCCCGCGACGCTATGCTGGATATGCGGTGGGAAGATGGATGGATGGAACAATGGGTGTATGAGCAAAGCTGCGTTTTCATGTTCCTGCTACAGCAGTTTTTCTTCCAGCCCCACAAGTAATTTGCATTTTTCTTGTGTCTCCACCTACACACCTGATTTCTAAACACACTTGTTAGCTAATTATCAAAGCCCTTGGCTAGCTGGCGCAGACATGCAGGTAGTGCTATGAAATGAATATAAGAACTGACTGAGGGGGCTGGGGAGTGGGTTTAGAACCACTGTGCTACTGGATGTTAAAGTTTAATCCTGTAACACGGTACAGTTAGAACTCGATATCTGCAGCGGATGACTTCTTTATAGCTACTTTTATTTGACATGTGATACGCTGTATGAAATGTATACGCCTGCTGTATGACACGTACCATACAACCTTGCGGAGGGGAGTTCTTTCGCAGGGTGACAGTGATGGAAAAGGACCTCATGCGTGTGCCAGGTGCCTCAATCAAGGGGTAGCGAGTACCGATTTTGCCACGCAGCCTCGAGGCCGGACGTCTGGCTCTGCATCCGACGGCACGTTGGATTCGTGATCTAATGGCCAAGCTGAGAGTTACGGCGGTTGGAATGATACTCGGCCTCCTTATTCGGGCCAGTGCAAAAGGGAAAAAAAAATCGATGCTTCATTTCTTTATTTTCTTGCGAGCATCAAACATTTATATCGCCCAGACCAGTGTTTTCCAGCCCGGTCCCTGGGGGTCTGCAGTCGGTCCATGTTTTTGCTCCCTCCCAGACAGACGGTCCATGTTTTTGCTCCCTCCCAGACAGACGGTCCATGTTTTTTCTGGTAGGGAGCTGGGAGGGAGCAGAAATGTGGATTGTCTCTGGGCCTCCAGAGTCTGTATTGAGAAACACTGACCTAAAGTCCCGTCCAGGAAGTGTAAAGCTGAGGCGTCTTTGGGCAGATCGATGCTGCCTGGACCTGTCCATACTTTGCATATGTACATTTCTTTTCGGAAAAAGCTCACATGTCCTTGAGGCTCACAGTCGAGTGAATTATGAATACAATTGATGTTTACGAGTCTGTTTAG
Source organism: Brienomyrus brachyistius (assembly GCF_023856365.1). Lineage (NCBI taxonomy): Eukaryota > Metazoa > Chordata > Actinopteri > Osteoglossiformes > Mormyridae > Brienomyrus > Brienomyrus brachyistius. The sequence continues at coordinate 17,115,834 of NC_064547.1, read as the reverse complement.
AGGCGAAATTATTATCTTTTTGAAGGGGGGGGTCTTCTCATGTATTTTTTATGAGTATAAGCTTATGTTAAGAAACAGACGGTATTGTGGCACATCGGCAGAGTGTTCCTGACCACCTGTTCTTCGACAAGCTTCCTGTTCTCCGTCTGAAATGGGGAGCCCATGTTTATAATCAATAAGTCTTTAATAAGAAGCGATTTAGAGTTGAGGAAAAGGCTAATGGCTAACAGAGAACCTGCTCTTCACGTGGGGACTAAATGAGCGGCATTCAGGGGGTCGTTCCTTTCCAGACCGGCGTACGGCAGAGGTGGATTTTTCAGGTCCAGAATATAAAAATCCAGACCAAGATTTTGTTTCAACCACCCAGTTGAGCATAGAGAGTTGAGCATTGGTTGAAACAAAATCTTGATTTGGATTATTGCTCGCTGGACCTGAACTATCCACCTCTGTACATGTATGTCGCCCAGCAAGTTTGGATACCATGTTCATGAGCGAAAGGTCACCAGTTCAAATCCCGGGGTTGACGGAGTAACTCGACCTTGGTTTCTCAGTTGTACATTGATTTGGATAAAAGTGTCTAATAAATACAATTTGGAAACTAATCGCCTGTTTCCCCCAGAACCGCTGGTACCCTGGTCCAAACAGTCAGTGACCTCTTTGATCCTGTTATTCACAGTTTGGGTCTGCTTTAAAGAGTGCCTTATCCTTCAAATATGGCATTTTACAGAACAAGCCTTCAGTCTGAGGACATTAGAGCTGTAAATTATCCCCCCTTGCAGGCAGAATCTCGAATATTGTTGGAGAATTATTAACTGTAAAGTGACACATTTTTATTTGTCTTCGCCTGAGGTGAAGCGTCGTCTTTTTCTCTTTGTTTATTCACAACAGACAAATGAAGACAGACATTTATCAAGATTACTCTCCGGTATTATTATTATTATTATTATTATTATTATTATATTATTTATTATTATTATATGAACTCAGATTTTGGGTAATCCCATTTGGGTATGATGGCAGCGGTGATGATGATGATGATGCTGATTGATTTGCTTAGTACATATATATATTAGATTTATTAAGCATCTGTTATTCAGAGCTTCTTACTGTACTTTGAAATAAGCACCATTTTCTCTTTGTACAGAATGATTGGACTGACCAATCTGAAGGTATAATTCAAGAAATCACTGAAAGACACTAATGCTAGCCAGCGTTAATGGTACGCCAAAGCAGACCGTTGCCGTTATGCATGTCGTCATCTGCCATACGCCTGCAATTTCGTCCTTTGGAAGATGGAGAAAGGCAGTGTGATTAAGTGATTTGTTGTGGTAAATGGTCCATTTGGAGTCCATTTTTTTTTTCTCAAAAGAACCCAAGAAATGTACCCAAAGTGCTTCTGTGTTCTATTGTCTAGTTGGTTGTTTGTGGTTTTTTTAGGTAGTTTAATTTTAGTTTAGGTATCAGCTGCTTTCTGAAGCTCCCCGTAGCATCTCAGGAGGTTCATGAATCAGGCCACCCAACCAGTGTACTGAGGTGTATAGCACACCTTGGTTTGGAATCGATTGGTTTAAATTACGGTCTTGAGTTTGGTTAGTCAATAACCACCAGGTCATGAGAGAAAAAAAATCCTCAAAGACCGGTAAAGAGATGCACTTCAAATTCTTGCACGGCCAAACCAAAATTTGCTGGTGTGACATCTCCAGGCGTCTGGCCAGCATCTCACATTACAGTCGCCTCTGTAATTAAATGCATTTTTCGAACCGTTTTTCTTCAACACTTGATGGAATTGGATGGCCTGAGATGATGTCAGAATTCACGGGCTGTGCTTCCTTCCAGGCTAAACGTCACAGCAAACACATCTGTGAGCTGAATATTTACCACAAGCCGTATTAATAAACCCTCGTTTGTCAAGTGCGGTTGTCTTGACTATTAGCTGTCTGTGAAGTGTTGTGTCACAGCTAGAGGTTAGAACGTTTTACCTCGTGGCTGTGATGTTTTGTTTAATGTGTTTTATTTCTTGGTTTATATGCTGAGGGTGGTGGCAGTGTTGTGGTCATCAAAGAGGTCCCTGAAAGGTTGTAGCTCTGGGTCGTTGCTTTTGACGATGCCGGAAGCACTTAAAGCTTGGCTGGGAAGTTGGTGGCTCACTGGGTACTCTGGTGGTCTCCTGCCCCCAGGGTTGGGCTTTTAAAGTTTGTTTCGTTTCTCTGTGGGAAGTTGCTTATTTTCCCAGTGTTCATGTGGATTCCCCCTTGATACTCTCCTACAGTTCAGAGAGTTGTAGTTTCGCTAATTTACTCTCTGCGTTTCCATTACTGTGTCCCGTGGTTGACTGATGCCCCAGTGCTTTCTGGGATAGCTTCCAGGCTACCTGCGACCCCCCCTGTTGGGTAGGTGGTTGCTTTGATCCTACTTGTATATATTAATGGACGGTACAAAGGGGGGAAGCTAAAATAAAACAGCTTAAATAAGTTGAACAACATTTTCTTTTATTTTACACTTTTTCTTCATGCATCGGGCAGTTGAAACTCCCCCGAGTGTGAAGAATCGCAGACAGACACGATGTGAGGAACTTGACAATTGGTTGAGAGAAGAACCATGGACCTACGTAGAAATTATTGCTGTACTATTGCTGTAAGACACATACTGGGACATGAAATGGAAGAGAAACCTGGTTCCTGTCACGGTAATGTGAGATCAGAGACCAGCTCCAGATTTGGGCTTGGAGCAGCGCATGAGACGGCGCCTACTGCTGTTTTCACAGGTCATACCATCGCTGTTTACTGCTGGCTTGGGCCCGAATGGCCCTCCAATCCCCATCATGTCATTTTTCTTGAACAGAGATGTCTGACGTGACATAGGAAGATTCCTGCGACGATAAGCAGGGAGGCAGTAAAACAAATTGGAAAAATAAGACATTTTCAGGAGCCGTCTGTGTGCGGATGACAGACGCAGTGGTTTTAACGAGGACCATTTCCAGTGTTCCAGTGACACCAAAGGAGACTGTGTGTGACACTGAGCAGAAGCAGAGGTGCTGTTTTCTCCATGCGTCTGAACACCAGCACAGCGCTCAGGGTTTTCGTGTTGGGACCCTGGGATAGAGGTAGTACATGTGGCCGTGTTCAGAATAGGTTTCCAAACAGTCCTTCCTCTCCCAAGGTCATGTTGGAGATCTAACAGGTGCTGCGTTTGCATGCCTTTCCTCGAAAGGCAATTCCAGCGTTGTCATGCCCCATAAAATTATATCTGACTTCCCTGACTTTGTATTTCTTTTGTTCTCATGGCACCTGTACCTCCCTCTCCCCACAGCGGTACCTTCCTAGCCAGCAAGGAGCCAGGGGCAGCCAAACAGGAGATGCAGAAGAGCAGGAGCGTACTGATGGTGACTCCCAGCTCCGTGAGTGCCGACTCTTTCCAGGCGAGCCGCGTTCAGTGCGTCAGCGAGTCGGGCAGTGTAGTGAGGCTCCGAGCCGAGTGCTTCTGACAGTGGGGGGTAAAGAAATTTACAGTTACCACATTTAACAGACAAGAGCTAAGTACGTCTTTGAGAAAGCAGTGGACTAATCTGTGTATAACTGCCGCTGATGATGTGGACCGGGGTCCCCGAGAGCCAGGGGGGGGATGTGTAAGTAGTTCCTTCCCGCAATGGCTCAGTTCACAAAGTCCCTGAAGCAATTAGGATTTAAGGACCTCGCTAAAGGGGCCCAAATCGCCCTGCTGACTGCGGTTTGAACTAGTGACCTTCCTATCACCGGTATTGCATCCTAACTCACTGAGCTACACGCTATGAACCTGAGGTGGGCTTGCTGGTCACCTCATCAACAAGGCTTAGGGCTTCTTCTCAGCTGGTCTCTGCTTTCCTCAGCGTTGAGGTTCCCTTCCATCCAATCCCCCTCCTTACTTTATCCCTCATGCATCTTCATGGATCTTCTGTCCTCCTGCTCTCAGGCCATTAGTGCCTCAGAAGGCCGTGACTACCTCCTCCTTTCTCCTGGTGCTCCCTGGCCACCATATCTCACCTGAGGTCATGCAGCACCTCGCACGTGCTCCATCCAGCTCCCCCGTGGTCTCCTTCAGCGTAGACTTTGGATTCTTCCTCAAACTCAGTTCTGGAATTAGCCCAGATGAAGTGCAGAGGCTTTCGCCTAACTGCTTGTTGATCAATCTACATCTCTCTCAGAGTTGTGTTTGCATGGCATTAGATGTTAATTACATATTAATTAACTGCATTTAAATGAGGGGAAAGTCTTTACAAAGACTGTGGTGGTGTGAGTTTTACAGTAAATTATATAATGTCTAGACACCCTTATCGAAATTGTAGGTTTTCGTGACGTAAAACCAGAAATCATTTCAATAATTTGATCGTTTTTCTTCTCCCTTGAATTTCGGCGGCTTCAGGGTCACCTCAAAGATGACGTGACCGACAGGGTTTGTCGTTCTCTCCGTCAGGGCGTGCAGCCCTTCCACATCCGCTGCCAGTATTCGGTTGCGGCCACATAATTCCCTGTATTTGGGCAGTGGGCAGCTTTTTATGGGATTACAGGGGCTGTTTATGTGACGGGGTGGGGGGGGGGGGGGGATATTGAGAGTAAGTGGGTGCAGTGGCACGAGACTGCCAGCGGGAGGGGGCCCTGATTACATGCAGCCCCATTCAGGCATCACTGTGGGGGTGGAGGATTTGTTACAGATTCAGCTCAGGTGAGGAGGGGGGCATGTGGAGTCCTACTTGAATCAACTTGCAGGGAAGCTGACCCACAAAACACATTTCACACGCACATGTATCCCATCGTCCATCACACTCACCTACACGCCGCTCCCCTCCTCCCCCTCCTCTGAGTTTTCATTCTCGTTTTAATCCACCTTTATTGTTTCCAGGGTATTGACACGGGGGGGTGGGGGGGGGGGGATGTCTTCTTAGACGTTAAATTTCAGATGATTACAGAAATTATGGTTGGGGGGGGGCGGCTTCTAATGCAGGCAATCAGAGCGATTGAAGTCCGTTGCTCTGCGTTTGCGATCTTCAGACCAATCCAGCCGTTCTACTTCAGAAGTGTGCGGACCGTAGATGGTCGCCATAGCAACTCCATCCCTCGAACGTGGCAGCACCGCTGCTAGAAATCCCAAGGCCTGTGGGTCCTCGGAAAGGTTGTACCCCACCCTCGAGGAATACCCCCCCCCCCCACACTATTACTGCGTTCCCAATGTGTTTTTTCCCTCCCGCGTACCTACTGCCGGTACGATGGCTCTGAGTGGCGGGAAGGCGTGGCGAGGTCCACCCAGGTGCTATGCGGGGGGTGCCTTCAGGAAGCCCTGTGATGTCAGGAAGCTGCGTCTTCCAGGAGATCCCCAGTGGCTTCAGCGCCTGTCTCGGTTCACAGACACTGTGGGAGGTTATTTGGGGGGTATCCGTGCATTATGGTGGTAAGTGACTCATGATGGTAGTAAATGTTGATTTAGTCTTCAGATTCACTGCAAGGTTAGAGGAACCGAGGTTAGAGTCGTGCTCACAGAGCTGTTCGATCCCCTTCTTTTAAGCCCTCTGTTTCTTACATTCTACCATTCTAACGTTCAATCTTTAATTTTTGCACTCGTCAAATAAATAAAGCGACAGTCAAATCTAGAAATATGACCTAAAAGGAACTCGCAGGTAATGTGTCATAGGCTGTACTTCCAAAACACCCAGACAGAACCGTACATCTTAGTACGGCCTGAATTTATCGTCCTGCTCTATTTTGTTTGGTTCCTTTCTTCAGACGAGCAGAACTTCACAATGTAATGCCATTGGGTAACAGTCGCACAAATAAAATCGTACACTTTACCAAAAACAGCAGCTTCAGCCCCTTCCCGCTGAAAACCAAATATCAGCTCCTGTGCTTTCCCGTCCTATTCAGACAGGTAATCGATATGTTATAAGTATGAAATCCCAGCTCGCCGCGAGCCAGGCTGCGTTTGATTGGCTAATCTGGGAGAATCTGGAGCTTGACGAGGCCCGGGGTGAAGGTGGCATGAGAGAATCCTCCTAGGACCATGGACCGAAAACGATTAGGCTTGAAGGGTGCATTCATCAAAGAACCGTTCGGCGCGATAAATCACAAGGGTGAGATGTGCGGACAGAGCTGGGCGATGGCGCTACGTTGACACCAGCCTCTCGTATTCTACTCTAGTGCTACGGCATTCTGCCTGAAAAGTTTAGCCTGAACAGTTATACTCAGTACAATGTGTAATGAAATGTTTGGTTGCTTAATTCCAACACTGTGAAACAGGGGACACAAGTATGAAGAGACAATCCATTAAACAATAATCAACTGTCCGTAAATAGTGTGCAGGTAGCAGTAAAGTGACAGGTGGAAGCGCAAAGAGTCAAATGAATAAATAAGCCAGTATTTACATGTCAGCTGAACAGTGAGACTGTGGCTGTGATCAGAAGGTCGTGAGGTTAAATCCCATGGTCGGCAGAGTCATGTGACTACTGGGATCTTCAGCAAGACCCCCAACCCCTAATTGCTCTACAGACCAGCCACCCCTGCTTTCTCAAAAACATGCGTGCTGCTTAAATTCCGAGGTGGAAAGTTCCGGTCCAGCAAATAAAGATCCAGACCCAGATTTCTCTGTCAACTGTCTGGGTGAAACGCTGTTAGACTCTGTCCTCGTGAGGTTCTGTTACAACCTCTGATGTTTTCTGTGCGTTTTCTCCTTTTCATCCCTTCATCCCTAATGTTGGACCCGTTGCCTCAACCGCAGTCCTTCTGATGTCGACACAGCCGCCTGGAACTTTAAGATGTAGCTGTTACTCCCCCCCCATGGCAAGTCACTGCTACATTCAGCCTGTGTCGGGTGGCGGCCGGCTGTGTCTAACAGCGTTTAGGACCCCGTCCACAGGAATCATGGGACAGCTGCTTGCTGTCAGCCTTCCGTAACCAGCACCTCTTTCCCTCAAATGAAAAAGTATCACGGCCCTTTGTTTAATTTCACAAAACTGGGTTTATATACGTAAAATAACATTTTGGTCATGCGATCCGTTTGAAAGAGCTTGGGTATTGGGGAGCACAGTCACACGGGATGCCGTTTACCCCAGCGGTTAATTAACGCACATTTTGAACATCGTGAAAAAAGCAAAGCATGCAGGAAAAAAAAGTGACAATGAGGAGATTTTAATTCACCTCTGGAGAGTTACTCATGTTCTCTGCTATCGGCCTTCCTGGATGCTCTCTGTGCCGACGTTCATTGAACATTACACACTCCATTGTTCAGATGGTCTCAGTTGGCCTTTGCAGGCCTTTTGTGGAACAGCTGTGGTGAAAATTATAGAACTGGGTGTTGCATCTACTTTAAACAGGCCCATGGGGACACATGTCACATGAGGACAACTGACACTGAAAACTGCAGGTCGTCTTGCGTGTTGCTGGTAGCAGTTTGTTGCTTTGGCACAATGTTGACTCATCCGTGGTGTCATCTCTGTGTTATACTGCTGTTATTGCCCATAATGCAATTCTTTACGTATGCAAGAGCATGCCGACAAGAGGTGCTGATTCCAAAATAAGCAGGTGAAAGATGTAGAAGGTTTATTGAACATTTTAAGAAATCCTGCATTTTGTGACATGTAATGGAATTCTGTTGAATGAGAGCAGTGTTGTGTGAATCCTTAGAATTAGCTCCTGTGTCTTTGATATGTTTTCTCTCTCTTTTTTACGGCCATTATCATCTCTCTTCTCTGTTCTTTTGAGTGTTGGGCGTGGCTCCTCCAGAAGGTATCGATTCCCATCTGCAGCCTCCCTAAATAAGTCAGCAGTTACTTTTCTTTTATCTGCCCAGCATCCAGAAGTCTAATGCTTTCATGGCATGAGGAACTGGGATAGAAGCCAAGAATTCTAAGTTATTATGTCGACTAGAATTCTCAAGATGGGGTTTTATGGACATTAGCAGAGTTGTCAAGTGATTTCGAGAAACGGGTTTTCATTCACAGCAGAGAGATTTTGCCCCGGTGGTTTTTAGACGAGGTTCTTCCTGTCTTCTGCAGTGCAGATGATACCTGAGACTGGAGACAAGTTTCAGGGATCTGTGTCAATATTACAAAACGCACAGAAGAGTATCTGTGGGGGGAAAAGAGACATTGTTTCCTTGTCAAAAGTATCATGAACCGCCTCTCGTTTTTCACTGTTATGTTCAATACAGGCACTTCTATATGGCTTTAGCACAAGCTTGAATTCGCCAGTGACACAATATAGGGATTGTGAGCTGGGCTCAGAGAACAGAATCGTCACTTTGACAACATCAGATTGCAAGTCTTCCAGTAAGTTCCTTTGGATCCACATCAGGTTTCCTGTCTGCTTTGTCCTCTGGGCTTTATGCAACGTCTCCGTTTTCTCCAGCTGACTGGCTGAGTTGTGTCTCTTTGGATTCGCCCCGGAGGACGGTAACGCAGGGTTTTCCCAGAGGGCCTCGTCTGCTATAGCCACCTGCAGTGCCGGTGTAACTGTAAATCATCCGTCACGTCAGGAATAGGGAGATGTGAGTGATGGACACGCGTTTATGATGTCAAAAAGCAAACCAGCATGGGATAAGATAGGGAAATGAGACATTTCATTTATATGCTGTACCCATCCAAAGGGGATGTTCTTTTGCATACAGCGGCGAGGCGTGTAAAGTGCACTGACAAAAACCGCAACCCCACTTCATCTGATACTGTCTAGTACCGGGTTGGACCCCCATTTGCCTTCACAACTGCCTTAATTCTTTGTGCCATAAATTCAACAAGATGCTTGAAACATTCCTTAGAGTCTTTGGTCCTTGTTAACATGTTAGCTACATGCAATTGCTGCAGATACAATCTTCCTGTTCCACCACATCCCAAAGGAGCTCTGCTGGATTGATCTTTGAGATCTTTGTAATGAGAAATACCCTGAGATGGGGCTGGTATGTTGTCAGTCCGCATACTCTTCACATCCTTCCTCCGTTCACATCCTTCCTCCGTTCACATCCTCCTTTTCTGTCTTATTTTCCCCTCACATCCACAAAGGCCGATCCCTGCCCCTCCCGCTTTCCATGCCCTGCCCTCCAAACCAAACAACACAATGTGCCCATTTATGAGACACCCGGCTTCATTTGCCTTCTGACCCCTGCAGTTTTGATGGTGCCTTATTTGCATGACAAATATACAAACAAACGAAATGTAAAGATCTACATCGAAATGTAAATATGGCGATGGCATAGCCGCCTGTGGGCAGCACTGTGTGCTCAGGTGAGGCCATGGGGAACAACTGGGAATTAAAGGCCTTGTTCAAGGGCCCAAGAGCGAAATCACTCTGCCGACCCCAGAACTTGAACTTGCGACCTTCCGACACAGACAGGAATGACCCACCGCTCCCAGGCGCTAACATCACATCGCACTCACGGCCACCGTCGTCGCCATCGGTGTGTTCTCTCCTTGCCCCCCCTCTGTCTTTGAGCCTCTGAGACAGTAGTTTCAGCCGATGGGCCCCTCCCTGTGGATGCCCCACCCCTGTATGGTTCAGTGCCAGCGTGCTCAGTTTCTATCCCTCTTTTTCCCCAGCATGCACCTACGGAGCCGCTCTCCCTCTACCCACTCATGCGGCTCGGGGGGGGAGGTGTTAGCACTGGTTCCGTATGTATGTTCTACCTGCTCTTCATCTTGCTGCCTCTCTCCCTGGTTTCCTGTTAATCAGGTACTACAGCAGCTGCCTGCCCTGCTGTCGCTGTCCAATGAAAAAATCCATTATTTCAGCAGAATGAAAAAGCTATTTTTTTTTTCCCAGAAACTCCTTTATAAAGTGAACCGGAAGCTGTGCCCTGAGACACCCTGAGTGCCGCGGTAGAAAGCTGTCAGTACATAGCCGTCAGTGGATGACTTACAACAGCATTTAATGTTTTTTTAAAGTTGTTTTAAATGGATGAATTGGTGACGAGGCAAATATGTCAGTGTGTTACAACACATTATGTAATAATGCCGCTTTATGCAACAAATGTTACAAATTTTCACTTCATTATGTAACAGCGTCCGTATTTTGTAATAATCTGCCACATTTTGTAATAGACGGCTTTAACGTAATATGTACTACAAGTGGTTATTACAAAATACTGGAGTTGTACTTCTTCACGTTGAAAATGTAATACTGTGTACTATGTAATAAACAACCAAGATGTTTGTCATTTATTACATAATACGTTGTAACACTGTGTCAGCAAGATACATATAAATCTAGCTTCGTATTCACAATTAACGAAATTAGCGATATAAAGTAATCCATACGAATGATCATCATGAATACAAATGTTAACTAGTACAAGCGTCAATGGTAGTTTAGTAGATCTTTAATAAAACATCTTTTCATTGGTGAATTAGATGTGGAATGCTATCAGCAGACAGGAGAATGGGGGGGTTTTCCATCTATAGTAAAAAGTCAGTCATTAAAGTATGGCGATACACGATTTTCATTGGACAGCGATGATATTCCTGTTAACAGCTCAGGGGATTATTGCGCAAAGCAGGATTTCGCTATTAGCCAGATAACTTGTAAGGGTTTTTTAGTAGGAAGGCCACGTACCACTTCTCCTGTTGGATAGCTTTCACATTTATCCAGCTAACTGGGAAATCCTGCTTTGTGGAAGAGCTCCCACGATGACCGATCTACCATAATATTTACCTTCTAAGTCCCCGGCACACACTCCACCCTGCTCTCTCCCAGCTAAGTCTACCCCAGCCACCTGTGATCCCCCCACCCCCCTGCTTCCTTGCCAGCGCTCTTGTTGGCCACACACATCACACCGCAATCTCACCTCTCATGGGGGGGGGGGGGGTACTTTACAGTCAGCAAGCAGTCTCCTGCCCTTCGGACAGAGGGTCTGTTTATCTCTGTCCACTGAGGTCCTGGGGTCTCCTGCTGGGGGGGGTCGCAGGTGCCGTGCTGTATTTTCCAGCCGCGCAGAAGCACCAGGCTGCCCTCCGGCCCAAACAAGGGTGGGGCGGGAAACACCTGACCAGGTATTCCAGTTTCCGTGGGCATCCACACAGACCAGGCAGTTCCCTGTATTCACACTGTGCCAGTGACGAGCTGTTACACACGCAAGGAGCTCCACTAACGGCTGGAGATGAACCCTAAACCAGCCAGTCCGTTTCATTCAGACCCTGATAAGCTCAAGCCCTGATAGCACATAGCCACTAATTATACAGTGTGTGTGTGTGTGTGTTTGTGTGTGTGTTGGGAAAAAGCAGATGATGGCCGATGATACAGTGGAGTGATTCACTGCACACGCTACACTGGACAGCATAAAATACTTTCAGAATAAATGAAAGTTTATTTCGCCGTTCACAATGGACATGCGTGGAGCACGCGAATGCTGCGGTGAGCCCGCGGGACCGTTTTTGGTTTATACCGGCTGTTCCCTCATTCTTCTGTGAGGTACAAAGTGTCCTCCTGTCACCATTTGATCTTGGCAGCTACAACCACCACCACCCCCCCCCCCCCACCACCCCCATTAGTGGCGCAAGGGAAAGCTTAGGTCGCCCTCTAGTGGGGGAGTTTCTGTATCACCATTGTGAATCGAACCTGGTTATTTGGAGGTCATCCCTAACCTGTTACTCATTGACCGCCATATATAAGGATTGTTTTGGGCAAAAGTGTTTCCCACTAGTCCTATGCAGGGTTGCAGGACTTCAAAACCCACCCAGGAATCTGCGGGTACATGAAAGCAGCAACCCAGCAGCCCATCGCAGGGCATAAGACAAATATAAGATGTAAGAAATATACAAAGAACCTATTTTGCATTTCTTGTATCATAAGTAACTTCGTGGTTCTGACCCTCGGCCCTCAGTGAAGAGTTAAATTTGTGAAAAGCAAATTTTACTCGGAAGCACAGCGAACATGCAGCGGTTTTTGTCGATTTGCCACAATCTGCTCCTGTTCGCCCCCTGCAGGACGGCAGGGATGCCCCGGACTGCAGTGAGTTGTCCGCCCCGGCCGCCTGCACACTGGGGGTGGACCTGCGTAGGGGGCGACGGCGCTACTCGGGGACCCTACAGCTGCCCCCGCTGTCCTGGAGGCAGGCGGAGAGACCTCGTTCCCCCGATGAGGACACAGTCGCCCGGCCCACCACCCTGCCCTTCATCGTGCCGCCCCGCATCGACATCACTCCCGTGGACCCCGAAGCGTGAGTGCCTTCCCATCTTCGCCTTTGTGTATTAAGACTGAAAGATGGAACGTAGACCGGTCCTGTATGCAGGACAGTGTGCGTGGGAAACGACCCTAATAGTAGAGTCCGGAAGATCCTCTTGTGCTAGGTGCTAACAAATGATTGGCCGCCAGAGATGTGGTTTCCTGTCCTTGTAAAGTGTTTAAGCTGGGTTAATTTTCCAAAACCAATAATGGCAGCGGCTTTTAATGTTTATAAATCTGTCGCGTGCCTGTAAACTTTCTTGGGGGATGAATGTCCTTGTGAAGATTCCAGAGTTTTTTTTTTTTTTTTGAAACCCATCCACCCCCCCAGTGCAGGGTCCCGGTGAGCCTGGATCCCAGCCCAGGAAGCTCTGGGTGCGTCTCGGAAGGGACGCCAGGTCTTTGCTGGGCAGAAAAAACACACACAGCAATTTAGGGGCACACATCCACCCGAAACAGCCGTGGAGCTGGAGTCATGTAGCCCTGCTAACACAGGAGAAACACATACAGCAGGTGGGAACCACATTCCACTTAAGGAGGTGCACGGATTCTCCCTGCCACACTACTGCCCTGCCTTTCTGTCTAGTTACAGGTAAATTACTAAACCCGTGACAGATCCTCATCCAGATTCTGTGCGGCGCAGGCAAACGAGAGAGATTGCAGGTTAGAATGCGGCGACGAAGAAGAGGCTCGATCGCAGACGAGCACACTCGAGTGGACTCGAGGACACTTGAGAGAATGGCTGGCATTTCAGGAGCTTGCATGGATTAGTGGCGTCTGGATAACGAGGATGTGAGGTTAGAAGGGGCTGCGTCTGGTCCAGCAGGTGATTGGCTATGAACGAAGCCAATGTAATACATGGATGGCTCAGTGGGTGGCGCTGTTGGGTCACACCTGCAGGGTTTGGGGGTTCAAATTTCGGCTTTTTGCATCCGAGTCGTGAATTTGCGTGTTTTTCTTGTGTTGAAACAAGCATCTTCTGAGTACTCGGGTTTCCTGCAGCAGTCCGCAGATGTGCGGTTAGACTAGTTGGAATCTCTAAATTGTTTGTGTGTCTATATGCCTGGTTGGACTGGAGTGTCACTCTGCAGCTTTGGGGCCTGTATCACCTGGGAAATCTTCCAGGCCGCCCCCCCTCCTCCCCCCCCCCCCCGCCCCACCTACAGTCCTGGATGATCCGAAGGAAGATTTATTACACAAAATAAATTAGGTTGGTTCGTAACCGAAGGGTATTTTGTTCCAGCCAAAAATTTTGCTAATTTAGAATCCATCAGAGATGGCAAAGGATTAAAAAAAAAAAAAACAACGTGGTATGAAAATGTAGCAAACCCACTGATAGCCTTATGCATCACTAAACTGTGGTTCACTCTCATCCCCAGGCTGTACAGGCTACTGGTGGACGAAATCCCAGAGATATCAGCCCATAAGTGCTTTGAGCGTTTCTCGCGTTGCCGAGTTTCCTGCATCGATAAGTCGACGACTGAAATGAACTTGCTACTGGTCTTGAGAATGGGAACCAGAGCGAAGCCTTTATCCCTTAAAAGCCGACTGAATTGAGAAATTCACCGATAGTGAAAAGGAATGTCACGGTTGACGGAACGTTTACTGTGGAACGTGATGCTGTGAGCTAAATGAACGATAATGCAAGGAATCCTTGGAGAAGCCCTTGGGCGAGACTGAGATGCAGCCTGTCGGCACTTTCTACCTGAGACGGAACTCTGTCAGGAGGACGGACGCAGCCAGGGGGTGCGTAAGAAGTAGCAGACGTCTCATAGCAGCGTCACGCTTGTCAATACTGCCCCCTAGAGGTCTCTTGCATGTATGAAAAGAAGCACAAGAGCCCAGTTGAAGTTTAACCTGTTGGATTTGTAAGCGAGTCCATGTTCACAGGGGCCAGGAGGTTCTTTGTTGAGAGGGTGTGCTGAGTTAAAGTCCGAGAGTGGATCTGTATCACAGCAAAGACATTTGCAGCTAAAATAACGATGGGCTTCAGCCCTGTGTGAACATTATTAAAGGGCCAGTGCACGGCAAAACAAAAACAGAATATGTTTTAGTGTGGCTTTAGTGCTGTCTGTCCATCTGGGAGTTGCTTTGTTTTGGAGATATCGGCTGTGGAAATGTCAGCTTCTGTCTAATATAGTGGGAGTGAATGGTGATTAAAAGCACCAGAAAATTACCTTTGAAAAATTAAACAGTCTCTCTTACTGGAAATTATTCACAGATTTCGTTTAGGGGAGAACTGCCCCTTTAAGGGCTCAGAAAGCAGGTTAACATCACTTATTTATTTAGCTTATAGAGCACAATTGGTTTAGTTTGATGACTTTAGAGGAAAGCTTAGGGCTGTCGATGTTATTTTTGCGTGTATCTATGAGCGATTGTAAGTCGACCATGAAATACAGACGGATTAGTGTGTTAATTTTGAATTTGATTAGGTAGGTAGTCCTTGTTGCCCTTGAGCAAAGTGGTGTATGGTAGTTTATTAAATGAATTTTAGTGCTGAAATTGGATGTTGTTATAAAAGATTAAAACTAACCTTAAACATTCTGGTCCTCAGGATAGGTGAATAGATGGTTGCTCTATAAATTGACCCATAAATTGCGGCGTTGCTCTCAGTCACATGTTTGTTTCGGAGAACTGGATTGGGTTTCACGGCGAGCCTTTTGTTTGAGCATTACTCCCGTAAACACCTGTTGTTGGTGCCCAGGCATTGTGGCGTATAATGAAATACAGCCACTAAATGATTAGGACTAAGCACGTGATTCCCTTAGCGCAGTGTTTCCCAATCCGGTCCTCAGGGACCCGCAGCCGGTCCATGTTTTTGCTCCCTCCGAACATTTATGTGGACTGTCTGATTGGGAAACACTGGCTTAGCGTTCCGATTTAGCCTGGCCTCTGAACCACGTAAGGTCAGGTTTCCTTCCTTTGTGGGAAGTTCCGAAAGTGGAAGTGAATAGATCGGACGGTGTCACGTGATCAAAGCCGCTGCAGTTTTCTGCATAACAACAAACTTTGCTCGCCTCTCCAACGTCCGTCATGTTCTAATTCTTGACTTTTTTCATGGCTGCAACCCAAATGTCAGTTTGTTGTGGTAATTACATTGTGGGGGGGGGGGGTGACTTACCTTCTTGTTTAATCAGTTAAATCTTGATATTTATTGCAAACCTCACAAAATGGTGTGTTTATACTTAAAGCAAAAATGCAAATATTCCAAAATAAATATTCATTCATTCTCTTTATTTGTTTCTTAGTATTTCAGAGTTTAGCTCATATGATTATGGGGCTTGTTTGGATCTTTATTTATTTGTGGAGTAGCTCACATTTATTGGGTCCATAGCTGGTAGATGGGTGGCTGGGGGGGCTTGTGGGTGGGTTGAGCAGGAACAGGCCATTACAAGGCCCTCTCCGAGGTATATCCGGTCACCCTGGCCTCTCGCCCCCGCACGGAATGGCTGATTACGTCGATTGCTGTTTTTGTGAAGATCTTTGGTCTTCGTGCCACATGAAATATCTCGATGACAAACAATGCATTTGGAGAAGCTGTGTTCTCAGTCAATAACTTCTGTGTATTTCAGTCATGGCCAGAAGGGGGTGCTGTTATTGATGAAAATGACCTTTGAATTCAGAAGCTTAGGAGCTATATGGAGTTGTTATTTAAGAGCGCTCCGTATTTAATGAAACGGTAAATAAAACATCTTGCATGATTTTATTGCTTTATTTAAGCCTCATCAGTCGCGTGTGTTTGCGTAAGAGACTCTACACCTTCTCTATCTTATTTCCCTCTTGATAGGACTGTACGATGCTTGTAAACATCAACACTCTTTGCTTCTATAAAAATGATTAATATCTTCCCATCTGTGTTCTAATCCAATTCATAAGCACGGCTGTTTTCGGTAATTATTCAGTAATTACCCGTGATTCATTCCCGGCGTCTGCCTCGTTGCTCCTTAATGGCGTCTCCAATGTGTCTGTGCTCAGCTTCTCCTCCCTGCAGTGGAGATCTTGCATCAATAAGCATCTCAGGCACCTGAAATGCCTGTGCAGTGCTCCCTTCAGCATCCTCTCCTATTTCCTATCCTCCTCTCCTCTCCTCTTTATTCCCTTGTCCCCTCTCCTCTCCTTTTTCCTGTCCTCCTCTCCTCTTTATTCCATTGTCCCCTCTCCTCTCCTTTTTCCTGTGCTCCTCTCCTCTTTATTCCCTTGTCCCCTCTCCTCTCCTTTTTCCTGTCCTCCTCTCCTCTTTATTCCCTTGTCCCCTCTCCTCTCCTTTTTCCTGTCCTCCTCTCCTCTTTATTCCCTTGTCCCCTCTCCTCTCCTTTTTCCTGTCCTCCTCTCCTCTTTATTCCCTTGTCCCCTTTCCTCTCCTTTTTCCTGTCCTCCTCTCCTCTTTATTCTCTTGTCCCCTGTCCTCTCCTTCTTCCTGTCCTCCTCTCCTCTTTATTCCCTTGTCCCCTCTCCTCTCCCTTTTCCTGTCCTCCTCTCCTCTTTATTCCCTTGTCCCCTCTCCTCTCCTTTTTTCTGTCCTCCTCTCCTCTTCATTCCCTTGTCCCCTTTCCTCTCCTTTTTTCTGTCCTCCTCTCATCTCCTCTTTATTCCCTTGTCCCCTTTCCTCTCCTTTTTCCTGTCCTCCTCTCATCTCCTCTTTATTCCCTTGTCCCCTTTCCTGTCCTCCACTCCTTTTCTCTCCTTCCTCTTCTCTCCTTTCTTTCACCCGAAACTCCTGCTTATATTTTTAATTGCCGAATTCTCTTCAGAGTGCTATAGAGCAGTATTACCTTCATTTAATATTCCTGCCTGCCTCCTCCCCCTTTTTCCTCTTATTTTTGGTGTGGCAATGATGGATTTTTTTCACCGTGTCTCCAAGCGAGAGGCGAGCTGTATTTTTGGAGCATAATTGTTTTTCAGTATGTAGGACACCATTACGTCAGATGGAAGCTAGAATTGTTTTTTTTTTTTAATCTGCATTTCCATGCGGGCTCCCAGTGGCTCCAGCTGTACACCAAACTTCCAAATCATTTGTCTTGTATTCTACTTTTGGAAATGGCCCAGGACCTCAGAAGCCTCGACCTCCACATTGTCACATTTTCTCTTCGGTCAGGCTTGCGGTTTGTTCTGGGGTCTCTCTGGTCCGGCTCTCGCATTGTGAACCTGAAGCATCCCATCGCGCTCTGTTCGCTAAGGGGAGACTTTGAGCTACTTTTCACAAAGACCCTCTTCCTACTTCCTGTTATCGCTGATTCTGTCAGAGTGCTTCCTGTCATGAGCGTGATGTACATGTACTCATTAACCATTACACAACAGAGCGAGAAACCTCTCTGTGTCCAACAGCCCTAAATATGTAAGGAAGAAGCTACTCAGGCCTAGGCGACCTGGATGCCTGCACAGTTGTACTCGTTGCCTTTGGGTTTAAGCTGAACTCACAGCAATCCTGCTGCGCTGTAATGTTGTCAACCTGTCATTCTCAAGTCACTTCCCTCCTTCAGGACTTCAGGCACAAAGACCAGGACTAAGGTGTCTTCCTGCATGCCCATCTCCTCACATGCACATCTCTCAATGTGTCTGCTTTTAAATTAGGCCGTCTTCCAGTGTGCCTGTTTTTAAATTAGCCTGCGTTTTAGAGTGGCCGTCTTCCAATGTGCCCGTCTTTAAATTAGCCCTTCTTCCTGCATTTCCTGCATGCCCATCTCACCGCATGCCCGTCTTTCATTGTGCCTGTCCTTCAATACACCCGCGTATCAGTGTGGCTGTCTTTCAACATGCCTGTTTTTAAATTAGCCCTTCTCTCCACGTGCCCGTACTGAAATGTGCCCGTCTTTCATTGTAGTGTGTCTGTGTTTCACTGCGGCCGCCTCGCATGCATTCAAATTAGCCTGCCTTCCAACTGGCCTGTTTTTAAATGCGTGCATCTTCCTGGATCCCCGTCTCCCTCCGTGTCCGTCTTTGCATGTGCCTCTCTTTGTCGCATGCCTGTCTTTTGGAGCTGAAGTTCAATGTCACCCGGTGTCCAGAGGCAACGCGCGGCTCGACAAAATGTCATCATGCCACAAGGGCACATGGTTTAGGGAGCGCTAATATCAGCTTAGTGCCAGGAGACGGGGACTGAACTCCGATGGGAGTGAGCGGAAAAATGCTTTGAGGTGCCTCGTGTGCAGTATCTGGAGGGGAAACTGCCAGAAAGGTTTTCAGTGTTAAAACCTCTCTGCACGTCGGCCATGTGTCTGTTGTGCACACAAAACAGTGACACATCGTATATGTCTGTGCCGATTGAACAGGACAGGCACTGCGGTGTCATGGGGTCTGTTTTGCCCCCCAGTGTGGCCAGCGAGCTGCCCCCCCCCCCCCCCCCCCCCCCCATCTCAAGGTCACTGACAGAAACCCGACAGAGGTCGCTGGGGGAACCGCTGGTGGCTGTTGCTATGGCAAGGACAGTAGCAGAGATTAGTGTAATCTGTGGCAGCTCGAGAAATAATTGCCTCCGTTACTGTACGCCGCTGACGCCGACGTGCCAGACCGCGCCGTTCCCGGTGTCGGGATCAGCGCCTTGCGTGTGACAGACATTCTCAGTTTGTATGACTTAAGCAGATGCACTTTCTCCTTTTTGGTTTGTTGCGGGCAGGTCTGGTTTATGACTCTAGAATCATCTGGACTTTTACGGCCCATAAACTGAGGCCTTTATGTAGCTGTGACGAATAAAAATGCACAGACTCGCTTTTTTATTTGAAATTTTAACCCGTTATTTTTACTCCGTGACGTCTCTGTGTAAATGAAGGATACCCCTCCAAAGGCAGACACACCGCAGCTCAAGACTATTGACTATAAATATCATCTCCTTCCAGTGTGATATTTAACAAAAAAAAAAAAAATCTGTGTCTTGAATGACAGTGAGACACTAAAGGTCAGCATTCAGCTGCAGATCCACAGTCACCTAAAGCCCCGACAAATCATCCCAGGCTGTCGTCAAAAAGGCTGGCGGCCAATCAGAGCGCGGAGGGGGCGGGGCCTCCGGCCGCTGTCTGAATGTACGGACTTCAGAAATGTTTATTCTCAATGAACCGTGGGCTCGGCTGCTCCTGCGAGGCTGTGCTTGTGACTGCAGCCCCTCTCGCTGCAGAAGAGGGGTCAGAGAGAGAGAGAGTGGCTAGACGAAGGGAACGCTTCTGTCAGAGACCCAGATGAATATTTTATGAAGGAGGTTCCTGGAGCTGAATGGATTCAGCGCGTGCGGGTGTGTACTTCACGGACGCGGTGGAAAGCTGCTGACACAGAGGAAGACGGGGGGAGACAGAGAGAGAGAGCGGATAGGAGGCAGGGGAGGTGCTCTAGCAGTCATCCTTTCCGGGTGTTTCCGTGCCTTCCCTCTAGTCGTCGTCCCAGTGGGAGTCTTTCGGAAGACCCGTGTGAGGGAACGCCACGCAGCAGACGCCTGGAACACCGAGGGGGTGTGGCAGATACAGCTGGCTCAGCAGGGATCGCCCTCTCCCCCTGCTCCTGTTTATGATTTAGCGCCCCGACCCCCAGCCGGAGCCTTCAGAGTCGCCCCCCTTAGCCCCCCAGGACGGCAGCATGTCGGGCGTGGAGTTGACATGTGGGGAGTGTGTGCGGCTGGAGCTGGAGCCCCCCCCGGGGGCCGGCACCCAAAGCGGAGGCTCTCCCCGCACCTCACCGTGCCTCTTCAGGAAGATGATGGTGAACAAGAGCGTGCGACAGCGGAGACGCTTCACTGTGGCACACACCTGGTAAGGCAACCCCCCCCCCGGTGACGAGGGGCGGGGGTGCATCTCTGTGCAGCGGGACAACTCGCTTTGGGGGGGGGGGGGGTCGCTGACCCGGCTCTGGGCTGCTTTGAATCACCTGGGAAGATCCGGCAGGGATGATCCGGCAGGCATAACCGGCGAAAACCAGGAGCAGAATCTGGCTCACACACTCCTAACCCGGTTAGCCGAGGGTAACTCGGGGAGGTCAGACGGAGCTGCGTGTCTGAGCCAGCTGGTGCCGTGACACCGGTGGAGTTTGGGGTCGCGGTGAGTGATTCCGGATGGGTGTTGATCCTTTTACCGCGTAAGCGTCGGGGGGAGCATGAGCTCTCGTGTTCGAGGTGCCGCTCAGTTCCCAGTCCTGCCTGCTTGTGCCGATGCTGATTTCCCTAAAACGACGAAGGACTCCATTCCTCTCCTTTGCCGTCGCTGCTCCTGCGGCCACCTGGTTTGAATATCCAGCCCTGCGTCCGTCATTTTCCATAAGGATGAAGCCTGATGCTCAGCTCAGCCTGCTGAGTCTTACCACCCTTATGGACAGGAGGTCATGTCTGAATAATCATCGATAAAACAATGGCAGGGAATTAGACACTTAGTCCATGTGTTTGGGCTTTCAAAACCAAGCTTATCAATATTGTACCGGTGGGCGAGCTTCTGAGGAGACCCACTGATTGTTTCTGTGCGGTGGGTCGGGCAAAATGGGGAAAGGCCACAGACACACAGACACACGCACACACACACACACACACACTGTATAATTAGTGGCTATGTGCTATCAGGGCTTGAGCTTATCAGGGTCTGAATGAAACGGACTGGCTGGTTTAGGGTTCATCTCCAGCCGTTAGTGGAGCTCCTTGCGTGTGTAACAGCTCGTCACTGGCACAGTGTGAATACAGGGAACTGCCTGTCCGGTCATCTGCAAGTGTGGATGCAGTCAGTAAAAAGTGTGTGTATGTCCGTGTGTGTGTGTTTTTGCGTTTGCTGCGTCACCTTGGGCATGTGGACTGTGCACCTCGCTATTGGACTGGTCTTGAGTGCCTAGAGCTCATTTATATCTCGGCGGGGGGGGGGGGGGGGCTGACGCATTTAGTTCAGTGTGAATCAAAGCTGCCGCCCTTTAGTGTGACCGTCCTGCTGATTTGATCTCCCAATCAATGTCTTTGCTGGGGGCCTTTGATATGTTCAGCATCCACCCCCCCCCCCCCCGAAGGGATTATGCATGTAATGGGGCTTTGAGCACCAGGTGGCCATCTTGCCCTTCCTCCTTCTTCTCCCAATCAGAGACATCGCCCCCGCTGGTGGCTGATGGAACAGCGGAAGCCCAGCTGAAGTGAATTTCAATGAGTGTGTTTTTACTGCTGCCTGCTTTGTTTGCTTTTGAATATCAACCTATTCCTGCAAAACCAGTTGTATTACATGTAATTATTTACAGATAGCTGTGTGTGGATAAAGGCTGACTCACTGTGACTGCACCCATGTCCACCGAACCAGTGACACAAGTCAAATCTTGAGCTTTCAGTTTGAAGGAAATAAAATGGAAAAATCATTTGCAATCACAAATCACAAACCGCAGGATCAAATATTTGGTGAACTGCATATGAATTTGACTTGTATGAAAAGAATCTGAGTATGTTGACATCAACATCAAGGATGCTTGAGTTATCCATGATCCATGGGAATTTTAACGTACATAACATAGCACATGATGATTTGGTCATTATGTTAATTCTCCATCAGTATTGTTTTTCCAGTTTACCCACCATGGCTTGCCAGTACTGGTCTAGTTGGAGTTCTCAGTGGTGCCGAAGACCAGTTGGAAACTGCCCTGTGATTGGACCATGGAAACATGTGACTGTGCTCCATCTTGGCTCATCTCAGAGTTCAGTAGCTGTTCAGCCGATCAGTGACTGTCTTGAATCGTTTGAGAATAGCGTGAAAAGTTTGAGTTTTTTTGGGGATTTTCTGCTGTTTGAGTCCATTTTTTTGGTTGTTCATCTGCTCTCCATGACCCTGTCATCAGAGAATGTTGTGTCTTGCACCTGAGTGACTGTAACTGCAGCCCAGAAGTCTTCAGGTCTTCAGATAGCTTTGAGGTGCGCAGAGAAGTGTCTGTCTGGTTAAATGTGGGTATACCTTTGTTTAGGAAGGATCTGGGGTACTTTGACGTTTGGCTGTGATGGTTGATGGTCTTTGGGTCAATGCACTGGCTGCTGTTTGGGTTTGTTCAAATTTTTATGCACCCAGTTGGATTAGGGCCGTCAGCTCTGTGCCCGTGATCAGAAGGTCATGGATCAAGGGCTGGAATGGAAGATGTCTGATGAACGAACCATCTGAGATGTTGTTTCCCATCTAGTTTTATTTGCCAAGTGGTAAACAAACCGTGGGAATCACGAAGTGGGCGAATTAATCTCAGTATGCGATGGCCTCTGATGTGGCCTGTTACTTAAAGCCAGGACAATCTGCACATACGGAAAATGGTAAACGCTAACGTGAGTTTGTGTTTTCTCCCCGCAAATAACACATCTCTTATAAATTATCCTGCATGTGTATCTGTTTAAATCTGGAATGTGTTTAAATCTGATGACTCGATGGAAAATTCCGAACGGAGCCTGATAGCAGAGTGGAAGTAAATAAATGTTCCTAAATTCCACGGGATCAGATGTGAAAAACAAGGA
Source organism: Brienomyrus brachyistius (assembly GCF_023856365.1). Classification (NCBI taxonomy): domain Eukaryota; kingdom Metazoa; phylum Chordata; class Actinopteri; order Osteoglossiformes; family Mormyridae; genus Brienomyrus; species Brienomyrus brachyistius. The sequence continues at coordinate 17,093,238 of NC_064547.1, read as the reverse complement.
GAGATAGTCTGCCAGCCCGGATAGACATTCCGTTTGAAAGCTTTTTCTCTTTCGCCTGTCGTCCTCCCAGCCAGCTCTGCAGCCCGCGAACGGGAATTCTCCAGAAGATAGGAATATCACACCTATGCTGCTTATTCCTGGGGTGTAACAGAACCCGATTCCTGGTGAGGGAAGGATTGCTTGACAGCGGCGTGGACTTACAGTATTAATGCGAGAAATGATGCGTAAATATGGAAACGCTCTGTTTATTCAGAAGTAGGTGATACAGAGGGTCGGAATGGCCCTCTGTGAGGTTAGAGGTCGGATGGCCCCTGTGCATGCGGCCTGCAAATAGTGACCCATGGTTATAAGGAGAACTGGCCCTTGACTCATGCAAGAGAACTCGATAACGGAAGGCCGTCTGTCTCATAGCATCGGTTTGAGTCTGCGGTGGCCTGATGTTCATCTGCAGGATCTCATTTTCCTAAAAAACACTCGCACTGGTGCCAAAGCTGTGGTTTGGCTTCACATGCAAATGTATGCAAATTTATGTAAGTGTTGAGCACCTTTGGTGACACCAAACATTTGACTAGTCAGCTTTGCAACCGGTGCATCATAAATCAGACATAAGTCACAACGTCCTCAGGAACTACTGCAAAACGTAGGTCTGTGAGCAGGTCAGTACGCCAAGGATATTTGACTGGGGATAGGTTTTTAATGTAACTGTCACCACTGTGATGTTCCTTTCAGTCAACCAAGACCATCTATCTAGATCCCCCTCTGTAGAGAAGATTAAATGATCTAAGTGCAAATAATTTTCCAGAAGGTCGCCATCTTCTGGTCCCCTGGTTGCCATGTCCTGAGATATTATTTCCCTGCTGATGTATCGGCATGCTTGTGGTGTATTCATTAGCAGCAGGGGATTATGGGTATTCTGTCTCCGAACTCCAAAGCTCCCATAAATATTCTGTTGCGTCAGCGGCTGCTGGTGATCGTGGGAGCGTCTTTCGGTTTCATGGGTTAGCAAATGCTGTTTCTGAGGGTCGTAGACCTGTTCTATGTTCAGTTACGCCTGTTGTTTCTTCAGTTTGCCTCCAGTGCCCCATTTTTCCAGCATTGTGAGCTAAGGATGAGTAAATATGGGCTGAAATATCTTTTCAGTTGCTGTGTCTGGCCCTGTTTCCGCTTTGGGTGCTGTTACGACCCCCCCAGTACCTCCTAGAGGGGTAAAGCTCTTAGTAAACATTCTGAATGTACCGTCTGGGGCCTTAAAGACGGGTGTAACTCAGCGCTAAGCTAATGTCGCCATCTTCCTCCCCTTGTGTGACAGCCCTTATTATTTTCCCGACGGGGTCCTGTCAGCGGGACAGGAGGGTAACCGTGGCGACGGTCCGCTTCGAATGCGGAGAGCACGTCAGCAGTGTCTGGGAGACTGCAATTACGAAATCAAACGTCCCGCCGTGATCAGACATGTCTGTGAAATGCAGAACACATTACGGATGCGAGTGGGAACTGCAAAGCATGCTGCCGGCATTTCCATAAAACATGGAAGCCTGTCCTTTTCAGGCGAGTCCAGTTCCTGCCTCTCTTTGTTCTGCTTTTACACTGGCCTACACTGGCCTGGAACACTGGCAGTTACTCCCACTGCACTGGGTGGAGTATAGCTCAGTGGGTTCTGGATCTGTGTTCATTTCCAGAAGGTCATAGGTTCAAATCTTGAGACTAGTAAGGGACTTAACCCCAAATACTGCTCCAAGGGTAATAATACTGATCTCTGACCCCAAATGGCCCTCAGTTATGCATTGATTTAGATTGTAAATTTGAATAAATGTGGTATAGTGCTGGAGGTAATTGGTTTGTTGATTTTTGGCTTTTTTTCCGGGGGGGGGGGGGGTCACTGATCACCACCTTCCCTGGCTTTGGCACGACCTGCTCACCACAGAAGGTCTGTCACATGCTGAGCTTCATGCTGCGAAAAGTTTTGATTATTAATGCCCCATTTGCATGTATGTGTCAGCGTGACTCTTCATTCTGATAGTTACTGCAGTGCACGGCAGTGGGGGGGGGGGGGTAAAGAACATGAGTGGCTCCCACAACACGTAGCTGCTGGGCTGCTGGGTTTTCCTCTGTTCCGTGATGGTGCCTGTTAGCAGCGCGGGGCTAGCCGAGGTCACCCGATGACCTTTCCTGAAGGAGGGAACCAAGGGCATGCTTTAACTGTTCTGAAATCAGCGTCAGAAGCCCAGGGGGAGTCCCAGGTTGTGGGGGAGGACCGGCGAGGGAGCGTGCACTAGGGTTACTGTCCGGGCACAGACTGTTATGGTACTGACACAATTCAGGACTCAGCACCACCATCATGGTAGCCAGAACTCTAGCCATCCCTAGTGGGACTTTAAAAGATGTATAACAACAGGTCCCAGGTGGCATAGTGGTTAAGGACTGATCACCTGAAGGTTACTGGTTCATGACCCAAGAGAAGTACCTTTGATCCTAATTTAAATTGAACCAGTGTGTGTATATAACTGCTATATAGTTATTTGCTAAAAACGACATATATGCAATATATGATATTACAGTAATGAGGCGCATTTTACCATCTGTTCAGCATATGGGCGAGAGCAGAACTCCTTCGCAGTAGGTGAGGGTGTTGTGATTAAGAGTAATGAGCAATATCCTCAGCGCTAGTGGAAGACTGTGACTCGTAAGGTCATTGCAGCCAGAGTCTACCTTACTACTACCTAGGGCCGCCTCCTCGCCACCTTAGAGGTCCCCTCCTCGCCACCTTATTGGCCGCCTCCTCGCCACCTTATTGGCCACCTCCTCGCCATCTTATTGGCCGCCTCCTCGCCACCTTATTGGCCGCCTTCTCGCCATCTTATTGGCCGCCTCCTCGCCACCTTATTGGCCGCCTCCTCGCCACCTTATTGGCCGCCTCCTCTCCACCTTATTGGCTGCCTCCTCGCCACCTTATTGGCCGCCTCCTCGCCACCTTAGAGGCCGCCTCCTCTCCACCTTATAGGCCGCCTCCTCGCCACCTTAGAGGCTGCCTCCTCTCCACCTTATTGGCCGCCTCCTCGCCACCTTATTGGCCGCCTCCTCGCCATCTTATTGGCCGCCTCCTCGCCACCTTAGAGGCTGCCTCCTCGCCACCTTATTGGCCGCCTCCTCGCCACCTTATTGGCCGCCTCCTCGCCACCTTATTGGCCGCCTCCTCGCCACCTTATTGGCCGCCTCCTCGCCACCTTAGAGGCCGCCTCCTCGCCACCTTAGAGGCCGCCTCCTCTCCACCTTATTGGCCGTCTCCTCGCCACCTTATTGGCCGCCTCCTCGCCACCTTAGAGGCCACCTCCTCTCCACCTTATTGGCCGCCTCCTCGCCACCTTATTGGCCGCCTCCTCGCCACCTTATTGGCCGCCTCCTCGCCACCTTAGAGGCCGCCTCCTCGCCACCTTAGAAGCCGCCTCCTCTCCACCTTATTGGCCGCCTCCTCTCCACCTTATTGGCCGCCTCCTCGCCACCTTAGAGGCCGCCTCCTCGCCACCTTAGAGGCCGCCTCCTCGCCACCTTAGAGGCCACCTCCTCATCACCTTAGAGGCCGCCTCCTCCCTGGTTGTGTTCATATATTTTCTCGCAAACCACATATTTACACAAGACCCATGAGATTTGGGAGCTACTTGTTAGCGACACAGTCACAACACTAGATAGATGGGGGCCCAGAAGTGGCCCCCAAAAACAACGAACCAGTTCCTGAGCACGTCATTCCCGCTCTTGGGCGTTCTGCAGCTTTAGTAGACGGTACGTTCTGTTCTGTATTTTTTGGTTCTCATTCTTGTGCCAGTAGTGGACAGAGGCTGTACCAGGTGTCGCTCGCTCCTCACCCCTCCTGAAGTATCGTTTAACATTAATCTTCAGCTTAATGGCCTCTCCGCTGTCCTCACCCAGCCCTTCCCCAGCTGCCCCCCCCTCACTTTCAGCCCCCCCCCAGCCTCGCCGTGTCATCGATCCGACGCCGCTTTTAACAAGCCGTTTATACCACACGACTCTGCGGACGCTGCTTGTCTTTCCCCAGCAAACTCTCCTGGTCTTTTTTCATTATGAGATGCAATTTTTAGATCCTGATTGAGAAATGTTGTCAGTAGCATATTAAATAGTTTTAATAATAATTTAATTATAATTTAATGACCTCTTGAACAAAAAATATTATACCATTCTTAACCACGTCTAACAAGAATGTATGTAAAATCACAAAAAATGACAGTTTCTCTGACAGTTTCCACTGTCTCGTCCTAAAACATTACGTACCTGTCATGAAGAACGTCACCCAAACCTATCCAGTGGAGGATCAGGGCGATGAGATGGGCCCTCTCTTCCAGATGACGTCACTGGTGACATCTGGCCCACTGAGCCAGCCTTTCTCATGCAATGAAAGATGTGCCGATATTATGATCAAGCATTAAATGAAAAGTAAAAGACTGCATCATACCTCCCCAGTTATTTTTATCTGATTTATTAATAGCAATAAGAAAAATAAGAGGTCTGTGCACTGTTATGTGCGACTGCAATACTGGGCTCTCAGCTCCCTGCAGGCATTGAGGTTAGCTGACGTAAACCTGTTAATGTTTGTGAGGGCAGGATTTCCACTGAGCCCCACAGCTCAGGAAGACCCTCGCGTGGAGAAGTCTCGTACCAGTGACATGCATACCCAGAATGCCACAGTGCTAAAAAAAAAAAACAAAAGTTGTGCTTCTCTGTCATTGGACAGTATGACTCTAAAATATGTTGGGTATTAACTTCGCTGGTGTGACCTTCACTCTGTGGTTGGACACAGAAGAAGCACGTGTCTCTGCTGCTGACTTTGCGGTGGGCAGATCGCGCAGCTTTTTTGGGGAGTCGATGTCAGGGCAGAGTCTGCTCTCGAGCCTTCGCTTCCCCCGCCTGAGTGGTGATGACGTTGGAGGTCAGGGACCCTTCAGAATCCTGCAGAACTTCACGCCGTTCAGCGTTGTCAGTCTTTCCTCTTCGGTGGGAGGATCTCCTAGGTATGCTGGCATGCTTCTTCTCACAGACCCCACCTTCTCTCCCCTTTGAGACACACACCCACGTATACACAGCTGAGAGAGAAGCTCGAGGTCTGCATGTCGGGTCAGTCGTTTATCCAATAATCCAATGTGCCTGGAGAGAGTCAGGGGCTTTGGGCCTTGGTCAAGGACCTAATGGACATGTGACTGTTCTGCTGAGGTCAAGGCTTGAGCTGGTGACTTTCTGATCACAGGCATAGAGGCTTAACCCACTAAGCCACACGACGCCCCCATTGTGTTACATCTGCATTTCCCTCCAGTTTCTTTTTACCAAAAGTGGCAATACTTTGGCCTTTACATGGGTGATATGACGAGTTGAGGAATTATGGGAAATTGTACCCCGGCCCCCACCCTACACCACGAGGCAAGAATTTAATAGTGACATCATTGTTAACTTGTGTGTTTGCACACCCTGGCTGCTTGCTGTGCCTCAGCTGTGTTGTAGAAAAGCCTTTTGAAAAGATCTTAACCTAAACGAGCTGTAAATCCTCTTTGCAGGAGGTGTTAATTATCTTGGCTTCTGGTTCTCTTTGAGTTTGCATGTGAGTAAAAGGCCCCGCAGGTGAATCGGTCTCCAGGGCGTCTGTCCCACCCGCATGCATTTTGCATGTGACTGCAATTGTCTGCTGTTTGGACTGCAGACTGGAAAGAAATTTGAGACATGATGTGCCGGTGGCACATGTTTACGGGTGATCAACACCCCCCCCCAGCCCCCCCACCTACCTGGAGACAAGTCACACGGATTTGGAAAGTCCTTCCAGGCGGTGGAAGGAGTCCCACCCCACCCCTCGGCTCTGAAAGCATTGTTGGTGCAGTGGAGTGTCAGTTTTACAGCTTGGGGGGGGGGAGCTTGCAGGCCCCTGACACAGAGTGTGCTGGCCACTCGCTCACCGCTCCCCTAATTAAATTTCCCCCCTCCTTCCTCCCCCACCTGAATCCAAATTGCTTGCTTTCAAAATGGCTGAAACAGTGATGCGCTCACTAGTCCAATGCAAACAGAGGGCTTTTCCCTTGTTTGCTGGTCGTTGAGAGCACCGGTTATCGGGCGGGGGTGTCTGCGATACTGCCCGCTAGCTTTGAGTGGGAAGGTCTGATGGTGACAGCCAGGTGAGGTGTGGAGTAGTTCTGTGACTCTCATTGGAAGGTTGTTGGTTCAAATCCCTCTTACCAGAGTGATCTCACTTTTGGCCCCCAGAACAGGGCCCTTAATCCCATACTAAAGGACTGTCTGAGCTGCTTTCCCAAACAATGGCATATAAACTGTCGCTTACATAAAACGATACGCATGATGGTCAAAATGAGCTGTTTGCATGAGCTTTATTTTACAGTGTGAGGGTTGTGTTTTAGACAAGAGAAGGAAAGAAACTTATTTATTGAGATAAAGTCAAACATCGAGCTTTGAAATGCTGTTGAAGAGTAAGCGGTGTTGTGTTGGGTTTAATGTTTCACTCTGCTTTTCCTGTGCTAATTAGCCTGCCAGCTAAACATGCTGACCTCGAGGTTTTGTGTTACTCTGGTCCTTGTTGGAATGGTGAAGGGGATCTGTTATCTTCTGCGTAAAGCGTGTACCGCGGAGAGGTTGAGGTAGGGGTGGCGTCTGGCTCAGCAGTCTAAGCCTCTGTGTCTGTGATCCGAAGGTCACCAAGCCCAAGCCTGGCCTTAGCAAAACAGACACACATCCAAGGCCCCTAACCCCCAGCTTCCCAGGCACTGTACAGTGGTCGCCCCTTCACTGGGATCCCAAGCTCGCTCTCCCCTCTCTGGGTGTGTCATGGAAAGCACGATCGGGCGAAGTGAAGAGAATTTTCTCACGGGGATTTATTGAAGTATCAATATTCTATTCTAAACCATGACACAGTCAAACAGGCACAGGTGTACAGGGGTGATTCTAGGTGTTTTTTTTTGGAGGGCATAAGGGGGCATAATTCATATAGAGTGGCTACCCTCGTTATTAAGCAATGATGTGTTTTGAACTGATGAATGACAGGGCAGGCGATCAATCAGCTTTCAGCTGGGGCAGGTGCCCCTGTGACCCCGCCTCTGTATGCCCTTAGTCATCCTCCGTTACTCACTTTCTTTCTGACTAGCCCCACTTCAGGGACTCCCCATCCGCTTTCTTTTCATAAAATCAGTTTATCATTCGGTATAATAATCACTCAGCTTCTGTCCAAGCTTAAAACAACAAAAACAACAGCTTGAATTGCTTTCACGAACACCCAGTGACATTTCCTGCCGCGCTTGTGCAAGCGAGCTACAGACATTACGCACTTTTTCAGTCCGTTATTACGTTGCAGCATCTGTGACGGGGGGAAGGAGTGTCCTCCAGAAGTCATCACTTCAGATCCAGCTGTCTGCTCTAATGCAGAACCTTTACACCCTCTGAACTGGAGACACCAATGGACTGGTCTCCCGTCCAGGGTGTCCCCCTGCCTCGTGCCCTGTGATGGACTGGTCTCCCGTCCAGGGTGTCCCCCTGCCTCGTGCCCTGTGATGGACTGGTCTCCCGTCCAGGGTGTCCCCCTGCCTCGTGCCCTGTCATGGACTGGTCTCCCGTCCAAGGTGTCCCCCTGCCTCGTGCCCTGTGATGGACTGGTCTCCCGTCCAGGGTGTCCCCTGCCTCGTGCCCTGTGATGGACTGGTCTCCCGTCCAGGGTGTCCCCCTGCCTCGTGCCCTGCGATGGACTGGTCTCCCATCCAGGGTGTCCCCCTGCTTCGTGCCCTGTGATGGACTGGTCTCCCATCCAGGGTGTCCCCCTGCCTCGTGCCCTGCGATGGACTGGTCTCCCATCCAGGGTGTCCCCCTGCCTTGTACTCTCTACTGCCTAAGATAGGCACCAGACTCTGTACTGCCGCCCTGTACTGGATATGAACTTGAACTTCTTGAACTTCAGGCTTCAGCATATTCAGGCCTTGAATACAATGTTACATAATTTTGCCATTTCTAAAAGAATGGGACTCCCTGGACAGTCAGTGTCTAGTTAAGCAGCTCTCTTCACAACTGTTGACCTGTGTGAATCACATGACATATTATCAGCGACTTCTCCCCACGGTCACACAAACAGGACATGTCAGTGACGTCGCAGGCGCCGTCATAGCGGCCATTAATCTCCAGCCTTTGTCAATGTCAGGAATAACAATAGTGCTTTATCTTCAACACATTAACGTTTCACATACTGGAATGGCCAGGAAAGGAATTCGGCTGCCCTGCATGTTTAGGATCTGCATGTCATGGTCTCCCTGAGACCAGCTGTAAAATTTTATCAGGACCCTTGTTTTTGTCACACACTCCTCCCATCCCCCCTGTCTGTTCCCTGAAGCACATACCCATGACTTATCTTCATTACCCTTTTTATTTTTCACGTACTTATCCATCCATCCATCCATCCATCCATCCATCTTCTCTAACCTCTTGTCCAGTCCGCAGTTGCGATGGCACATCTTCTCAGATATTTTTGTCTCGGGCCCTAAGCCAGTGTTTCCCAAACCTGGTCCTTGGGGGCCCACAGGCGGGAGCAAAAACATGGACCGTCTGAGGATCCCTGAGACCCGGATTGGTGCACGCTGCCCTAAACGATTCTAGCTGTCGGTCTGTCTGTCCATTTTTCTGTATGTCATTTACCTCCCCCTCTACCTACCCACCTACCCACTTACCTACCTACCTATGCACTTACCCACCAAACAACCAATGAACCAACCATACGTATGTAAAACGGACCTCACATCTTTAATCGTAAACACAAGCTGATTGATTGTCGGCACAGCTGTTCTGCAGCTCAGTGCTCTTAAAGCTAAATGCACTCATTATGAGAGCCTTTCCCCTCTGCCAAGAAATGATGATATTTTATTTTTAGAAGATGCCTCCTTAGGGACCTGGAAGCAGCGAACTGAGCGAAGGTGATCTTGACCTAAAACTCCTCTAAACTGTGTATGAACGTGTTGTTTCACTGCTCATTGTTGAAAGATTATTATTATTCAGCTTAGGGATTTTTACGGGACATAAAAATGTCATGTGGAGGGCATGTTTTTTTTTTTTTGTATAGCATTCAGATTGTTTAAAAGTGACAAAGTAATCTCATTGGTCAGTGGCAGACGCCAGTCATCCAGCCAGTATGTCATCCTCCCAGTAGAAGCAGTAACACGCTGATCTCCATTCCTCCATTGACCTGTTTCAGCAGCTGCTTTGACTTCAGCTAAGGACACCTCTGTTGTCATCTTCTCCTTTGTTAGCCTTTTATTACCCTGGTGGAGAATGCGAGAGTTCTCCATTATTGTGGCCAGTCCCTGCAGCTCAAGCTGCTGTGTATGCAGGATCGGGTGCTGTGTTGGTAATAGAAAGGTCTCCAGTTCAAATCCTAAAGTTGGCAGAGTGATATAACTGTCGGGCCCTTGAGTGAGGCCCCTAACCCCTGATTGCTCGAGGGACTGTCTGACCTGCATTCTCATAAAAAATGTACACTGCTATAGGTAAAAGGATTTGCTAAAGAAATTTAAAGTGTAACTTTTTTTTCCCTATTCGACTTCAAGTAGGAAACCCGCTGACCGTATGTCAAAAGTCATGAAGTTAGGCTACATGACGTCTCTAAACTGCCCGTAGGGTATGTGCCCTGTGATGGGCTGGCATCCTGTCCAGGGTGTACAACCACCATCTGCCCTGTGGTGCCCGGGATAGGTTCCAGACTCACTGCCACTCTGTTCTGGATTAGAAGAAGAGGCCTTTCTTCAAAATATAAGGCAGTTCTTGACCTTAGTAGCAGTGTATTCAGGTCTTCAATACAATGGTAAGTCATTTTCTGATTTCTGAAAGAAAGACACTCCCAGTATAATGTGTACTTAAGCAACTCTGTATACATGTTGTCGATTCCCGTGGGTCATTAATAATATTTACGCATTATGAGCGTGATGACGACTCTAAGCATTGTCCCATTGTTTGGAAGCCTTTATGTGCTTGGCATATGGCGACCTGATGCTCGGGGTCTGGTTACATATGCAGTACTGCCCCCCACCCTCCCCGGCCCTCTGTGCCTGTCCCCTCAATGCCACGACGTGCGTCTGTCTTTGGCAGAATCTGCTTCAAATCGCATATTATCCTGCCCCAGAATGCTGAATGTCAACAAACTACTTCTGGAATTGTTTCTGCAGTCAGCATGTGTTACTGGGTCCCGACCCAAAACCTTAGTGGATTTATAGTGCTGTGGAACAGCAGCGTTGGACCTGGGCTGCAGAGATGACATTTAGCTTGTGTGAAGACTCTTATGAGTAAGACAGGGACCTGTCTGCATAGCGGTTCTCCTCACGGTGGCTGCAGGCATGTGTGCAGAGCTACTGGAAGGCTGCTCGCCCATCATGGCACGGCGGACGTCAGCGACTGTCCGTGGAAGAGGCAAAAGAGGTTGGCAATATGGAGAGTGAGGAGACGCAGTCCTTTGCAGAGGTGGAAAGTTCAGGTCCAGAAAGTACAAATCCATACCAAGGTTTTGCTTCGACCAACAAGTTGAGTATTCTGTGTAGGGCTGTTACTAATGACTGTTGTTCTATGAAAATCAAATTTACCGTTTAATTTTATTTTGACAACGACAAGCTGTATATCATTGCAGGACTTTAGATTATGGACGCCAATGTTTTGGCACTATACCGGCATTATTTTCGCCCTCAGTTCAATAAGCAGATTAGTAGTATGCCTGGAAATATTAATGAGATGTGTATAGTGATGCCCAAAAATTAGTAATCGGTATTAATTTGCCGTGTCTTCAAACTTATTAAGTTTGGTTAGGGGAGCACGCTGCACGCTACACGCTGCACGCTACACGCTGCATGCTACACGCTGCTGTTTTGGCAAATCATGGAAGCGATAAGCACTGAAGTGGTGGTGAAGAAAGGGACAGCTCAGCAACCACAACATCTTTTCAAACAGGAGATACCGTGGGTAAACATGGTAAACAAATGCTGCCGGCGTGTCTCAGTCGGTTTATGATAATAGAATTAGTGTACGATGATAACACTGGTCCCAGCAAGTCCAACACGCGTAGTGGCTCCGGGAATCAACATAGAATAGGGCCAGATTGTAGCCTTAACATTTTCAAAGACTTATTCACTGGAGATTCTAATGTAGCAGGCAGACAACTTTATGGCTTTAATAATGAGGGTATTTATCAGCTACAAGGACACAAGATATTAAAAAGCTGTCTGTACTAATAGTAATTTAATAAACGTGAATAAGCAACATGGTTGTTTTGCCTTTTCCGGTGGTCCGTCGTCCAGAATAACGCCTGTGTGTTTTCTCCTCACGCGCTCGTGCATAGCGCTAGTGCTGCCGTGGTCCCTCCATGGAAATTCGGCACAGTGCAAAGCCACCGTTTGTTTAGTGAAAACCTGAACTTGTCCCATAGTTACGTAGTGAAACTAAAAGAAAACAAATATCATAATGAGTTGAAGCGTTTTAGAAATCATAAAGGTCATTTTGTTAAAATAATAATAATTTAAAAAACGATGGTCTGGGTTTGTACTTTCTGCACCTGAACTTTCCAACTCGGGTCTTTAGAACCGCAATTGGCCACGTTATCTGTAGCAGCTCTGAGGATGACGGGGAGTGAGAGCCCCTGGCCAACTCTCACCCATGACTAAGCAGGAGCTTTTATCCAAAGCTTTTTATCTGCCAAGAAACCAGGGTCAGGCAGCCCCTGGGGCGTTTCGGGCTAAGGGCCTCCCTCAGAGGCCCAGTTGTGGAATCACTCAGCTGACCCTCCTATCACGGGCACAGTATCCTATCACACTAACACCCCACCCCCATGCAGCAATTTATGTTGACCACCACTAGCAGCTTCCACTGTGATATGGCTAATTTGCTGCTAGCTAATCTATCGTTAGACAATAACAGCTGCAGAGATAATGGCGGCTGATTTCTGACTTTCTGTTAGAGGTCAGTTAGAGGAGAAAGGAAATAACATTGAACAATTATTGATTGAGAAAATTCATAATATTATGTTAATATCTGAACAACTAATTATGTAATGGTTTTTATTTTATTGCTGTGTTCTTATAAATGTGCCAGTCCATTTGTGCTGTGCCTTGGCTAACTGTCAGCTTAGGCAGTTAGGTTTTGGGGTACCTAACATTGCATTTACACTAATGATTGTCAAATGAAGCTTCCTGAACCATTTGCTGTATTTTTTTACACCACTAGATGGTGCTTTCTGTTCAAAAAAGGGCTTAAAGCATGCCCCAAAGCAAACCAAGAGCGCCATCTAGTGGGGTCAAAAAATACAACAAACGGTTCATGAAGCTTCATTTACCCATCACTAATTTACACCTGTGGTGAACATTTAAGCCCTCCAGCCCGTTCTCGCTTCTGCCGGTATGCTCAACTTGGTCGCGTCTCTTTAAGCCTTATCCCCAGGGAGTCCGTTACCTGGGGCAATTAGTGCGACACGACTGGGCCGAAACGCATGCTGCGACCTGTGCCTTAGGATCCAATAGCTTGCTCCTTTTCTTACACGCTACGCCATGATGTGCTACCAAGCTTCCAGCTCAAGTAGCCCCCAATCACGGTTTCGTAGCAGCCATGTTCCTCTGACAGGATCACTCTACATACTGGTGTCACCTAACAATGTTTTTTGTGTGGTGGTCTGTTCTGTCGTTTCCATCAGTCACCACATGGGGGCGACGTTTTGGTTTATTTTGCCACAGGAAGCCCTGACAAAGTCCGCTGCCGTATTTACAAGTAACCTGTGATCTGGTCCTTGGCACCAGGTCCCCGGAGCGACAGCAAGTGAGAAGACAATCCAGCGTGAAAACCTGGCAGGACCTGCCAGTCAGTGCAATCCGAGTAGGGCCACCCCGTCACATAACAGACTCCTAATGATTCTTCAGGGGAAGTCCTTAAGGCCAGGTGGAGCTTGGAGGACAACTTGGTTGTCCTGGCAACAGTGGCCAGTTTATTATTATTTTTGTCCGCTCCACAGAGAGGAGAGGTTAAGTTGACGAATAGCCGAAAAGCTGAGTGAATCAGTATGGCAGCAGTACGCTAAGTGGCACTCATATGAAGCCTGTAACACTGTAATATTCAGTAGGTCCCGGAAAGTGTAACACGGTGCCAACAGCATTTGGCTGAGTCTCTGAATAATGCATGTCTTTTGGGGTATCGGGCGCATCTGGGTACCTTGCAGATTCTGTACACACAGGCTGTGGTCCTGCATCTGCCTGCTTTCGGCAGGTACCAGCATGCAAAAATTGAAAGTTGGCCCAGATTAGATTTAATAAGTCGAAATATCAGATTGTGATACCGCATAAAAACACGACAAATGTACAGTATTTTCTTTTAACGGTTCTGAGATATGTGTATCGGGATTCCCCCCGAGATATGTGTATCGGGATTCCCCCCGAGATATGTGTATCGGGATTCCCCCCGAGATATGTGTATCGCGATTCCCCCCGAGATATGTGTATCGGGATTCCCCCCGAGATATGTGTATCGGGATTCCCCCCGAGATATGTGTATCGGGATTCCCCCCGAGATATGTGTATCGGGATTCCCCCCGAGATATGTGTATCGCGATTCCCCCCGAGATATGTGTATCGGGATTCCCCCCGAGATATGTGTATCGGGATTCCCCCCGAGATATGTGTATCGGGATTCCCCCCGAGATATGTGTATCGGGATTCCCCCCGAGATATGTGTATCGGGATTCCCCCCGAGATATGTGTATCGGGATTCCCCCCGAGATATGTGTATCGGGATTCCCCCCGACCACTTTAATTTCCATGGCTGTTGATTTTGGGTTTTCACGAAGAATCTCGTGAAAAATGTTGCTTTTCGAAATTTATTTTGGTACCTCGTTTAGTTTAGTAGTTATGTTTCCATGAGAAAATTGAGGATGAAATTGACCGATATTTCATGCAGAGAATGCCAGAGAATCATTGCAATTTCAATGGATATATCAGTTCGGTTTTTGAAAGAAATTAGCACAAAAGAGTAAGAAATATCCTTTTTTTGTGAGAGAATATTTAAATATGGCATTTCTGGTGGGAGGAATGATAAATTGAATCTGATGTATTTTGGGCTACTTTGCTGCCGTCGATGTGCTTACCCACTGGTCCTTACCTTCATCGCCCCGCTGGCTGCTGGCTGACCCTCATGCTGGCTCTGCCCCTTTTCACATGTCTCCTGGATCTTTGTGTATTAACCTGTGGTGGTCATCAAAGAGACAGCAGCTGCCAGGCCACTGCCTGACTGAGCAGGCTGGCTGCTGTAATCGCTCCTCGTGCTTTAGGGCAGCGGCAAGTAGCTCAAAGAACCGGCTCGATTCCTTTATCTTTCTTGGGAGTAAAAATATAGATGCTTTGATGTGAAGGCACCTTTGGATCGGCTTGTCTGGACGCCCGGAGCACGTGTGTATGTGTCTGTGTGTGCGTACCAGGCGCAGACTTAACAAGTTGGCCGGACACCTAAACCCCAGTTGTTTACGGTGCCGGTCCACTTGCTGCGTAACGAGGTCTAATCGTATCTCGCCTGTGCTGCCTTCTCACATCCGCCCCACGGCGCAGTGGTGTCTGGCTCGGGAAGCACAGGGTGGGCTGGATGTGTCTCTAATTGGAAGTTCCCCACAGCAGCTGTTAGGGGACTGTTCGTGCGTGTTTTCCACACCACAGGCTGGTATTAAACTGCCTCCCGGCATAATGTCCCACAGTAACCTTGAGGTCCTCAGAGATTTTCGGCATCTGATTGAGGTAGTACAGCAAAGCCTTTGAGTCTAAAGAGATCCACATGGGCCCCTGATTCTCCGACGGGCAGCACACGGTTTTTGAAGTGAGGGAGGACCTTGGAAATACCCCTGGTGGCTAGAACATCCTGTTTACTGTTGACTGAAGTATATGGAGGGCAGTGCATGGATTTTCCAGTGCAGGGAGATGGTAGGGTGGATCTCTGACGGGACACCAATCTCGTACTCAAGGATATCAGGGAAGCCCCATGTTACTGCAGAGACCCTTAAAACGCACTGGTTTTCTGCACTTGATGTGAGGAGCCTGGGCTTTGAACAACAAGCCTGAAGACCAGCAGCTGGAGACTGTCGCACAGCGTTTCCCAGCAAGCTGGTGCTCAACAGGAAGTGCAGTGATATGTTCCTGATGTTTTACTTGAATACTACATAGTAGCACTGTGTGGAGTAGTCTGTCAGAAAGCTAGTGATGGTCAAATGAAGCTTCATGAACCATTTGCTGTATTTTCTGACACCACTAGATGGTGCTCTATTCAAGAAAGGGCTTAATGCATGCCCTAAAGCAAACAAAAGCATACCAACAGCCTCCTCCAGTTTAATGGAGGGAATCTTTTGAACAAGCGTTGATTCAAGCTCTCCACTGTCTATTCTTTAATATTTAAGAGGAAAGTCTAAAGTTTTTTTTTTTTTTAAAATATGTGGTCATCCCCAATAGCAGCATCTGTCAATCTGATGAGTGAATAGACAGGGTATAGGCAATGACCACTGCACTGTTTGCCATCCATTTTCAATATTTGTAATGCAAAAAAGAGCCTGAATATTGTGTTTCTCATCCAGCTATTAGCCTGTGTATTAACGTGCCTCTCAATGCAGATTTTTAGTCACCAGTTCCTGACTCCACTGGCCCGTTCTGCGCGTCACGGTGACGGTGATCTCAGTCGCACGTCATACCTGAACCATTACGTTGTCATGGTGGTCTCTGGGCATGTGGGGCGGGTGGTCTCCGCTTCCATGGCGACCAGCGACTGGTTGGCTCTGAGGCTCGGCACCATGTCGCGCTGTGAATTCACGCTGTTGTGATCACCTGACGTCGCACGGGAGTTTGAGTTTTCCTTTAGGGATTAAACCTGAATCGGGAGATTTATTAACAGCTCCTGCTGTTTTCATTTATCCTCTTACCTACGTACTGCAGAACTGTTTTTCCTAAACAAGCATAATGATGCCCGTTGTGGTCACACGCACGGGGTTGGTTGTGTGTGTGTGTGGGGGGGTTCCTGTAATGAGACCATCGTTTGCTCCTGGTCACCTTGTTTCCTGTGAGCGAGTGGGTGAGGCTAGTTTGGGATCTATAACGCTGGTCGGGGCAGGAGATGTTGAGAAACGCCCCCCGGTTTGTGCTCGTCACATGCTGACGATGACTAATCGCATTCGGGGCTTATCTGCCACCCCGCTCTCCTTTCAGCACCACAATGTTTTCCCACGATTTGACCGAGCCGTGCGTGTTTCACTGCCACTCACAGTCCCTTGTTAAAAACAGGATGCCAGAAAGTGGGGTTCTCTGGATTCCTCTTGCTTGGGGGGGGGGGGGGGCAATACATGGGATCAGGCAAGGCAGTGGCTTTGCCTCCCCCCCCCCCCCCCATTGTGCATGAAAACATCTTACTTAAAAATTAGGAATGAACCAAAAACTGGTGAGGCTGAGATTGGAATACGGGCGGGAGGAGTGGGGGAGATGATACAAATTCTGGAATTGGGGGGGGGCATACTGCATGTGGTCAGGGGTAATTTTAGGTTTTGAGACACAGGGGGCTCAGCACCCTGAAATAATATGTAAGGGCTCCCCACAAGGGGGGACAGTCCTACCCCCCATGATAAAGTTTGCTGAGCGGGGGGTACCCCTGGTGGCTAGAGCATCCCGTACAAAATGTGTATAAGTGCAGACGTCCCAACAAGGCTTTTGGTTTCCTGCTGGTTTTTTAATAACCTTTATTTAAAATGGTGCCGTCCAGGGTCGCGGTGAATGGCCCAGCCTTGCCCAGGTAGCCGTTAACACAGACTTTATTGATGATTTATCGCGGTTGTGTAGTTTTATCCTGACATCTAGTGGACGACATTGAGCATTGCAAGTCCACGCGCTTCTGCTTTTCCTTCAGTGTGAGTCTAACCGTGATGAATTTTGCATTACTGCCCAAAATAGCCTTTCATTACGCTTTTTGCGCCGATGCATTCCCCAGGCTTCCATTGACTTTTGCTAATGTAATGAAATCCCAGCGGCTGAATGGACCTTCCCATTTCTCCTCGTCAGTCTCTCTGTGAGTAATTGAATTAACGCGAAGCCCGCAGCAGAGCCCTAAAAATGTTCAGTGCGCGCGCAGTACGTCTTTGGAGGGGCTACTTAAACATTTAGAGAGTAATAAAAACGCGTGTTTTGTGGCTGAACATCTGGACGTTGCAACTGAAAGCACTTTTAATATTTCCCAACGACAACTCCCGAAACACCCCGTAAGCGCCGGACTTTTTTGGGTGTAATCGGCGTTTTTGGGGGATTTTCCTACGCGTCTCTGCTCAGCCTGGCCAAGCTGGTGGCGCTGTGATGGGGGGGGGGGGGGTCCGTCAGTCTGCTGAACCTTTACACCGACTTATTTGTTATGCATGACGAGGTGCTGAACATGGAGGGAACACCTAGCAAGTGTGGATTGAATTGGATCGGCGACGACCAGACTATTTCAACCACGTGTTGTCATCCCGGCTTGATGATACTTTACATCAAACCCACCCCGTTCACCCGTGCCGCCAAACTGCTACGATAACCCTTTTTAAATTACAAAATTCCTAAGTAAACTAGTTAAGTAGAAGGAACACTGGGGCAAAAAAAGCAAAATGATAAAGCTGGCGCACAGTGAAGTATTATGCGGTTTATGACGCATTCGTACGTCGCTCACCTTTTCCATTTAAGGGAATGGCAGGATATTCTTCCTCAGTGACCCCTGTGGTTACATGTTTTGCAACCGATGGAACTGTGTTTCCCTGTTCTATTCTGCAGAATCATTCCTCATTAACTTACTGACTTGCTGCTTATGTTACTCGTCTACTTCGATCGTAAAGACTGATAATAGTGAGTCCGCATGAGTGTGAAGCCCATCAGCAGCGTGACACGGAAAAACGTGGGCTGGCCACTACGATCGGCGAGGAGAATGAGCTGGGAATATTCCAGATGATAGGTCTCCTCGTACTTCCAGTGCAGCCCCGATATAGTATGTTATAAATGGGCCCAGCAGACTGTCACATATATAGGTTCCTGTATATTCTCCCAGTCGCCACCCCTTGCCTAGATTGTTTGAGATTCCCAGCCTATTGGAAGTGAAGGTTTGTTTGGCTGATGTGGATGGATCCTGCAAATGCTGCGTGCACGCGCGTCGGTCCCTTCCCCGAAGTCCAGACCGGATCTGCCCGCCGGCCCCGCCCCTCGGCTCCTCGGCCCCATTTCAGCTGGGGGAAAGTTGCTGAGGTCCAGGGGATTATTCGTGCATCGGACGGGAAGCCGTCGGCAGGGTCATGCCGTGGCGGGATGATGTTGAGGAAGCCCCCTTGTCCCAAGAGCAGAGTTTACTTCGACTTCAGCGAAGACGCGATCCGACGAGTCCGCTCATCGGAGCCCAGGTCAGCGCTGACCGGTCCCGCTGTTCCCCAGATTCGCAAGACTGTTAGATGTGGTGCTTTGGGAGCTCAGTGGGAGTTTGAATGCAGGGATGTTTAGTACATCACATCAGATGTCTTCTGAAGCTTTTTCCTAGTAACTTGTTCGGCGCTCTGACAGCGATATTTCATATTAAATTAGTTTTTTAAAAAGCCAGCTGGAAAATGTAAAAAAAAATAAATATCAAATATTACTGGGAATTAAAAAGCTGAAAAGGTGGGCTATGTTTTGATTGTTATTACGTAATGGTTATAATGTGAACATTAAATCACAGGCAAAATCTGTGCTTTAATTTAGTACCAACAGTGTTCGCATGTTATTGCATTCAGGAAATTATGCTAAAGTTGTAATTATTTTCATTTAGTCAAAATAAATACGTCCACTTTGAAGCTGGGGTGAGCGATTGGTTCAGCTGCTTGTTTTTGACAGGTGGGTGCTTAAAATAATTAGAAATGAATAGGAGGTGGGATATCAGTGCGGAGAATGTGCAGTAAAAAGCGGCAGTATACGCTTCAGTTGTTTATTGTGTTTGATCACAATGATAGTATTTTTGGAAAAGGTCCCCAGATGCGCTCGGAGGTTTGCGCGTATCCGTATGCGCGTATCTGTATGCGCGTATCCGTATGCGCGTATCCGTATGCGCGTATCCGTATGCGCGTATCCGTATGCGCAGCGGCCAAATATGTCCTACATCCCATAATTACAGCAGAAACATCTGAGCTGCATGACGTTGCATGGAAGAGCTGGTAGCCGTGGATAATACAATGTACGGAAGACATAAAATAGCATAAAGTACACATATCATTAAGTCACATCACATATGGTAAGTGCAGGTGAGTGTGCAAAGTCCCACAACAGCAGCGATGAAGTAGCGTTAGTGAAACTGGCACAGTACAAATATGAAGAGTAACCTACCAGTAATGGTGCAACAATATAATGCTAGAGCGAAACTGTGTGCGAATTACAGCTAACAGAAATTGTGATCTGTAGAGTAGTGGTGTTAAGCTGTATAGTATGGAAGGTACACACACACACACACACACACACGTGCAGCTCAGCAGCCTGCCGAACGTGGCCTCGTTTGTCCTGATGACGTCAGTGAAAGATTTGTCCCCGCTATCCTCTGTTATTGGGACAAGTGTGGAAAAATAGCAGCACAGTTAGCGTGTCTCCTTCCCCCGAAGGGGGCGCCAGCACCTGCCGGGTCCACGCTGTCTTTTCGGGCTGTAGTCCGACCGAGGCTATCAAAGGAGCCCTTTCCATATCTTCCGTCGGGTTAGTCTGACTCGTTTTTCCTGGGGGGGCTTCTCTTCAGCTTTCCGTGTAAATCCATGCAGCCTCTCCAGGCCAAACTTGCTTCTGCGCGCTGATCTTTTTTTGTGCTTTTGTTTGGTTTTATTTTGCGCGGCTCACATGGGAATTCTTGTGTGGACTGCCACAGTGCCAGAATTTACAGAAATAAATACCCTTTTAGGGCGGTGCAGAGGCGAGTAAAGACGTCTGGTACGTTTTACAGCAAATTCCTGCTAATTTGCTGCATTTTCTATCTTTTAGAACAGTCCCATGGGCTGCGATCTTTTAGGCAGTGGATCATTTTAACTGTTTGGTTTGGAAGCAAAAACTCACAGACGTCAGAATTTTATAATGATCCAGTGTAACGGTCTTGTTTTCCCACACAACCCTGTCGCTTTTCAGCGTTTGGTGATTGAGTATGCCTCGTGGGATAGGTGGGTGAGCGCGACATTGGCACCCCCTGCTGGTGATTTTCCATCATCTTCATTATGCTTCCTCGCTCTTGTCTGGTCCTGTTTAGAAGACATTAACTCTTGATGGACGACCTGCCACAGAAGAACAAATGAAACCGTTCAGAACATATACTGTAAATCAGCAATAATGTATCTGAGATCACACGCGTTAAGGCCAATTCATACTTCGCTTTTCCATGTTCGCATTGGGGTGCGGACCAGGGGACGTGACGTAACTTTCATTACCAGGGCTTGGCAGCCGTGGGTGTCCGTGCACACGACCCGTGCACGTGTAAGATAATAGTTTAGGCGTTTCCAGCAGGTGGCAGCATGGACTTTCACATACAGCGGTCAACGAAGAAAGTAGAATCCCGTACCTACCACTGACGACACCGAGATGAAGTCCTCGGTATTTTTTCTGCAGCATCAGTAACTATGATACATTACGGGGCATCTAGGAAGGGCTACCGCTTCTGACCTCGGTTTTTTGAAAAATCTTGTCATTGTTGTTGTACTAGTTATGGTGAACTGCCGTATGGGTAGAGTCATAGTATCTCAAATATCAAAGGTTTCATACTATACAGACATTTATACCAAGGGATATGTTATTTAAAAAAGCAGCACTATTCCGGCATTTTGAAATCTTGGTGATAAAATTCACCAAGCAGGTGTGTGTGTGGGTGTGTGTGTGTGTGTCGGGGGGGGGCCCGGCAAATTTTGTGGTAAGGAATTCAAATTACAGTGGCACGCCTTGTTATTTCATACTGCCCAAGACTTTACTAATAACTTTAAAACTCCATAAAAGTTTACCTGTTTCACTACACCGCTTGTATTTGTGTTTGTTGCGGTACATCTGCCCTCTGCTGGTCTGGTGGAGTATCACTGCTACACGCTGCCATGTGGATGACCAGCCCCGGCAAAAAGGCGCACGCCGAAAAGTACATTATGAACTAGGCTTTGCGACATATCTGGTCACTATAACATGGATGATGTTATTGGGCAAAAGGTTAAAAAAAAAGGCAAGTTAAAAAGTGAGAAAACTTGTGTAAGGATTTCAGAGCATGAAAGTGAACAGAAAGAGGAAGTGAATGACTGCCTGGTGATGGACGAGAGCATAGGGTAGGAGTCCTGGATGATTGGGGGGGTGGGGGGGGGGGTGTGACTTTGGAATGGCCGTATGTAGACCATGTACACATTCTCCAAAAGTGGGAATCTACCCAATCAGATCCTTAAATTATTTCATTTACTGCAGTCGACATGCAGATCATGTAGTGAAATAAAATATGCGATTATGCAGATCCTACAGTGAACTCAGAAACGTGGGCGTGCAGATTCTACAGTGAGTGTGAGCCTTTGTCTCACTTTTGGGCTCGTGAACCTCAGGCCAGAAGCCTTTCCACTGAGCATGTTAAGATCTAGATCTGAAGTCAGCAAGGATTTGTGGGAAACTGGGGGATTTTGAAATTCGAAAGCAGTCGCGGTACGAGAATGTGTCAAACACAGCGGTTAACTGGGAATATGAGGAAGACCACTTTCTGGAGCTGAAGGATCTGAAGTAGCAATCGCTGAAGTTAGGAAAAACAGACGTCTCTCTGCAGTGTGCTTCTTCTATCAACAGTCTATGAATCTGTGATGCAACTTTTCTTTATTATCCCTTTAACAGCTGGTCCGGCTTTGTTGCCTGTGACAGATGACATGCTGTGACCGCAGGGATCACAGTGTCCTTAGTATGACGTGAAGTAGCAGCTTCTCCGCTGTGCTGTGGTAGAGCAGAGAGCCTGAACGGAAAGGCTTTCCTCTGTCCCCTCTCAGCCCTGAAATGCCCCACTATGAGCCAGAGAAATAGCTTACAGCTTATCGGCATCCTTAGGTCATAAGGTGCTGGCTTCCACAGGAGACCTGTAATGTAAAGGATACCTGACACTGTCAGACCTGCCTGTCCTGTGATACAGTTCTGATTTTTTACACTCGTGTTAGAGATATGCTTCCCCTCACCCTTCAGTGAAATAAATAATAAATACTGGATAGAAAGCGCATAGCACATAGCAGGTGGACCAGTTAGGGTCTAATATTTATTAATTTAGCGGGAACACTTATCCAAAGACACATTTTTGAAAAAGCCGGTGTACACAGACCCCAGAGCAATCGGGGTTAAGGCCCCAATGGTGAAATCGTCTGCTGACCCTGGGATGTGAACTGGCAACCTTCTGATCATGGGTACAGCATCCTAACCCGCAAATGAATGGTAGTGGGCATGAAGTAGCCTGAACATCTGAACCACTGAACATACGATATGTGACAGATCTGTCGATATTATAACCGACTAGAGCTTTCCGTTTCTTCTGCGTGGAGGTGTAGGTCTTTAATCCAGGCATCATATTCCAGATGTGAATGTAATATAAACCTGGTATCTCTAGGGATTCGGACATGTTCCACGTGAGAGTCATCCGTCTCTATCCCTGGAGGACCCCCGCCCCCCAGGTGGTCCGGCAGACTCACTGGGCGAGCGTAACACCGCGGCACCCGAGATCTGGCAGCTTGCGGTGTTCCTGTCAGCTCCATTAAAGGCCTCGCCTCAGACTCGGTGAGGCGAGGGTCACGGAAGGCGCCGGCGAACAGAAGTGTGATTGTGCTGCGGCTGGGGGGGGCCCCCGAGGGCCGGGGGCTGCCCCCGCGGGGCACCGACGCAGAGGCCCCGGGGCGGATGGGTCGTCTCAGCCAAACGACATAACCGCTCACAGACGTCATTTTCCACCGTCGGCGTGAGAGCAGACCTTTGAGATGCCGCTTGCTCCGTCTCAGTAAAGGCCAGAGACTGTGAGAGCAGACGTAAATGTTAGCCTTTTGGTTAGCATTCGGGGCCCCTCCTTCCGCCACAACACAGAAAACCATTCACCTCATTCGGGGCCGCGGCCTGGGCTATGCTAATTACTTATTAAAACTTAAAGCCTCCCCGTTCTTTTTTACAGCATAATGACCGCAGCCCCGCCCCCCAACGCATGGAAACATTTATAAACCGTACTCTTCCCTCATCTTTCCAGATGGAGAGCCTTGTCCTTGGAAGGCTCTCCGGGGCGAGAGACACGCGTTAAGTTGACTTAGCAGAAGACGCCTGGCCGATTTTGTGTGGGTCCTCAGGAATGAGCAGGGGGAAGTTCGGAAAGGGAAACTGGGAGCGAGTTCCCCACTGCAGCCGGAAGCTCAAAATGCAGCCAAAGATGCCGGAAAGGGCACCATTTAGTGCACAGATCAGGTACACATGGGCTTTCGTTTCTGCTGTGAGGGTTAGGGTTAGGTCACATGGTGGGAAACACTTGTTATGGAAACAGCGACCCTCTGTTTCCACCCTGTGTCTGGTCAGGGTCCAAGTTTTCCCAACTTCTTCTGTCTGGTCCCGTGTCTGCAAATTCCAGATCGAAATCTAACCCTTTGGCTTTTTCGTGCAAAGACATGTTGGCTCTGATGTGTGCCGAAGCATTTATGATAGCTGAAGCTGAGTGCTCAGAAGCAACCCTCTGATGATGCCTTCAAAGCGGATGGTTCCTCAGCCATTAGAGAATCCTGTTCATCGCACGCCGGTGTCCCCCTGGCACGTGTGTCTGAATGGATGAACGTGTTTAAAACTAACAATTTCTTTTTTGAATCAAGCTTGGAGATTATTTTGCTGTTTGTCATGGAGAATACAGAGATCTCCAAATACGGAACGGCAAAATGTTGCAGTTTGGTGTCCAGGCTGAACTGTCTTGGTTTAAACCTGCCGTAATGGGTCCTCCTCACCTCTGTGCGCTACAGCTTCGACGTGGAGAATGGCCCGTCCTCCGCCTGCAGCCCGCTGGATCCGCAGGCCTCCCCAGGATCGGGTCTGGTCCTCCACCCCAACTTCCCAGGACACAGCCAGCGCCGCGAATCCTTCCTGTACCGCTCCGACAGCGACTATGACCTCTCACCCAAGTCCATGTCTCGCAATTCCTCCATTGCTTCAGAGCTGTAAGTCAAACACCACCCCCTAATGTGGGGTGGGGGCGATGACAGTGACATGACTTGTCGTGTTTCTACATAACCTTTTTCATGATCAATCATTTGCGTATCTTTGCTTTTTGTCTTGGAGTGGCCCATTCTCTGAGGTCCTGGAACAGTAGTTCATAGACTTTAAACACTTTGATGGAAACTTCATCTGTATATTATCACTCTGTGCTATCGGTAAGGAGACAAAGTGAAGGATAATGTGTCTTTGTGGGAATCACATACTAGCTACTTAAGTTACTCCGTCACTCAGAACGGTCAGAATAATTCGGCTAGAACAGAGGAATCCCGAGAGACTTTATTCATTGTTTTAACCTGTCTTTGTTGTCCATTCATTGTTTCGTTCGATGTTCCATTGTTTTATTCTATGTTTCTGGGTAACACTGTAGCCTCGCACCTCCAGGGCTGTGGGTTGTGCTCTGCGTGTGTGGAGTTTGCATGTTCTCCCCTCTGCCATCTGGGTTTCATTCTGGAGCTCAAACGCATGCGATTAGGCGGATTGGAATCTCTAAATCGCTAACTGTTTGCGTGTTTGTGACCTGCGGTGATACCATCAGGGTGTACCTGTATGCTTATATACATAGAATCATATCTAGGTGCTGTTTCTGTTTGGCTGACTGGCTGAACAATACTGTCAGTTTAATATTGCTTCTGTGTAATGGAAATTTATTTCATGAATTTTATGAATTTATTTCATTCGCAGACATGGGGATGACCTGATTGTAACACCCTTTGCTCAGGTAAATATGACATTGGGGCAAAGAATATGAATTTATGAAGGTTGGCCTTTGCAGTGTTTATTTTTTAGGAGTCTTGATGTTCTGTGTTTTTCTCACGTAGGTGCTTGCGAGCCTTCGTAGCGTGAGGAACAACTTCACCGTGCTGACCAATGTGCAGTGTGGCTCCAGCAAGTACGTGGCTCATCACTCTGAAATAATATTGGTTTAACTGTAAATGATATTCTCCGTTTTGTTGTAAGCTCCAGACTAAACAATTTTATTATGTGTCAGAGTCTGAATATTTTGGACTTCACCATTATGTTTGCGATGCCGCTTGTTGACCACTAGGGGGCAGGCGTGTTTTCACCTCAAAGCACATGGTGAATTTCACCCACCTCCATTCTTGTACTTCATTCTTCGTTTTGCTTTTTGCAAAAGCACGAATATGCACACGTTCCATTATTTTCCAATAAAAAATGTGATTCCGGTACATTGGTCGAAAGCACTTTCTTATGCATTAACGTAACTTACAGAAGTGAAACAGCGTGTAGTATTAGACCCAGTGTCATGAATCTAAAATGACATTTGGTCTGATGTGGTTTTAAGCTCCTCTCTCACACACCACATAAGCAGTGAAGCTGAAAATTCTAAAAACTGGGTCAGTGTCAAGAATTATATCGACTGGCCCGTATAAGCAAACTTTGCTTAAAGTCCTTCATTCAGAACAGTCTGGGTTCAAAGGGAAAAGTCTGTAATTGTTGGACACAGTTCAGTTTGTCCCTGGCGCATGCTTGCTTCATTATACACACACTTCATCTCCAGGACCAGGAATCAGGATTTCATTCTCTATTAAAATGAGAAAGTAAAGTAAGGGGTGATTAATGCGCCGTATAAGATGCTGGATCTTCATGTGTTGTAGAAAATCCTGAAAGTAAGTTAGTACTTTTGGCTCTAGGAGCACCCAAGCGAGTGGTGATGTACTGCAGTCCCATTAGCCTCTGGGGTCTGCTGAAAGAGCACTTTTACCAGCCTCACGAGTCTGCCTTGATCTCTGAGAACATCTGAGGCCCTCTAGACTGGGGGAGTCACTGTTAGGGAATCTGGGCTGTTTGGTCTCACTGCTATCACACTGAAGGTGCTCATCTGTCCTTTCTCCCCAGGAGGTCCCCTGCAGCCCCCCAGCCCCCTGTCACCACCCGCGTCTGTCTGCCCGGTAAGTCCACCTCAGCTCCCACAGTGCCCTGGGGCTTG
The DNA here is from genome assembly GCF_023856365.1 of Brienomyrus brachyistius. NCBI lineage: Eukaryota > Metazoa > Chordata > Actinopteri > Osteoglossiformes > Mormyridae > Brienomyrus > Brienomyrus brachyistius. The sequence continues at coordinate 17,067,033 of NC_064547.1, read as the reverse complement.
AGGTGCCTGAGCTGAGAGGCTTGGCTGTGTCCAATCTTCTGATCTGCTTGTGGAGACCAGAGGAAATGGGTCTTTGGGTGGTCAAGTGCTGCCTCCTCATCACAGAGGGATCGGACTGCATAAGCAGGAAGGTGCAGGCCATTCCAGACCACTTCAAAAGAGGATATTAAGGGAAGCAGGGCGGACGTGTCCTTCGTGTTTAGGAACAGAAGTAGAAGTTGTTTTCAGTCCAAATATGATGAGTGAACTGCATGTAACTAATCCATCAACACTTTACATTAACTGCACCTTCATAATGCATTCATAGAACAGTCAGTGCGCCTTCATAATGCATTCATAGAACATTCAGTGCGCCTTCATAATGCATTCATAGAACATTCAGTGCAGCTTCATAATGCATTCATAGAACATTTGTAAGGAGCATGTAAGTATACTTTAACACCATAACATATTTTCACAACTTTAATATACATTAATAACAAACATGATTATATGATTATAATGTTTATTATCAAATAATGTTTGTTATTTATATAAATGAAAGCTGTTAAGGCATGTTAGGATCTTAAGTCATATGCCGGTATATATGGAAGACGAAATTCATATGCTACAGTTGCATGGTAGGGGACAGGTGCATTGGGGAGCAATGGTACAGACAGCTGTGCAATGCAGGTCAAGATGGTGCAGGACAGACACTAGTGCAGTGTAAAACAAGATGGTACAGGACAGACAGCAGTGCAGTGTAAGACAAGACGGTGCAGGACAGACAGCAGTGCAGTGTAAGACAAGATGGTGCAGGACAGACAGCAGTGCAGTGTAAGACAAGACGGTGCAGGACAGACAGCAGTGCAGTGTAAGACAAGACGGTGCAGGACAGACAGCAGTGCATTGTAAGACAAGACGGTGCAGGACAGACAGCAGTGCAGTGTAAGATAAGATGGTGCAGGACAGACAGCAGTGCAGTGTAAGACAAGAATATGCTAAAATAGCATATGCTAATAATTCATAATTACCATTATCCATCCGTTTGTTTTCCTACTGTCTATGCAGTATTGGGCAACAGAGCAGGGGACAATTATATAAATACATCTGAAATGATATGTTTGTATAAATTGCATGCCATACGGCAAGGCGTGCAGCTTTCTCTTGCAAACGCTGCTGCACGTGTGGTATTGGGGCCAGATGCAGATCTGTAAAGGTGACTTATCTCCCCGGGCATGTCGTTAGCATGCAGCAAGGTCACCAAACCCCTCAGACACCCTGAGCTGCCTCATCTCCGCTCTGCTCTTTTTCCATCCTCTCACTGTCCAACGCACTTTTGCGATGGGATTATGTGTCACGTTGGCTGCGAATGAGTAGGGGGTCAGTAGGGGGGGAGCCCATTGTGCAAGCTCGCTTCATCGGGGGGGGGGGGGGGGTCCCATTGTGTGCGGCTCCGAGCGCTGCTGCTACAGGCGGCTTGTTTTGGACGGGGGAGGTGTTCCTGCTCGCCGGTGCTGGCTGCCGCTTGACGTCAAGGCGCCCACACTATGGTTTCTGTTGACTTCCCCTGAGCACAGATGGGCCAAGGGCGGCCTCCCATCCAGGAAGAGCAGAGCAGGTCAGCCGGCCGTAAACAGAAGAGGACGCCGCGCGCGGCGGGTCCTGCCCAAGGCACTTCCTCCCTTCAAAGGGAGCCGTTCTCAGAAGACGCGACCTCGGGTTCTTTCGAGTCGCCAGACCGGAATGAGGCATCGACGTCGCGTCTTCTGATAAGCGCCCCTCCTTCAGAGACTCAGAGCCGCCATTCTGATTGGATGTTATGGTTACATGCGGTAGTCACTCGATGTCAGGTTTCCTTCTTATTGCAACATGGGGTCAATGCATTAGCTTAGAGTGATGCGTGAAGGATTTCGGCCAAAACACTGCGGGAGAAGTGTGTGGAGTGTGGAGCTGGTTTGGGTGTGAGGAGCAGTTCAGGACCAGACTTTCATCCAGGCGCCTTGCAAAGCTGAGCCACTAGTGAACCGGAGACGTCACTGTGCGAGTGTCACGTGTGTGTAGTGTCAAGGTGTCATGCTGTAGAATTATGGGTGTGCTGCTTGTTTTAAACAAGCCAGCTATAAGCATTATATTTCATACTTAAAGCTGAGCAGGGCCTGCCTCAGAGGTCGCGTTTAGATGTGATAAATCCACATTGTTTTCACCATGTGAGATTTTTGTGAGGCTCCCTACGGCGGTAAGAGGTTTGTGACGCAGGCTGGTGCTGCTTTCTTTGTCCCTGGCCGACGGCGCCGTTCAGCTAGAGGAAGAGCGGACTTCCTGCATGGCTCGGAGTATTGTCCCCCCCCCCCCCACCGTCAGACGGGGTCATATCGGGGCAGGAAGGACACACACACACACACACACAGATTTTTCCTGTTTTTCTGTGTCCCCCCATAAGCTGGGCCGAGTCTTTCACGGGTCGATGGACAAGGTAGCCACCAGCATCACAGTGTCAGGAATACTGCGTCAGATCGTCGACTTCCTGGAGGCCCTCTGAGTTCGGGATTAATAAATCCTGAAATTAATGTCCACCAATCAGGAGAACCGCGAAAAACCGCCGCAGATCGCTCCTGATACTCTCGCCGTTTTCACATGAAGCTAACGGTGGTTAGCGCAGATCGCAATTCCGCTAATCTCTGCCCAGCCATCTGTGATTTGGTTGTTTTTCTCTATTATGGAAGGAAGTGTGACGCTGACGGAGGTGGAAGGAAGGTGCCACTTCTGCCTTATCCTGCATTTCATCACAATATCGCGGCCACCTCCTGGATTGTAGTCGATTACGAGAGCAAAACAGCGCATAAATACTGACTGATGACACCAACGGGGGGAGGGACAGCAAGGCCCCTAACCCCAATAGCCCAGGTGCCATCTGACTCTGCTCTCTGATCTTCAGTTCTACGTTGCTTTGAACAAAAACATCTGCTAGATAAATAAATAAGTGTCAATTACAGTTCTCTTTTAAGGATTAAATTACATGTAAACTACCTTAAAGAATTTTAATCTTTCAATTTTAGTCTTTGATCAAGTATTTGATCATATTTACTTACAGTTAATTTATCTCTAGTCCCCATGAATCCATCAGCCCATCGGCAAAAGGAGCAAAGGCCTTCCGGTCACACTCGCGTACAGCTTCGGATGGGTCCTTCGACGTTGGGGCCGGTGCGTGTCTCAGCAGGTTAATTCTCTGTTTTTGTGCTTGTAAGCAGGCCAGCTTGCATGCTGTCCTCGGCAATGTAGTCATGTGTCTGTTGGGACCTTGAGCAAGACCCTTAACCCCCCCCCAGATAAATGTCCGAGCCTGTGCTTGGACCCCAAACTTCACTCTTGTGTGTGTGTGTGCCTCAAAGCAGAGCACGATGGGATACAAACATTCTAACATACCTGCATTCACACTTGTGCAAATGATACATAAAGCGCTGTTTCATTTTGGTTCGTTAGCTTTTAGCAGGTTTTTGGGGACGGTTAAGACAGGTGGGGACAGTTAAGACAGGTGGGGACAGTTAAGACAGGTGGGGACAGTTAAGCCAGTTGGGGACAGTGTCAGAATGAACTCTGTGGTAATCAGGTGAGACTTCAAGGGCCTGGCTTCTCTTGTAAAAGTGCACGAGTGTGCGAGTGTGTACGTGCGGAGCCATACGTGCCCCCCAGTCTGGCACTGGAAGAACGTGGCCTGTGCTTACTGCCCCGCCAGACTTTTTACGAGTCAACACACCCCCCGCTTGGTCTGTGGCTCATTCCTTCGCTCATACATTCCTCCCCCCTGTTTGCTCGCCGGGGGCGGGTCACGTACCCCCTGCCCTTAGCCTTCGATCCAGAGATAACAATAGCAGTGACGCCAGCCCTTTGCCAAGGTCGGCATGGCAGCCAGACTGGGAGAGCCTAGTGTTCCCTCCTGGATGATCTCGTAGATCTTCAGTGTCACTTTGAGGACACCAAGAGGAAACCAAAGCTATTAAATATCACCTCACTGCACCTGGAAATCTGCATATGAGCGAGTTCTCCTCACTGCACCTGGAAATCTGCATATGAGCGAGTTCTCCTCACTGCACCTGGGAACCTGCATATGAGCGAGTTCTCCTCACTGCACCCTGGAGCCTGTATATGTGTAAGTTCTTCTGCAATATGAAGGTCTCTTTTGTAAACCATTCTGTTAATTGCAATAATTAGGATTATTCTACAACGGCAGTGACGTAGTGGCCCCCTCCTTAAGGACAGGGCTGTACCATATGGAGCGTTTTACCGCAGTGGCAGAGCGTGTTTGGGCAGGAAGTCGTACACGTGAGTGAGGGGTGAGCGGATCCTCTCGCCACCTGGCGCACGCCAGCACCGGACTGTTCGCCGTCTCGCCTTGGCACCGGTGCCTCAGCTGAGTCAAAGGTGCCTGTGGGCGAGCAGAAATCACCTCCTGCGTTTACCCCAGTGTCAAACCCCCTCTGTGTCGCTGTCACCGTCTGCGGGAGCATTACTTGCCAGGGAAGGCCAGGCCGCGTGACCGAGTCGTGCCTCAATTCTGAGGGAGAGCCAGATCCCTCAGACCGCAGAGGGCACCTCGCCCAGCACCATCACGCTGAAACCACGAAATTCTCCTGTAAAAACAAGAGAAAAGGGCAGAAGACCTGAATCGCTTGGTGATTGTCTCGTGGTGCAGATGGAGCTCAGCCCAAACCCTGGCTTGGGCAAATCAGTTCTTTGTGGCAGTATGTGGTTCTGCCAGTTAAGATGGTGTTCCTGTGATGGGAAGGTCACTGGTTGGTAAAGTGATTTCACCATTGGGCCCTTGAGCAAGGCCCTTAACTGCTTCAGGAACAGGCCGGCCCCACTGTGTCCTGCCTTCCAGCTTCAGATAACCAGCTGGGCTTTTAGCTGAGATAGTTTGGGTTTAGCTTCAGCTGTTGGTTAATTAGCCTGTTACTTGGCTTTGCTGTTGATTCGGATGAAACGTCCAACTGTAATCGCGTTAAACTGTATCCCTTAAATCAAAAACGCATCATGCATTAGATTTTCTTCTTGCTCTGTGTCAGTTGCGGAATCCCTCTGATGCTGAGAAGCTGATGAAAGGTCCTCGCTGCCAAAGTGAATAGTGGATAGATTGCATTCTCCCATCAGCGAGTAGTAAAGCAGGCAAGACAATCCCTGGAACAACTGGGGGTTAAGGGTCATGTTCAAGGGCCCAACAGTGAAATGACTGCTGACCCTGGGATTTGAACTGGTGACCTTCTGACCTCAAGCCAAGAGCCTTGCTGAGGCAGAACCCCATCCGTAATTAATGATCTTCCTTCATCACTTAATTTGATCATTCTTCAAAACAAAAGAACTGAAATGGGGCTGAGCATCGTTGACGCTGATGTCGCCTTTTTTTATTGGTCGGTAAGACATATAAGAATTAGTCCTCAACCGGTGTGTGCTGTTTGCTATGATTAATGATGAATAGCTCAGTGTAGGTTGATTAAGGATACGATCTTAGCTGGACATTTACCAAGCTGGAAACTGGGAGAACCAGTTGAGCAGGAGCAGAAACTGGTTTTGGCATTGTGTGTGTGTGGGAGGGGACACCATGTGTTGGGTAAGTGTGCGGTCAGGCGTGACGCACCTCTCCTCAGCAGCACCACCGATCCCCCTACAGCCAGACAATGAGTGTGTCAGGGTTATGTTACACTACCCATTTGCACACTGCGCCCTTTGCCAGAGGAGTATGCCATCCATCCATGCATTCGGCATGACTGCAGCCGTCCTGGGTCACGGTGAGAGGCCACACCCATCAGTGCAAGCCGTGCACCACAGCACTGTGGGCCGCTCACATTCACCTGAACTCTGCTTTTTGTGCTTTTCGAGTGGAAGGCTCAGGGAAAATCTGCATAAAGGTGGGGAGTGCGTGCCGAGCCCCCACAGGGCAGGAACCGAATCCATCACCTTGGGGTGCAAAGGCTGCAGCGCTGGCAACCAAACAGGAAATCAAGATGCATGTTATGCTAGACCTTAGAAACCGTGCAGTCACTCTGCACAGCCTGCACGATGGTAGCAGCCCAGTCCGTAAGGAAACTATTATTTGCATTTATGTACACGTACATATCTTTTTAGCATGTTCTTTTGTCCAAAGCGACAAGGACGGGCATGTCATGCGAAAACCGGGCGAACCATCTGTGACCCCCCCTGCAGGCTGATGGTATAATCCACAGTCCCACAGGTAGTCACACCCTCTGCGCGCTGAGAAGCGCGCCTGCCCCGCCCGTGCCCCGCCCTTACCCCCGCCCGTGCTCCACCCTTACGCCCGGCGCGCTCAAAGCCCGTAGGCAGTTGAATCACTAAGGACACGTCAGCACCGATCCGCCGCGGGGCCGGGAGGCAGCTCTGGGTCGGCGTGGGACTTCTTAACGGGTCCTGACTCTGTGTTTGCGCATTTTTTATTTTGTTTTTTTATGGTGCTGATTCAGTTTTTCCTGGGTTGGGACTCGTCAGGGCCCGCGGGACACCCCTCTGACCACGCCGCAGGTCCATTTCCCATCTGACTGGAGCGGGTCGCCTCCTTCCTTCGGCTGGGGTCCCCACTTAGTTGCTGAACCCAAGAGGATTCCTAATCCGGTCCTCAAGGACTCACAGATGGTCCACATTTTTGCTTCCTCGCAGTTACCAGGAAATGTGGACCGTCTGTGGGTCCCCAAAGACCAGGATGGAAAGCTTTGGTATATGAGAAGTGGGGCATAGTGGAAAGCACCAGTCAAGGGTTTTGGGTTCAAATCCCACCCCTGCTCTGTGTATGTGGAATTTGCATGCTCTGCCCCTGTTGTGTGGGTTGCCTCCCACAGTTCCAGGACATGCAGTCAGGCTGATTGGGGTCCCTAAAAATCATAGTGTGTGAGTGTGCAGTCTGCAGTGGGCAGGTGTGTTCCTTCTCCGGGTCAGTGGCTGGAAAATGGATGGCTGAATAAATTATTGATAATGTCTGCTGACATGTCATGAATTAAAAATTTAAATGTGGACCTGCTGACTGTTAAAGGGTTTGTAAGTTCCTGGCTGTGAGATTCTCACCAAGGCTCTTAAACTGTGGTGTGTGACTTAGTACATTAGAAAGTCACATGTGTGATAAGAAGGTCATTGGTTCAAGTCCCAGGGTCAACAGAGTGATGTCACCATTGGGCCCCTGAGTGAGGCCCTCAGTTGCTCCAAAATATATGTCTCTGTGAATAAAAGCATCTGCTAAAAAAACTAAAATATAAATCACCTGCTTATCTGGTGCAGGCCTGCTGGGAAATCTCATCTAATGCTTCTATTTTCTGCAGTATTGAAATTTGTCTTAATGGTTGAAGAAAAATCAAATCATGTGGTCCCAGATTCATGTCTTTGGACAATAAACAAGTGAGAGTCTCTGCAGCACCTTCACATTGTTCCATGTGACCCAGGTGGGGAAAAACAGGTCCACCGTTTTCTGCAGGATACAATCTAAGACGGCACAGCTCGCGATACAAACAGGACTTTGGGACGCGGAGGACACGCCCCCTGGGGATGGAGCCTGTCTGTTCACCAGCGTGAAACGTCTGGATTCGCTTCCAGCTGTTCGCTGTGCAACAGATTCCCTGTGATGCAGAACGAAACTGCAAGTTTCGAACAAACTGCAATTGAACCAGTGATGCACTGTGTTGTGAAAGGTTGCCATATAAAAATAAATGGAACAGCATGGTGATCTTCAGAGGCGTATGTTAGTCAGACCCCGCAAACCACTAAATTTCCCCTAAATGCAACGTGTGTTTATTACTTTAAAATTTTCCATGGAATGATACATGTACCAGGGACGGTTAGAAGGTCACGCCGGGAACTGAAAGACTTTTCTGATTCGTAAGTTCACCCGTCCATATTTACTTGAGAAGTAGAGACATTAAGCAGGGAGTCGACGCTGTGATATGTGTTTGGCGTTAGGATAAACAAGCTGCCCCAGAAAGCCAATGACTTCAGGATGTGCTATAACCAGAGGCGAAATCTATCCTGTCCCGGTACATTTTTTTTGTTGTTTTTATTCAGACACTTTGAAAATGCGGTGGTTCTCCACGCCCTACGCCTCAGTGTGACACAGGAGGCAGTTTTACCCCAGAAGGCAGAATATCTCACGCCTCGTTCTGCAAGCCTGACGCTCCAGCCAGGTTCTGCAGGATGCATGGTGAGCCGCTGGTGACCCTCGACGCATCAGACTGTAACCTGGCATGACTGTGCATCCTTATTCCGATGGGGCAGGAATTCGGGCAGTGAAACTCGCTGTCCGTAAGCAGGAAGGCATGCAGTAATGAAGAGGTGAAGAGCGACTGCCTTGACGTGATCGCTGATGAGCATTTTTTCCGGGAAGGAAAATGGTATTCACATCCGCTGCGGCGTAAGCCGGGCATTGCCGAGTCCTGTCGGGTTTTATGTCCCGGGCTGTGTGAAAACCTTCCAAAAATGGATGGGAATCGGAATCAAATGTCGTTATTTTCCGTTTTGCCGCGCTCGCCGACCAGCCCCCAGCCCCCAGCCCCGCCCCCCACTCGCGGGAGCAAGAGGCAGCCAGCCCAGGCTCTGAGCCAGGAGAGCTGGAAGCCCTCTGCCCGGTGTGTATTTAAATGACACCGCTGACGTCAGCACAGCCATAAAACAGAAGGCCAGCCGTGCCTGAGCAGACGGTCAGCCACCGCTTGCCTGGTTGCTGTACTGCAGATGTGTTTAGATGGATGGGGGGTGGGGTGGGGGGTTAAACAGAGAGCCCCCTTTGTTTTGGTGTTTGAGAAGAGTACTCCTCAGTGTGAACTGGAAAGAGGAAATCTCAGAAGGAGGCCTCCCTCGGGTTTAAGGCCAACCTCGGGTTTAAGGCCAACCTCGGGTTTAAGGCCTCCCTCGGGTTTAAGGCCTCCCTCGGGTTTAAGGCCTCCCTCAAGTTTAAGGCCTCCCTCGGGTTTAAGGCCTCCCTCGGGGTTTAAGGCCAACCTCGGGTTTAAGGCCTCCCTCGGGTTTAAGGCCAACCTCGGGTTTAAGGCCTCCCCCGGGTTTAAGGCCAACCTCGGGTTTAAGGCCAACCTCGGGTTTAAGGCCTCCCTCGGGTTTAAGGCCAACCTCGGGTTTAAGGCCTCCCCCGGGTTTAAGGCCAACCTCGGGTTTAAGGCCTCCCTCGGGTTTAAGGCCAACCTCGGGTTTAAGGCCAACCTCGGGTTTAAGGCCTCCCTCGGTTTAAGGCCAACCTCGGGTTTAAGGCCTCCCCCGGGTTTAAGGCCACCTCGGGTTTAAGGCCAACCTCGGGTTTAAGGCCTCCCCCGGGTTTAAGGCCTCCCCCGGGTTTAAGGCCAACCTCGGGTTTAAGGCCTCCCTCGGGTTTAAGGGCCAACCTCGGGTTTAAGGCCTCCCTCGGTTTGAATACCCGTTTTTTTTTTTTTTTTACCTTATGTGGAGCAGTTTCCTGTATTTTTAGTTTTTGATTGCGGTCAATGATTTTATAAAATAGAGTTTTCTATTTTATAAAATCATTGACCGCAATCAAAAAACTACAAATGCAAAAACTCTTGTATTTTGTCTGGTTACTTATGGTTATGGTTAGGGCTGGGGGGGGGGTTAAGGTTGTCACAGTCAGCAGTTAGTCTGTGTGTGTCAGTGACAGTTACCCCCCCCCCCCCGCCATCCTGGACGACGGATCATTGTCACATCAAGCTACACCCTTATCTACTGTCTTTACGAGTTCAGGGTTATTTTTCTGGATTGACCTTTATTATATTAGGGTTAGGGCCCCTGAAATCCCACCTGATTACACACCCCCGGGTGCAGAGTCGATGGGCACGATCAGATTTCAGGTCCTGGGAGAATGCAGGGTGCTTCCGGATCGCCGTACTCCCTGGGACATCTTCAGAGCTGCTGGTATTTACGATCGTAAACCCCCCCCCAGGCCATAAAGGCGCCAGTCACGTTATTCCGAGATGCTAAATTGTTCAGCCCGAAAAGTATGTCTGATCAGTGGTGTAAGTGGATCTGGGCGGATAAGATTATTTGGGGCTTATGGTGACCCCCCCCCCCCCCCCATCGAAGAAGGCGAGCCCGCAAAGGCAGTGTGCCTCCCCCTGCCCTGTGACAGAGTGTGCTGTTCCGGTTGCGAGTCGCTGTTTCGCACGTATCTGGAGTGTCACATTTAGCTTTTTTTGGGGGGTGGGGGTGGAGTGTGCCAACCCATGGTGAGGGGACCTGTGAGTGTGGGCGGTGGGACATTCCATCACAGCCGAGCGGCCCTGGGAATGTAGGCGCCTGGGAATTAGAGCGGGACAGGGAGCCTGAACGCAGTGTCACCATCACTGCATGGAGTCACTGGACTTCCTGTCATGTGACTCTACAGCTGCTCCCTCTGTAAGGGGTACCTGTATTCTGAATGAACCTTCCCTACATACGTATACTGTATATATACACACACACAGACACACAAAATGTTTAAGATTGTGTTTATCAGTGTAGAGAGTATATATGCTCAGAAAAAATATATGCACAGTACTTTATATGCCATTTGCATAACACGCTATTGCACAAGCAATTTACACTGTTAATATTGCATATTTATATTTTTCATATTGGTCACTGTTACATATGGAATTTTTTGTTGTATTTATTTCTACCTAAATTATCCTTTGCTGGATCCAACTCTTTCACGCTGCGGGAGAAGAAAAAAAATCTCTCCTTATCTAATCTTCCTTCTCCTCTGTGGGTTGTAATCTATCGGCATTTTCCCGAAGCATTTTCCTTGAACACTATTGAAGAAGTCAGACCATTCTGCACTGGCTTGTTTCACTGGCCGTGGCAACGGCCCTTCCCGGCGGTGTGTGTGTGCCGGTCCCATGCCGGGCTGCGCTTCTGAGCTGGTTTGCTTTTCCTATCAGCTGGCAGGCGGATGGATGCCGCCAGGATCCTTCTGCGCCGGAGCTGAAATCCGGAACGCGGAGAATAACGCAATTCCCTCGTTTGTAAAGTTTATTGGATTTGCATTCCCAAAGGCCATTTAGGTCATGTTGTCTTTCATAAACACAGTATCAGTGGTGCTATGCGTTTTACTACACATATTTCCTTTGTCTTCACATTCTTTACGTCTGTCCTGTGGCTCATGCTCACTTTTGAAACACTCATTTCCCTCCCCTGGCAGCGTATGCTTGACGTCACTCCCAGCACTTACGGCACTGATCTGAAATCTGTGGGCTGATTCACAGTGAATGCAGGGCTATGTGTCTGTGTGTGTGTGTCTGTGTGTGTGTGTGGATTATGTTTATATTACATTGTGGGGACCAGCTGTCCCCGCAATGTGATAAAACCCCATTATTTTGATGATGTGGGGATCATTGTTTCAGTCCCCAGAAGGGGAAATTCAAATTTATAAAAATCATTGACTGCAATCAAAAAACTAAAAATGCCAAAAGTCTTGTATTTGGTTTGGTTACGTATGGTTAGGCCCTGGGTAGGGGTTAAGGTCATCATTGTTGGGGTTAGGGTTTTCCCATTATAGATAAAAGGACAGTCCCCGCAAAGATATGAGTATAGGTTCTGTGTGCATGTGTGTGTGTGTGTGTGTGTGTGTGTGTGTGTGTGTGAGTGTGTGGTGAGCCAAATGGTACAGGCTGGTGGTGCCCTACGTGAGAGTGGGCAGGCAGCTACTTCCCACGCTCATTTCACCATGGGGTGGGAGAAGCAGAAGGGGTAGGGGGCGCTGGTGCAGATCGAAAGCAACAAAGGTAGAAGCATTGAGAGAGGATAAGCAGCGGTATGAAGCTTATAGAGGGTATGAGGTTTGGCAGTATCACGCCAGCCGGCGATCAGGCAGCCTGGCGGAGTCAGAGCCATCAGCGAGTGTAGTTTCCCTCTGGCGGAGTCAGAGCCATCAGCGAGTGTAGTTTCCCTCTGGCAGAGTGCGAACATTCGCTTATTAAAAATTAAACCTTACACCTGCACCCCGATCCTTAAAGGAAGGAAACGGCCTGTCAAAGATGCGATGTCGTCACGCTGCCTACACCTGCACTGCTGAGTGGTCCTCTGGGCGGGGGGGGGGGGGGGGGGGGGGGGGGGGGGGGGGGCGCTGGAGGTTAGGAGAGAGGGACTGTGCATAAGCCAGCGGAGCAGAGGATAAATGATTTCGTTTCCTGGCTTGGGCAGCGGAAACCCCCTACGTACGCCAATGCGGTCTTACGCCTCAATGGACCATTGACAACCAGAAAAACCAGACGGTTTGACGTCAGCTTGGGGCACGCGGGCGGGGGGGGAGATCTGGCTGGAGGGGTTATGGGAAGGAAAGGCCCCCCCGTCTGAAACCCTGTTTACCTGGAACCTTTAGCTGCCCTTTCTGTGCTTGTTGGGGGGGAGGGGGAACCCTGCCCTTCAGGGCTACGCAGGCAAACAAGAACTCTGTGGGGTTTTATGTGGGCGGGGCCGTTTCAGTGCAGCTCTGCCGCACGTTTCCGCCGCTGACATCCAGCTCCTCTTTGCACTGCCCACACTGCACAGAAGTCCAGTGGGCCATCACGGCGGGGCAGGGGGGCCCAACTGTTTTTTCCCTGAGGGCCAGATTGCATCAGAAACACGAAGCCAAGGTCCACTGCCCCCAGACAGCATTTGGTGTGACGATTGCAGTTAAATTGTACTTTGCTCTGGATGCGCCAGTTGAAGACCCCTGCCCTGGGGTGTCCTGTGCAGCATACAGGGGGGGTGAATCTTCAGGTCCAGAATGAGTTTTCTTATGCCCAGGGATCAAAAGTTCCGGGGGGGGGGGGGGACAAAGACCTACCTACCTACCTCTGAAGTGCAAACAGGACCCTGCTGCCCCGCAGTCACGCAGACAGCCAGCGCAGACCTGACGAAGACCAGCCCCGCATGCTTTCCTCCGTCCCTCTTCCACACCGCGCTTGTACAGCTGAGGCAGGGTGAGCGAGGAAGGGCCCCTCCCACCCCTTCCAGCGCAGCCTACCGAAACCAGGAGGCGGTCTTTCTGAGTTCCAGAGGGGCGGAGTCTGAGGAGGGGCAGGGAAGTAGAAAGAGGAGAGCGGAGAGCTGCTCTCCCTACAGTCAATGAAAGCGATACCCTGAGCCCGTGATGAAGGATCACAGCGCGGGCTTGCGCAGCATGCCTCTGGGACAGCCGAGGAACTGTGCCTGGGACTCGCTGGAGCGGCTGCAGCCTGAGTACATGTCCATGTGTCTGTTCGCAGAGGACTCCTACCAGAAGCTGGCCATGGAGACCATGGAGGAGTTGGACTGGTGCCTTGACCAGCTGGAGACCATCCAGACGTATCGGTCCGTCAGCGACATGGCTTCCAACAAGGTGAGCGGCAGCGTCCTGGCGGCACTGGGCCCCGGGGGACCTGCGGGGCATTTTTCTGGATCGCTGCTGGTGTTTAGGGGGAGAGGAGCTCTCCCTCTCTGGCCACACGGCTTATAATGCGGCAAGAAATCCGTTCCCATGCACCAGTGCCGTGCACTAGTGCATCCACAGGCTGCATGAACTGCCCTCCCTCCTGATTGTTGTCCTGTTCCCAAAAAACCTCTTCGCATCATGCTGCTGTGATTGCGAGTCCCGCTCCCAGTTTAATCGTGGCGCCCACAGCAGAACTCGGGGGGTCTTGTTTGAGGTAGCGACTGGTGTTTCCGGAATGGAGATGTGAATGGGAGAGGAGATCGCTGGATTACGGGGAGACGTAGACTGTGTGTCCGGGGAGAGCTGCTTATCTGCACTGTTCCCTGTCCGTGCGAGAAAGCGTTTCATAATTAATTATAACTAATAAGCAAATTATTGATAATTAATGATCAGTTAATTGTAAATAATAATAATGAAGGTGAGGAGTGTGAAATGAATGCCTTTATGAAGACGACCAGGCACTTTCTAGGTGGTTCTTTGGGTCATTCAGGGAATCAGGAAGGGGGGAATGATGGATGAGCTGCGGCTGTTTGCGGAACGAACTGCAAAGACTCCCGTCTCCTTCCTGATCTGGCTTCCTTCAAAGGGGTATGACAAGTACCTCTCCCCCCCCCCCCCCCCCCCCCCCCCCCCCCCCCCAAAAAAAAAAATCTGGCATCACGAAAAAGTCATTCAAGATTCATGTCCCGACCTTCATGGTCAATTCACCCGATTCACCTGAGGCACCGTTAGCGCACCAGGGCCGTAGAATAATGGGATACGAACTGTTTACGAACTGGTTGTCCCGACCATAAAGCTCATCTCACTGTCCGACTTGCATGCATCAGATGGATATGATTATTGTGTTGGGTTTTTAACACTGTAGTTATTCTCCACGTCCAGAAACATCGTTTATTGTACATCTTATCAGGGATTCTGCACCTTGAGGGACGTTTGTTTGACCCGTTGATAGGTTGTGGTGGTCGCAGATGTTTCTGACCACAAAACCGAGGTGAAGGTGTCACCGGCGTGTGCTTCTAACTAGCTGTGAAGCCAGAGCTGCTGTTTCAGTCAGAAAAGCAATGAAATAAAATGAAAACTCTGGGAATGTGTATGACTGTTAAGCAGCGTCCTGTGAGATTTTAGTTTGCTTTGACTTTTATTTATGTGCAAACTTCTTAGATGCAGCTACAGCTAATTAACCGCAGAACCCTTTGCATTCTCCCTGACACGCTAAAAAAAAAAAAAAAAAAGCTAGCAAAGGGAGAAGTCGCTCAGCCTTCGCAGTGCTGTCATTCCCGCCTCAAACCCCTGGCGTGGTACCGAGGAATGCGAGCAGCTCATGTGCGGACCTGCACTAGTGTGTGGGGACAGCTGGAGCCGAGAGTGGAAGCAGGGGGAGGGTGGCTGCGTATCCCGAGGGCTGGCGGGGAACGGCCGTGTCGCTAGCCCCCCTCCCCGCGGACGCCCAAGGCCCTTACCCACATTTTGGAAATCTGTCTTGTGGGATGTTAACGGGAGGAATGATGACTGCTGTCGGACTGCTAAAGCACCTGGCATGAAGGAGATCGGCCTGTTGTGGTCTGTTTTTTTAGCAATTAGCAAAAGGCTACAGGTAGTCCTGCATGGTGGTTGAGGAATCTGTGGGTTGCCAGATGTTTTTAGGAATTTTTATTAGCCATCTGGACTAGTGATTTTTAGACACCCTTGCTTGCTTTTCACAAGACACACATATGCAGGGGTGGGGGCAAATTCCCCAGCCATGGCAACCTTCCAGGCACAGTTTCCAATTCCTAACCACACTTGTTTCTTCGCCGAGGTGCTGCATCTGTTTTGTTACTAGTTTAAAAAATAAGGAACGGGAGCAGACAGGCAGTCGCTTTGAGGACGGATGTCCTCAGGGTCCCAGCAACTGCTCACGCAAGCCGAGCTCTCCTCAAGCACTTAGTATCGCAGAGCCTCACCCGGAAATACTGAGGGTTCTCAGAACTGGCAGGAAGTGAGTGGAGTTTTGAGAGGCGAGACACTGGTATAAAGACGAGAAGGTGGAACATCAGCAGCGGCGGAGGCTGGGTCATGGTGCGTCTCTCCCTTCTCTGCGTTCCTCCGTGCCAGAGTAACACAGAAAGGCAGAAAGGTCTCGGTGAAGATCACCCAGCCTGTCACAGCCGACCCAACATGGGGGCCGGTTCTGCTCAGCACAAAGACAAAACGTCAAAGTTTGCACGTTGGTGGAAGCAGGTAGGCTGGCATCCCGTGGACGACCGATTCTGCATCTTTGTCTCAGCGTTACCCAGAAACCGGCTGCCTCTTTCGGGGGGGTCTGATTCTGGCCAGGACAGGGTATGAGCTCAGCTCATTCTGACTGATTTTGGGGGGGGGGGGGGGTTGCTGCTGTCTCAGATGATTGTGTAGCTTGTCAGGTTGTTTAGCTAGTAAACATGTTGCAAAGCAATACTGGTGGAAATCCTAATGGCTGCATCCAGGTGGAACCCAACTTCGCTGCTGCTGCCTGATTTAGAATTTTTACAGTTACTTTGTATCTTCCTTTGTATCGCGTTGAATGCATTGAAGTTGCACATGGAACAAAATGCATTTATATGACGCTAAAAATTCATAACCGGTAATTATGCCTGACATCCGACCCGTTAACATGGTAATTGGAAACATCTGAAGGATTTGGTAGGGAGTGTGATTAGACGTCCGCTGCAGAGTTTCCCAAACACGCAGAGGTTGGGCTGCACCAGTCGCGAGGCAGCGCTGAGGTAAACTGCGGACGCATTTCGCCAAGGGAGGGAGAGAGGAAGTGTTTCAGTGCGTTGAGTAATCTGGAAGGCGCCAACATTCCAGGTTGCCGATTTCACAACTTGGTGACGTCACTTGTACGCAATTCGCCGTTGAGAAAAGATGAATGTGGCTCTGAGTCATTTGGAAGGAAATGAGGCCGTCAGAAGGTGTTTCTTTAATATTACCAAGAATTCCGTACTGAATTTAAACATATGCTGGCTGAAGCCTCATGTTTTTCTGTGTTGCTGTTGGTCTTCCTGAATTACAAAAGTAATGAAAATATAGCTAATGTATGGATTTCGTTCATGAAGGAATTTTTCTGGGGGCCGAACAATGTACAAGCACTATATTGCATTTTAGGCTGCTGAATGAACATAAAGATGTATTTGTCGTTTGATTGCTTCCAATCCTCTGCGCCCCCGTGAGGTGGCCAGTGGTACTGCAGCTCTTGGGTGCTCGTCCCGTGGTTGTGCACGTCGCCTCCGGACACCCGCATCCTCAGCGTGTATGAGGTTGCACTTACTTAGCGATGTATTTCTTTTAGCATGTAGCATATCTGGTGCTGGACCGTAGCCTGGGACATCTGCGAGAGCCCTAATGTGTTTTCACAGTTGTAGATGTGATTAGTGCCCGTTGTGCAACATTAAGGGGAAACTTGAGTCCTTTTCATGCGTCTTTGAACCGTCAGCCGCTGATCACTTCTTCCCCTGTGGCAGCCCCCCACCCCCCCCAAATGTGCCTCGGTCGCTGTCCTCATTTACCCCTTCCTCCGCAGTCCAGTCAACGTTCGGCCCCCTCCGTAGTTTAGTCTTTCTCCTGATTTCTGATCTCTGATTTCTTGCATGATTTAATCAGCATCCTGTTATGGTGCCACTTTTCAGAGACGCGGGAAACATTTCTACCCTGTCGCTCCACCCATGTTCCAAACGCACGGTTCTCCACACAAGCCTTTCATTGTGTAAGCTGAATGCATGCTATTCATACTGTCTGTCACAATATATATGTATTAAATATGCTACCGCTGAAGCCCAACTTTGCTTAAACACTAGTGTACCAGTGCATGCGGCTTGAAAACAATCATGCAGTAATGCAGTAAATGCACATTTGCGTGTGGATATGCGACATACGTGGTGTGTGTCCTGCCTGCCGCTGCACAGAGGACCTGCATCCTCAGGTCCGTCTCCGGTGATGCTGGACCGCCGCTCTCTCTCAGTGCACCGAGAACCTCTCTGGTTTTCTGTCTCCTCCAGGCGGTGTTATATAAGGAGGTCTTCCCGCAGTGATGGGGGGGGGGGGGGGTAACCTGTACGCATCCCCTTGTGCTTTTAACTTTCTCTCTCTATGACACACGTACGCCGCTTGGCGTATCGGCTGCGTGCTTCCAGGTGATTCTGAGCTGATCTGCAGGCAGTGCCACGTGGCCCGAGGGCCTGATTTTGGGGGTCGGGATGCTTCTTTGCTGGGCCCTTATTTCCTGATGCTTGACGGCAGAAGCCTGGACCCTGGCAGATCGATTCCCCCGATATTCCTAGCCGTTTATCGCGGGGAAGCCTCACAGAGGCGGCAGCGGTGGGTCATGTGATTCTGTTGCCATGGCGTTCCGGTTCTCCTGCAGAGAGCGGGGGGGGGGGGTTGATTCAATTATCCTGAACCGCCCGCACTGCAAGACGAGAACTGGCCTGCAGTAAATACAGTGGTCTCTCTCTCCCAGTTAGCGATCCACTTGCCAGGCGGTCATCTCACCCTGCTTGACCCCGTGCAGAAACGGGGAGCTGCAGTGGAAATCGGTGGGAATGGCTAAGCATCTGAACACATGAGCCTTTCATGGGGGGGGGGGCTGTTCCTCCCCCCACCCCCATCTCACAAAATATGTCACGGTTGCATAAATGTAATCAAACCGCAGATAATTCAGCATAATGTGAGCGGGGTGAGCATGCTGTCACGCTGCCCTTTAGAAATGCTACTGCCCCCCCCTAACATGTGAGATCGTGAGCTAAGGAGGCTGCAGGGAGGTGGGGGGATGCACTGCAGAGGAGAGCGGGGGGATCCTGGCTTGCCGTTGCATAAGAGGAGCAGGGGGCTCCCTCCCTTATCTGGCGAATCGCGTGTGGAGCTGCCGCTCGTCGCTGGGGCGGGCTGGCTGCACGGGGTGGGGGGGGGGCTGCACCACACCACTCGTCAGAGCGAGACTGATCCAGCAGAGGGAGACCCGCCGTCGCCGCTCGTCCTGCTCCTGCCTCCGATCGCTTCCACCCGGGGGCACGGTGACCCCACCTCATCGGCGCCACCGTCCTACTGTTGTAGTCATTGCCGTGGTCCGTTACCCTGGGCCGGCCGTGGACATGGGGGTGAAGAGCGGGCTGCCTGCAGAGGGGGACGCCGCATTCGGCCGCTTCCTACGCCACTAATCGCCCCGCGACGAGGGTGGGGGGGGGGGTGAGCGAGGTGGTGGATTTTTAGCACCCAGGATCTCCATCAACGAGGCTCCCCTTGGGGGGCGGAAAGCCGCAGGCTCCAGCGGAAAACGGCGTCCAAAATGCCCGAGGCGAACTACCTGCTGTCCGTGTCGTGGGGGTACATTAAGGTGCGTAAGGGTACTGGGGAGGGGGCAGGGAGGATGCAGTAATGGCTTTATTGTATGCGAACCTCCGTGCTGCTCTCATCTGCAGACATGCAGCTCCGGTGCAGGGGGTGGGGGGGGGCGGGTAGGTGAGTGGAAATGTGTGGAACGATGTAGCGCAGGCGTCCCCACCGATGTCAACAACACCCCAGAGCGCTGCATGCATGTGCACGCTGGCTGCGGGCGCGTTCGGCTGCGTCTTTGATCTCTGCAGACTGGTGAGGTGCGTCCTCGCACGCAGTGCCAGTCTGGCGGAGTCGCCACGCTCGGAGGGATCGCCCGTCATGCTCGTGACGTGGGAATCCGCCGCCATGTAAATCCTCAGAGCGTAAATAAATACTCACCGTCTCTCTTCTCCTTCCCTTCAGTTCAAGCGGATGCTGAACCGGGAGCTGACGCACCTGTCGGAGATGAGCCGCTCCGGGAACCAGGTGTCCGAGTTCATCTCCAACACCTTCCTCGGTAACTACGCCCCCTAGGGGTAACACAGGGGTAACACAGGGGATGTGCGGGCAGGGACTTGCTCCATACAGCTTCGGGAGTTTTGTTGGAGTTGGGGGAGGGTTTGTTTATTGCAGCATCTCTGATCTCCCCCCCCCCCCCCACACCCACGGGGGCCTGAAGGCTCCAACAGGGTGTTAGCTGAGTTTAGCCCATTTTGGGGGGATTTATCCACACCCCGCCAATCACTCTACGGCGGTGCCACCTATCCACTTAACCATCCTGTTTCTGTCAGTCTTCATAGGCAGACTCCGTATAGCACAAGTAAATAAGACAGATACGCACGGTGAATCACTGTGTCACTGTATGTCACGTGTCTTTGATTGGCTAATGCTGAGTGCGGTGTTAGAGATTGGAAATGAACTCATCGATGGGAGATTTGATTATCGCTTGTAATCCATCAAATTTCCCACCTCAGGAGTAAAAAGAAAATGCTGTTTGTTTACATTCCAGTTGTCCGTAGCTGCTCTGGAATGTTGTATCCGAACATATATGATTCCGCAAAACATCTAATATGACATCTTACTATTAATTTACATTAAATTTACATGCAGTGCATAGTCAGTGAAGAGCAGTGCCTTGGTTATCTGCCACTTCATGATAAGATTAGGATGGTGGCTTACAGGAAAACAGCGTCGTTTTGGCACGCTCTGGGTACTGCCAACAGGGGGCGCCGTGCAGTGCCCTGCAAGACAAAAGCAGCTGCCTTTGCATCTGGGTCATCCTGCAGCCGGGAAGGGGGGAGACAGATTCGTATTTAATGTGGCAAGAGGGGCCCAGCGGCAGGGTAGAGGGGTGGTTTGCTAGCTCAGGCCATCGGCATGGAGACCCCACATCACCCGCGTGCCGACGTTAGTCACGGGAATGATTCTCTGGCTGAAATCGAGGGACCCGGCTGCTGTCCACTGGGTTAGTGTGCTCCTTGCTTGAGGAATTATCCGAATCAGAGTAATGAATAGCTCACTGGAGGAAGCTTTACTGTAGGAAGCTGCTCCAGAGCATGAGGAACACTCTGCTTATCTCACACGGCCAGTTTCTGCACTTCATTTCCCTTCCAGCACGTCCCATGGGTCGCCAAGCCCCCCCACCCGAAACTGAGCTTGCAGTGAAACCGCACCATTGCAGTTCACACTGAAGAATTCGAGATGTCTCTGTCTGCTCAAACTGGTGGTGGGGGGGGGGCAGGCGTGGTATTTTCTCAAATGGAGAATTCACAGGTGTAGAGTGTTATGGCTCTTATCTGGCGACAGACCATTGACGTCACTTTGGGAAACGGGAGACGTGGAATCAGATCTTAAAACAAAAGGCCTTTGTTTCATGGTGTTTAACAGAAACAAGGAGCAGCCTCAGTCTTTTAAAGGTTCTTCTCGACTTTTTTTCTTGCCCTCGATGTACCAAACGACCAAATCGAGGAAGGAGAGGAAGGTAGTCTTTGTTAACTGCAGAAAAATAAAGGTCAGAGGAAGAGTGAGGAAGGGTCAGGACGCAGTCAAAATTTAGGTCTTAGGTTTGGTGTTAAAAAAACAGCAAGATGCGGTGGCTAGTTGGCATCAGGAGCCTTGTTTACAGCTGAGTGAAAGTGTGCACCTTTTAACCCTCTCTCGTTTTCCTCAGACAAGCAGAACGACGTTGAGATCCCGTCGCCAACACCAAAAACCCGGGAGAAGAAGAAGAAGCAGCAGCTCATGACCCAGATCAGCGGGGTGAAGAAGGTGACACACGGACCAAACCTCTCCAACTGCAGCATCTCCCGCTTTGGGGTCAAAACTGACAAGGAGGACCTGCTCTCCAAGGTAGGAGCTGGTCTTCATCCACCCAGCAGAGTAAATTCCATGAGGACCTTTGAGTTTATAACCTTTCTCAGGGTCATTTAAGTGCACCTAAGTGTTCAGATACAAGGTTGTCCTTCCATGGCCAACTCCAAGAGGGTAGATCCCATGATAGCTCTCTGGCATTGGAAGTCAAACCAGATTTTCCTGTAGATTCTTTCCTGAAGGTTTTCCTGATGTCAGTGCAGGAGATGATATCATCCCCAGACCCGGCACTTAAGCATCCTATTCTCTTATCTGCAGGAGCTAGAGAACCTCAACAGGTGGGGCCTCAACATCTTCACGGTGTCTGAGTACTCCCAGAGCAGGCCCCTCACCTGCATCATGTATGCCATCTTTCAGGTGAGTACCATCTCCAAAACTCTAGACACTCCAGGAAAACATCTCTGGAGGACACTTAGGGTTGGGTTGTATTGTGCTGGCACCCTGACTCATTTCACCTTGCCTGTCAGGAGAGAGACCTTTTGAAGACGTTCAAGATCCCTGCGGACACGTTTGTGACCTACATGATGACATTAGAGGATCACTATCACTTGGACGTTGCCTACCACAACAGCCTGCATGCCGCTGACGTCGCTCAGTCCACCCATATCCTGCTGTCCACACCTGCCCTGGATGTGAGCACCACCTCCCCTTGCTCTTCAAGCAATTATGTTATGTTGAGAAACAAAAATTGATACAAAAAAATAAACTAATTTGGTGTATAATGAGTAACTTAGGAGTCTTTTAATTGGTCTTTGAGCTAATTACAATGTATGGCTCCTCCCAGTTGGAATTCTGCTGCCGTCTGCATTTACTAATATGGCCGTTCTCCTCCTCCTCCTATCTCAGGCTGTCTTCTCCGACCTCGAAATCCTTGCTGCCATTTTTGCCGCCGCCATCCACGACGTGGACCACCCCGGGGTATCCAATCAGTTTTTAATCAACACTAGTGAGTATTTCCTTTCTCATACCCGCCAGTCCGCGGCAAGCTTCCTGGTCTTTCCCCTGTCAGAAATCCTCACCAGCTTGCATCTTCGTTCCAGACTCAGAGCTGGCCCTCATGTACAACGACGAGTCAGTACTGGAGAACCACCACCTTGCTGTGGGCTTCAAACTGCTGCAGGAGGAGAACTGCGACATCTTCCAGAACCTCACCAAAAAGCAACGCCAGTCCCTCAGGAAGATGGTCATAGACATGGTATGAGACCTCTACTCATCTTCGACTCCATGGTCATCCGTGTCAACTGCCAAGCTCCTTTCTAACGTGAGGCCATGTGTGTCCTCCAAGGTTTTGGCAACTGACATGTCCAAGCATATGAGTCTGCTTGCGGACCTGAAGACTATGGTTGAGACCAAGAAGGTGACGAGTTCTGGAGTACTGTTGCTGGACAACTATACTGACAGGATACAGGTATATTTTCTCTCTGATCTCCGTTAAAGACACAAGTCAGACTAGAGGTGCTTCTCTCTGCTATCCCTCATAGCTTAATGCAATATTTATCGAGAACTGGCAAAGCCATTTTAGCTTTTTTCCTCAAGGTCTTTTTCGACAGGCCTTGAAAACTGATTCCGCTCTTCTTCTCATTGACTGACCAACAGGTTCTCCGTAACATGGTTCACTGCGCAGACCTCAGCAACCCCACGAAATCCCTGGAGCTGTACCGGCAGTGGACGGACCGCATCATGGATGAGTTCTTCCACCAGGGTGACCGCGAGCGGGAACGGGGCATGGAGATCAGCCCCATGTGCGACAAACACACAGCCTCTGTGGAGAAATCCCAGGTGGGTATCCATCCCCTGGCGCAAACAAACAGAGGGAATGGCTTTTAGAGTACTGATGAACAGACAACTAATGTCGAACCATGCTCATCTCACAGGTGGGCTTCATCGACTACATCGTGCATCCTCTGTGGGAGACATGGGCAGACCTTGTGCACCCTGATGCCCAGGACATCCTGGACACGCTAGAGGACAACAGGAACTGGTACCAGAGCATGATTCCTCAGAGTCCCTCGCCACCTTTCTACGACCAGGGCAAGGACGGTCATGGGGGTGGAGACAAGTTCCAGTTTGAGCTGACGCTGGAGGAGGAGGATTCCGAGGGAACGGAGAAGGAAGGTGAGGGTGAGGCTCACTCCCCACTGGACTTCTGCGACAGCCAAGATGCTGGAGGAGCTCTGCCGCCCACCCATATAGAGATCGTGACGCAGGAAGCCTCACCCGTGGACACATAGGTGTGGGCCGTAGTCCCAGCTCTTGCTGACGTCTTTTGTCCCCTGGGAGAAATTCCCATGGTCCTGCTTTTGAGGAGCCTCAGGGCTGGACTTTTGGCCAGAGGCGGCCAGCCGCCACCATTCACCCCCCCACCCCCCCCGTCATTGCCGCACTACTTCTCTGAGCCAGAAGTTGGGGGGGGGGGGGTTGGTTTTTGAGATGAACGTTGAGGGAGCCCTCAGGCTGTCACTGATAGGCACCTGATAGAGTGGCCGGATGTAGAGACGAAGGACGGGATTCGGTCGTGAACGCTAGATGGCCAAACGCCACGGCTCGGTCGCCAAAGTGAGATTTTTGTACCAAGAGACAAATTTTTGTCGGAAGAGGAACATTGCGAAGTAGCACATGGATCTAATGAGCAAAGGATATTTGTACAGAGAAATGGTTTCACTATTTCTGTAAAATCTGTCTGAGGACCGTGTGCCTTTTTTACAACTGTCTTTTAGATTTTTTTATTTATTGAACACGCTTTGTAAGTGAGATGTTTTTTTACACCAGGAAGCTCATCAGCGAAATCCTTTTGTAAAATCAGAAAAGAGAATTCAGTCTTCCTACTGACTGATATTGGGCAATATCAGCTCTATCGTACAGGCATGGGAGTAATTCAGCGGCAAAGAGACACCCACCAAGATTTTCTTTCAGTTTTCAACGTAGTCACTACATTGGAATTGAAAGTCCCATTTCAGATGGAGCACAGGATGTGTAACATTTCAGTTATGTGTACTGCCTGTTTGCTGATCTATGTGAAGATGGATGTGAATACCGTAAGACTAAGACATTTGCTGGGATTCATTAACATTGTTTCATTTTATAGATATATAGAGAAGACATCAATATTATTTTCACCCGATTCATTTTTCTCATGATTCCAACTCAAATCTTGATGATGGGGGAAAAAAAAGCACTTTAGCAATCTAAACACTGCTGCATACAATCGAGGACCTTGCAATATTTCTCACTATTTATTGAAACTGAAAGTTGACTGTTTTTATCATTAATGTGATGCTGAACAACACTCAAGGTGTAGTAGGTCTTCCCAGGTCCCTATAGTCAGCTTTTCTCAGAATGCGAGAAAAAAATGTGATCATATCCATCAAATCTCATTTATTTGTGAATAATTTGAGGCAATACGATGAACTAATAAAGTCGGCAAAGACCAATAGGCTGTTCTTTGGTTTTGAAAAGGGACATTTGGCAGTTGATGTCCTCATGCATGCCATGCCTCTTTCTGCTTTCTCATCATCAAGGTTTGATTGGCTGCATCTATAACTTCCCTTAAAGTCTGGTCAGAAGCAGCAAACTATCTAAATGCTACCAAACAAAGATGCCATCCGAACTAAACCAAAAAACAATCACCTAAACGAAACCAAAAGCCCACCATCTAAACTAGGTTGAAACTGGGAAAGCCGGAGTAATTGGGCGTAGGTCAGCATCCCAAATCGCATTTTGGCAGATGGTAGGGAGTTTTGGGCCAGACTTCGGGGTGAAGTTTCCCGTCTCGTCATTTCGCCGATCAAGCCCGCTGTCGTGGGCGGAGGTACTGAAATTGCGGCTCAGCCCGGCTGCCTTTGTCACGTGGCGTTTAAACTCAATAAGACACATCGCTTCATGCCGCCTTGTGTGTGTGTGTGTGTGTGTGTGTGTGTGTGTGTGTGTGTGTGTGTGTGTGTGTGTGTGTGTGAGTGAGTGAGTGTGTGTGTGTGTGTGTGTGTGAGAGAGAGAGAGACTCTCTTTTCGAGTCCGCACCTCTGCTTTGCACCTGAACTCATTTGTCCTTTACTGTTTATAACAGTGTATTTATTTACCTTAGCTTGTAAATACTATAGTGTTCATTGTAAATGAATTTTAATTTATATGCACCGGCATCGCCTCTGATGGGTGATGTTAGTGTGTAGAATGTTCTGCGAGTCTTTTTATTTAGGAAAAATACACTTTTTCGATTGTCTATCCTGCACCATACGAAAGGGGGTCCTGACCATTCTGCTGAAATTGGAAGGCGAAGTTAATCACGTGAGAGGACAGTCACGTGGTTCGCGGAACACGTGGACGGTCCGGGTAGAGCTGTGTTCCTCATTCTGGTTGCTAAAATTCTTACGATGCCGATCTAAACTCCGACACTGCAGCACCTTCAGTAACGATGGGAACAATTTCAAGAGGCTGGAGCTTCCATAAGTCTCTCGCTTCTGAGAAACACCACGGTTTTTGGAAGAAAAAAAAAAAGACGCTTGGCACGGAGTTACTTCCTGGCTGTAAGAATGACTGCTGACGTGAACTCCGTAAATTATGAACATGCATAATTCTTGTGCTGAAGTGGCGAAAGAAAAACATCTTCTTTTGTTATATTCTTACTCAAACTGTCGGTATAACTCTGTACTCCGTGTTAAAACTTTCGGTCCAAATCGCGTCCCGGATGGTTAACCAGAAGTAGTCAAATCTGCATGCCCAGTGGGTGTGTATGTCTGTTAAATACTGCATTGTTTCAGGTGAATATTTAATGTTTCACACAATGTATGGTATAGTATTGTATATTGTGTCCAGAAAAATCATATACTTTTTCTATGAACTGATTAAAAAAGCATGAATACATTTCCGTTGAATGTATTTTTTTTTACCAATCTCTTTGACTTTTGAAATGATATAGACGTCTAAAATAAAATAATTCGAAGAATACTTATGCGTGGACTATCAGGAAATCATCTGTGTGTGAAAGGCAAGGATAACCCTAATGGTCATATACCCCAAACCTAACCATTTTACCTTGCCTGGTTTTTAAACCGTTTACACAGCTATACTATATCTTTCTATGTACTGGTGAAATAAGTGCGTTACCCCTTTAGAGACTTGAGCCAGCAACCTTCTGAGAATGTTTCCTGTTTCATAGCCACTGCAGCCCACATTTCCACGAAGGCTTTAAATACAGCACCGTAATTATGGTGTTCACCCCGCAGCCACTGGAATCTGTCTCAACCTTAAATATTACCGTGTGTGGTCCGGTTCCCTCCCACATCCTGCAGAAATGACATTCAACGACTGCAAATTCAGTGTGGAGCCAGAACTCCCTCCCCCAGCGCCAAACACCCTCCGTTCCTTGCAGACTTGGGTGGGCACTAACAATACGTGCACAAGCCGATCTGGTTTAGGGAGATAATAAACACTTTAGTTTCGACAGGTGGCGCCAACGGCAACGCACAGGATACAAAGCCAATTTTCTGCCATATCGCATCCTTCCTAATGACAGATTTCAGCTTTGGGGGTCACTGCGGCTCAGTGGGTAGACCGCTATATAGGCTAAATGCTGTTTCTAAATTGTCCATAGTGTGTATGTATTATAGTATCCTGTCCGGGGTGTATCCCAGCCTTGTGTCTTGTCCTGCCTGACGAACGTTTCAGTTTACTCTGAGCAGAATAAGCAGTTGGAACATGGGCGATGTTAGATCAGATCAATCGGGGATATAGCGTCGAATATTATATATATATATATATATATATATATATATATATATATGTGTGTGTGTGTGTGTGTGTGTGTGTGTGTGTGTGTGTGTGTGTGTGTGTGTGTGTGTATTCAATAGCTAGAAATGCCCCTGAGTTGGAAGAAGGATGGATGGACAATCCAGCCTCCCTTATTTCCTGAACCAGCTCTCTGTAGCCCTCTGTGGCCTAGGGGGAGCCATGCTCTCCGGTTGTAGTAATAAGAGACGCTCAGTTGGAGTTTGTGTCAGGTCACTGGCAAAGCAACAGCCATTAACGGAGACATTTGGCTGTCGGAGTACATCAGAGGGAAAGTGTATCAGGCTTTCATTATTGCTGACGGCTGACTGCATAGTGGCACAGCAATGTCCCCAAATCCCGGTTAGTTAGTGCTGAAGTCGCTCCGGGGATTGGGGAGGGGGTGCTTTCAGACCGACTCATAAAACCAGTTAAGAGCGCAGTGGCCTGACTTCGTGTAACCGATCCTCCGCCACCGGCAGGGGGCGCTGATGGGCGACGCCGTCAGTCGCGTTCTGAGTCCTGATTTGCGTTTAAAACTCGCGCACTGCTCATTTACAGACGTAGCGTAAACCTGTATATTCAGCATTTCTTTGGTTATTATTTAACCCTTCCAGTTTCTGCATCTCCAAGGAGCTTCCTAAAAAAGGGTAAGTAAGCCAATCTCCTAAATCCGGGTCAGGTCCGTACCCTAGAGATCAAAGCATGATCTCCTTATTAACTCTATGGCGTGTGTGAAGTTCTTTTAAAACTAAATCAAATGAGCATTGTTATAACTTTCTGTGCCATTTTCTGATAGTATCACGTCGAAAAAACTGTTTGTCATGAAGAGCAAAACGGGATACGTGCATATCAAGAAATATTTCCGGAGTATCATGTATAAATGTCAAGTAAATAAAGTATCTTGATGTTTGTTTGAAAGTATCCCGTGATACACAACAGCTCAATTGCTGTTTTTACACATTTGGAGCCAGGTCTAGTTTCAGTTAATAGAATAATTTCTTTTCTTAGTGTGTTTATAATGGTGTTTAAAACGAAAATACTCGTGTTTTTATCATTATCCTGTTGCTTAGTGGACATTCAAAGCAACAGTTTCTTCATTTGTTTTGTTTTAGTTGTTTTTGTGTACAGATGCAATTAAACTTAAGTATAGTTAGTAGGATTATACTTAAGTAAACTTACAGTGGTGTAAACAATAAACTCATTTTAACATGTTTGTACTGTTTGTGGATCAACATTTTACTGGGGTGTTTCTGGTCAATTATCTGGATAAAAGGTGCAATTATTTGTACTGTGTTTTGAAGGAAAACACTTACATGAGGTAATTATATGATTTTTTTTTTGTAAACGCATCATAATGAGGGCAGGTTTTGTCAGATTTAAACCGACAGGCTGCTTATGTACTCACAATGATCTTCACTGAGAGTGACTTTTCATGGATCTTATTTACTTGTGGTTTGTCTTATCCTGTTTGGTGGTAGCTGGTTCATTGTATCATGCATTTTGATTCCTGTCCACATTCTAACATCTGAGCTTTTGCTCAGAATTGGGATTAGCTAAATAGCTAGCTAAGCGTGTAAA
The DNA here is from genome assembly GCF_023856365.1 of Brienomyrus brachyistius. Classification (NCBI taxonomy): domain Eukaryota; kingdom Metazoa; phylum Chordata; class Actinopteri; order Osteoglossiformes; family Mormyridae; genus Brienomyrus; species Brienomyrus brachyistius. Next base: position 17,038,583 of record NC_064547.1, on the reverse strand, counting down.
TTAACGCATGCCATTACATCTTTAGAAAGTGATCGAAGTTCAGAGAGCAAACTGTAGCTGAATGTGCTGCAGCATTCAAAATCAGTCTTACATCTATCAAACAGTATGCAACGATAAAGAATAATAAATAGTGTGTGTGTGTGTGTGTGTGTATATATGAGAGCGAGCGAGAGAAAGCACTCTGGGGAAAAAAAAATTGAGGCCATTCTGTATTTAAAAAAAAAAAACTGCATTGTTTAAATCCTGGTTTAATCATGGGTCTGCTGGCAGAAGACGGCACTGAGCAGTAGGTTCTAAGCGGCACTGAGCAGTAGGATGACCGTTAACTTATCCGGCTGTCCCTCATATACCGGAGGATGACATCAAGTGACTTTCAATAAGAATGCAAAACATTATGTGGTGCAAAGTACACCGCTGGGGCAATTCATAACAGGCGTTCATAACATAAAGAAGCATGTATAAAATGTATATTTTACAGAGATGCATGTCCATAAACTGAGAAATGGGTGAAAAATTTGCTGTGGTCTAATTTTCTCCAGAGCTGTGTGTGTGTGTGTGTGTGTGTGTGTGTGTGTGTTATGTAATATAAAATACACAGGCCCACACCCTCCTTGGGTGTAGATTTGGCTATGGACGGTAAGGACATGTCCCTGCCAGCACTGTGGGAGTTACATGTCTCTAGAGGTGTGGGAGCTTGGGGGCTGATTTGATCCCTACCAATGTTGAAACCAAACCTATGACCTTGATATACACACAGTAACACGCAAGTGAGACAGTAGTTAATAAATGACAATGGTGATTGGGGTTGAAGTGCAAGTTATCAGTGCATATTTAACATTCTTATTGGTCATTTGTAGTCAGGCACGCATAGGCATGTATACTTTTGCGTTAGTGGGATCGGCACTTTGCAGGGGCCCTTAAACACGTAAAAGGGAGGAGCAAGGTGACGTTGTCAGGGGGCTGTTAATTTCTAGCTGCAGCCCTGGTTGTAAGTATGGACGCGCTCTTGTGGAAATGGCTGAAATGTGTGAGCTCAGCATGCAGTGGAAAGCTGGGGGCAGAAGGTCAGCTGCGATATGGACTATGGCAGGATGGACGCGGTCTGCCGTTTGCTGACGGGGAACCTCCCGGCGCGCGGGACACGCGTGCAGTCACGTGGGCGTCTGCGGGGCGGCGCTGGCGCGCAGAAGCGGAGCTATTCAGGCTTTGCTATGCAGGAGATTAAGTCACCTCGAAGATAAGACCAAACGTAACTTTAGTATTTATTTAAGACCGATCCCCCTCCCCCTTACGCCAAATCATAACATTGTGTGCGCCGGTAGTGTGTGTTGACGGGCTTAAAGCCAGTAATCGGGGTGGCGACGGGTTGTTCTGGGACAGATGGGGAGAGCGGGGGGGATGGCCGGCCGCCATATGACTCAGGGGCGTCCGCGGGGGGCGGTTTCCGTGCCGCCGATGCGCACGCTGCGGTCTGGCTGCGCCTGAACGGCGGCCAGTGCAAGACGTAACGCCGGAACTGTGGAGATGATGATGATCGAGGGGAAAACCAGCAGGAAAATGCGCTGGAGCTGACTGGGATTTTTTAGAGGGGGCGTGCCGTCGCCTACGGAACCTGCTAGAAGCGCATGGGAGTGTTTTTGGAAAGGGAGTCATGCAGTCGTTTGTTTCTCTCCGGCTTTAATCGTGCTGTACTTCCCCGCGTGATACGTGGTTGCATATGGCGTGTCGTATGTATGATTTAACCTCTATTTAATCGAAGGAAAACCCCCGGCAGTAAGCACAACACTGATCTCAGCTCGGTTAAAATAACACGCTCGTCCATCCTAACACTAAAAGTCACTGGTGAAATGATGATGAGTATTTCCCATTTGTAGGAGTATGTAGGAGCACTAAAAGTGCTTTTAGGTCTCATTGGCACTGACCTTAACTCACTCTGTCATCCATACCGCCCCTTGCATTTTAAACAGCCTCAGGCTTATTATGAATCTTCTGTGGTTTCGGGCTGCATTTCCATCCCTTATCTGGTTCCTTTATCCGGTCCGGGATTGTATTGGACCGCCCTGTTCTTAAATGATTACTGCTTTGTCTTTCTGGAATTTTTCTGTCTGTGCTGATTTGGAAGTTTTTGCTGTTTGTCTTTGCATCACATTCTATATGAAAGTGTGGATAATCAATATAAACAGGGCATAAAACGAAAGTTTATAAAAAAAAAATCTTATGGCTGAAATAATGGGCAATGTGAAACAATGAATGATTATCTTTTTAATTTTATGATCAGGTAATGTTTTTTGTTCCAAAAACGTAACAATAATAATCATAAACATTTACTTTTATGATATTCAACTGTATGGTGAACGAAGTGATTTACTTTGTGCGGTACTGATGATTAAAAAGCTATTGCAATCAAAAACCGTGTGCGGTGTTCTGAAGCAGCAAATTTCGGTAAAGGTCAGCTACGAAGTCTTGCTGCGCCCTCTAGTGGATATTTTATGGGAAAATCGGGAAGTAATAGTAAGTGAATTTATAGGACGCAAACATATTTTCTCTCATTGATGTATGTAATGAGGATAAGAACTAATAATTCTTGGGAAGAATCAAAGGTAAAATCACTGACCTTACAGTAGTGCTGAATGAGGCGTTCGTTTGATTCTTCCAGATCGTCTCCCTGCGAATCAGCGTAATTATTAAAGCTTCCCATTCATTTCGTAGCGTTTCCTTGCCATGTTTAATTTCACGCTGCCAGCGCCCTCTGCAGGGTGCTCTGCGCACAGGTGCCTCACCATCCTTTCCCAGGCTGCCTTGCCAAGCCCGTGACTCACTTCCTGCTCGGCGGGCGAGCAAGCAGCCGATTGGCTGCAGGGCTCCCAGCATTGCGCTAGGTTTATTTATCAGGTGCTTTTATACCAGCGGGCTGAGTTGGAGGTCAGAGAGCAGGATCAGCCAGCGTCGGGCGGCCCCCAGATCAGCTGGGTTTAGGGCCCAACAGCGATACGATCACTCTGCCAGCCACAAGATTCAAACTGACAACCTTCCAGACACGGGCGCAGATCCCAAACCCTACCGAGCGACACAACACCCCAGCACGTGGTGTTGACATGGCTGCCCAGGAAACAGCGCCCTCTGAGTCTGTTTATGGGATTTACAGCTCACTATGATGTAACCTCCCCTCATGTCTGGCTAATCCCCTTACCGCCTGAGCCCCACCTTCACAAAATGAATTCCCAGAATCTGGGGTTACGAATTTGCCTTAATGAGATCCCGGTCACACGCACTCAGATAGATGTGCACAAAATCACCGATCAGTATTTGAGACGTTAAAAAGACCTCCTTGGATTCACTTCATCCTGAATTGCACTTCCATTACCAGTCACAATTTGATTCTGCATTACCCTAGTTACCTGAATTACATTGATTCTGAGTTAAACTTGCTTTTGGGATTACACTTGTCTTTTAGAGGCAGGGGTGAGTTTGTAGTTTCTGAGCTCCAACAGTAGCTTCGAAACCCACCATGTTGTAGTGAATGTTTATGGCCAGCAGGGGGCCCCCAAACCCCGGGTGCCCTGTGCAGATGTTTATTTTGAGCGGCGGTAAACACCCCTGCCTCATATCCTGCTTTGCTTGCGGCTGATCATTGCCCATTTGGTGAGCCGTTTTTTGGGGGTAAATTTGCGTGAGGCCCTTGAGTCTTGGGTCACGTTCCTTTGAGATGTTACCTAGAACGAGGGCACTGTGTGGCTCAGCAGTTTAGGAGTTTTGTGATTGTGATCGGAAGGTCGTTGGTTCACATCCCGGGGTTGGCAGTATGATTTCACAGCTGGGCCCTTATTGCATCTGGGACTGACTTTACCCTACTTCCCAAAATGTATGTTGCGTTGAATAAAAGCGTCGACTATTTAAGTGAAAATGTTGAGATGGAGCATTTATTAACGCTCTTCAAATCAGAGCTGAACGTTCTGTGATTATTAAATAATGATCACCGATTGGTTCCCGTGATAGAGCTCCAGTGCTTTCTCACTGCTCCTGCTGTATTGTTTACTCTTTATTAATTCTTTAATATTAACTCTGTGTCCCTCCCCCCGCCCCAAGAAAAAGGGAAGTTGCGAGTCCCCACAGGCTTTTAATCAACCACATGTAAGTGATTCCCCCCCCCTCCCCCCCCACACCTCATGCACGCACTGGTCTAGCTCCGGGAGATTGTGGCCCGGCCCCCCTGTCCACTTCCCTATTCTCCGCAGGTCCTGTGGGGATTCGGCGCGCCTGTGTGTGTGTGTGTGTGTGTGTGTGTGTGCGCGCGCGTGCATGTGGGTGTGTCTGCCCCAGCTCTGAGCGCCGCGCAGCCGGGAGTCACAGTACTCGTACGCCATCTCGTCTCTCCACCTAGAGCTTCCCGCCGCTGCGCCTTTGAGCCTGGACCCCATCGCCCCCCCCCTCCGCTCCACACCTCCTGAGATGAGCACCACCCCCTGGGCGCCGCGCTAAATGGCAGAGGAACTCTGCACCGGCTGGTTCCGTATCGTCGCAGGTAAGACGTGCCTTTTCCCGCTGCGCCTGCCTGCCGTTCCCCGCCGCCGTAACGTTGACAGATGTGCCCAGCGCTCTCTGACAGCACTGCGGCCCTCCAGTGCGCTGCTGCGATGCTCGCTACATTCTTTTTTTAATCTTTTGTTCCCTCGGATGGAAGGTGACAGTGCGAGCTGGTTATCCTTCCAGCAGAGGTATGAAAGCAGGTCAGCAAGCTGTGTTCTCTCCGCCTCCACCCGCGTTTAGGTCCCATTTTATTTATTTATTTTTGCCTGCAGCCCAATGCAGTAACTCGAAAAGCACTGCACTGGAGACATGGATATCTGAGCCACCCAGAAACAGCCCAGTGTTCACCAGCCTGCTTTCCTCCCTCCTGTCAGGAGCTGCTGGCAATACGTATGAGCAGGGCTCCACCTAATGGCTGTTTCAGGAACTGCCAAAGGCTGGCTTACTTTAAGAATTCATTACAAATTTCCCCAGAAGGGAAACAAACATGACTTTAGAAAATGCATTGTGCCTTTTTTATATTAAATTAAAAACCCCTATTAAGAAACGTGATACTCGACTAGCTAAAGCAAAGCGATGAAATACTGTAAGGATGTAATTTGAAGCAGTTTTCATTTGAAACCTTAATGAGTGATTTAATCTTCATTCGTAGCCCCTGTTCAGTCATGATTTACTAAGACGCAGATTAGCACATAGACGCTTTTCACTTTTCGTTGCCGGTAGATTCACCTTCACTTAATGTTTTCAGAGCTTCTGCTTATAGTCAATAAATTTAACATGTAGGTCACTTTGATCCAGGCCGAGGCTGAACCCAAATCTGAACCCAAATCATTTTATTTTATCTTTCCTTATTTTACTTTCCTCTCCTGCTTGTCTAGAAAAGGCGCTGCGTCTTCCTAGCCCTAATATTGGGAGATTAGGGTTGAGCCTGATCATTAGTGCATCATCGTCCAGCTTTGATACTCGTAGAGTCAGGAGCGTCTCCCGTCTTTTGCTTTTAGAGACGAGTCCGTCTGAGCTCTGCCAAGCACCTGTCTGCCATGTGGTGATCACCTGCCGGGATCTTTCCTGTTCCAAGCAGGAAAAGTCCATCTATAACGTGCCCAGCCATTCATCCTCATCATCATCATCATTGTCATTTCTGTCACATTTCACCGCAATCCCATATTTCCCCTCTGCCCTCTAACCTTCCTTATATGCATCTGTCTCCAGTTCCCAGCTCCCTCTCTTTCCTTTCGTGTGGTTTTGGGGAATCTTCACTAATACAGAGCGTGAACCCCAGGCTCCCCCCGAGTGACTCTGTACTACTTAATGCACATGGGTCCTGTAGTGGTTTTGGCACAGAGTCCTGTGCTGGCTGATACCCACAGGTGCCGTGTTCGCTGCCCTGACCGCCGTCCATAAAGGACGCGAAACAAACTCGGTTTGTCTGAGCTTATTCCTGAGGCCTAGTGCACATCCCCTCCGCTGTCTGTAAACACTGTTTCGTTGGCATTAGTGTGTTTCACACAGACTTGGCAAGTTGGCATCATCTGCCTGTTCCAAGGAGCCTTGCAGCTCCGAGCACCTAAAGTCTGCCCTCATTTGACATCGTTTCCCAGACTCCCTTTCTGATCTGTAGTCAGAGATTCTTTAAAAGCGAAACGCAGACTGCAAGTAAAATGTATTTATATTCTACAGCCCTCAATGTCCCTTTTTTGTACTTTAATTACAAAAAGTCAGCATTGAAATACAATATTTTTGGGGTCTGTAACCAAGCTCATGATATGAAATGCAGAATTGTTAGAACGATAACTTAGTAATCGATGGATGTTGAGTGAGAGCCTTGATTATGTCCTCGATTGCGAATGAATGCAGTGTCATGGCAAATAAACAAGCATTAAGGAGAGCCTGGACTGGCGTCTTGTGGTCGGAAAACTTGTGATTCAGACCAGTGTGCTGTTTCTGAAAGGAATGGTATTTACAACACTAAGCTCCTCTGCTATAAGCAGTAGATTCAGATTCGAGGGACGCTGTCCTTTGAGATCCCCGTGGATTTGGGTTACTTCTGCAGCTTCCTGTTCAGTTTATCAGCGGTTTAATTTGTCTCCCCCCGATCCTGACGTGCCGTGAGTGTTTCTGTAGGGCAGGCTCATACTCTCCGAATACATACTTTATTTACACTGTGCTCTCTGTTTAACAAGGATTAGGAATTAGGCTTTATTTAGTAAATCCAACCTCCCCCCCCGGTTCATTAAAGCCACCTGCCCGCAGTTCGGCAGAAGGCACCTTGTCCGACAGACTCCCTGGTGGGTGGGGCTTTGCGGGGGGTGGGGGGCGGTGGAGGCAGGACTGGCATCGGTAGCGTCTGTCGAGAGAGGGATGCTCACATGGATTGTTTAAAAAAAAAAAAAATCTCAATACTTGATATTATGTTAACTATTAGTATAATAATATTCATAAATCAAAAGCAACGTGTCTTGTATGGAATGTGGAATAAAGAATGGTGAATGCTCACTGAAGTCCAGATTTCCTGACCTCTCCACCGATACATTACTGAGAAAATTTAGTTGTAAAATTTCTGTGAGTGGGTTTGAAAATTTTTATTTAAATTTAATGAAAGACCTTCATTGGATGACATGAGAACTGAGTGAGTTTTGGTTCCCGATGCTGTGACAGGATGAGGACGCTTGACTTTTAGGTCATTGGCAGTCTCACCTCAAAAGCAACAAAAAAAATAGACAGTTTTGGAAGTTGATGAATTGTTAGTGATCACGTGTAAAGGGGGAAACGCCATGGAAACGGATCCCTGACGTGATCTGTCAGGATTCTCAGAGTGTAGCGATGCGGGGCCCTCGGTGTCGGGCCCGATGCGGGGCCCTCGGTGTCGGGCCCTCGGTGTCGGCCCTCGGTGTCGGGCCCGATGCGGGGCCCTCGGTGTCGGGCCCTCGGTGTCGGGCCCTCGGTGTCGGGCCCTCGGTGTTGGTCCTGCTACCGGACCCATTTCTCGGCTCCCTCAGGACGCTATGGCCCTGTGCCCCCATGGGCTCAGGCTACACAACCAACTCGACTTGTTTCAGCCCCACTAGTGACCACTTTGTGCCCTGTCCCTGATCTGTGCACTCATGCAAGATTAATTGCGAGCCTCCCTCTCCCTTTATCTCTCCCTCCCTCTCTCTATCTCTCCCTATCTCCTTCTTTTCCTGTTTTTATCTCTCTACCCACCCCTGTCCCTCATTTTCGGCCCCTCCACCCAAGGGTAATTCATACAGCTTATATTTTGATGACACGCAGTAAGTGTGTCACCTGTATGTGTGTTTGGATGTTTGCTCTAGACACAAAACCAAAACACTAATAACAGCGTTAATTTATCAGGGATTATTATAATGTGCCAGATTACATCTGAAAAGGTGAACAAATGAGCCTGTAGCACTGACTTTCATTCACATGCTGCACGTTTGTGGTTTGTGTGGCGGCTGAACGTGTGTATCTGTGTTTCTTTACCCTATTTTCTTGTGTGCTGCTGTTTTCGCCGTCCTGCTGAAACACACACCCCTTTGTCCCTCCCCCCCCTGCCAACTGACAGGCTGAGGACAGCCACAGAGGCCCCTCCCACCAGCAGGCTGGTCGGGGGTGGGGGTTATGACGGTGGCTGTGGCGGCTCACGTCAGGCCGATTTGATCTTTATCCCCCTGAGCAAGCGCACTGCACGCCTCCTGAGCTCCGGGCAGCGCGGAAAACACAGGCAGCCGTTAAAGAGCCAGACAACAAACCAAACATGGCAGCCCTCCAGCCCGGCTGTCAGCGGCCAGCCCCGGCGGCTCCCCCAGCAGCGCAGGACGGCGATGGGGCTCCCTAACCTGCCTGTCTGCGGGTCTCTGCCTCCTTCACTCCCCGTTTTTTCATTTAATTTTTTTCTTTTATAAGCCTGAGATCAATCCCAGCGTTTCTCCAGCTGTCCCTGCACGGCCACTCGAGGTACAATGTGGGCATAACAGGAAGAGTGGGTTGGGCGGGGGGGGGGTGTAAGAGCGTGTGTTTGTGTGCCTTCATGCGCGTGCGTGTGTGTGCGCGTGTGCCTTTGTGTGTGTGCTGTTCTCCTGGGGAAAGCTGTCGGGAGTCGAAGGCCCTTGGCCATGTGACGCAGAATAGGCCTTTGGGGATTGGCTGAGAGAGGATGTGATGTCAGCAGTGCTCCCGCCCCCTCCCTCCCCTTCTCTCTCTCTCTCCCTCTCGCACGTCTTCTCTCTCTTGCCTTCTCTCTCTCTCTTTTTTTTCCCTCCCTGCTTACCCCCCTCCCACTCTCAGCATCCTCCCGTGATCGTGTCGCTCGGCGCTCTGGCTGACTCTGTGGCCCAGTGCCACAGCCCCAGCAGACTCTGGCAGCGCCGGGGCCAGTGCTGACTCTCCCTGTCCCGGTAGCGGTGGCGTGGGGGCAGGGGGCCGGCCCGGCCCACTTAACCAGCCTTTCCATTTTTTTTCCCTGTTATTTATTTATTTTCTGTCATCTCCATCGGCAAATCCAGTAACGGGGTTTTCTCCCTTTGCCCCCGCTCTTGTTTCAGGCTCCTTGGAGATTGAGGAATGTAAATCTGCAATCATGATGGAAGGTAAGTCACACCGCCTTTGACGCCTCTCCCTCCTGGGCTCCGGCAGTCTGCCGATGCTCCCCTACCCGCCCGCCGCTCGCCCTCACATCCGCGCTTTCCCGTCATCCGAGCTGTTTAGCAGTAAGGCCAGGACTCTGAAAGACGCGACTGCTTTGGCGTCGAGGTGTGACTCTCGGTGTGCCGCCGCGCGATGCCCGGTGTGTGAGCCGCCCGCTAGCACGTTCACGGCGCGTTGACTCACCGATACACCCTGTACCTGCTGTCCTGGGCCGCTCTCTTCCGTACTCCGCCTGCTTCTTCCGACACGTCGGCCGGTGAGAGGCAGACAGCAGGTTATTTTGAAACACGCCCCCCGGACAGCTTTGGCAGTGAAGGGGGTGTAGAAAATGTGAAGTTTTAATCCCCTGAGACGAGGGCGATTATGTAACCTTGAAATCGCATGTGCTGTCCGTGGCAGTGTGCAGTATATTTGGGGGTTTCAGGTTTGTCTCTCTGTTCTTTCATTAGTAATGTTCTCTGGGATATTTAGACGCTTGTGATCACTCCTGTGTCACTACATTTAGGATTGTGCTTGTTATGAACTCCACCTAACGTTCTGAAAATATTTTAGTTGTAATGAATGAGCAAATGATGAACGATGTCATTGATTTGAATAGACGGTTCGGTCTCTTGCAGCATAATTCCGTCAGTTTCTAAGTAGAACTTTCAGTAGTTAACCCTTCCAGCATAAACACTGACATTTCTGCCTACATCTCCGTTAAGTTACTCATGTCTAAATACTTTGGCAAAATAACAAAGCACATTTGCTTGATCATCAAGTATCACAGGTATTTAGTTCTCCTATAAAACTATATGTAAAACTTGTTTGTTTGGAAATCATTAACATGCAGAAGATTATTCAGATATACAGATATTTTCCTTATCTCTATAAAGGTAAAGCTAATATCAGACGATGATTATGTTTTGGTCTTTTAAAGTACAGGCAGGACGTGTGTGATGTGATTAGTCAGTTGATGCTTTTTGTAAACGCAGCTGGACGCTAGCTCTCGGTTAGCATTTTGGCACACCTCAGTACTCAGGCAAGGTGCACCTCATTCCGTTTGACAGGTGAGTCATGGAAAAGGTTTAGGTAACCGGCTACGGTCAGTGAGGCCTAAAATAACCTCTGACATTAGCTATTGGCCTCTCTGAGCTGGAGCCTAACGCATCCCCCCATGTGCCTATTACAGTCTTGCACAAAATGGGGAAACTAATCCCTCATTCTGGTGCTTTCTGGTGTAGGTGGGGTCAGCGTTTAGGGGGGGTCAGAACTTGAGATGTGCCGTTGACTCTGATTTAAATGAGATTCCCAAAAAAGCAAACTTACCCAAAAGTTACCACCATGCCAAAGGTGTTCAGGCCTTGGCCAGGATCCACGTGCGCTGAGTGAGACTCTATAACCTGAGAAGCAACCATTGCGGATGATTCTAGAAACAGCATCCGCGTTGACGTTATCAAGAACGGTGACTCCGCAGGTCCGTCTTCGCTCCTCAAACCGTAACTGCCGGAAGGTGGCCGTGTATCAGGATATGAAACTGGCGACTGTCTGGTGTGGCCAAGTCCGCAGCTGGGTAGGGCGGGTTGTGGAGGGGATGTTTTGCTTTTATATTCAGATGCGCAGGTTATGTTAGGGCGCTGGCAAACGTTTGTCCTGACAGTCGGTCGTAAAGCCCCTCTGCTTCTGAACTTATGTTGCAAAACATTATGGCGGCTTTAAGGGGCAACCTAAACTAGAAGATGTGTGAGAAGGTGCGTCTGCGTCATTTGTTTCTGTATTTATTGATTATTTCTTCATGGATCATTCTACTGGATCGTCCATGAGATCCACTTAAGCCATTTCTGTGGAGTGGTCTTTGGCTCTAACACATAGTCCACTTATCGTACTTTGTGTGTGTGTGTGTTTATCCGTGATGAAATTCAAAACATTGTTGCTTGGGTTGCCTCTCCGGGTCTGTGGAGTGAGCGACTTTGGGATGAGCTGCTTTTGATTTGGCGCCGGTCCGATACGAACCACTGCAGGACAAGAGCAATGTCTAAGCTGCCCCTGTGCTCCTGAAACAAGCCAGCTCCGCATCACCCCCACCCAGCCGGGGACAGGAGACACCTGGGTCCAGAAGTGGCCACGCCCCCCAGTTTCAGGGACGGGTCTTGCATAATGGCTTATTTCTGATGTGACAGATGACACCTAATCAGCACTGTTGTGTAAACAACTGTGAGGACATGGCAAAGTCTTTGAGAGCAGGGAAAAGAGGATCCTGGGCCCACCAGTCGATCTATTATATTTTAATTTTAAAATCGCTGTTGGAGGAGGTACCCATTTGACCAGCGCTATCAGTGGGAACATTTACCTTTGTCAGTGAGCATCTCGTTCAGTGTTTCCCAGCCTGGTCCTTGTGGACTCACAGGTGGTCCATGTTTTTGCTCCCTGACAGTCAGCCCACATTTTTGCTCCCAGTGGACTGTCTGTGGGTTCCCAAGGACCAGATTGGGGAAACACTGGTCTAGTTCAGTGAATGTAACATTTGATTGATACCTCAGTTTTACTGATGTTACAGTTGACTGTGACTAACAGTTAGGCTTCACTGCAGCGGATGATTTAACGTCTTCCCGTGGAGGAATGTGACACATGCCGTTTCTGTGTTACAGTCTGAAAATGCAAGTACGTTTCCTAAGTGACGAGGAATGTGCTTGTTATTGCGTTGCCATGGACGACAGGCTTCAGTGGGATCGGCGAACCTGTGCAGGGTCTCCTGGTCATTTTCAGTGCCGTGAGCGTCAGAGTTGGCAGAGAGCTTGACACCCACACTAGGGATGACTTGGCGCAACAGCAGCCTGAAACCATCACGTATGACCGAATTATAGACATGGGAACAGTGAGCCTTGACTACATCATCGGAGTGTACGCATCACCCTGGACCAATCGTTGCATTTAATTTTAGCAGGTGCCTTTATCCAAAGACATCAGGGCAAACTAGATCCTGGAGCAATCGAGGCTTCTAAATCTCGATCAAGTCAAGATCATGGTGTCACTCTGCTGACCCTGGGATTTGAACTGATGTCCTTCTGATCACAGGCGTAGCATCCTCACCCACTGAGCAGCACGCCCCCCCCCTTTGTCACTGCAAAGGTGAGCAGTTCTCTCACGTTAGGCAGAGCAATGTCACGAAACATTCCGGAAAGAGCTTCGGCTGCGACTGGCGTGGGTTAGAATGGCTAATGTCGCCCCTAACAAGCGCCAGACAACTGGCCGCTGCTTCAGGCCGTTTTGGGTCCTCCCAGTCTAGCGAGATGTGGCTGCAGGCCCAGTGAGCGGAGAGCCCCCGGCCCTCTGGAACGGCGAGGCCGGCTCTGCGATTTGCCGTAATTATCTCCTCTGCAGTGCCAGCCCTGGCTTCGCCCGCAGCTCTGCTCCTGGTTCTGCTCCCATTCCCCCCCCCAGTGATTTTGTTCTAAGACCCAAACGTTAGATGCTTTACCGTGTGTGCTTCCAGATCATTCTATCTCCAGCTCATCGCGTTTATCACATCTTTTCTCCTGCTCTACCGCGCATCCATTGCATCCACATCTCCTTATGGCTTATTTCCTTCTCTTTCCAGTTTTAGGTAAAATATGCTCCCTACGTTATATAATTTGACTGTGCTGTACAAATACAGCCCCGGTAATCAATCTGCAAGCCGCGTATGGTTTATTTCTGCCACTCTTCTGGAAGATGCCTTTTAATGGGCAGCACAAGCTCTGTAAGCGTACTATAAGTGTATCCTTCGAATATGTGGCCAAATGTAAAATCGTTTCATAACTGGTGGATAAAATTTAACACTCCGAAGTGCTAAAGAAATGTGCAATAAAAAAGCAGCCACCTATTATTTTGAATGTCTTTAACTCTTTTTTTTTTTTTTTGGTCTCTCCACTAATTATTCATGCTCTTTATCCGTCTGTCTGCTGTTGCATTTCCCTCGCACGCCAGAAAGACTCGAGGAGCGAGTGCATGTCCCGTCCCTCCCCAGCAGTCTTGGATGCCCTGTGAGCAGGCCCTCCCTTTCAGGTGATGGATGCCCTATCACTGGCCATTAGCGCCAGCTGGAAAAGCAGTGTGCCCTTCAGGACAGGGTCACAAACAGCTGGCAGACGCCCAGCCTGCTCCTATAGCCCTTCTATAGGGCTGAAGCCTTTCACCAGCTGAGCCATCTGGACATATTCGCGATTTTAGCCTTTTAGCTGTGGACTCGCTTTGCATCTCCCTCCAAGGCTGGAGCAGGTGCTGCCCTTCTGGGATTGGAATCCCATCTATATTTGTCACAATTATTGTAGTTTATTTTAGGTATGTGGTTTAATATGTCAGCAGTGTATATAATAATAGTAGTAATTAATAATGACAATAATAATGGCTAAGCTAAGGTTGAGCCTGTAGCACATCTAAGTTTCAGTCTCTGCTAAGTCACTTGGTGACTGAGACTGTGAATTCCAGCCACATCACATGATTGCCATGTCCAACTGCTATTGGCTGTTTGATGGAGAGAAGCCACTCCCGGAATTGGCAGGAGCCTATCTGTGTTGTGCTGCATGACAACAGTGTGTAAAAGTGAGGTTTTCAAGGCATGTGGACAACCAGGGTACCTCAGTTAAATGTGAGATAGTTTGCGTTTAGTAGATGGTTAGATACTAAACACTAATGAGTGCGATTAACAGCCAACAGCTACTATCGTGCCCCGATGCTGAGTGAGGTCTACAGCCTGGTGACGCACAAACGGGAGGGGGGGTGGCGCACCTCACCTTCCCGTTAATAATAAAGGAATGGCTTCAAATGAAATGCCAGGGTTGGGGGTTAGCAGGATACTCTGTGCTCTGTAATTCACACTAACGACCTCAGAACTGCTCACACCCACATCTTTCACTGCAACTATAGCTCAGGAGACACAAATTTCACTCTAGGCGTGATAATCTCCTGGTATATAAAAAAAATCACTTATTTCCTGTCTGCTGGGTATTTTAAGGCAAACCTTTGTGGTTTTAGGAGATGTTCCTCTTTAGAACTTTTATTATATTAGTGATTTACCTGCTCAAAGGACTGTAACCATAGCGTCAACAACTTTGTTTTTGCATCTCAGACAAATTAGAAATCTTTATCTGTGCCAAGACAGATCCAAAATAAAATGTTCTTAACTTGATGTTCAGATTTGTCGCTCAGACATAGATACGGAAATAAATAATGTTAAAATCTCAGCTACAAAATGTTAGTACTCAGTGTTAAGCATGCAAAATATTTCATTGCTTTCCAGACAAACCTTTATTTAGCTGGCTGATATTACCCAGACTACATGAGTAAAAGTGCATAACAGACGGTGTTAAATTAGCATCAGTTCGAAACACTCTGTACTATTTTAATGTTAAACGTATGAAGTCCCTCACAGGAGGCAGTTAGTAGCTAAACCGTGTAATTTTCCAGCACGTCTTGCCCCAAAGGCTAATGCGCTTTGCAGAAACACGGCCGTTTGCATCATCGCAAACTCTACGCGGGCTTGTTTTTAGCGGCCAAATGTCATAGATATTTGTTTGGCTTTCTGAGTGGCGTGTTGCGATGTTGTTACCTGCTGTGTGATTGTCTGAGTCACTTGGACCTGTGCGAGAGGTGTTTGTTTAGAAGACTTTGATGTGAAATAACAGACTGACAGTTACTTGTTTTGCTTTTGCAGAAGTGTGTGTGTGTGTGTGTGTTTTTTTCCCCCCCAAATACATGACATTTTACTTAATAGCCGCTTTTGTCCAACATGATGTGAAAATGAGGAACAGAAAGCAGGTTAGAAAGCTGGTTCAGCCAGACCCAGTAGCAGTTGGGTTTAAGGGCCTTGCTCGAGGGCCCAACCGCGAAACTGCTCCTACACGGGGTTTGAATACACAAATTTTGATCACTGGCACAGTCCCTCCCGTCGTGTTCCGCGGAGCCGCGCGGTTCTGCTCGAAACGGCCTTTTCGCTCTGTTTCCCCAGCTGTTGGGTGTGCCTGCCTGTATCTGCAGGTGTGTGTGGTTGCCCTCAGCTGTTGCTGTAAAATTAGACTGTTTATTATTTTTGCAGTGACCCACTGGTCCGGGCTTTTCCTGGGTGGGCCTGCTTAGCGTCGGATAACGCGGCAGTGTCACTTTCCCACTGACACCATCTGACACGAATGCGGTCGGTCAGGGCTTCCCCACCTTGTGTAAGAGGTTGGATTTACGGCACGGTTCCTCAATTCGGGTCCTGGGGGGCCAGAAAGCAGCAGAGTTTGCAGATTTCACTGCTCAAACACACCTACGCCCTGCAGGACCGGAATCCGGGACCCTGATTTACAGCTTTGGGGGAAGAGGGGATTCCGGTGAATTATGGGTAATGGGTGCAACCACACCTTGGTAGAGAGGGATATTCCACCTTGTTTTCCTGGGACTCCCAGGGGCCACTGCGGGGTCACAGTGTGGCGTCAGTGGCGGTAACCATCACAACTTCAAGGGCCCCGTGAAGTGGAATCTGACACAGGGCCTCCCTCATCTCACTCTCCTCTCCTCTCCTCTCATACTCACATGCTCTATCTCTGCCCAGCTAGCTTTCCTGCATTCCTGCACTCGTATTCATAATTTCCTTTTCATCTCCTGCAATAAACGGGAAGCAGGTGGGCAGTTCATCCACTTGTTTCGGGCGACAGCTTGTCTGCTTAGTGGAATGGGAATGTTTGTCATGTTATCTTTCATGAAGGAAATTTATCCTGCTCTAAAAATGACTGAAAACATCCCGGTAGCCCGGTGAACAGGGCATGGTACACGCTTAACCAGTTTCAGTCACACGATGCTTGTTCATGTAACTGAATTACCTTTATGTCCTGGGGCTGTAGGTGGATAAAGACATACCAGAGGAAACTGACACCATCACAGGAAGTAGGACTGTATTATCTCTCCGCATGAAAAGCCCAGCCTGGATTCGCCCCCGCCAGCCCTTAATGTGCAGTAGTGTTTTGTATTTTTGTCCCCGTAGTTCTGATGGGGTTGGGGTGTTTTTAATCTTCCGGGATGTGCTGATTGGCCACCGCTGAAGCCGGAGTCTTCTGCCCTATCAGGTGTCTGAAGTTTCCATTTGCTAATGACAAGCCGTACGCCAACCTTCGCGTAGATCTTCTGTGAGGGAGGTCACAGCAGCCATGACGCCCGCCGGCCTCCTCTTCGGGCCTCCTGCGCTCCCTTTTAATGGACGCGCGCCTCCCCACGTCGAGGCCGGAAGCCGAGCCGAGTGTGTTTCTATAAATGTAACGAGACGGTTCAGAGAGAGATGCAAATGCTGTCCAGCGATGGCGTACTGATGTCCATCTGCCTTCCTGGAAGTGTTCGTCCAGCGTAGAGTGACAGTGGGCCTGGATCCTGTCCCAGGAAGGTACTGGCTGGACGCCAGGCTGTCGCAGGGTCCGCACACAGAGGAAATTTAGGGACACCGAGTGACGTAAATTGCACCTTCAGGCTGTAGGAAGAACCCATGCTAGATGGAGGAAAGTCATATGAGCAGAGCTGAGGCGCACAGCAGCAGTACAGGAATCAGACACTGTTTAGCAGCACCCACTCTGCCCTTGATTGTGTGTGTATAATCAAGCCCCCACCCACCCCCCACCTGCATGGTGACAGCGAGTCTGGCCTCCTTTTAACAGATTTTACCACAAGTTAAATGCAGTTCATCAGCAGCGAGAGGAATCTTTGACATTCTCTGAAAAGTACTAGCTCCTAAACCTCTAAAATTATTATTATTATTTTTTTTTGGGGGGGGGGGGGGGGCTTTTGTGTCATGTAGAAATGTTTCTCCTCTGCAATGTCAGCTTATTCCCGAACCTGCAACCGTATTATTCTCCAAGTGAGTCAAGTGTGTGTTTTTGTTAACGCGGTTCTCTTTACTTGACACCGCGATAACTCCTGTTCCATTTCAGGCTTAAAAGTCTTGAAATTGCCAGTTGAAATACCGGTGCTTTTAAACTTGTGATTTTAGCCTTCACCGGCCGCCTTAAGCTGTAGGCTTGAAAAAAGCTTCTGCGTGCCTGTAATAACTCTTCGTGATGTTTGTGTTGATATTTCCATCCTCTCCAGCTCGCAGTTATACCACACAACCACCTTTAGCTCTGCTTGAAGGTGGTAATTGCTGAGATGTGATTCATGCGCTAAATACCGCAGCTTATGAGGATCTTAAATATGTCAGGTACGGGAATCGTAAAATAGTATTTAACCTTTTTCAGAAAATAAAGCAGTCTGTGGCGTTCCTCTTTCCTGGTTTCGTGGTGTGTGTTTATCCGCGGAAGGGGGGTTTGATTAGTTATTAAAAGTGATTTATTTAACAGTTTTGCAGCTCTTACAAAATGCTGTTATTCTGTGAGTGAGTTGTAAAATGTGTCAGCGGTACATGCTCTATTATACTGCACAGTACAAGGGGGACTAAGGAGCGGCAGATATTAAACCTGCAACCGGGTTAATGGGTTTCATCTCTGCCTTTCCGACTGGCTGTAACCCAGCCCTTAATGGGCTGATCGCAGATGCAGCAAATCCCGCGTTTGCACCCAGCGCTCTGCAAAAGGCGACAGAATCACAGGCAGCTTGACTAGACATTTTAATACAACTATATCTCTAATATAGGATTTGCCCGGCGCTATTTTAAGCAGTACAGCAGCCTGGTTTCTTTACCTTCTTAAGGGCAGAGATCGTCAGTCCATGCACCACGGTTTTGGTCGATACCTTTATAATCAGACCTGAGCACTCGTCCTTAAATGCGTGCTTTTTACGTTAAATAGCAGCTTCACGCACAAAATATACATGTATAAAATTTCTGGGCCAAATCATGGGAAGAAGCCAGGAATTTGATTTCAGCCCCCGATCTGAGTCGAAGCTCAGCACCAGTGGGCCGTTAACGTTGTTTACGAGGCGGTATACAGTTAGTTAGTGTGAATAACGCTGAAGTGTAATGAAAGCGTCCTCTCTATTAATTATAATTAAACAAACGAGTCTGGGTTCCGAATCGTTAGGTACTAATGAGTCTCGTTTGTTTAGATCTGTCTTAATTATTTGAAAACGCATACAGATTAAACTGATAGGGAAAATCTGCATTTCTGCAGTTTTTGTACGTAATTTTTGCTAATGAGTAGTGTCTTTATTGCGTGTAGGTCTTTGCCATTGCATTTTTTTCATTTATGGAGGTATAGTTGTTGATTTACAAGATTGTGGTTGTTATTGTAGACTAATCCTGGCAAATATGTAAAGTGCAATGAAGTTTGGAATTACTGGAGAATGAGTCGATGGAAACGATCTTTTTCTTGTTCAAAACAGTTTTGTGTTTTTGTGTCCCGCTGATTGCGTGGGTATTTCTGGTTTCGGTTTACGCATCAGTTTATAATATGGAATAGCAAAGGAGGAGTGTTCCTTTAGTGGTTTGGGCAGCATATATGATGGGACTGAATCTGCTCCCTTTTCACGCTTGTTGACGAGGCAAAAAAATGTTTTTATTTAAGATGAAACGATGTTGCAAAAGTTCTTTAATGGACATTTGGCAGTATCTTCGGTTTGAAGTTCAATTGCATTTAAATAATATAACATTGAAAACATGCAGCAAAATCCTTTTTAACTGTGAATACTAGGCATATTCCATTGTAAAAGTTTTACACTTGTCATTTAAACCAACTCGCTTGATTGCAGACGCCGCTATGGCTGTACAGGACTTTCACGTATTTGCAGTGTCTTGATAAAGCTGCACCTTAATTTGAGAAGAGCATTTTTGAGCGTTTTCTGTCCATCTGCTATTTATTTTCCAAGCAACGTGAGAACCAGGCCCACCATTGCCGACGCGATTACTAATTTATTTGTTAATGGGGTTTCGTCATTGTCATTCGCTGAGATCACTGACTCCTCATCTTCTCCTTCAGTGTCTCCGTGACGGATTCCTCGGACCTCCCCGCAGGCCGCCTCTCTCTCATGCAGCCGTGTAGAAATCTCCCAATTCTTGGTCGTTTCTTGTTTTGAAGATATCAGATCTCCACCGAGCATTTGAGTGGCACAGAGACTCAAAATTAATACATAAATGAAGCGCCCCCCCCTTCCCCCCATGCAAGTGAACTAGGATCCTGCAGAGATAATTCATTATTCATTAGAAGCAAACACCTGATTACTGATTTATTAATGATATTCTAAAAATGACTAACGTGACCAAGGTTTTACGATAAAATACCATTTTCTCTGTCTTTTTGGACAAGAAAAAAACTCTATAGTTATATTTTTCTCATTGCACCAGTTTAATTCTTCTGTATTTCTCTTACTATTGGAGCATGGAGCAACATACTAATTAATAACATAACTCATCTATGAATAGATAAGAACCAGCATTGTTATTGTTGTGCCGTCTAACACGCCCTCCCTGGAACCCGGTAGTAGTTTCCATGTGTTTGCTGTCACGATACGCGGTCGCAAACGAAACAATTAGGCAACATTTCCCATCAGGATCAGAAAAGGCACAGAAGAGGGGTGGTGCACAGTCTCCGACTCAGCAACTGTCAGGAAATGTCACGCATCGTAAAGAAAATGAACACGTTCCCGTTTTGCTCGGGTTCAAGCTGTGCTGCTCCATTAATTTATATGCAGCGTTTATCTGCGCGCCGGGGCCGTAAATCTTGGTGTATGAGGTGCGCAGGATGCTCACATTGTGGCCGGGCGGGTTTGCATACCCATATTACCTTCACCCGATGTTATGGGTGTATTTTCATGACCTGAATATCGTTGAGTACTGAATATAAACAGAATGTGTCTGCTATTTGTTTACGATTTGTTTTGTGAAGCGTCTCGGAAATGTGTGCGTGAAATCGTAACCATGCCGTGTCAAACCGGGACATCCCACACTATTTAGGGTCCATCCCCCGGGTTGCCAGCTCTTACGCATCTGGCGTGATACTCACGCTTTCAGACTGTCACACAAGAATCTTATGGCAAGTATTATTCCATTATAAACCTAGTTTGCAAAGGTAAACTCTTACATACATGTAAATGCCTGTGCAGACTTGTCTTATCTCACATCAGCCTGACCAGAGCTGGCAACCCTGCCTCCCTGTCCTGAATTTCAGACGGCAGCTGTGAAAGAATATCCACAAATGTCTGTAACTGAATCGCTTTGCACCATCGATAAGATTAGTGCATTTTATTACATCGGCCCAAACGCAATTATGTTGCCTTGTGTGTTTGTCTCTCCAATGTGTCTGGCCCCCTGGCTTCTGGGGTCAGGGGTCCTGGGGGAGGCACAGCCTTGGTGGACAGGGACCCTGATTGCAGGTGGCTGCATGGCCTTCAGCTCGCACTCAGCTTTCTTGGAAAGGCTGAACAAATAGCTATTGATTTCCATCTGTGTGTGACTTGAAAGGCTTAGCTGGACATCCGTACGTTGATGGAGACCATCTTGTGTCTTAATGTGTGGCTGAGGTGCCATTGGGGGGTGGGGGGGGGGTACTGAGGACAATTTCAGGGGCCTCTGAGTGACACTTTTTTTTTTTTTTTTTTTTTGTAAAAAATTTGGAACATAATTTGATCGGTCAGGACTGGGGGCCCCAATATGATTTGCTTTTATGGTGCCCATAGTCTTTAGCTGCGCTCCTGCTTGGCGTGTGTGTGTGTGTGTGTGTGTGTGTGTGTGTGTGTATTTCTGTATTTCTCTCTGTGTTCATGTGCATTGTGCTGGAAGAAAGCAGGCTGGGGACTCCACCAAAGGACAAATCCCCAAAAGTCGACATCAGTGTGGGAATGTTTCCCAGACAGTCCCACCGAGGCCCCACGTCACAGGCCTGTCCTCTCCATGCCTCCCAGCCTCACGCTGCTCCCTTCTCTGTCTTCATTCTCTCAGCTAGTGTCGCTGGGTTCTGCCTCATTCACTCATTGTTGAATGCATCAGTATGTTTAACAGAAAGGCCACTGTCTGCTGTGTTTGTAGACGCTGCCATTATTAAGCTTTTAGGGGCATAGATTCTTTATCTCAATCCTGTCCACCTGCCACCCGTTCAGGAATAAGATGACTTCGGTATTGCCGTCCTCCTGACTGCAGATTCGATTGTTCTGCAGTGTTCCAGAAGGTCACAAAGTCAGAGGGATGTGAACTAGTTACCGTAGGCACCAGCGGTGTTCCAGTGTTACCCTGGTTTCCAGCTACATGCCCGATGACTCATTTCCTTTTCGATCACGTGATCTCCGACGCTGCTGATTGGCCGGCCTGCTTTTTTTTCTGTATGCCTGAACTCTTCAGGATCAAGGGCTACCCACAGTGCGTCTTCGAGCAGATGTCTCTCTCTCTCTCTCTCTCTCCATTCCAGATAGTCTTATCCTCTTGGGGTTCGGGCCACAGCTCAGCCAGAATCGCTGTCTGCGAGGCCACGGTCACCACAGAACCACCATCATAATTGGATGCAGCCGGAGCAAATGAAAAGATATGAGTGACTGTAATCGTGCGAATACATGGAGCTGTTTTGCAGCCTGGAAATAAGCTGTGATTATCAGCCCTGGCAGTGCTGGAGCAGGATGTTATCTAGAGCATCTGAGGGCTTTTGATTTGTGTGTTGGGTGACATGTATGGTTGTACTGGACCAGTTTAAAAAGTGAAAATTGGTGAGATGTAGATCTTAGGGTGGGACAGCAAACAGAACCGTATGACACAGAGATGGGATTTATTTTCGTACGAGAGCGGAGGTGGTTTTAAATAATGGGCGGGGTGGGTGTAAAACGAGAGAGAGCCTGGGAAACGTAAACGGGCGTTTCGCGGAAGGCTCCGGCATGACGGAGCCTCAGTGTAAGTTCTGGAGACAAAGCCGATCCAAATGTGACGAGTAATAAGGGGCAGGGGGTGGCGTCTGGCTGGGTGAGTTAGGGTGCTGAGTCTGTGGTGGGAAGGAGGATGATTTCTCCACTGGGCCCCCGAGAAAGACGCTTAAACAAAACTGCTCCCAGTCTTGCTTTCGTTAAAAAATGTATTGCTTTAGATAAAACCACATGCTAAATAATTAAAATTTAAATATACAAAAAATGTAAGTGAATTAGTTAGTTCACACCCCCGCCCCCCAACACACTGTATGTTACTGGTAGCTTTTACACGCATGTTTTCTGGGCAGAGGGCTGTTTGTGACTGACCCCCCCGTGGCTACTCCTGAAAATGCTAAGTCCGTATTAATCATGTCGGAATATAGTTTCTTTTCTTGGCTATTTCCTCCCCTTCCATCACACATTTTCGTGGCTGGTAACTGCCGGCTGTATGAGGTTACAAGCTGTAATTGTCTTACCGCGTGGGCTGCCTTTCTTAAGGAGGGTCTTTAGGAGCTAAGTGGCTTTAGAGGCAGGGCTGCTTGCATTCATGACTGCAGGTCCTGTGGCCGAGGGGGAGGCTCGAGTTTTGGATTTCACTGGAGAGCAGCACGTCCCGCATCTCTGGAGTGCATTTTCCCTTGTTCATTATGCCGTTTTTTGTGCAATTCATTCAAATCAGCTTGTTTGTTTAGGTCTTCAGAAATTGCTATTGTATGCTAGACTGCCACTGTAGTCCTAAATTTAAATTACCTAGATCGTAATTTTCTTTCTTTCTTTCACTTTCTGCGGATTCAGTTATTAAAGCTCCAAAAACATTAAATGAAAAATTCCAGAAATATTTCACAAGTTTTAAATTGTGCCTCATTCTGAGTAGTGTGGTTACATCCCGCACTGCGCTGCCCAGGGTGTGAATCACCCTTTTGTCCAGCATATCCAGGCTGCATACGCAACGTGCCCAGTAATCACTCGGTAGGCATCTCTGTCATCAAGATTGACTGTCCCAGTGTGGCAAAGCTTGTGTTCAAATAACTTTTTTTTATAACAAAAAAATACGTAGGAAGTGTGAGTACAGTACAATAAGGCCACAATCTCACAGGCCAAATATTACAGTGTATTTGTCATGCCCGGCTCGTCCGCTCCTCGTGTGTGCCACGCCCCCTGCCTTCCCACGTGTATTTCCTTGATTGTACCCTGCTGTATCTGCTTACTTTGATTAGTCTTGTCTGGTTTTAAGTCCTGGTCTTACCTGTTAGCGTTGTCTGTCATTGATGTTAGTCGGCGTGCCATGTTCCCGAGTCCTCGTCCTCCCAATAAATCCCCGTTTGCCCTAAGTCTGCCTGCTTGCTTGCCTCTCCGCTCATCACCTTACCCGTGCGCCGCTACCGCCGACGTATATCGTGACAGAATGACAGACCCCGCAAAGAAGCGGAGCAAGCACATTCCGGAAGAACCGGAACTCCGTCTGGGAGCCTGCGCGTTGGCCAGGCTTTGGCCCTTGAGCGAGGAGGAGGTGGATGAATCCCTGCTACTGTGGCCATCCGAACCGGACGCCACGGAGTTGCCACCGCCGCTCGAGCGGAATTACTTCCGGCCTGAGCGGATGGCGAACAAAGGGGCCGCCACTGTAAGAGATGCCATCCCGCGAATCCCGCGGCGTCTTAAAGGGACCAAGCCCGTCTCATCTGTGCCGGCTCAGCTCGTACCACCGCTTACGGCAGAGACACTCCGGCCGGAGGTAATCGCTCCAACCCCGACTCACATTACCCAGTTCTTCACCCTCCAGGGGTTATACTGGAGGGTGAGGGATGAACTGGCCGGGCAGATGTCGCCCGAAGCGGACCAGCTCGTGATGCAGCTAGAGGAGGGGTTCGCTGCGTTCACTCCTGCTTCCCCCCCGGAAGTCCTGGAGCAGTTCGCAGCGGATCTCCGAGGGCTGCTCCTGCTCCGGAGAGCGGTGGATCCCGCTCCAGAACGGCCGTCGCTGCCCGCGGACCCCTCTCCAGTAAAGCCGCCCGTGCAGCCGCCATTGCCGGCGGACCCCGCTCCCGTGCAGCCGCCTGCGCAGCCGCCTTCACTGCAGCAACCTGCAGCTCCCGGGCAGGCGCCCCCACTGCAGCAACCTGCAGCTTCCGGGCAGGCGCCCCCTCTGCAGCAACCTGCAGCTCCCGGGCAGGCGCCCCCTCTGCAGCAACCTGCAGCTCCCGGGCAGGCGCCCCCTCTGCAGCAACCTGCAGCTCCCGGGCAGGCGCCCCCTCTGCAGCAACCTGCAGCTCCCGGGCAGGCGCCCCCTCTGCAGCAACCTGCAGCTCCCGGGCAGGCGCCCCCTCTGCAGCAACCTGCAGCTCCCGGGCAGGCGCCCCCTCTGCAGCAACCTGCAGCTCCCGGGCAGGCGCCCCCTCTGCAGCAACCTGCAGCTCCCGGGCAGGCGCCCCCTCTGCAGCAACCTGCAGCTCCCGGGCAGGCGCCCCCACAGCAGCCAGCTCCAGTTCCTGACCGCGCTCCAGTTCCTGACCGCGCTCCAGTTCCTGACCGTGCTCCAGTTCCTGCAGAGGCACCCCCTCTGCAGCCGCCTGCTGCAGCTCCCGGGCAGGCGCCCCCACTGCAGCCACCTGCTGCAGCTCCAGGGCAGGCGCCCCCACTGCAGCCACCTGCAGCTCCAGGGCAGGCGCCCCCACTGCAGCCACCTGCAGCTCCAGAGGCGCCCCCTCCGCCTGCAGCAGCTCCAGAGGCGCCCCCTCCGCCTGCAGCAGCTCCAGAGGCGCCCCCTCCGCCTGCAGCAGCTCCAGAGGCGCCCCCTCCGCCTGCAGCAGCTCCAGAGGCGCCCCCTCCGCCTGCAGCAGCTCCAGAGGCGCCCCCTCCGCCTGCAGCAGCTCCAGAGGCGCCCCCTCCGCCTGCAGCAGCTCCAGTCCCTGTCCTAGTCCCCGAGGTGGTCCTGGACAACTCCATCTTGGCTCCTCCCTCTTCGGAGGTGGAGGAGCTGGAATGGGACCCCTCGGGGACAGAACTCGTAACCCCTTGTCCCTCGCCCCGGCGAGATCGACCCCGAACTAGGGTCGGCTTGTCTGTGTCCCGCAGGGGAAGGGGACACAGACGCAGGGCTGGGGTCCCGCCCGCCCTGCCCCCTGGCTCGCCCTCCCTCGCCTGCGCTGGGGCTCGGTTGGCGCCTGCGGGTCCTGGCCCTCCGGGTCGGCTGTCGCCTGCAGGTCCCTCTCCGGTGCCTCGTCGCCCTGCCTCGCTCCCCTCTCTGGGTCCTGGTCGGTCGCCTGGGGGTTCCCCGACGGCGGCTCCTCGGTCGCCTGCGGGGCCCCTACCTCCGGCCCTTTCCCGGACGTCGCCGCCTGCTGCGGCTCCCCCCTCCTCCGGGCCTTCGCCCTGGCCCCTTCCTACTCCCTCGTCCCCTTCCCCGGTGCTCCCTCCTGCTCCCTCCCTGGCCCCTCCGCGGGTCCCTCGCCCTGTCTCCTCGGCCCCTCCGGGGTCCCCTCCGGCTCCGGCCTCCCGGCCGCCTGCGGCCCCTCCGGCTGCCTCCCGTCGCCCGCTGGGGCTCCCTCGGGCTCCCCTCTGTTCCCCCTCCTTGTCTCCCTTTGCTCCTCCCTTTGTCCCTTCGGTCCTCTCTCCTCCTTCCGCCTTTGTCCCACCTCTCTCTGCTCCCTCCGGCTCTGTTCCTCCTGTCTTTGCTG
Source organism: Brienomyrus brachyistius (assembly GCF_023856365.1). Lineage (NCBI taxonomy): Eukaryota > Metazoa > Chordata > Actinopteri > Osteoglossiformes > Mormyridae > Brienomyrus > Brienomyrus brachyistius. The sequence continues at coordinate 17,012,937 of NC_064547.1, read as the reverse complement.
CCCGTCCTCCTCTGTGCCCTCCGTTCACTCCTGGCCCTTGTGTCCCGCCTGTTCCTTCTGTGTCCCCTCTCTTTCTCTGTCGGTCCGTGTTCCCCGTCCTCTGTCAGGTTTTGTCCCTGGTCCTGTCTTTGTGCCTGTTCTGTCTCTCTGTTTAGTTCCCGGTCTTTTGTTCTTGGTTTTGGGTTTTGTTTTTCAGGTCTTGGTCCCCTCGTCCCGTTCGTCGCCTCCTCCTGGGCGCGCCCGGTGCAGCGCGCCTTTGGGGGGGGGCTCTGTCATGCCCGGCTCGTCCGCTCCTCGTGTGTGCCACGCCCCCTGCCTTCCCACGTGTATTTCCTTGATTGTACCCTGCTGTATCTGCTTACTTTGATTAGTCTTGTCTGGTTTTAAGTCCTGGTCTTACCTGTTAGCGTTGTCTGTCATTGATGTTAGTCGGCGTGCCATGTTCCCGAGTCCTCGTCCTCCCAATAAATCCCCGTTTGCCCTAAGTCTGCCTGCTTGCTTGCCTCTCCGCTCATCACCTTACCCGTGCGCCGCTACCGCCGACGTATATCGTGACAGTATTGTTATAAATGTTCAGTTTTTAATCTAAGTTTGATTAGTATAATTATAAACGAGCATGGCTGTCCTTCTAAAATGTCAACGCCCTTGTCGTCTTCCTGGTCACATCCCCATTCTGTGAGATGGATAAAGGAATCTTGGATGCGTTTTGAGTGCATATTAATCAAGCTTCATAATATACCTTTAATTTTGGTAACATATCATACCGTTAACCTGAGAGTTTTTTTTGCTTTTGAGCAGAAGTTGACAAATCTGTGCTAAAAGTAGCATGGACTATAGTAGCTATCAGAAGACACATTGGCTGGGTATCTTCTCTAAGGTCCCTGAAGCAGCAATCCATGGAAAAGTGTACGTTCAAATATTGAAGTATCTGTTAAATCTGCCACTGGTTTTTGCAGAATGGGGCGTTGAGCGTCTCAGACGCAGTCCGCTGTTCTCATAATCGAGGCACCCAAGCCTTGATTGTCACACTGTAACGTTTTAATTTAATTTAAATCAGACTTTAATGAGCGGTGGGTGTAATGACTGTAGTGTAGATGTGTGATGATAGGTACTGATTTGGTCTTAAATTCCACTTCAGGGTCTCTGCAGTTGCCCGGATTCACCTTTTAAATCTAGAATTATTGTTGTCTGTAGTGTACGCAACAGCATTACAAACAAAACAAAAGACGAAAGGGTCAGATTCCCCCCCCCAGCCACCTAAAATAATCCTGTGGACCACTCAGCATTTTGAACCCGGGCCCTGTTCACCCACACAATATTAGCATGTTTTACGATAAGCACACATCAGGATCTCGCTTTCCATGGCTGCCCTCCTTTGAGGTGAATCAGCCGGCGCCGGCGGACCAGCCCAGGTTAGCGTGCAGTGGCGGTCCGGATGCTTCTGCAGAGGCAGGGGGCTGCAGCACCTGTGCGGGGGTTTCGCCTTGGCGCAGTGCCAGCTGTCGTGAGGAATAGGGGAACCGGTTAGCGCCGCGGTGATTTTCGCCGTGCCGCTTTCGGGGCGTCCTGCTGTGGGCTGAATTCCCCTTCTACGTCAGGCAGAGTGAGGTAGAGCACAATCCTCACACCCAGACTGGTGTCAGTGGGATAACTGGGCGTCTCTGTCCCCACTGGAATTCATCACTGCAAAAATATTAACTTTTAATCCAGGTTAGGATACTCTTCGGGGTGCCCCCTCCCCCCCGGTGTCTGGGCCCCATCTTCTCCTTTCTCCCCCTTATGGGTGGCCCTGAGTGTGAGAGAAAGTGGGTTTTGTGTGGATTCAATAAACAGGATTCTGGATGTTGATTTCGTTTATCTCTCAGGAGGGAAACCTTTGTTTATTTCTGTATGGGTTTTAATGTGTACAGCGTTTCCCTTGAAAATTAGGGCACGTCAGACTCACTTCACACAACTGCTAATATTTTTCTTTGTATATTTTTATTCCCCCAGGATTGAAGAAACGTACCCGAAAGGCTTTCGGGATACGCAAGAAAGAGAAGGATGCCGATTCCACGTACGTGTATGAGACACGCGTGTTGACGCTCGCCCGGCTCCATGCTGCCATGTTGTGAAGGCCGTGGGCGTTGATGCCAAAATCCAGTTATAAGAAACAGTTTGCGAGATGGTTCGTTCGCAGGTTGAGGACGTACATCTCGGCATCGGTCCGCACAGCATACAGTCAGAAGTTAGAATTGTGAACGACAAAAACTTCATAAGAGCTTGACGTAGAGGAAAGCTGGTTTTTCGAGATTTTACCAGTGATTCACATCACTGCATTTCCTCACCAAATTCCCGAAGGGCTCCGTCATTAGTCTGGAACTTCCTCAAATGTAGAAACACTAGACGAAGGCCCAGTTCAGATGGCTGATAACGAGAGTCTAGCATGAGTCTGACTTGTTTTCTTGTGTTCATGTTGTTGCCTCTGCTTTATCAGCCTCCCACTCCTCCCCATTGCTCTCTGGTCACCAGTAGGACCAACCAGGGACAATTTTTGATTCAAATCTGGTGTCTATTTAACCTGTGAAATTTAAGGCTGCTTTCTCATTTCACGTCTCATTCTTCGGTTTACATTTTTTGCTCAGATCTGATTTGTCTATCCTGATGATTCACATTCAGGTGACCTATATCTGACCCTAATGTGCACATTTGATAAGTTCACTGACAACAAATACAACGTCACCAGCAACAGAAACAAAAATGAATTCTGATCTGACTATTTTCATTCATGTCGCTTGGCCACGAATCGGATTCGTATTCGATCTAGGACCAGATATGAAAGTGACTCAAATCTGATTTGAAAAGATCATATTTCTGTGTCCACACAGCCCCGAACACACAACATATGTCACGTTAAGACAAAAAACAGATTTGAGCCACTTAGGCCTGGTAATGTGAACGTAGCCCTAGTTACAGGTTATGTAAGCATCAGACATGTTGCTAAGAGTCCTAAGCTAGGATTGATTGTTGAAGTACATTAAAAGTCTGCTCAATAATTAATCCCGCTCAACAGTTGTCCTTGGACTCCGATACCCAGGATCCTTGGCCTTTGTATGACCAGTAGCTCTGGGATGGAGAGGCACGGACGTGGATGTTGAACCTTTAACAGGCTCTGAGAGCCTATCTGGTGATTAGCAGGGATGCTTGTGTGACACCCACAGTCGTATAAAAAGCCAACGTCTCCTGCTTCTCTGCTTCCCTTTCAGGGGATCGCTGGACAGAGATGGATGTGTAAGTGTGACATGAGCACGTCCTCTACAGCAGGGTGAAGCTGCCCCCCCATTTCTGTGAAATTACTGCTGTCCTGTCAAGATGAAGTGCTGTCATACCCATCATAATAGGCACTGCTGCCCTCTATAATTTAACTTCAACAAAAATAATCTACTTTAGTAACATTGTTCTCTGTTGATCTGATGTTTTTTCCCCCTGCCAGTATGTATTATATTGTCATAATTAAAAAATTGTTCTGTTGAGTTTTTGCAGTGAACTGTTCGTCTTTGATAGTAAACTGTCCTCGTGTTTGAGCCGACTACCTTGGAGCTGAGCTTTTCTTTGTGCATAATTGTGCAAACCATAAGTGCATGATTTGGATAACTGCATCTCCATCTTCTGTGTCATGGATCTCCCATCCACCAGGACCATCAAGAGACCGAATCGGTACTAAAACTATTTGAGTTTCCCCTGCAGTCTGGTAGCTATGTCATGATTTACAAGGCCCGCAGTAGTCCCTTACTCCTAACTTTGTGTTATTTAACTGTTTGACACCCATTAGTTATGCTTGCATAATTTCCAGCATTTTGCCGTATGGTGAGAGTGGTTAAAGTTCTCTATGTTCCTGCACAGCCACAGCAAAAGAGCAACGGTGCTCCAAATGGGATCTGTGGAGAAATGGACTGGGAGCGATATGTGAGTCACTATGACTGTGTGCTCTCTTACATAATCCAGCCAATATCATGCATCATCATGTTCTTTACATGTGAGGCACCAACGGGATGATGCCTCGCTTAATGAATTGGATTTATTCTCGGATCCTTCTTTTGTAATCACTTAAATATGACCGTAATAGCGATCTGCGTTCCTTCAAATGAAGTGTGCTGGAGGTATTTGACCGACGCGATTGTAGCTTCTTCACATAGCGATCAGTTCAGTCTGGCTACCTAGCTAATAGCATTCATACTTTGGAGAAAGTAGGTGGGTTCTCTATATGTACCAATTGAAGGCTCTCTTTTGCAGAATGCTCCTGACGTGGACGAGGAGGGGTACAGTATTAGGCCGGAAGATGACGAAGAGGGTATCCTTCACAGATGGTGTCAAGCGGATACCAGTCATTCGCGGCGTTTTCATCCAGCCTTTGTCTCCTTCTAACTCTGATTAGCAATAGCATCTTGTTTTGCTGTTTAGAGTTTATTCAGTTGAGAATGATGAACATTCAGGATGGGAACACAAACGGCAATTGTATTAAATTTAATTATGGATTTATTGTTCTATAACTTCAAAGCATGGGTAGCATGGTGGTTAAGGAAGTAGGACCTATAAGGAAAAGGGAGAGAGTTTGCTGCGGAGTTATGTCAGGGGTTTGGTTTAGGTGCTCCGCAGTGAAGGTTCCGCAGTTGACGTTAGGTGAAGATGTCTTCTGAGAATGAGATATCAGTGGCATTGTTCTCCTTAACCAAGTCACCAGGCATTAAGGGAAAGTTTTTCTCATCCAGTGATTCTGAAGGGGAGGATGACCAGCTGAAAAAGTTCAAAATCAAGATCAAACCTAAAGAGAGTGCTGAAATTATCACACCCTCCATGGAGGAGCTGAAGGCTTCTATAGGAAACATAGCACTATCTCCTGCTCTAATGGTGAGTCCCCGTGACATTTGTATTTTTCCTTCGATACCGCTTTCGTTTTATATTGACATTTTAATGAGCGGGTTTGTCTCACACACAATATCGTTTTGTTAAGCTCTCGGCATGATTTAGTCCTATATGCGCTGTGCGTTTTGTTTGGGTGTTATTGCTTTCTGCTATTCCAGTTTCAGAGACAACTTTAATAGGAACCAGACCTCCTTTTGTTTTCATAACTATCTATTAGCCATTGTCTGTTAGTGGATGTGATTCATAGAACGTCTGTTTCTGGGTTGGATTCGCTTTGTCTTGAGCTTCCATTGATAGAGGAAGCTGCATTGTGGGATTGGAGTCATGAAAAGTGTAGCGCGGGATTAGATGAGGCTTTAAGCCAGGGTGACTCATTGTTGTGTCATGATGCGGAGGTTCTTGGAGCTCCGGAGATGCAACAGAGCATCCAGATGGCCAACTATGATGGCCAATGACGAAAGACGTTTTGACCTATCAGGTGATCTTTCCCAGCTAATAGGGTGTCTCTGCACCCTGGCCCTTGGTGTCATCTTTCCTTTGTTATCACCACGTTTGTTTGCGTGTTGTTTTGTTTTGCTCCAGTTTTCATTCAGGGGTGTTAAGGATCCATTTAGCTCCTGCATAGCATCACATTTCATGAAGCTGTTTATTGCCAATAATTGTTCCAGAACATAGATACTTATTAAATCCAGCCTTCTGGAACGTAGGTGATCGTCTTTGCATGTCGACCAGATGCTTTGGGACAATGACAACTTAAACAATGCCTCGTTTATTCAACAGCAGTACATTTGAAACACACTGTGAAAACTGGGTCAACCCTTAAAAGTTACCCTGCCGATGAATTTATGGAGAAATCTGTTTAAGTGCAGACTTAAGAGCCACAAGTTAAAGTGTGTTTAATCTGACAGTGTGTTTAATCTGACAAAGTGTGTTTAATCTGACAAAATGTGTTTAATCTGACAGTGTGTTTCCATCATTGGCAGTTAGGTTACTTTGCAAGAGTAGAGAATGAAAATCATGATGCTTTTCAGTGAATCTGATTCTTTTCCTGCAATATTTGCTTGCTGGTTCATTCGCTGGTTCTTTCACACTTACTTCTGTCTACTCATCCAGTTAATTGTATTTGATGTTGGTTAACTTTAGCTATACTGACTCACCTGTATGTCACTAATACAAGTGGGTGGCAATCTGGACAAGGTATATGAATCAGTGTCTCATTTTGTTCACTAAAGGATTCGGTCAGAAGGAATGATTCACTCATGGATGACACCAACCTAGGGGGCGGCATGGTGGTGCAGTGGTTAGCACTGTATGGGGTGGCATGGTGGTGCAGTGGTTAGCACTGTATGGGGTGGCATGGTGGTGCAGTGGTTAGCACTGTATGGGGTGGCATGGTGGTGCAGTGGTTAGCACTGTATGGGGTGGCATGGTGGTGCAGTGGTTAGCACTGTTGCCTCACACCTCTGGGACCCAGGTTCGAGTCTCCACCTGGGTCACATGTGTGTGGAGTTTGCATGTTCTCTCCATGTCGTCGTGGGGTTTCCTCCGGGTACTCCGGTTTCCCCCCACAGTCCAAAAACATGCTGAGGCTAATTGGACTTGTTAAATTGCCCGTAGGTGTGCATGTGTGAGTGAATGGTGTGTGAGTGTGCCCTGCAATGGGCTGGCCCCCCATCCTGGGTTGTTCCCTGCCTCGTGCCCATTGCTTCCAGGATAGGCTCCGGACCCCCTGCGACCCAGTAGGATAAGCGGTTTGGAAAATGGATGGATGGATGGATGGACGACACCAACCTACTGATGAGTATAAGTTTAAGGAAGCAGGGGAGAGTATATCCTCTTCAATCTACGATAGTCCATATTAAGCAAATAGCAGGAAATTCGTACATTATTGTCGGATGTCACGCGTCCAGCGTGTCCTAAGTGTGAGCCGGTGACTGTGCAAGGGGGGGCAGCTTGGGTCCGAAAACAGGAACCGGTCTCGGATGTGTCCCCAAGGAGCGCCGCTTGTGAAAAGTGACGATGGGCTTTTAAAACAAGACTGGTTGTGATTTAAGTGTAGTTTTGCTTCGTCTCGTCGTAAAGCACTTTTCATCGTAAAGCACTTTTCATCGTAAAGCACTTTTCATCAATGCTCACTCTGCTGTGCGTTTAAAATAACTTCGTTTTCATTTTTTGTAATCAAGATAGTTATTTTACTCATCTGTTTATAAATGCCGTGTCACATGAAGGTCCCGCTTTCAGAGACGCTCATTTTTGTGGTCAGAATCACACAAACAAACCTGTTTCTTGACATGCAGGTGTTTCACTGTTTCCTGTCGTCTTATACCAAAATCCTAATAATCCAATCTGACACTAACAGCCGGTGTTCTGTCTCCCGCCTTTCACTGTGGTCTCTGTAGAGGAGTAGCCCGGTAAGCCTTCCTCTTCTTAGCCTTCCTGATGAGCTCATTCATTTCCACAGCATGAGCATGTGACCCTTATGCCGCATGTGACCCTTATGCCGCATGTGACAGTTATGTTGGGTTTTTTTTCCGTGTTTGTATGTTTTGCACGCAGCTCTCGACTCGTGTAAAATCGACTTGCGCAAATCCGTAAAATGCCCGAGATATATAGTTTACGGAAGTGCTAGCACAAAAAGGTTATATACACCTGTAAGGAGATTTATCTTTTTAATTTAGGAGTTTTAGCATATATTACTAGTACTTCTTGGCTTATGTGGTTTTTGCTATTAGGTGTCTTGAATGGTATGGGAAGGTAAATCCAACTTGCGTGACATTTGATTTGATTAGGTTGGTGCGATTAGTTACTCATGTCATTGAAGAGCCATACAGTATCTTGCGTTATGCTTGTATGCTGCGTCTGTGAAGTATTTACATTCTTAAGTTAAGTACAGTTCCTTGCTGGGGTCATTTAGAACCCAAGTGAAAAGCCCTTCAGAATTCGCAGCAGTTTTCCGTAATGTTCAGCGTATAACGGATGTTGCTGAGTGAAGGGAGGGATCCCTCATGCCCTGTAGGTGCCAGGTGCAGAACTGGTTTAGGGAGGAGCTGGCTGGCCCAGCAAAGACGCTCCACAGGGATTTGTCTCCTCTCCAGCAGCCAGCCCTCTTACATCATCCCAGCTGCCTGCCATCATGTCTTGGGAAATTAAGCTGTGGAGACAAAAGCTTGGAGAAGTCAAGGACTGTGGAGCCGTTCCAGAGTGAGAGAGGGAGGGAGGGGTTTTCTGGGTCGCACCCAGGTCAGCGTATCATATGCATTTCCAGCATGCTAGGAAAGAACGGCGAGGCGGCTGATGCCCTGTAAGCACACGCAGCAGTGACATCACGGGCACCACTGCCACGCCGGTGTCGGATGCCAGCTGATCGCCGGTCACTAGCGGTCATTTCAGGTGGCCCAACTCCCAGCGCCGGCTTCTGCATCACCTGTAATGCATGGAGACTGTGATAGACTCTTGCCTTTGGCCATTTGATGTTTCGCATTCAGAACTAGAGGAGAGTTTTGGTTTTTGCAGTTTCCCCCTTGCCAGCGACTGCATTTGGGCTCTGATTGGCTGACTGTTGCCCCTTGACACTACCCAGACCTCACTAACGCCTCGAACCCTTTCCAGAGAGCAGTACAGGAAGTGGCTAAGGGACGTGCTAACTCTGTGGATGTGCCGACTGCCTTTCGACTGTGTCCTTCCTGTACTGATTTGTCACTTTCTGACCAGGCATATCTTCTCTCTCCCTTTTTGCTGCTCACAGAGACGTAGCCCGGTAAGTTGACTAACACTTTCCTGTCACGTTGTCTGGCTTTTTGAACGGTGCGGTGATAGTGGGGGGGGGGGCTGTAGTCCATGCTCGAGCTGCGAGGGCGATGCGGCCACAGTCATCTCCTCTGCTTCCAGAGTCTCTTGGTTGTCGTGTTTTTGGGATTTGCTGGCCTACAATCCCTACTAGGTGTATTGCTTCAATCCCAATGGTGAGAGTTCAGTAGTTCATCCCAGGCCCCGTCCTACTGAGTGACAGGCATGGTGCCACCAGCAAGCTCTGCTACATACTGGGTGTGCCAATCGGTCTCAAGGGGAAAATTCCATCTTTTGACGATGCCAAATGTTTATCCAATGGATTCCATTCTTCAGCTCAATACCTGTTACCCTTTTCGTCTTGTGCTCCCAACATGAAACACGGGAAGAACAGCAAACAGTCACTGATTTTGAGTCTCAGAGTTTATCACGTCTATGTAGATGGAAATGGGTTTGCTATTCTGTGTGGCTTTTGGCAGAATATCTTTTCTGCTTGTTGATTTCCGTTAAGCTTTGCAGTGCAATATAAATTGTTATGATAATCGTATTTCACTGATACCTTATACAGTGTAAATAAGTGTTGGAGTTCCTTATAGAAGTTATGCTTTAGAAATGATTCTGGTTGATTTTGAATCTGAAACAAACTGTCTTTTGTGATTACAGGGCCTGATGAAAGCGAATATGACTGGCAAGTATTTTGTTAGGTGTCGACTGTAATTGAAATATACCGCATGTGCACTCATTAAAATCATTATGGCTAACAGTTTGCATAAAAATCATCTGCACTTTTGAAAGAGAATTGGTAATTTGGTTGCCTCGTCACAGGTGAAGAAATCGCAAGACCGAGACGGTCCGTGATCACAGCACCCCCGGTTGCAGCTTTCGAAAATGCACCCCCAAGGTTGGTCCCCGTCTGGCCCTATCCTCAGTGGACAATAAAATCACTGCCTGCTGCTATTGACGATAAAGCCGATAAATTCACTGCCTCATGCTATTGACGATAGTCGATCAAACCACTCCCCGATGCTAATGATGATAATTGATGATTGCCCTCTGATGCTATTCATGATAATAAATAAAATCCCTGTCTGATGCTAGTCACTATAGTTTATAGATAAAATTATCCTTTGGCAGAATTGTTGATATTCGATAAAATCACCTTCTGACGCTATACATGATTATCTATAAAATCACTGCCTCATACTGAAGTTTCAAATCATCTTCTGATGTTGTTAGAGATAGTTGATGAGATCATTGTCTGATGTTATTAGGAATCAATAAAATCATTGTCTGATTTTACGAACAATAGTTAATTTAAAATCGCTATCTGATGCTATTGATGATAGTGTCAAACGGTGATTTTATCTACTATGAAAAACAGGTGATAGATTCACATGAGATGCTGTTGAGAGAATCACTGTGTATCGCGGTATTTGCCGGTGTTTTGTATCGGCAAGTTCCAGGTCCACACGTACGACACCCTGTATTTGGTTTCCCGGCAGAGATCCAACTCCGATACCAGAGGACTCGGCCACCTTATTTGGACCTCCTCTAGAGACAGCGTTCGAAGGAGAGAAAATGGAAGGTGGGAATCCTAAGTGGATTGGGCCCCATGGATGTGCTCACGTGTCTTCCTCGGGTGTTTTTGCAAATATTTGCCTGCATGTTTTTCTTTATTCATTTTCACGGTGGGTTTTTCCTGTGTTTTCGTTTAGCACTTAGCATTTGGTGCTTTGTGTGTGTGTGTGTGTGTGTGTGTGTGTGTGTGTGTGTCTGTGTGTGTGTGTGTGTCTGTGTATACCTCAGAGGCTGAAGTACATTGACCTACTACGCTTCAGCCAGCAGTGCTCTGCCTTGGGGCTCATTTGTAAGCTAATATGATGATGGCAGTTTAAGATGACGTTTGTACGATGCCGAGAGTGGCCCAAGAACGTGTCGGATCTTACTGTAAGGCAATACGCCTGTCCGCTTTTAGAGATCACCAAGGGTCACGCTCAGGGTACAGAAGGGGAAAGGTCATGTGAAACACACACTGCGGCTGTTTCCTCGCTGTTAGGTCCTCCTGATAAATTAGTTATTTTAAGAATCCACTTAACCTAAACCTCCCAAGGAGAAGATGAACCTTTGCCGTCTTTGTTTGTCCCTAATTCAGCGGTTATAGACGAGCCCGGTGTGTGGGGTGCAGCTCCTACTGAGTCACCTGACTTTCCTTCCGGAAGTAAGTCTTCATTCAGGTGGAGATTGAGCTTCCATCGTCCGGCACGCTCACCGAGCATGTTGTGAATGTCTGCGGCAAACCCGCACACCTCAGTCAGAGAGATGTCCGCGTGCCGGCGACCCCTCATCTGCTTCAGCATCGGAACCCTCCCCCTTTCATGCCCCTTCCCTGCTGAGTGATGATTTGTCAGAGTCTGGTCACATGGGTCACTTACCTCTGTCCCAGTTCAGCTGCAGACCCTCCTACCCAGTGAGCTTCCTTTCATATTCGCAAAACAAAAATGTCTTTGCAGCTCCACCTCTGCATCCACCCAAGAATGTCTCAGCCCTGCCTCCCTTGTTTGGGCCCCCATCCACATTTCCTGGTAAGCCCCCCCCCCCCCACCCCATTGTACCTCATCCCATGGCTCCTAACCTACAGTCAGGTACCTGCTGCATATAGTCACTGGTGACACCATGTTGTTCTGCGTTTCGTGTGGCTCCTGGCACAGAGATGTCGAGGAATGGAGGCGATGAGCCATCAGAATCAGTCAAGCCCTCATTCGCGGACCTGGACTCCATCTTTGGACCTGTTAAAGCCCCTGAACCCATGGAGGCTGTGGTGGAGAATAAATGGATCAGCTTCAGTGATGACTCACCCGAGAGACTCCTCCCTCTGGGAGAACAGGCCCCGCCCCTTCCTCAGGCTCCGCCCCCAGACTCACCCCCTCGAGTTCCAGCCACTCCCCCTCAGGAGGACAAGTCTGACCGACCTAGAAGCTCCTCCCCATTGTCTGTTCACATTATTCCCCCACAACTTGAAAATAACCAGGGAGATCAGAAGAGCCTGGGAGCCACACCGGGCAGTCAGAACCTCCCAGGGTCCGCGGCCTCACAGGCAGAACCTCCCACGTCCTCACCTGAACTCTGCTCTGGCTACGGCCCCGAGAGTGGTGAGTGTATCTCGCGACGCCCTCACTGGCGTTCATCGTAAACTCCGTGATTCAGTGTGCTTTGCGTTGTGATCAAGCTTTACTCGCTTATCTGTCGCTTGGACAAAAGCGTCTGCCGGATAAATTTAAATGTAAAAATCATACGGTGAGGAAAGGTGTCACACCAGCGTCCAGTGGAGGAGAATCTGGCTAAAGTTTATTACGTCTGTGTGAAAGTGGACCAGTCGCAGCGAGTAATCCCAGTAATCACAGCGGTGTGAGTGGCGGACGTCACAGCAGAGTTGGCGCAGCCTCTCTGCTGGCCTGTAGGGGGTGCCGAGAGCATGACTGGGAGCAGGGAGAGTGAGTGGTGAGGGGGGGGGGGGGGGGGGAGTCGATGGTGCTCGATCTGCTACCCCTGTGATCATTTCCTGGGTTAAACCAGCAGCCATATCTTATTGAACACTCTACTTCTATTTAAAATGCAGGAAATCACAATGCTGGACACTTTATCTAATACACTGCGTTATTAATAAAGAAAACTATGAAATGTAACTATTTGGATATGAAATTATGCTAAATAATGTTAGGTGGAATACTCTTTTTAAAATGATCAATAAGCATGTTTTAATAATGAATTTTTAGTGACGTGGAAAGGAGACAAGCTTAGAAAATTAATGTTAATAATTTAAATCGAAGATGTTTTAGCTTAGTTTGGTTTATAGTTGAATATATATTTGTATATTACAATGCGTCTTGGTTGACGTGGATGGGTGAATTTTAGCTTAACCAAGGTGACTTCCTGTCTGGGGCAGGGTCTTCATCCCCGGCTCGCCCTTCCACACCTGTGGCTGGCAGCGAACCTGCCCCACCCCCTCCCCCGCCAAGACCCCCCTCAAGACCTTCAGCACCCCTTGGGAAGCCCAGTGTGGGGGAAGGGGTAAGGGCTTCCAATGTCCTTCCCAGGGGGCAGCACCCACATAGAAATATTTGAAATGCCTATTTGTTTACCCTTAAGCTTCCTTATTTTTTCCTACAGGCCCCAGTGTTCTGCCCCCCTGTCCCTTCCTGCAGCCCCCCACCCCTTGCCCCGCTGGCACGGGCAGAGAGCACCTCCTCCATCTCCTCCACCAACTCGCTAAGCGCCGCCAACACACCCACCGTCAGTCGGGAGCCCTCAGGTGCCGTGTCAGGTGGGTACCCACTTCCTGACCCGTTTTGTTAGCCATCTTCATCCACTAAATACCGTTTCTATCCTCAGCCCAGACGTACTCTTATTTACTAAACAAATCCTCACCTTTTATTTTAGCTGCTGTATCTCTAAAGATGTTTGCTTGGAAATTGTGTGCGTCGAGTTAAGCTCATGCCGGCCACGTACAAATACACAGTGAAACGAAATGATGTTCTTCCTAACCCAGGGTGCAACATTCATGACAGGACAAACATTGCAATGCTTAGAAAAGAGATTTTAGAATAATGAATACAAACAGAAACCCCTATCCAAATATTCAAAATTTAAGGGGAGGGGAGACCAAGGGGAGAGTACTGCCTATCTAACACACATTACAAACACGACATAACACGGCAAATAATATAACATAATGGAATAGAACAGAATATAAACATAATGTAACAGAACGTACACATATCACAACAATGCAATGAAACAGAACACAACAATGTAACAGATCAGAACACAAACACAACACCACAAACACAACACCACAAACACAACACACATTAGGAACAGGCACACTATGCGACTGGGAATGATTTATCTGCAGTTCAGCAGATGCGGCAGCATATCGGCTTCGAGCTTGTGTGTGTTTCCGTGCTGTTTTGCAGGTTTCCTAGAGCCTGGAAATTGTGGCAGATGTAACCCTGCTGATATCACATATTAGAGATTTCCTTCTTCCAGGAAAGTGTAGCCTTTCCTTCGGGTCCCTCCAGTCAATGCAGGGATTTACTTCAGTTGTTAGTTCGGTTGTCTCCGACCCATTTAGAGTAGTAAGAGAGAGTAAATTTGATTTTCTTTAGTCAGTGGTGGGCACACTGGACTTTTAGGTTACCTTGTAACAGTTTCGTTATTTTAATAACTTTTTTTACAGGATTATAAACTACAAATCATAATTGGGGGTCAGACTTTAAACCTTCCCAAGAGGTTTTCTGAGGATCAGTATTTAAAAACACTTGGCTGTTGTTGTAGTGAATTCCAAAAATATTTGACATAATCCTAATACACCACAGCCATCATCTCTCTCCTTTTGCACCCCCTCAGTGTTGTTTTGTGTGTCTGTTTCCTACATTTAGCAGTTTTGTTTTGTTCTGTTGTCATGAACATCGTGGGACTTAACCTCGGCGCAGTCATTCACTCCTCGTGGTTCTGACTGTCATTTTCTTTGGCTCCAGCGGTTCCCCCCCTGTGCTCTGCGAAACCTCCCCCTGCTGCATACAGTAGGTGCGGCCCGGGGTTGACATGTAGCCCAACTTAATTAGCCATTTGGCTTTGTCCAAATACAAGGAAGAGTACAGGAAATCCCCAGTTTGCGAACGAGATCCGTTCCCCAAGTCTGTTTCTTAATCGAATTTGTTGGAGAAATAATACATACATGATAACAATAATAATAATTGTACAATAATAATAAAAGTAACTATATACAGTATTGTACTGTACCTGAAGCCAATGAACCGCTGAAGCTGTGCGATGTTTTCATGAGCGTGAATTGGAAAGATGATATACTGCAGGTGACTGCAGCCACTGGACTGAAAATCAGAAAGTCAGAATCCTTTGAACAGCAGATAACTGTGTTAGCCTGACATGTGCACCATCGTTCGTCGCGCTGTCAGTAGTGTGTGCATTTATTATTACAAACCATTTTATTTCATTCAAAGCTTTCACCTAATAGGCAGTACGTTTGTAAGTACACGGTGTAAGTCTGACTGTACATTGGAATGTCTTATATATCCTTCTCATTTCTGAAGACTTGCACACATTCAGAGAGTGGAGCTTTGGGTCCGAACCCAGGTCAGTTGTCAAGGGCCCCCTGTGCTCTACCTCAAGCTCCCTGTGCCTCTACCTGATTGGTCCTTTAGCCAGAGCTGCCCCTCCCACACAGAGTGAGTCAATTTCGGGCCACTTGTCCTCTCCCTCCAATCTGTATTCATGGTGAAACACCGCGGTAAATGTAAAGTAAGGTGTAGTAGACAAATCACGTAGGCATGTGTGTAGCTGAAGCTTCTTTTAAAAAGGTTTCGGTGGTTCAGATTTGTGTGTTTCGTGTCTTGTCCCTTCCGTAAGTATTAGTGCAGCTTTCTGACTGTGTGGTGCGTAAGCAGCTGGGGCACAGTGTGAAGAATGAGGGATTACAGGGGGTGGGGGGTGGTTAAGGAGGGGAGAGGACTCCCAATCATCCAGCCACCCTCTCCCAGAAGTGTGAAATCTGTCACCTGCTTCAGCAAACATAGGAGCAGCTTCAGACCCTGTCTGACATGCAGAAGCTCAAGGCTGAGCTCCTGGCAGATGGGTTAGTGGCGTTTGGGATTCACACTGCTGTCTTAACGGCCTTATACACTATCCGACACACCCCCCCATCCTTGACCCTCGCACCCGACTCCCTTTTCACCCAGCTCGTGCATGTCTAACGGAACCCCAGACTCATTCCTCTATTATCTGTCTGTAAACAGCACTGATCTCCTACGCTTTCCTCCTCCTCCCACTTTGTACTCCATCCCTTCCTGTTCCTCCTCAGCACACAGCAGAATGAGCTTTCCTGTCGTGGCATCACACTGCCCCTAGTGTCCCCCGCTATGCACTGCAGTCAGCTTTCTTCATGCCTCTGTTTGACCACTTACCAAGCAGCATAAGCGTGACCCTGCTAGGCAGCCCGGTGTCCTGTGGCCCCGTGGGGGGGTCTGCAGATGTACCTCAGTCCAGCTTTTGAATGACGATGAAAGGCATTTGCTTTAGTAAGGAAGGACTTGAATGTCAGCTTGGAAGGGCACCAACAGCTGTTGTGTGCGTTAGCTAGTGATTTCAAAGGAGTAGCAGAGTGAGTTATGGGCGAGCCCCCGGGAATCTGACCCTACATCAGCTCAAAGTCCCCCCTACTATCCTCAATCCTAACTGTTTCGCTTGACCAAGCCCCTCCCCAGTCACAGCACCAGCTAAGGAACATGTGCCTCTCCCAGCCCCTCCCAATAAAAAACAAAAAAGAACAGGCTCGCATGTCCTCTCCCTCCCTGACGTTCAGTAGATCTGTCATGTGACTCATATTGTCCTTCTCTCTCCCTGTCCCCAACCCCCCCCCCCCCCCCCCCATCCTACCTCAACTCCCCCCCCCCACCCCCCAACAGAAAATGACCAGCCTTCCCTGGTTTGGTTTGACAGAGGGAAGTTTTATTTAACCTTCGAAGGTAAGTCGAGTCCCGGGCGTCGCGCACGTTCGGACCTCGTCTTCGCGGCCCTGCCCGCCTCACCTCCATCCGTCTCCTTCACACACTCATCCCTTTTTTTTTTTCTTTATGCCCCATCATTCCATTTTTTCCGTACAGCGCGGCTGTTTTCACCTCCTGACATCACAGCTCTTTTTCTGGTCTCCTCTTGCATGCTGCTCTTCTTCATTTCATCTTCAGCTTCTCTGTTTTTATACCACAGGTCTTCTGCGACTCGTCGTCCGCATCATCCGATCTTGTATGGCCCTGTGACCCTCTGCCGTTTAGGTCGTGGTGTTACTGTTATCAGAATATAGACGCTGAAACTACCATTTTAGCTTGATTGTCTTGGGGGGTGTCAATACTCGGTCTATATTCTGTCTATCAGTTGTTATTATCATCTCTCATTTATCCATCCTTAAACATCAGGTATCGCTTGCTGTACAGCTCTCTCTCACAGTTAATATGGCTCCCCCTGCTGGTTGGAGGAGTGCACTGAGCGTCTGCTGCTGTTTTCCAGGCTGTTCCCGAGGGCCCAGTCCTCTCACCATGGGTGCCCAGGACACCCTTCCTGTGGCGGCTGCATTCACAGAGACCATCAACGCCTACTTCAAGGGGGCAGATCCAAGCAAGTACGTCCACTAGTCACCTTCGTTAACCGCCAGGGCAGAGTTCAGTGGATGAAAACACGCTCATTGTAACCCTTTGTTTACCAGACCTTCACTTTTGGTCTCCCTGATGATAGATGACCTGCTGGAGTCGCCAGGAGGCCATAAAAGGACAGAATGACAGACTAGGGCTGGAGTTTCTCTCTGTGAAGATAGAGAGTCTTTGCATAATCATTCTGTACCCGAATAAACCTCAACCCCACACCAATTTCACTTATGATTCATATGACTGACTCCGTTATCTCAGGGTCCCAGGGTGCTTGACTTTTAAATGGGGGACGGTGTGCGGCAATGCTGTGCCTGTGATCGGAAGGTCACTGGTTGACAGAGTGATTCTACCATCGGGCCCCAGAGCAAAGCTCTAACCCCCAGTTACTTTAGGGGTCATCTTACCCTGCGTTCTCAAAAAAAATTGCATTAATGTGTCTGCTGAGAAGAGTGTCACAGGAAACACGGCACGAGTCTGTAGTATGTACCCGTTACAGAATTGAATTCTTGTGATTTGCCATTTTTTTTAGGTATAAGGGCAGCGTTTATCCTTTTGACATTAACTGCAATATAGACAGCAGGCTGAGTTCCTGGACCTGTGAAAGCGACCCGTTCCAGGTCCTCGCTGAAACGTGGCTGATCTCAAAGTAGCTCTGCGACATCCCCCCCCCCCCCCCCATGAGCTCAGGCTGGGTGACAGCCTCTTACCCCCCCTCTCTGGCTGTCCTCCTCCCTCCAAGGTGTGTGGTGAAGATCACTGGGGAGATGGTGCTGTCCTTCCCGGCCGGGATCACAAGACATTTTGCTAATAATCCCTACCCAGCCGTCTTAACGTTCAGCATAACCAACTACGACCGACTGGAGCACGTCCTCCCTAACCCTCAGCTGCTGTGCTGGTAAAACACGCACTAACACTCACCTCACTATCCTGCTCCACTCACACCGCACTCACATCAGCAACAAGACATCCCCCCTCCCTGCTCTAAACATGGGGGTGGCCTTGAAACAATGTCCCATATCAGAAAATTAAAACGATTATTACTGATGTCTGCTGTCACAAATTTCGCAGTCTAATAACTTTGGGTACAAAAAGAGGTTCATAGAGGTAACTCTAACACAACATGTATGCAGACAGATGCCTCATACATTAACCACATGCATACATTAGTGTCTCTATACGTTTTTACCTTCTGCTTATAGCTAAATAATTCTTTGTTAAATTTGTTTCTTCTGCTTGGAGGAGGCATGGATAGATCTGCATATAAAGTATATTAATATATTTAGATAATATGTGAATATATATATATTCCTCCTTAGTGATGCTACGCAATCCAGTGGTAACTTCTGGGTGAACATGGCCAGCTTGATGGTCCACCTGAAGAAAGTGGCCGAGCAGAAGCCCCAAGCCACCTACTACAACGTGGACATGCTGAAATATCAGGTGAGATGAGTGATGTGCGCTGAGAAGAAAGGTGAACATGGAGGATGCAGCCCTGCTTACCTTTAAGATGAGGGGACAGTCAACCCGAGGCAATCAATGGCAAGAACATAGCATGCAACAGGAGATGAAGGGGGTCACATGCGTTATTGTGGCGATACCATCACCTGCCTTAGCTTGCGTCCAAACGTGTGGTCAGGATACCTGACAATGTGGGAGAAATGGAAAAGGGTATGCTATATTTGGGTGGTGGCTCAGTAGGTTAGAATCCTGCGTCTACGATCAGATGGTTGTTGGTTCAAATCTCAGTGTTGGAAGAACAATTTCACTTGGGCTCTTGAGCAAGGCCCTTAACCCCAATGGCTCCAGCTGTCCCTGCTGCCAATTGTGCGTCACTTCAGATAAGCGTCTGCTTTTCAGGTTCCTTACCTGTGTGCATCACTCAGTTTTTAAATGATGAGACCCTAACCCTGCTCCGTAGGGAGCCCAGAACCGCCCAGCTCTCCAGGCTGAGTCC
Organism: Brienomyrus brachyistius; assembly: GCF_023856365.1. NCBI lineage: Eukaryota > Metazoa > Chordata > Actinopteri > Osteoglossiformes > Mormyridae > Brienomyrus > Brienomyrus brachyistius. The sequence goes on along the minus strand of NC_064547.1, from coordinate 16,994,079 downwards.
GTATCTCGCTAAGCTGCCGCTTCCTCCCACGGTGCCGCCGCGTGACCGAACGCCGTCCCCTTCCCAGGTATCTTCCCAGGGCGTCCAAACCACACCACTGAATCTGGCGGTCAGCTGGAGGTGCGAGTCGACATCCACAGACCTCCGGATTGACTACAAGTACAACGGGGAGGTCATGAACGTGCCCACGGCACTCAACAACGTGCAGTTCCTGGTGCCCGTGGATGGCGGCGTGACCAAACTGCAGGCGGTCCTTCCCCCCGCGGCGTGGTGAGTGACGGCCCAGACAAATCCCAGAGTGAGGCTCCTGTTGGAAAGGGCAGCGTCGATTAACTGATTAATGTGCATCTTCAAAGGAATGCGGAGCAACAGCGGGTCCTGTGGAAGATTCCGGATATTTCACAGAAGTCGGAGAATGGAGGTAATTTTTTGGAGCATGTGTAATTACGTTTAAATGGAAATCGAGCATTTTAATCCATCTCGGGACTTTGCACAATAGAAAAGTGAAGCGTTCTGCATGTTTCAAATGTAGATACTGGATTATCTCACGTTATCCAAGTCTAAATGTCATGGAACCTTGTAACTGATCTGGGTTTTGTTCCCAATGTGGAGCTGGAACAGTTATTTTCCTCTGTCTCGCTGGTGCCCCCTTCTGTCTGTAGCCTGAACGACAAGCCCAGTGTTTTTTCAGTATTTCATACGGACGCTCGTTCTGTCCCCTGAACTCCGAGGTGTCTCTCCCTGTGTTTGACCCAGGTGTTGGTTCGCTACTGGCGAGGTTCCAGCTGACGGACGGGCCCAGTAAACCTGCGCCGCTAGCAGTCCAGTTCACCAGCGAGGGTAGCACTCTTTCAGGCTGTGACATCGAGCTGGCGGGGACCGGGTACAGGTTATCGCTCGTCAAGAAGAGGTTTGCAGCAGGTGAGCAAACGCCATGACATGAGCGCGGGGCCTGTATAGCGAGAGAGCCAGCTAGCACAACATATCACACCATGTCACAATATCAGCATCTCCAAAATAAGGAACCCATTTATTTTATATATGTAGTGCAGTGACTGCTTTTAGTCAGGCTGGTCCTGCCGGTTGGCACCTGAATTTTATTTCAGAAGGGAAATTTTGTGTTTCTGTTACATTTCCCTAATAACCCAGTTATTGTGAAGCAGGGATGTTCAAAATATACCTTCGGATGAGGAAGTTTGCTCTGATTTCCACACATCGACAGGAGTGCCGTGCATTACTGAAGTATTAACGCCTGTGTGTTTGTGTTTGTAGGAAAATACTTAGCGGATTAACTAGTCTGAAGAACATAAGGAAGATCTTCTCACTGAACTGGACAGTGGAGACCTTTTCCAAATGAACAACATGACGACTCCTCCGTTGAGCCCTTTATACCATGTGTTAGGAGGACGTGATGGCCAAGTCTGCAGTGTTACAGTGTATAACCCGCGTGTAGAGTCGCTGAGAGTCTGGGGGTGTAATTATCGTACCTGTAATGTGTGCCCATCTCTGAGCATCTGTGTTATGTTTAGACTGCTGCGTTGATTTCTGAGATTCCCAGCTGTTTATTTTGAGTGTGTTGTGGTGTCCGGACCTTTTTACTGCAGCTGCCTGACTACTCAGTTCAAACTAATATCCATTTGTCCGCAAAAAAAGACGTTTGAATGGGGCAGCGTCTTGCATTCTCAGCGCCCCGAGGGTGAGGCACCAGTCTTTCCAGAGGTCTGCAGGGTGCTCTGAGAATCCTTCGTTATTTTCAGAAGATGTCAGGCTGGAAGAGGGAAAGGGTTCCAGGTGAGGGTGTTCAAATTTATTTCTCTACTATCCCTCCAGCACGGCAGTATTTTTGCCTCCAACTGAGAGCTTAGTATCTAAACAATAGTTTACAGAACGGCTTATCCATTACCAAAGCAGTACGCATCATTTTATTAATAATAAATTTGAAAATAAACGAGGCGCTGAAGAAGTGCTGATATGGGAGTTTTACTTACACAAAAATGTTCTGAGAGCTGAATGAAAAGTGATTGGCTCAGAGAGAGAACCAATCAGATTGTAGAGGGGGTGGGTCCAGGCAAATAACGGAGGCAGGACCGAAACATCTGATTGAATCATTCTGCCCTCAGAACATTTTTGTGTAAGCAAAAAAACTCCCACAAAGCTCAGCAAATAAATTGTAGAAAGGGTTATGTTCTTTTTTTAATTTTAGAAAATGGTCGCGTATTCTGATCAAACGTTTTATTTCTGAACATGAAAATATGGCAGGACTCCTGCTGATACGGTTTGCTTTGATGACCCGTTATTAAGCTACTGATGACACGTTTTCACAGCAGGTCCTCGCCGGGGGTGTCCTGCCTATCGGGGCGTTTATGCGGCAGGTATTCCGACAGCGTGGGGTCCCCTTAGGGCTGGAAAACACTCAGGTTTTTCTTTGTTCGTGTGTCTCCTTGTTTGCGTGTTTTGTTTGTGCTGCTTCGTTTAATTTATTGTGAATCCTGTACGCCTTGGCAATCCCCTGGTCCCAGTACCGGGGCAATTTAGTGTTAGCTGGGGTTGGTGCACTTTCTCGACGGGACGGTGGCGGAGTTTTCTGTTCCGGATCTCGCCGTCCCGTGTCCGGTCGCCTTGCATTATTAGCACTGAATTATTACCGTTGGCATGGCGGAGCCCTGCATGCACTGTTCATTTTAATTTAATCTTTTCAGCCCATCGTGTCGATCTGCAGAAACGTTACACTCAAAAGTCTCGATTTTTTTTCCTCCTCTTGAAAAAGTCGTGCAATGTTTTACCACAAGCTCATTGGAAGACCCTGTGCCATATTTTCACAGATTTTATTGGCATAAATTAATGACATTATAATTAGTAATGGTTTGAGGGTTTCGCAGAGCGGTGTGCGTCGCGTTCACAGGGATGCAGTACAGTGCTGATGCTATATTATTTCTCTCATTGAAGATAGAGGTAGAAACACAAACAGTTATCTTTGGTCACCAAGTTTACACGCATCCAGAATAACAAACCCGCTAAAAAGCTTTTAACAGCATCTGATGGAAAGGAGGTGGACAAGATTTAAACCAAAAATGTATTAAATCCCGTTGTACGTTTTTGTGAACTCTGTACAATGTATTATTACTCGTTCTCTTTTTTATGACTTGAAGTTTAGTCTTTTTCTAAAAAGTATATTCTGCGGGTGTCTCGATTATTTTTTTTTATTCAGGGTGCAGTCAAACTGAAGGACTATTCTTTGAAGCTGAACATTGCTTTTCCTACTCTATATAATGTTATATTTTTGTTGTGAAGTGGTTAATTGAGTAGATGGGCAGCTTCAATTATCTTTTTTTCCCAGTTGCAATATTTTAAAATATGTTTTACCTTAACGATGTATAAAGTGTAATTTTGAATTAGTACTATTTGTCGTGAGGGGTGTTCCTCTCTGCTGTCAGATAGCTCATACTTTCTTCCTCAGGCGTCAGTATAAAACTTTACAGTATGACATATTTTTATTTATTGTTGATACTGATTTGTTGTAAAAAAAAAAAAGTGATCTGTATATTAGATTTTGGATGCTATAAAAGATTTAGAAACATTAAAGTTATAAATATGAATCCTTTTTTGTTAACTGTGTGGAGTGCTAACCTGCGGAGTATAATGCTGAGGTATAATTTAAAGTTTTATTTCGGGTATTTTTTTTTTTTTATTGAATTGCTAATTTCCTCTGGCATACAGTTCCCATTCACGTGCTTTTGCTAAATTTTAGCTGTTGAACACGTTTAAATTCGTAGCTTCAATTTACATGCAGTGATGCATGTGTGGGGGGTCGGACTAATTATTTTATATAACTGTGCTGAGGATAACGTCTCCCAAACCTTGGAAACGGTCAGTTGTTTTCATTTATATAGTATGAACTGACTTCCACGGTCTGTCGGCAACATCTATGGATGGGGGATGTAGCCTATTCTGGGCTCCCGAATGGAGCAGGGTTAGGGTCTGATCATTTAAAAAAATGTGTGATGCACACATGTACGGAACCTGAAAAGAATGGTACCGCGGTGTTATAAATAAATAGCTAATAAATGCATAAAAAATTTATGGCACTTTACCTTGAAAAAACACGTGAAGTTTGGTGGGGTGGAAAGTGGTGTCGAATGTTTGCTGCTTGTGAATTATAGTTAGTAAAGGTTGTTCCCGATTTTCTTTCTCTCCTCAATACATAAGCTTATATTTTGCACACACTTCTTGACTTTTTCGATCCAGGACACGTAGACATGTTTGTGGGTGTTAAATGAGCGCTTATTATTATAAAAGTTACCAAATGCGGATGAACAGCAAAAACATTGCTGCGGTAACTTTCAGCCCTGTGTGTTAACCTGGTGTTTTTCCGCGCATAAACCAACTGTAATTGTTCTCAATACTCTATCTGAATCGCGTTGGAGTAAATCTGCGTTTCCAAAACATGCGTTATATAGGCGAATATACTGTAAAATTTCTTTGTGCAGTAAAACCCTTCCTTAGAGTTTCATTAGGCCCTGCATCCTTAACACGAACATTTCCCACAAGCCATGAAAATCAGGATTTAATCTCAGCTAAAAAAATTTGACCGAATAATAATATTTATTCGACTTGTGTCGTCTTGGTTTTATGAGATATCCGACTGTTTTATTTAGGTTTTATGTTTTGAAGATTTAATCATTTTCGTTTCACGTTTTTAAGAGGAATAAAATGAGTAAAACCTACAGTATTTGTCTATCTTTAAAGTTGCAAGAAATTAAGATACAGTACTTCTGGTTTAATTAAAAATAAGTACATATTATTTATTATGTAGTCCAAGTCCTTGTTTAGCATAAGAGGGTGTTTGAAACTCCCCTTAATTCAGAAGATAAGGAAAGATCTGAATTGTACTCCAGTGTGCTGTCCTCTGATGTGAAGTGACTGGACTGCTGAGATGCCGCAGCTAAGCGTCCCTAATGTCGTACTGGATTCACAGTATTGCTGTTTGGTGTGATTTTAATGTGAGGCGTTGTGTTTTAGATCCTTAACAGCCTTTTCGGTTACCAGATGTACCATCATCTCCACTTCACACCACTTGTGTGTATCACCTGCTCTTTATGAATTGTCATCTCTACAAATATTACTTGCCTTATACATTAGTATAAATTGCACACCATACCCTGTGTACGTACATTTCTTTTTATATGCTTATTATTTAACTCGGTATTGTCTACCTGTACACTTTATCCATTGAATACTGAATATGCAATTGTCTAATGTATATGTAAAGTAAATATATACAAATCCCTCTAATATTTTGCAAGCTTTCCGAATGCCCATAATGTAACATTTAAAATGTCAATGTTAGTTTCATTTGAAATAAAGTGGGTAATATTGACAGTCTTGGTTTTGTCTGCAAAGGAAAAGTAAAATGTGTATATTTTTTTCTTTGAGGTGACCACAGCGATTAAAATAATGCAAACGCAAATATTCCTGTCTGCTAATGCATGCACGGGTCCAGCAACTTGGGGACATTGTTATTCTAAATCTGTCTCTTGCTACATGATTTATTGTGGTTATTATATACGTGATAAGATATTTGGGACAGCCTGTTGCTTCTATCTTCTGTGGGTAGAGGTTCCCGCCTTGATGGGGCTGTACTGGTTCCCCCGATTCACTTGAACTTATGTGTACGTATGCCCTGTGATGACTGAAACGTTAAAACGGATATCAAACATCGCTCCAGGAAAAATATCCATTGCTATAAATGGTTCTACGACAAGCTATAACCTTTTTCAAAACCATCAGCTAAAGAGAACGATAGTTATGAAATACCCATTTGTGATGATCTGTTTTATGTGACTAGTTAGGGGCAAAAAAATGTCATTAAAGCTCAACTGCAGTGGCAGCTGCCAAATCTGCGACATGCAAACAAGATGCACATATTTCGCATAACATTTCAACATACGCAAAGATTTATTGAAGAAAGCTAGCAAAATATACATACGATGTCTCGGTCTTGGCTGGAATTTATCGTTTGTTGTTTTTTTAGAGATGCGATGTTTTAGAGATGGAACAGCATGTGGCTTGCAGTCTGCTGCCGGATTCCCTGCTTCTTCATACATTCTTCAACATGCTCTCCACACATTCAGATGGTGTCTGTAGGCCGCAGAGCTACATGTCCTCCCTCAGCAGAACATCGCCAGGTCGCTCTTCCGACATCCCAACTGGCAGCACATATCTGTGATCACCTTCTCCAGGCTCCGGCGGGTTGGACCCCTCCTGTGGCCGTCGAAAAGGGCCTGGAGACTCTTCTGCTCACTGCCACCCACATCTGAGGAACAGTGACATTAATGGATCGGAACTGCCGTGGGGAGACCGGCGAATCTCATTGTACATCGTTTCTCCAGAATTGGGTAAGTCCCGGTTTAGGTAAGCGCCAACAGTTACTGCAGTTTAATTAAATGGGACCCGTTCCTAAATATTCAAAGTTGCAAATTAAAATTTGTCAGGAATATGTTTGTTTGAAAGTGAATTTTTATTATAATTTTTTTTTTTTTTTCATATTTCCATTGTTTTGAATTGTAGTTGGCATCATCATTATTGACATAATTTTTCATTATATGACCCATTCCTTGATTATTTATGTCTGTTTGAACTTAGTTTTGGTTAAACATAGTTTAAAAGTGGCTCGATTTGGATTAAATAAGACGAGCAGAACCTGATTTGAGATGATTCGGCACCTTATCATGTTACAGCCTCATCCTAGTAGCTGCCTGCATGGCTCTGACTGGTGATTCTCTGTCACGAGTTATTTGCAATTATTCTATCTGGTCTTTAATTGCGTTCAGCTTCGCAATTAAACATGTCTGGCACCAGTAATATGTCATGTAATTCGATCAGATAGAAATTCTTCTACCAGTGACCTACCAGATGTTGTTCTCCAGTATGAAAGTGATCCATCAGAGACCGTTTCCATACACATAAACCACAGTAATACAGGCAAACCTTTTCCAGGAGAAGCCCCTGCTCTGCTCAGACATCTCAAACAGCTCTGCTCTCCTTCAGAAGAGGAGCTGGCTGCAGATTTTGAGTTTAGTTAAAGGACTTTTCTTGTGTTTAAGTCCCTGACAGAAACATGTTGGACCCAGTGCCGGTCAACCCATTAGGTGACACTGACAAGTGTAAATCTCACAAGAGATTTTGGGCCCCATAAAAGTATATCATATGGGGCCCACAGTCTAGACCAATCCAGTTGTGTTCCAAATGTTTAGGCCCCTATTGGCCCTTGGAACCAACCCTACTACCCTACCATCCCCCCACCCCCCTTTATGGTGCCCATGACGATGGTGCTGAAGCTCCCTCAGGACATCACATGGTCTTCAACCTGCACTGGTTTCTCCAGCCATTTTCCACTAGCTGCCCCTCAACATCGAACTAGCAGAAGCACAAGCTTCTGAGACACCGCTGACAGCAGTGACGCTTCTGTGGATCAAAGACGAAGACGTTTACCATGAGCACCGCTGCCACGGCAGACGGCCGCTCAGATGAAGGGCACTGCACTGACCTTGGGATTCCTGCAGAAGCAGCCTCCTCCATCTGGATGCCCCGCAGGTGTAGATGATGGCGCGGAAGAATTCCCGGCCACACAGCTTCACCACGCTGACCTCGCCCTGGACCAGGACAGCCGAACAGAGGGTGACCAGAAGCAGGAGAGACACCAACGCTTCCTTCATGGCGGCGGGAGGTCTCTCTGCAGACATGTACTCTGTTCCCCCCTCTCCCGTCCCATATATATACACTCACGCCTCGCACATGCACTCTCCTCCATTGCCCATTGGCTGAGGACCTCTCGTCCTCCATCTGTGCTAAGCCCATCTAGACAAATTGCTTTATGTTTCCAATTATCTTAACTCTGCCATTTAAAGATTCCAAAACTGACTTCTGTTAGTCATTTAGTTACAACTCAGCCCTAAGCTTCCATGAAAATCACATCTATTCCTTTTTTTAGTGTCTTATTTAAAACCTGTCACAAAGTTTTAATATTACTCTAAGCATCTGTATCCCACTGTGCAACGGCCGATGCAGTATATTCCTGCAGGGATCGATAAACTTTACCTTATGTCAGATACTTTATATTTTAGTGTATAGGTGTCGATCATAAACCACTTATAAAAATCAATCACGTGAAGCTGTTATGGGAAGCATGCTGATTTGTTTAAGTCCATCAGTCTAATAGTTATTTACTCGATAGGGGCATATATTGCAGGGTGTATATTGTCACTTGACCTCTTTCTACGAATATAATGTGAAGCGTGTATGAACACAGACGAAGTAGGACCGTGAAGTAGGACCGTGAAGTAGACCGTGAAGTGACTGACACTCACTGAGATGCTGATCATGATCGCCATGGTAGCACCAAAAAAACACATTTTTTATATGATGTCTACATATGTCTCTCAGTTCAATATCAGACACTGAAGCCTCTGGGTGTTTTTCATTTGAAATCCACCAAAGAAGATTCTCATGGCATAAATAAATGTCTCTTTTCAGCCAGGTATTTTTAAAAAAATGACACCAGTCATATTTCCTGACTGCTGCACTACGTGGTTTAATGGAGATGCTTTCAAAACCTGAACTTTTTAAAATTCAATAGACAAGGATAATGACCACATCTGTCTGTGGGCGAGTTCCAGACAAGTTGTACCCTAATTTTATTGTGACTCCTGAGAGGAGACTCTCGGTCTGGCAATGACAGAATAGAGATGGTAATCACATCATCATTTTTATTTCGAATCCACAGCACGTAAACAACCTCAAGATTTCATTTTAGTTACGATTGGAGTGGAGGGCTGTTCTGATGATCTCCTCCAATGCGGCCGCCTGCAAAATCAGATGACGTCAAGTGAGAGTTTGCCACAGTGGATTGACAGGTGGGGCTGTGTAAAGCTTATCAGGAAACTCTAATCGAACATACAGGACACGACTGCGGATGCATCGAGAATGTGTATCGGTATGATGTTGCACTTCTTTTCATTTCTTTAAAGTTAAACCTTATCAAACCATATTTAAAACCCCAGGCACACAGAAGGCTTGTATTCTGTTCTCTAATCCTTGGGTGACACATTGACGCAAAATTTTACAAATATGGGATGAAGGATCAAAAATCAGTCTATTAGTACAAAAAAAATTCTCTTGCTACTGTTGCTACAACCTGTTTTCATCAATTAAAACTGAAAATGCCTTAGGTGACTAGCTAAATCTCCCATAGTTTTTCACGTGTTCCAAAACGATAAAATGTAACGAATGATCAAATGCACACAAAACAATGAGATGTACTATTGCAATATACTCCTCATCCATTATGAGTGTGTTTCCAATGTACCTGCGGGTCTCCAGCACCCAGATTGTTCAGCTGACAGACGCCAACGTGGCCATCGCTGTCCCCCAGCAGAACACAGTCCGTCTGGGTGGCGGACAGCAGCGAGGTGAGTTTGACCCCTGGGCGTGTTGGGCTCACGATGGTAGGGTCCAAACTGAGGGGCCACGAAATGTCATTGAGTGTGTGGGCGGTCGACTTAATGTAGAACTGTGATAGTTGCAGGTCCGATGTTGGAAAGCATGTATAGAATTGGCATTGGGTGGGGCCGAGTTTGAGGAGGGGGGGCCGTCCACTTACATGCTGGCACCAAGGTCCCAAATCTCCAGCCGGTCCTCATTCACAGCAGCAAAGATAGTGGCCCACCTGAGGGACCACGAGAGATCAAACACGGCTCTGTGCACGGAGTTGAAGACCAGCACGGGGGTGAGCAGGTCCTGTCTCCAGAGCCGGATGGTCCAGTCCGACGAGCAGCTCAGGAACACATCAGAGCAGGAGGGGGACCAGGTAACCTTGTAGACCGGCCCCTAAAAGTTGACATGACATTTAGTTTGGCGAAAACTTGCCAAACTAAATGTCACGCTGATGAATAACAGTGGTCTGTTATCAAGGATTACTTTACAGCGTGGACGTGTGTTCGTGTGTCAAAGCATCGCACCTACTTTGTGTGACGTGTACGTCTCCAGATATTGTTCGTTGTTAGAACAGGAGCACTTGTGAATGTGACCCTCTTCAGTGCCGACCAGGTAGATATTTGAGTCCTGGAACATAAAGAAAAGACAAGAGGCACAGGATTGTCAGGGTAGAACTTTGTCATCATACCAGCAGCAAACGCAGAGAAGATGAGCAGATGAAGAGACCACTCACAGTATCTCTTCAGCTCAGAAAATCCTCCACTGCAGCCGAACTGATGTTTGTTAGGGCTAATCACGGACTAGTCACGTACTAATCACGGACTAGTCACATACTAATCACGGACTAGTCACGTACTAATCACGGACTGATCACAGACAGAGGTTTTAAAGACACTGTGCTTGTGTAGACAGTGAATGCCAAACAGCCTAAGACAAAATGATACCAAATGCCCCACCCCCTTAAGGCCTGCCCAACCCTTTTCTAAACGAAATTTTAATTGCAGCTGCTTATAAGCAGTACATTAAATTGGATCCTTAACAGCCTTGGAACCATTAGTCGTAGGGGAGGGGGATCCTGAAGGTCTCCCCCGTTACGGGAAACCCTGGCCTGACATTTCACCCAAAAAGGCTGCATTCTTAAACGAGTCACAGTGCTGCAGAGCACAGACGGCCTGCCTCTTGCCCAAGGCAAGAACGTGACGTCTCAGTGGCGTCTGGAGGCTGCATGCTCTCCCCCCACCTCTTCCTGGGGTTTGTCTTCCCCGTGCCTGTGCTGCCATGGGTGTGATGTCTGCACCAACCCTCCGGGTCTGTGCGCTTTCGATGGCTGACATCACACGTCAGTCATAACCATTTCTAATTCCAGGAATTAGCTGGCATGTACAGCCTGAGGCAGGCGGCCAGATGACCAGGGCTCCCTCATTGCTGCTTCACTCCACCAGCGAAAAAGCACCATTCCCTACTGCATTCATTTGGGGCTACACACAAATAACTAAAATGGAATGTGTACGAACACTCAGCAGCCTTCGGAAGTTCATTTATTTTATTTTTAGAAATGTATAAAATGTCCATTTACTTCTGAGACTCTCCTCCCATCCTGTAAAAAGCTACCCAGAAGTGTGATACTTTCCTATTTGCCTTTGAGTATCCATTTGGTCCTCCGAGCCTGCAGGGGTCAGTGTGTCTCCCTGAGGGCAGCTGTGAGTTACGAGCTCTCACCTTGGGATGGAAGTCGAAGCAAAGCCCAGCGGTCTGTCGAGATATGCATGCCTCGCTTCTGCGCTGCCTCTCCCCTCCATGTCTCCTGACCGCCTCGTTCTCGATTCTCTTCAGCTTGATAAGATCTGTAAAGAAAACAATACAACATAAAATGCTAATGCTAATGCTACCCACACAAGGCGGCTGTGGTCATGATCCGCACTTCCGGAACTGTAATGCGACATTCGATAACGCTAACCCATGCAATGGAGGCCTTTCCTGAGGATCCATCTGCTGATCCTGCCGTCCGCAGACACAGAAACAAGTGTCTCGCATTTCTCCTCCCCCCACGGACCCCGGTCCTGGTCAATCCACTTCACCTGCCACACGGGACCGCTGTGTTTGTGGGGGCTTTCGCTTGAAGACACAGGGGCATGACAGTGGTTCTTTAACAGGAGAGCCTTCTGGGTAATTCTGCCCCAGCAGAATACAATATGTACAACAGTTTTGGATACAAAAATTCAGTCCTTTTTGTCACTTAAAAATTCACGATTATTATTCTGATTTTTGATCTGATTCAACTCTTAAGCAAAAATGGCCATTTTTCATTGACTGAGCTGCTAAATGAATAAACTGGACGACTATAATAGCAATAAATGAATAGGGTTGATGCCAAGGACCTGTTTTTGGTTTCAATATTGGTAGGTACCAAATCACACCTGAACCCCCCTGCCCCCTACACTCACACGGCACTCCCAGAATATCGGTAGGGACACGTCTCCGTTGTCCAAACCCCAATCTGTGCTCTTGGTTGATACACAGCTGTCATTGTAAAATAAGAGCTCAGGGCCCTCACCTGCTGTCGAGGACCGGACCCCCCTCCCGGCTCGGCACGCTGAATGTGGCTATGCTCCCGTCACTCATCCCCACGGCGATCTGACCCGGGTGCCTGGCAGAGAAGTCCAGAGCCGTCACACCACTCTGACAGGGGAAGATCCTCTCTGGCCACTGAAATCAGCAGACAGACAGACATCAGCACTCATACAATCTAAGAAAGGATCTAAGAAAATACCAAGACTGCTGCTGTAGCAATGTTAAGAAAGAATAAGAGAGAGTTGCTCTTGTCCCATACCACGGGATTCTTCAGAGACCAGCAACAGACCAGACCTGGTTTCCGATTCTTCAGATCAAACTGTCCATATCCCACAGCCAAAAGATCCTGGATTGGAGAAAAATTACAATTACATTTTTCAATGATTGGTCTACGCAAAGCAATTTGCCTCCAAAGCCCAGTAACAGAAGTGGGAGGAAGCCAAGGGTCCGTACCGGGTTCTTCTTGTTCCAGGCCATGCTGCTGACGTTCTGGCCCACCGTCAGCTCGCAGCTGAAGGACCACAGGAGCTCCAGTGCAGGAGCCGGAGGGACAGCGTCCATCTCTGCTCCGGGTGTCTCTGACGGCTTGTGAAGGGTGTCGGGATCTAAGGAGCACGACACGAAGGCAGCCAGGCCCATCAAACCAGCTTCACTTCCTTGTCCCGTTTTTCCTTCCAGTGCTTTTCATTGAGTAGTTTGGCCACTCAGATACAGTACATATTACACTGCTGTATATTATGTGAGGTAATATCCAGATAGTTACATGTACATTTAGATACAGACACATAATTGGTCATTATATATAGAAATTTACATATAGATGTAACTTATATGCCACATCACTGACAGCTATATGTAGATATTTATATATAGATGTGACCATTGGATTTTACACATTCGTAGTTATATGTAGACATTTACAATATATATAGATATGACATATTTCATGTTTTGGTCGTTCAAGATGAACTTGTCTGAAGTGGCTTGTGAAACTACGGGAAGCCGAATTAGCCAACTGGAGGTGGTTTGAGTTCTTCCGCATTGCTGTGTGCCACACCCGCGATGTGGAACACGCTGGTCCTGCTCCGTACTCGCCTTTCAGCACCGGGAGCCGTCTGTAGGCCGCCAGCCTGGCCTGGAAGATGTTCTGCAGGACGACCCTCTCCATCACGCACAGGTCCTGCTGAAACTTCTCAGTCTGGAGCACAAGCTGAGGGCTGGCCTTGTCCTCGCTCGGCGTAATGACGGCCGCCGTCTCCTTTTGGGAACTCGAGGTGCTTGCTGAAGTACAGAGGTTTTCATAATTCATAATTGCAGTTTGCGCTCCTTCGCTTTGTCACAGATTTTCTAGAAGCAAGGTAGCTTAAACACTGGTGCCTTTCCTAGGGTACAACAGCAGGACTATGAATTCCACATCTGCTACTTATCCTGCTCGTTCCATAAATCCTGTGATACTTTTGCGGGTGGGAGATTTACTTGCACGAAAAAAACAAATTGGTTCAGAGAGAGAACCAATCAGATTGTAGAAGGAGGTGCCTCCAAACAACTAGAGAAGGCAGGACCGAGACGTCTGATTGGTTGGTACCACTTCCTCTAGTTGCTTGGATCCACCTCCTCTACAATCTGATTGGTTGTCTCTGTGAATCAATCATTTTTCTCCCTGCCCTCAGAGCATCTTTGTCCAAATAAAGCTCCCATGAACAATACTTTCTTAGTGTCACCAAAAATCTTAAAAACGAGAAAAAATATATTTTTTCCTTACCCATACTTGTACTGCTTAAAACAGACATGGTTCTCTCTGCAGTTTTGCTGGATTCATGGCTTTGGCTCAAGATGATGTCAGGGCTGCTAGACTGATCTGCAGATTCTGTAGTCTCTCCGACTCCGCCATCGCTAGAGTAAGTGTCATACATGTCCCATGTGGTGGCCATGACGGCTGCAGAATGTGCATCAGTCACGATTAAGAACATTGGGCTCAGAGGATTCTTACCGAAGATGAGAAAGACAGACGTACTTACCTGCGTCAGCCAAGGAGACGGCCTCACTCTGAACCTCCTTCGTTTTCAGGGCCCCGTTAATGGTCTGCATCCCCCTCTCTACATATTTGTCATTCCCCATTCGGTTTTTACACAGTCCTACGTAGGCCCTGTTTCTCTCTCTGCAAATAGTGGCAAGAAATCATTTTGCAATTTAGGAAGTGTAAGGAAATGTGAATAAGGTAGAAAAATCTGATTACCAAACTGGTGGTGATTTACAGAACAAATACAGTACAGGAATGTGGTATAAAATCAATGTACTTCCAAGTAATAAGTTTCCTTTTACAGATTTTGTCCGCTTGACCCATGCGTGTTCTGTAGCTTAAGGAGTAGCATATTGTGCTAATAAGGTAAAGGTTGTGGGTTCAATCCCTCAGAACGCACATAAAAAACATTTCTCTTTGCTCCAAGTTGCTTTAGGAAAAAGTGTCAGCTAAATGATCTACAATGATGAAGCACCTGACTTGCTCTTTCTGTCATTCAGCTCTTCAGGAACATAGATATTAATGAATCGCTGTGCATGTAACGACGTCAGTATGCAGTAAACAGACGAGTGCAGTTATGAAGTGACCGACATTCCACTGAACATCAGCAGAGGCGGAAGGACCACGATCACCTACTCCACACTCTCAGCTTCTGCGGCGTCCACCGACACCGAGACAGCAGGCATGTCGAGTAACCAGAAGGTCGCCGTCTCCGTTAGATACTTTTCCACTACGTCATCTAACATGTCTTCTCGCATCACTTCTTTTCCTTCCTCCTTTTTCACCTGCAGGTCTGAGTAGATGTATGAAGAATTAGTGACACTAAATATTTTACTGACGTCACCTCTGAATTCACGCACATTCTCCATCCACGGGGGCTGATGTGAAATCTGAACACTGTTATGAACTGCTGATGATTTCATTCTTCATCTGTGTTTTCATTCACGTACCCTGAGCTCTAAAAGAGGAAACCTGGACTAGCTCTGGTTCCTTGCAGTCTGCTCAGAACCCCATACAAACAGAGTCTTGTGTTGATTGATCGTGTTATTATTAATAGTAAAAGTGCATTGCATTAACCTGACAGGCTGACTGAGATGGCACATTTAGTAGACGAGTCCTCAATTTCGTCATTCAGTGATTCCATCGTGGACTGGCTTGACCTAGACATGGCACTGCTTTCGAAAACAGACCTGAAATAGAGGATGATGTTTGATAAAAGCATGCATAATGAACTACATTTACCATTACATTTATTTAACGGATGCTTTTCTCCAAAATGATGCGGAAGGGCACAAGCACAGCGCTGTCAAGCAACCAGCTAACGCATAAGTGCAGCTGAGCATCCAGTGAGTGACCGGTAACAAATAAACTGCTGGACTGATATATTGGGGTTTGTCTTCACACGCTTAAATGGCTTACCTGGTAAATGGCCCGGCAAAACTGGTTTTGGTGGTTTGGAAGGTGGTGGAAAGGAAATCGGAGACACTTGCGCCGGAGGTGTCCTGAGCAGCAAAGATTTTGGTCTGTCGGGGCTGCGCAGCGGCTGGGTCAGGGTGGCAGAGGGGACGAGGGGTGACGTCATTGCCGTTTTCATCGAGAACCTGAGGAGGGAGCAGCCAGCATCATGCTGAGCCTGTCCCGTGAGGTGAACTCACTTTCATGGACATCAGTCTCTTGATGGTGCGATTCCGCTTCAAGCTCTGTGGTCGTAGCTGAGAGGTTAAGGTGATAGACTAGAAATTTATTTGGTCTCCCCATACAGGTTCAGATGTTGCATTTCCAAAACCCTTAACCACCCCCCTCCCCCAAAAACAAAAGTAAAACTCCAATCTCCAGGGGTGTCAAATAAATAGCTGGTCCTGTGTTTGGACCCCAAACTCTGAATGTCTCAAAGGAGACCATGATAGGATATGTGGACAGAATCATTCCAACGTACCTGAACTCACACTCATACATATGCCAAATAAACATCCTTTCTAGTTCGTATATTTGCGCCCCTATCTTCCCAAAGACACGGCCCTTAGCATGACTTACTTCGTATTGCCCTTACTTCACATAAGTATACACATAATTTGTGTCACTGCATGTTCCCTGTGATGGACTGGCTTCCTGGATGGATTCTCATCACCATGAACAGAGGAATGCCACTGCGATACCTGCACGCCCTGTCCGGTCACTGGAACTGGGCCTTTTTCCAAGAGCCTGCTGTCCCCCGCCAGGCTGAAGCTCTTCCGGCTGCGTGAGGCAGCGGTGCTCCGCGTGTTAACGCGAAGAAGCCCCGATGTGGACCCAGCCATCTTACGTGACGACCTGAGGAGGTACGATTATGTTATTTTAATATGGACATTGCCTTAAGGGGTGTCGAGGAGGAAGCCTAAGTCATAATATCACGCACACACACAGAGGGGCATTTATATTTTCATTATATTCATATATTTTCAAATGTACATTATCATAACTAACCTTTTAGTAAATACAGGGTGATGATAGGCTACAAGTTAACAGCTAGTTAAGAAACGGTTAAAGCAGCTAATAAAGAAATTTGTCAATTTGAAAATAAAAGCAGGCTAGCATAAAAGTCAATTAACTGAGCTACTTAGAGTACTGTGTACAGGTAAGTACTTACGGGGTTACTTTAAGTGTCGCTTTCCTAAGTTTTTCAGTGCCGGTAGACATTTTACTTATTTATCTCGGCAGGAAATAGAGGATTTCCAGATAATGGATTTTAGATTAATTAGCTCGTTCGCAAGATGGCCGGAAGCGATGCGGGTTCGGAAAGTTCCGTGCGCTTGTTTCGCGGTTACTATGGCAACAAGCACCGCCCACAGAGCGGAAGCACGTGCGCGAACTGTAGGTGCGTTTCTTGTGACGCACTTGGGCTCTTTCATTTATTATAACAACGCCGTTTGATAGCAGAAAACGCAGCTTGAAAACTGTTGCGAAGATATATTCCTGACCGATGCTTAATGTGAGAGAGCGACGCACTACGGAATATATAACACTGCGTCGGGAGACTATTTATGAGTTATGTACTGTTTACCCAGTACCTTGTTTTAAAATAATGAAGCAACGATTAAGTTTCACATGTATTGGAGGGACGATAATGATTAACATAAAACAGTCAGATTGGCTAAATATGGTGATTTATTTGCTGCTATCTATTGCATTCTGCTAGTACACACTAGAAGTACTGCAGATCTTAAGAATATGCATATTTTAACCTTTAATTTCTGTTAATTTTACAGTGAGAAAATGGATGGAATAGTATATTCACTTAGGGAACATGCTAAAGGCATATGTATTAGAAGAAGCAAAACTGTGCGCGTAACGTTTACTGCGGGTATGGTTTTTTGCATGCTCAGTTGCAAAATTGGAAACCAACTGCACAGGACGTAAAACAGTAAAAAAATTTTGTTTCGCAAAAAATGTAACTATACGTAAAACAATATGTAAAGTTAGCAGCAGGGATAGTAAGACCCATTGATTCGCATCGTTGAACAGGTGTTGTGCCCTAAACTGCCCCCCTGCCACGGATTGCCTCCCCAGACGTCACCGCCCCATTTAAAAGTTAACGATGCGACTTTCCCGTTTAAAAAAACTGCACCGGATGTAATTTGGGATGAACTCGGGATTCATCATTTTCTAACATATTTGCAAAATTTTTTTATAAAATTTTATTTTTATTTTAGTAGAGGCCCAATGCCTTTATTATTTAGAAATATGACCAATAATTTTGACCAGTAATTGTATATTTGGGCCTAGACTGATCCCCCCCCTTAACTGTCTCTATCTGTACCACCTTGAATTGCTTAACATCATCATATCTTTTGCACTGCATTGTATTGCACAGAATCACATTTTGTTGAATCAAATCGCGTCCAGTCGCGCTGCATCGCAATAGCGGTGAATGACATCACAACGCATTAGCAGTTCTTTCATATATATCTTTCATGTATCGGATCATTGGCAACGAATTGAGATGTGTATCGCATCGGCCTCAGTGATAGAGATGCATATCCCTAGTCTGCAGTATTCAGAACTCCAATAATAATAATAATTATAATAATAATAATACAAAGGACAAAGTAAAAATATCTAAATGAAAGACGTACATTACAGTGAAATGTAAAACTGCCAGAGTCAAAGAAGAATATTAATTCATTCTGCCTCATATCATCTCTCGCTAAACGGCCGAATTATCAATCACAGATTACTAGGAAGGTACCCGCCCTCAGGGGGCCTGCTTGCAAAGTTGCCAAGAGAAACCACCCTTTTTATACCGAGTGCCCCTTTTCATAACAGACGATCACGCAAAATTGGGGTAGGATCGTTATCGTCACTGTTCGTGTAGCAGCGAAAATCTTACAGAGAACCCCCCCTCCCCACGTCTACACATTTTTCGCGCGGGGGTTATTCCACTGCAATTCCCTTGGAGTTCATACGATGAATAAGAGTAAGAAATACCTATGTTGGTCACCAGGTGGCAGCAGCGGAAAGAATTATTTTCTCCATAATGGCGACTTATTTTTTTCAATAGTGACAACTTTGCTTTTTATTAAAGAGAGTGTTTCAGGTCGTCAGACTTTATTGATTTGATCGGACGTAATTATCCACGTCACTAAAAGAAAGACTGAACGGACGCTTAACAATAATCACACACATACACACCTACATACACATGGTTCATTTATGACTACTCTGTATCGCAAAACCTTGACTTTGCCATCGAATTTCCATTAAGTCGAATGTACCATGGAAAATCAATAAGCTTATCTCAGATTATCGTCTCTCTAAATGAATTTTAGTGTCATTTGTTGGGGTAAGCCCATAAATGCATATTATTATCTATCCATCCTTCTTCTGAAAGCGTTCGTCGTATTCAGGGTCGCGAGTTAGCTGGAAATTTCTGTCATTTGTCAGCATACAAAATTATAACGTATTAAAACTATAAAAGTACATAATTGTCTATCTTACTGCTGCATCCCGCCATAACACCGCAATGCTACTACTGACTACTAATTACAAACATGCTCCAGGAGCTCAGACTCAGTGTAACCTGCCTTCAGCTGTTCAGTCTCCTCTTTCCTACCCGACAAGCGCTGTTTCCAAGTCTCATGAGACAAACAAGCGATCTCAACCCTGAAAAGAAGCTCAAAATACGTGCACTCACCCTAACATGCATACAACAGTAACTGAAATACGGAAGACATGATTCTAAAGTGGGGCGGCATGGTGGTGCAGTGGTTAGCACTGTTATCTCACACCTCTGTTCGAGTCTCCACTTGGGTCACGTGTGCGGGGTTTGCATGTTCTCCCCATGTAGTCTTGGGGTTTCCTCCGGGTACTCCGGTTTCCCCCCACAGTCCAAAAACATGCTGAGGCTAATTGGACTTGCTAAAATTGCCCGTATGAATGCATGTGAGAATGAATGGTGTGTGAGTGTGCCCAGCGATGGGCTGGCCCCCCCATCCTGGGTTGTTCCCTGCCTCGTGCATATTGCATCCGGGATAGGCTCCGGACCCCCCGCGACCCAGTAGGATAAGCGGTTTGGAAAATGGATGGATGGATGGATGGATGATTCTAAAATTTTCTGTTTATCACTTTTCATCATTTTTGTGTGACAGTAAATAACTCCTTATGGCTTGTAGCACATTTTAGACAAATCATTGGATACTGAACTTAACGTAAATATCACAGCACAAAGATAATTTTCGAGATGAAAAATTGTGTGATGGATTTGCATAACAAGAATTGTAAATGAATGTTTAACTTCTCATTCAGTATCTGACCAAAAATTTACATTAAGTGACTTAATTTAAGAAATTCTTAAATTAAGTGAGTAACAAAGATCGCTGAAATTAGCCAGCAAGGCAGCTGGTGAACTAATGTGTGAATCAGAGGAAGAATGAGCAACTAGCCTATAAAAAAGCCCGAAAAGCACAGTCTGGATACCGTTCAGATTTCGCCCGCAGTTTTCATCGTGAGGACCTCTGTCGGTGAATAAGTAACGTTGCTTTGGAAAATCAAGAAAAAAATGCTACTGGGGATCATTCCAACCTGCTGCCATCGGACGTCGCAATATTGCCTCCAAACGTGCCGCTTCACACCCACAGCCTTAATCGGATGAAGTCAAGCGAGACCGACGCCCAGCACCCTACCTGACGGGGATGACCGTGGTACAAGAGGATGCCGACAAAATTTGACAACATCATGAATAATTCTGGCCATTTATTGATTTATTATTATCATTATTGTTTATTATTATTACTTAATATGTATTATATGAATACTATGTAATATGCTTTTTTCAGGATTCTATTTGTGTAGCCCGTATTTTTTATTCCCGTCACATTTACTTGTTCGCACGGTGTAGTGTCATTGCATCTTGCTTGTTTTGCAATACATTTATGCTCATCTGTGCTCTATACGTGCTTGCTGCTGTATGCACAAGAGTTTCCCTCTGGTAACAATCAAGTTAATCTAATTTAATCTAATCCAATTTAAAATAGCCTAATTGAACTGCAGCACCCCTTGTGCAAGATATTAATAGCATTTAAGACAAACAACCAGAATGTTTTTAAATAAGTGCATGCTCACTTTGTATCGAATGCTACGTTGACAGTCAAGGAATGAGATATAACCTTCATGACACCAATACTGACGACTGAGGGACACTGGGGAGCTATGACGTCATGAATTAACTGGTAAGGGGCGTTCATCCGGGACTTAGCGTCGGCTCACCACGTGACCCCCTGAATAACAGCAAACATGGCGGAGGTAAGGAGAGAACTGCTAGCAGGCTAGCTAGCTAACTCAACGTTTTTACCAATAGTCTGCTGTACACAAAAATGAGTTCAGGGGACGGGAAATATCCGTGATGTAATTTTATAAATCTTCGCGTTCACCTTAGTGTGTTTTAATTACGACTTAAACTTTTCCATACGTTGCATTTTATCTGTAAGCCATTCTTAAACTTAAATGAGCCATCTGTGCAGATTGCTAACTAGCTAAATGCCACTATCGTCACGTTGTTTATTGTATTTAAAAATTAATTGCGGGGGGGTTTTGATTATTTTATGTTGAATGTGATAGTCACCAGACAAATCTTGCTCAATTTTCCGCTTTTTAGTACTTTGAAGGGATTGCTTTTGGAGGCTAACGTTAGGTAGTCGAATTTAGGCGCGCTTTTTGAGTTTAAGTCCTACTTTTTTATCAACTTGGCCCGCTGTGGTTTCACGGTGTTCAGAGTACGCGATTCTTTCGGTGTACGAGTAGTATTATATATTTTAACATTTCCGTCGTATGTATGACGAATCTAATTGATTTCTGTGTCGCAGAACTGTGTAATCTGCGATATGGGCTCCCATCATAACTGTACTGGGCTTGATGTCGCTTAATAATCACCATCTTAAGCGCAAAATGAAATTAAATTGGTTTGGGTGAATTTGTATTATAACTTTACGAAGGATACACTGCTTTATAAAGGCGCTTAAACATTTGGATGTAGATTCAGGTTTCTAGCAATACTAATAGTAGCCTTATATACGTAGCAAGTTATTTACGGACTGTTATGTGATTCATTGCAAGAGGTCTTGATCAAAGGGCGATTCGTGTCCATTTCAGTGGAATTGTCATTTTTTGCCTACATGTATTTTGAAATTTGTTTTTAAAACTATTGATGATATTTATTAAAATTTTGACGTCTGGCAATGAAACGTTAACTTTACAAAAATATTACAAGTGCGGCAACAATAGTTTTGTACAATATACGAAAAATATAATTGTAAAAAGAACTAAACTCCCTTGTCTCTCGATTTTGTTGGCCAAAGATGTCTATACTGTTTTTCTAAAAACAATCCTCAATGTCAGAAATAAATCTTGAACACATTTGTAAACGTTTAATTTTTTATTTACTAAAGGGATTGAAACATTAGAGCTCATGGGACTAGATAAGTGAACCTTTTAAAGAGCAAAGCCTTGGGGTGTGAATTAACTGAAGATGAACTTGCACTCTTATGGAGAGAAACTGAGCTATTAAATGAACATCATTATATAAGATGGTTTAATTAATTCAGACCCAAATTATTGTGTTTTGATGATGGTTTCAAAGGATACTCGGGACAGACTATGAAACGCTTGTTCAAAGGCATTGCTGAACAACGTGCATTTTGCTCTCGTTACTATACATAATTCCTTGCTTTATTTTTTAAATGAATGGCATTTTATTTTTCTTTCAGCCCTCCTTTGGGAGTTCAAGCCCAGCAGGTAAAAATAAGCTTAATTATTTACAGTTTTTCCGTTTTATGGCGCAAAGTGTATTCTCCTGATGTGCAACGGCTGTGCAGCTATAGTATGCTGTCCTGTTTATCAGGAGGTTCTGCTGCCTCAGATGACCAAGAGTTTGATCCCACCGCGGAGATGCTTGTCCATGACTTTGACGATGAAAGGACCTTGGATGAAGAGGAGATGCTGGAAGAAGAAACCAATATTAGCACTGAAATTGATGACCTTGCCCGTGTGAGTAGCGTGTTGCTGCATGTTGAGGTTTGAAATAGCCAGAGATGCACATAACTTGTACGCAAGAATTTACCATTCATTTTAACCATTATATAAAAAGTGCTCATTAGCCACTAAAAGGTTAAAATGCATGGTCATTTCTTATAATAGCAGTGCAGATGTGTGCATTTGCTCTGTTACAGCATGAAATTGCTGCACATTTTATTTCATCTGCCAGATGCGTTCTTGCGTACCAGTTACATGCATCCATAGGAATAGCACAATTTTTCTAATCACACTAGGTTTAATGGCTCGGTCAGGCTTGGGAGTCTTGGTATATTAATTTAGGTGTTTTGAGTCGTGTTAAAAGTCATTAGTTTTTCGGGTTAGTTTAGCATATACCAATCAGCTATTGGATGTGAGTCTGCAGTCTTCTGATTGGCAGTTGTGATGGAAATGTGCTTCTCTTGAACCACAGGAGGGTGAAATGCCAATACAGGAGCTATTGAACATGTACGGATATGGGAGCGGCGGGTCGCCTGAGGTGGCCGAGGAAGAGGATGATGAGAGGGAGGAGGAAGCAGAGGAGTACGCGGATGACGTGACGGACGAGAACAGCAGGAGCACGGGGGACCTGAACCGGCTCTCGGTCGGTATTCTGGCACCTTGAGCCCTCAGGGCGTTTAAAGCCAGATGATGTGGTACTTCTAACCGTGCGGGTTTGGTCTGTGCAGGGTGAGCGGGCAAAGGACATGTCGGTCCAAGAGGACGAGATCCAGTCCTCGAATGGCGAACGGACCCCATTTGTCTCCTCGCATGCGGAGCTGATCCGTCCACGGAGGTGCAAGTACTTCGAAAGTATGTGACTATTCCCCACGGGACTCTTGTGGGAGGTGGTGGGTCCAGTCAGTCTGATAGCGCAGCTATTTGTGTGGAAGTGCACATTGGAGTGCTTGCATGTTCTGATGAATTAAAACATAGCAAAGGCGTGTAGATGCGGTGACGCAATTTGTAGTCGGCGATGCGATAAATTTGCATCCACATGAAAAATGCGTCGCTCGATGCTTTCTTTCGCGTTGCATAAATGCAGCATAATTATCGGCACATGCACTGACTGTGAAACATTGTCACTTCAGGCAATGAAGACGAATCGGAGGATGACGAAGATTACGTTCCCTCTGAGGACTGGAAAAAGGTACGTTTTGTTAAGAAGCTGACATTTTTTAAATGATGTCCTCAGGGGATGTGTGTGGAAAATGGTTTGAAATGCTGTGTCTCTCAGGAGATCATGGTGGGATCCATGTACCAGGCTGAAACACCTTCTGGGCTTTGCAAATATAGAGACAATGAGAAAGGTGAGGTCCGGAGTAGACCAGGAAATTCCCCTGGGTGCTTCTTAACCGTGGTCTGTTCTCCTTGCCGGTCGATGTGTCAACATCATTTTCTTTCCACAGTTTACGAAAATGAAGATCAGCTGCTTTGGGACCCACAGTCCCTCCCTGAGAA
The DNA here is from genome assembly GCF_023856365.1 of Brienomyrus brachyistius. Classification (NCBI taxonomy): domain Eukaryota; kingdom Metazoa; phylum Chordata; class Actinopteri; order Osteoglossiformes; family Mormyridae; genus Brienomyrus; species Brienomyrus brachyistius. The sequence goes on along the minus strand of NC_064547.1, from coordinate 16,969,994 downwards.
CAAAGTGGTGGAGTTTCTCGCAGAAGCCTCCAAGCGTACAGGCGAGGAGAAAGGAGTGGACGCCATTCCGGAAGGATCTCACATCAAGGACAACGAGCAGGTGCATTCAGGAGTGTTACTTTGATGTGGATGCCCCTGATGGAGTGGGGAGGCAAATAGGAATTTTGTTTTGAGCCAAATAATGTATCAGCAAAGTGCAGATTCACTGGTAAGCGATGTTAGAGCAGGAAAAAAAACATGATTTATAACATCGCAAATGTTTTACTCAAAAAATCTGATGCAAATATCGTAAAGAGTATATATTGGAAAATGAAATGTGTGGATCTTTTTCTAATCTGCAGACTGAAGTATTCAGTGTTTAATCATACAGTCTTTTCCAGAGAATTGTTGACCAGGATCCTTTCTCAGTTTTGTGTTATTAAAGCTGCCTGTTCCCAAGCTGCTGCTTGAGCTCTCACTCACCTTGGACACTCTTCCTTTCAGGCCCTTTATGAACTGGTGAAATGCAATTTTGATACAGATGAAGCCTTAAGGCAACTGCGGTTCAGCGTAAAAGCTGCCAGAGGTGAGTTACTGTTCTGCATTTTCATTTAATTTCTTTCCATTTTTGAACACCGGTGTTAACTGTGGGTGCTTTTCCACTGTACCGGGTTTTGGTACTTTCCTGTTTCCACTCGCGTCCAGTAGAGTACCGGTACCAAAAGTGCCATTACGTTACGGCAAAGTACCAAACCAGCTGGGGTAGTTCTCTGGTACTTTGATACTTTAGGGTGGGAATTGCAAACATGTTCGTTGTCGATTGGTTATCCGAATAGCCTGCCTCTGAAACACAATACAGCTGCCATCTTTAAAAAAAGTTACAAACTCAGAAAACAACAGTAAACAAAGTAAAAAAAAAAAAAAAATTATAATAATCTTTGTGGGGACAAATGAAGAGGCTGAAGCTTTAATTGAGATCTGGTTAGAAGAAGCTCATGATCTGGATGGCATGACAAGTAAAAAGTATTTGCTATAATGTACTAGGGCTGCATGATATTGAGGAAAAAATTCAAATATTGCCATGTGAAGCAAAAAAAGCCGTTCAAAATAAATGTCACTCAAACTAGTCTAGGAGTGATTTAAGCGGCAAGAATGAAAATGATTATGAGTGTATGGGAAAGCACATGCAGCAGTCATGCAGAAGCAGGAACGATACAATTTAAATTGATTGTTGAAATAGATGTGCAATAGATGACCTTGAAAAGAAAGACTCGTTGAAATTTTAATGCTTGCTAAATTTTGTTTGTACACGGACGTAACGTATGATAGAGTGAAAATGTTTTGGTGAAACTTAAATCCTCCTGTGCTGTAATACCCAGGGAGTACAGAGGCACGAAAAAGTCTGATCTCAGCCCAGCTGACTATGAAGGTCCTTGTGCATAACATACAATATTAGAATTAATATTGCACATCGCCCAGCCCTCTAATATACTATAGTCATTTTTCAAATTCAGTATAAAATAGACCACCTCACGTTGTGATTTAGTTTAGTGCCAGTATCAGTTTTTACATCAGTGGAAAACCTTGAAGTACCGTACCTTTTAGAAGTACTGAAAGTACGACAGCTGGTGCAGTGGAAAAGTGCCCTTAATTACATGGTACTGTGTATGTTGAGCAGTTTTGCTGCTTGGGTTGCTGACATCAGTAGTTTAGCTGGCCCTTTTCTCTAAGGGGACTTAGGATTGTACGGCTGGAGGGTTTGCTCTAGGAGTTTGAGTGCTGCTACAGGTTTCCTTACGGAACTTGACCCAGTGACCCTCAGCCTTTGCCTTTAACCATCAGAATTGTCCTTAAAAATGACCCATCTAGGCCTTCAAAGGTTTAACATGTTCCTCTACTGCAGAAGAACTGTCAGTTTGGACTGAGGAAGAGTGTCGGAATTTTGAACAAGGATTAAGAGCTTACGGGAAGGATTTTCATTTAATACAAGCAAACAAGGTAGGGGGAGTTTTTCTTTGATTTGATGAAAAATTTGAAAATATGTACCAAACTATAACTTCTAACAGCTGAGCAGTTTGTTCCTTCACTGAGCTTTAGGTAAAGTTTGAGGGTTTCTGTACTCCTGATCCATTCTGTTCAACTGATTTTTATTTTTTAAATCGCTAGTCAGTTTCTGTACATGAAGTAAGAAATTTATGTCTCTGAAATGCCTGCGTTCGAATTTCATAGTCTATGCTTAAATTGCTGATTGTTAGATTAAAGCCACACTTAATTTTAAGCTACATTGGATTGTTTTCTTGAAATTTGTAGCTAGCAAACTGTGTCTGGAGTCTGATGTTTGACAGCTTGAATAGATGAAAAAACCTGTAATTTAATCATTGAAACAGTGATTAGATGTCAGCCCTTTCGTACCCACAGTGAGTTGTTGGACAGTTGTTTGCTGCCCTCAGTAACTGCTGCACTCAATAAAGTCAAGTATTAATACTGTTTTCATTTAGCTTTTAATAATAATTTTAAATTTATTGAACTGTTTTGTTAACATTTTTTTGTAAAGTGTGGATTATGTTAATTTGTAAATTGCTTAATTTTCTAACTGAATCATATGAAGATATCTGTGCAATGTAATGCCTGTACTGTTGCTGTTGTCTTCTGTTTTTTTGTAGATATGTAATGCAACAAATTGCATTTTTTTAGGTGAGAACTAGGTCTGTTGGAGAATGTGTGGCCTTTTATTACATGTGGAAGAAATCTGAGCGTTATGATTTCTTTGCACAGCAAACCAGAATTGGCAAAAGGAAATACAATCTTCACCCAGGTGTTACGTAAGTAGCTGTATTTGATGACAAAAAAAAAACGTGTTAGGAGCGTTCCATCATTTTTCCATTGAATAATTAGACTGTTGTTTTTTTAATGACTTAAGGCTGGAAGTGGTTCTGTTGTTAATCATTTAATAGTGTAGGAATCGTGATTTTTGTGGGATTAGAGGGGAAAAAGCAACCTTTCGTAGCTGCTATTGAATGCCAAGGTATTCTTTACTATAAAAAGTGTTTTTTTAAGCAGCCTTTTTAAAACTACAGTACATTGTACTGCTGTTTTGTGAAATAAACTTCATATATCAGTTTATGTACCAGAAAAAAATCTCCATTGTTTGCCCGAGAAGAATGTGTTTTGTTTGACTAATCATGGCATTGTACCTTTTTATTTTAACCTATGCAATCTAAATATAAGATTGTGCTACCTTAATAGCCCCACGACTAAAGATGTAGCCCTTTGTGATAGATAAGCCTCCGTGCTTTATAAGCAGCTAAGTAGAGAGGTTGCGGTGCTTTGTGGGACGTGACGACTCCCCCTGCTGTTCGCAGGGATTACATGGAGCGGCTGCTGGACGAGACCGAGAGCACGGCTTCCAGTTACGCCGCCTCTCCCCCTCAGACCTCGTCCACCTCGGACCGAGACGACAGCTGCTTCCAGAACGGTCCGTCAGAGAGTCCCTTAGGGCCGGACCACCGACAAATATCCACGCCGTGGGTCTAACTGTTTTTTTATTTGTCCTGGTCGTAGGTACGAGTCATGAGACTGGAGATGACCGGAGCGGCGGCCCAGACGGGGTCAGGGACGAGGAGGCGCAGAAGAACGGCCCCACTCACGGCCAAGAACATTGCTCCTCGGACAAAGACACCAACGGCTGCTGCAGCGAGGACTCTCAGAACCACAGCAAATCTGGGTTTGAGGAGAACCACCGTGCCGGTTCCTATGAGGATGCTGGGCCTGAGAACCCTGTCAAAAAACGCAGGACGGACAGCAGCTCCCAGGGGGGCCCTGATCCCAACATGAGCAAGGCTGAGGATCACTGATGCTTCTGCACAGGGTGCCCTCTAGGGGCAGGAGTTTGACAGAGCCTCCTGCATGCCAGGGGTTCACCAGCAAATTTGGGAAGACTGTATGCAACCTCTGCAGTCTTTTGTATTCCAAAGTACAAATCCTTACAAATTAGGAAGATTTTTTTTCTCCTTCCTCCTCACTCCTTTTAAGGGACCTTTCAGAAATTTAAAGAAGTGCGTTTGTATTACAGATCGTCGACTGATATTTTTTTATGCAAGAGATATTTATATATTTTGATTAACGGTGGAAGTTTCAGTCTTTCAGGAGCAGGTGAGTGTTTTGACAACAGTTGTAACTTGCAGTAAGCAAGGGGAACCTGAGCTTTATAAGCACACGATATTGCACTTTCATTTAGTTTTGTACAAGACTGTCTTTGCACCATGAGTACATCATTAAATCAAATAAAACTGACTTTGAAGCCTTACACACATCCACTCGTTTCAGTAGGGAAAAAATTAACCAATGGGTTTATTTGCTAATGACATCAGTGATGTCCTGTATAGTACGTGTGTTATGGGGGCAGATTGATTCATATTTCCCGATACTTAGTGTTTTTTTTTTTTTAAACTATGTATTCTTTCATATATCAAGGTAGATTTTTCTGATCTTATATGGTTTTTACTTTTATGTAGTTCCTTTTTTTTAAGCTGCAGACTAGCATTTCCATGTCTTAAAACAGATGTTTAAATGTTTTATAGAGTTTTTCTCTTTATCTTTTTTTTTTGGTGAGCATTTTGGACTGAACCTTGAGCAACCACCTAACTGCATAAATTGACTGCAATCTTCATGAAGAAAGTGACTCGGTGCGATTTTGTTTAGTATCTGTAATCATAGAACTTAATATTCAATGTAGAACTATTTGTTTTTAACTGAATTAAGAACTGCCTCACGTGGATGTTTGGGGGGGTTTAATGGCTTTATCCAAAGCGTTTTTTTGTCTGCTTGATGTTTTGTTAATGAACAGGCCAGTCTTATGTGGTAAAGTTTTCCTTTCGAACCTTTAAAGTTCTGACTGGGCGAAGAGTTGTATCATTTTCTTAGCTATTGAAAAAAAATCAGTTTGTGTGTTTAGGTATTGTTCTTGAGTGTAACTTACTGATAATCAAGTTTGTTGATATTGTACCGTTTACCACTAGCAAAACCTGCCGGACCACCAGATCACCCTGATGTATTGTAACATAGTACTAGTTAGCTTTCAGTCACCAGTCATCCAGTGTGTCAGACTAGTCTGCTGCAATTTAAAACCAAAATGGAAAAAAAAAATAGCTCGACCCCCCCCCCCCCTGCCCCCCCCCCCCCCCAGGTGGCTGAAGTAAATATGGGTGCATTGGATTGAGTAAATTGCCCTTTGAAGGTGAGTACATAAAAATGTATAAATATTGCCCCTTACTGCATTGAGAATCCTTGAGCAAACACCGTTTCTTAGGTCACACAGTCACAAAACAAACCATTTTACCGCCAGATGTTCAACACGTTGATCATCACTGTTTTGTTCTCATCCCATGTTCTTGAATATTTATATTATCCTTTTGTAATTACTAAAGAATAAAATGGAACCTAATTCTTTACAGCCTGTGTTTTCCTTTGATCTCTCTCCAGCTCTTTTGATCTGACGGCGTAGGCAGAAGGCTGGTGGCGGTTTTGTGCGTTTTCTCTTTTTTTTTCTTATTTTTTTGATTACCATGTTGTCTTCTGCTAACCTAGTTTTTAGTTCCTGCCTGTCCTACATAGATCTGGCTGCAGTTCCAGTAGATGATTTCATTAGTGATGTTTTTGGCAGTCGGATGCCCTTTGACTGAATCGCTTGTTTTTTTTTTTAATTTAAATGTCCTGCTTCCTGTGTTTGAATGGTGTTCAGCAGATATAGTTTGATTTTGACTAGGAGCTGCTTCATGTTTTTTTCCTTCTCGGCTGATTTGGTCTTGGTTGGTTTCTTTCTGAAGTTTTGTTTCATTTCCTTCTAGACTTATTCACCTCTAGCCTTTCCCTGATGGGTCTTAATCTCCATGTTCATGTTTACACTGTCGGTGTCTTTTAAAGAGGATGGGAGATTGAGCTGCTGTGTACAGAAAGTTCTTCTTATGAACCTTTTGTTTTGTGGATAAGGGGTTTAGGAAATAGTCACTGTACTCTGCTATGCCATATGCTCTTTATTCACAGTGCTTGCCTGTGTTTTTAGGTGACTATCTTGTGCTGTGGAAGGCCTTTAGAGCTGTGGGATGAAGGACATCGTTCTACCGATGTTCGTTAATTCCTAATCCTAACTAGTGTTGGGCAATATAATGGCAATTTTTCTTAATCAGTTGCAATTGTATTCACAATAAGCGTTTCAGAGTTGCAGCAAGAATCACGATGCAGCACCTCTCAATTGAGCTTTTCTAACGAGTTTACTCAGTAACTCCGTATAAAAACAAACTTTATATGCCATCAGACTGTTAAAAATATTTCACTTGTGTCAATACACGGTCCATAGACAGACCGGCTACATTGTTGAATAAACTTTTTTTCTTTTATCTATTGTTTTTATTCATTAAACTGAGTTCAGAAGTACAGTTAATTTGTATTTAACTTTAGTATTAAAAATAAAGTACTTTTCCTACTTAATTTAGTACAGTATTTTACTTGGTTGATAAGTGAAAAGCAAGTCTGAATCCGCCATTTAAAGTGATGTGTGGCAATTTCTTATAAATGCATAATTTATTAAAATACTTTTCAATACGGTCTAATTTGGTTGATTTGTAACAAAGCAAACGAAATCATGACCTCTATTGTGGATTGTGATTCTAACCAAAGATACTGTAATATGACATCTTGGTCATGCTGCCCACCACTAACCCTAACCCTAACTTAACAGCTTTGATGCCTGAAATGTGTGTACAAATCCAGTTACACAAATGCTGAATTGCTTTCTCACTGACAGCAAAAAATATTGGTCACTACCTACCAAATAAATAAAGCTAACAGGTCACTAAGTGTCCTGTTTAGGCAAAATGTTCCTTTTTTACTTGGTTGTCACTAGCATCTTTAAGGTGTGTAACAGCAGTGTGAGGAAAGTCAATGCAGTGTTATAAGATGCTTTTTTCAATGTCTGAGTACCCCTGCAGTACTACAAGTGCCACGGTGACGTTGGCTGGAAATCGGTGTAGTTTATACAGTCTGTGTGCGTCGTTCTTATTGTTTACTGCCTGCCCTACATAGATCTGGCTGCATCTCCAGCTGATAATTGCATGAATGTGGTGGTTTGTGTTTTCTGTTACACTTCGATTGCATTTGATGATGGTTAGTGCTTTGCGTAAATGTGGTGGTTTGTGTTTTCGGCTATACTGCGACCGTATCTGATTTTTAGTGGTCTTTTAACTTAAAATGTTTGGGCGCCTGTTTTGGAGCAGCGTTCAATGGTTTTAGTTTGCTTTTGACCATGTTGTCCTTCATAGTTTCTTGTAGGCTGATTTGGTGTTATGATTTGTCATTCGGTTTCTGTCTGATGGTTTGCATTTCCTGCTTACTCAGCTTTTCATCCTTTCATCCCTAATGGCTCTTAATCCTACTGCACGTTCTGCCTGTGTGTTTCAGCCGGGGAATAGTGTGTCACGGCCTGTGGAAGACCTCTGGTTAGACCATTGGGATGAAGGGCACGCTTCTGATGTATTCCGTAATTTGTTCAAGATTGTTCTTCACTTGGTAACTGGGTTCCCGTGATAGTTTTTTTGGCAAGGAAACGTGTGTAAAGTTTCTTTAAATGAATCCTAACCCTACTTCCCTACTTCCGAAACTAGTCACAACCCTAACTGCACCACTAACCAAAGACTAACCTGATCTCAATTCTAACCCTAACCTTACTAACCTTAATCCCAACTTGAACACTAACCATAGTCACAGACTAACCCTTATACCAAGTCCTAACTCTATTTACAAACTAATCCTTAACCGTAACCCCAATGCAAGCCTATACCTGGGGTCTGTACTACGAAACAGGGTTACTGACTTATCCAGGTAACTTCGCGGTTAACCGAGACTGCCGGAGTCCGCTGGCGTACCTGCACCATATTCTCCATGGAAGGTACAGATTCTCATCTGAGGGAATTCCTCATGTGTTGGATGCATTTGTGGTTTTCCCTGGTCATTTAAGTGCTCTGCGGAATAAAGAAGGGTCTCATGCAATCGCAGGTAAATCGCAGCGTTAAAGTATTTTCATTGGGTCATTGCTTTTACTGAACACAGTTTCTCATAGGATTCCCATGGGTCACAGGAATCATCGATTGCACACACGTCCCAATTAGTGCACCCCTGGGAGAGCATGAGGGCGATTATGTGAATCGCAAATCTTTTCACAGCATCAATGTACAGGTATTTTCCTCATAATGTGCTTTTACTGTAGATGTGATTTATGGGCTAGTGACTACGCGTCTACCTTAGGTTCACCTTCTCTTTACTTACTGGAGTCACATAAAGTGGTGATTTGGAATTTGCTAGCTGCTTCTGTAACATATTTCTTATGACTGATCTATTTTGGTAGTATTGCACTTTAAGGATAAATTTCACAGGTTCCTAGTCATTTTCTCACTACACATATGCTTCTGTTTTGTCTTGTAAATCATTTGTTTGTTAAACAGTGGCTCACCTTCTATTAAGTGTCATGAACAGACACCTTTATCTTAGTGGTAAAACACTGAAACACACTATTAAGCGGAGGTTAGATACAGCAAATCTTTCATAATGAGCAGAAATATAATTACATCACCCCTCCACTTGACATGATGCTTTATATCCCATCTCGACTTGCTGCCACGTTCGCTTTCCACTCCTATTGCATTCGAAATCGGATCAGTTAAGTTATTGTTAACATTAGGTTTACAGTATAAGTAACATCACAGTAATGAACCTTTAGGGCACATTACATTACTTAACAGCAACAATAGGCTTCTGAATTGTCGCATCTGTGATGCTCTGTATTTATTAACAGTATTTCAATTCTTTTCAGGCAAGATTTTTACTAAAACCTTGCATTATGCATTTAGCATACTCAAGGGAGTTCACGAGATGTTTTTACGAACTGAAATAAGTTTGTTTTATTTTTATTTTCTTCAGCAAATAAACTTCTGTGTAACGCTCTGAACTACAGAAGGAGCCAGCGCCCCTACATTGCAACATTTTATCGCAGCAAGCCAGGTCCTTCAAAGGATTTATTCTTAAACTGAAACTACACTGTATAGTCAAAAAATTCAACATTTCAATTTGTCAGCAAATAGTTAGGAGCCAATGACTGGATCATCATTACAGCTCAGCAATGTTATACAGCAGCAAAGTGAAGTTAGCTGAGTACCTGAATCTACTGACTGGCCAGGTTACACCTCCATCCGTCATCAGTGTATTTCCTTCTTCCCTGTTGGAATGGGCATATTCCAGGACAAGGATGCCAAGATTCATTGGGTTCGAATTGTCAAGGAGTGATTCAGGGAGCGTGAGGAATCATTTTCACGCATGACCTGGTCACCACAGAGTTGTGACCTTAACCTCACTGAAGGTCTTTGGGATGTGCTGAAGGAGGTTCTATGGAGGTTCAACTCACTCATCAATACAGGATCTCGGTGAGAACTGAATGCAAATGTGGATGAAAATAAAAGGTGAGATGTTGCATAAGCCTGTGGAAACAATGGCATGACCAATGTGCACCATAGTCAAAGCTAACACTGGTCCAACGAGAAATTCAAATGGCCGGGCAGTGTATAGCACATGAAAACTAAATAGGTATACATCTCTATAATCCGACACCCTAAACTTAAGTCTGTGCTACTTTTTTCCCTGACTAATGAATGACTGAGGTGTGCTTGCATCACAGAACAGACTGTGTGGTTTCACATTTCGAGTGGTACCCAAACCCCATCCATAGATACAACCTCTGATGACCAGCATGTGTGCAGAGCTCCTCTTACACAAATAAATGCCAAACTGATTCCTCACTGTTAGCAAAAAAACTCACAGTAAGAATTTCCTCCCTGAAAGTGATTAGGCTAACAGAACGCGTTCTGTCCTGATTAGGAGGACGATAAGACCGCTCTCCTCTTTAGGTAAGAAAGGTTTCTTTTTCACTTTGTTATAACTAGCATCTTTAAAAAAAAGTGCAATATAGAAGTGTTATAAAAGTTAGCGTCGTATTGAAAATTGTTTTTATTTTTTCATGCCTTGATACCCTTGCTCTGATATAAGCGGCATGGTGATGTTGGTTAATGTGAATTATGAACCATCTTCTTGTGTAGTTGCTGCATTTCCGATGTGTCTGGCTTCAAATACACTTTATCACTTGTCTGAAAGGAGTAATGTACAAGGAGACCGTAGCTCACTGGATTTCCATCCATCTCGCACGCACAATCTGGCAACGCCTCGCAGGGCACCCTCACATGCAGAATCTGGCAACGCCTCGCAGGGCACCCTCACATGCACAATCTGGCAACCCCTCGCAGGGCACCCTCGCATGCACAATCTGGCAACCCCTCGCAGGGCACCCTCACACGCACAATCTGGCAACCTCTCGCAGGGCACCCTCACACGCACAATCTGGCAACTCCTCGCAGGGCACCCTCGCATGCACAATCTGGCAACGCCTCACAGGGAACCCTCACACGCACAATCTGGCAACCCTCACAGGGCACCCTCACACGCACAATCTGGCAACCCCTCGCAGGGCACCCTCACACGCACAATCTGGCAACTCGGCATGCTTTTGGTCTGTGAAGGAGACCCCAGAACAACGCAAGGAGAACATGCACACAGATGGAGTCAGGGAAGAGACTCAAAGATGCCGCTGCAGTTGACGAAAGAAAACAACACAGACACTACCAGCGTGGGACTTTTACTTTGACACCCTGGGACACATCCGTGGAAATACCCACTGAAAGAACCGCGTTTGGCTGGAGGCGGCAGTATCCCAAGCCGCGCCCAGCGCTGCGGCTTAAATGGCGGGGTTTCCAGCAACGCGGGTCGCTATCGGCACGATAACTGATATCTGATCTGGAGGCAACCTATATATAGTGCGAAAAAGCTGATATTGTATCAGGAGCTGAAAATGAACGGTAAACGTGTCCACGTGATTCTCAGTGGCTTTTGAGACATTATGGTTAAGCTAAGTCTTAAGTCTTTGAACTTCCCCAGCCAACACTCATTTTTCCAAAAACAATGACTGGTTGGCGTAAGAGCACGTCAGCGCAGAGATGAAAGAATCTACAAAGGAAGGACCGAAAACGTATATAGAGGCCTATGTGAAATTTTTGAGTCTTTGTAAGGTAATATTCTCTATTCTACAGGGTGCTTTCTAGCAAAATAAACAGATATCCACTTTCTATTTTAGGATGCCGGTTCATGACAGGGAACGTACACGATCAAACCCACACGTGGTCACATACTGCGGGCGATTCATTGGCAGTCGGTATCCTCATGTTGTTACACATGGTGATCAGACTTACACAGAACAGAGAGAACATGCAGACTCCACACAAAGCAGATGAGGGGTCTGACCCCACAACCTTTGAGGTGTGAATTGGTGCCACCTATGAACAAATATATTATTTATTATAAGAAATGTATTTAGAAATATTTTTAAAGCCTGGTTTGCATTGTGATGGCAAACTGAGCGGCACGATCTGAGCTGGTTGCAGAACAGAAATGAATATCATACACAGTGCCCCCCCCCTTGACTAAATTTAATGCTGTCAACCCCCCTGAATATGGAAGGAGGAGCATGACAGGTATGTACTGGAAGGATGTGGGACTTGCTAAATTGAGGTCACAAAACCACAGTGTTAACAGTTTGGTGGCTGAACTTCTTTGATATGTTCATTATTTTCATACTTGATATAATCTTGCCTCACAGCAAGAAGGTCCTGGGTTCGGTCCCAGGTCCTTTCTGTGTGGAGCTCGCACGCTCTCCCCGTGTTTGTGTGGGTTTTCGCCAGAGGCTCCGATTTCCTCCCGCGGTCCAGAAGTGTACAGGATAGGTTGACTGGTGAGTCTAAATTGGCCCTGTGAGAGTGTGTGTGTGTGTGTGTGTGTGTGTGTGTGTGCGCGCCCTGCGGTGTGCTGGCACCTGCCCAGGGTTGGCTCCTGCCTGTGCCAATCGTTCCCAGGATAGGCTCCAGTCCCCCCACCCCACGACCCCAGTTGGGATTAAGCAGTTTCAGAAATGGATGGATGGATGGATGGATATAGTCAGCTGAAATGTAAGCTGCCTTTTTGCCTGGTTGGTCACTGGCTTTGGTAAATGAAAGTAAAATAGTAACGTAAATAGCTATTCAGCAATTTCCAATGATAGATGGCCACTGTTCCTGGTCAGAACCTGTTCCGGGTAGCGCAGGACACGAAGCTGGCATCCTCCATGGGTAGCGTGCTAGTCCATTGCAGGGTCGACACCAATTAGTCTCACTGCGGGAAGAGACCTCAGCACCGTGAGAACAAACTTCACCCCCCATCCCTGGAGAAGAGAGACCCCCAAGCTACCTACATCTGTAACCATGGAGATAAAATCTAAAAACTAAAAAGTAAACATTACAACTTAATAAGATCCATCCATCCATCCAAACCGCTTATCCTACTGGGTCGCGGGGAGTCCTCAGCCTGTCCCGGAAGCAATGGGTACGAGGCATTAAACAAGATACTAACATAAAAACAAAAATGTGGATGTTCGTATGTATTTCATCAGCCTAAAAAATACGTCCGATAACTGTAACATTTTGTCGATGTTTTCCGGTGTCTTACGATCGAGATCGTATCTTTCATGCAAGTCTGAAAGGGTGAAATCTAAAATCCATATTTGTATGAACTTTCATCCAGTGGCATTTATTTTGCAGATTTTTGCTGCTTTTAACTGAAGTCAGGCATCGCAGATTTGGCCACATCAAAGCACGTAGGTTACGGCTGCATGTGCCGCCTCAGTTTTTCCGAGCACAGGAAGCCGAAAGAGGTGAAGGAAAAAGTCAAAAATCATTACAAAAAATATATAGCGGGTAATATAAAGAAAATACTTTAATTATTGCAGACACCTCAAAAATGTAAATTGTATGTAATCTTACTGTCCTAAAAATTGGATAAAAGAGAGAAGTTTGTGTTGTGGTGTGTGGTAACTTCTGCTGTATTTGGGTTTAAAAAAATTATTTGAAAACATTACATATTTCTTATGTTAAGAGCTCTGAAATTATTTTAATGACGAAGTTATATATTTCTGATGTTCCATCCATCTGCTTATAGGCCCAGAAGCTCAGCACAGATATACGCCAGACCCTCCACCACCGGGCCCATACGCTTCCAACCATTTCGAGGTATGACCTCCTCGACTGCGTGTCTTTGGAGGGAAGCACCTGCAAACTCCATACAAACAGAGGAAGAATCCAAAGCCCAGACCCTGCAGGTGTGAGCCAATGGCATTACCCACCGAGACATTGTTGCTTTTTACAGATGTAAAAAGTTTAACAGCTGCATATGTCAGATATGCCTAGTATGCAAAACAGGCTTCTCAAGCATTCATGGACCCAACTGACGGACTGTGTAAACCTAAAGATAATGACCTCGATACAGTACGAGTATTTGTAATAATAATCATCATCATCATCATTATTATTATTGCCACGGGTGACATTGTGGTGCCCTGCTGCCTCACACCTCTGGGTCCAGGGTTTAACTCCTTGCTCCTGGCCACACGTATGTGGAACTTGCATGTTCTCCCTGTGATCTTCTGGGGTTTCCAGTGGGTACTCTGGTCCCCCCCCATAGTTACCAAATTGCCCCTAGTGGTGTGAGTGTGCCCTGTGATGGGTTGGTGCTCCCTCCTGGGTGCCTGTAGCCTACAGGATAGGGTTGGGACCCCATCCTGTAGCCTACAGGATAGGGTTGGGACCCCCGCACAACCCTGACTAGGGCAAGTGGTTTCAGAAAATGGATGGATTTTTATTTGTGTAGCACCCTTTATATATGAAATGCAGCTCAAATTGCTTTACATATTGGATAAAAAATTAAGACCAAGCAAAGTGGCTGTACAGAATACTAAATTAGAGATGTTTAAAAGATGCCCAGTGTTGTACCCTATTGCAACATAATTCTGAATATGGTAATGGAGGCTTCATACTTCAACTTACTATGATCATTTTCTACCACAAAATATTGTTGTCTTTTGGTTAAAACAATATGTAATTATAACTAGTATGTTGGATTCAGGAAAGGAGAGGTCTGCAACTTAACCATTTTTTATCTCGGATGTGAGGTAGACGCTTAGTAGTGGGTCAGTGGCTTAAAGGTGAATGACAGAGCTGTTTAACATCCCTCGCCTCATGCATGAAGCCTGAGATGTCTGTGGGTTTGTGGTCTTTCACATTTATACACTGTTTTCTCTGAGCGTTTCAGAGGGTTAAGCTACACTACTGTTCCCAAGTGAGTCCTTGGGGATCCCCGGTCAGTCCAGGTTTTTGCTCCCTCGAAACGTGGACCACCTGGGGATCCCCGTGCATTGGGTGGAGAAACATGGAGGTGCAGGAGCACACATTGTTACCACCGCATTGGTTCTCATAGGATGCTGGCTTAGGGACGCAAACATGTCATGTTATGTCAACCTTTGGCTCACACCTTTAACCACCAACCACCAACGAAGATAACACGTATAGCTCTCCCTGAATCAGCTAATGTGATGAGTGCGCTACGTAACGGGATGCTCTTCTACGTAACGGGATGCTCTTCTACGTGACGGGATGCTCTTCTACGTGACGGGATGCTCTTCTACGTGACGGGATGCTCTTCTACGTGACGGGATGCTCTTCTACGTAACGGGATGCTCTTCTACGTGACGGGATGCTCTTCTACGTGACGGGATGCTCTTCTACGTGACGGGATGCTCTTCTACGTGACGGGATGCTCTTCTACATGACGGGATGCTCTTCTACGTGACGGGATGCTCTTCTACGTGACGGGATGCTCTTCTACCTCACGTCTATTTCTAACACCCCTGCTTGGATCTATACTATAATGTTCCCTAATGTTCTTGCACAAGTCAGCAGCTGGTGGAACAATTGTTCAGTGGGCTTTGGAGGTTTGACTTTCTCATCAAAGAGCTACATGTCCCCTCATATAACTGCTGGCAGAAGCGGCACAGCGATTGTCCGTTGGAGTGCTTGTCCTCACTTTCACATTTTTAATTTTTACGCTTTAAAAATGAAAGCTTTCTAAGTTTCTAGTTGTTATATGGATCCTGCTTACACTTACACTGCTTACCATTACGCTGCTTACACTTACGCTGCTTACCATTACGCTGCTTACACTTACGCTGCTTACACTTACACTGCCTACATTTTCCCTGGCTACACTTACACTGCTTACCATTACACTGCTTACACTTACACTGCCTACATTTACCCTGGCTACACTTACACTGCTTACCATTACACTGCTTACCATTACACTGCTTACACTTACACTGCCTACATTTTCCCTGGCTACACTTACACTGCTTACCATTACACTGCTTACACTTACGCTGCATACATTACACTCCTTACACTTACACTGCTTACCATTACACTGCTTACCATTACACTGCTTACACTTACACTGCCTACATTTACCCTGGCTACACTTACACTGCTTACCATTACACTGCTTACCATTACACTGCTTACACTTACACTGCCTACATTTACCCTGGCTACACTTACACTGCTTACCATTACACTGCTTACACTTACACTGCCTACATTTACCCTGGCTACACTTACACTGCTTACCATTACACTGCTTACCATTACACTGCTTACACTTACACTGCCTACATTTACCCTGGCTACACTTACACTGCTTACCATTACACTGCTTACACTTACACTGCCTACATTTACCCTGGCTACACTTACACTGCTTACCATTACACTGCTTACCATTACACTGCTTACACTTACACTGCCTACATTTACCCTGGCTACACTTACACTGCTTACCATTACACTGCCTACATTTACACTGGCTACACTTACACTGGCTACATTTACCCTGCTTATGTTACTCTTCTTACACTTACGCTGCTTACATTTACCCTGCTTACACTTACACTGCCTACATTTACCCTGGCTACCATTATACTGCTTACACTTACACTGCCTACATTTACACTGGCTACACTTACACTGCTTACCCTTGCACCTGGTCAGTCATTGGAAACTCAGCCCAGCTGGATCCATCAACAGCTGTATGTTTGTAATGTGCTTTTTGCCTCACTTGTACGTTACTTTGTACAAAAGCTTCCGCCAAATGTGCAAAGATTTAAAAGTATGACTGTAATGGTTAGTGCTGTGAGGCCCTCCCTTTCAGCACAGGCCCTGCCCTTCCTGTGGTCTTCAGTTTATACAGCGATTCTGTGAAGCCATATCAATTAATTTCGCCTTCGGAGTTTTTTTCTTCTTATCCAGTTTTGTGGTTTTCACAAGAAATCGCTTTATGGGAAGTCAGATGCATGTCGCACCCAGAAGAATGCATGTCTGCGCGGCGCAGGACTGACCGCCAGGCCTGATTCCGCTTCTTCTTAATGAGAATAGAACTTTCAAAATATATAATCAACTTACGCCGCAGCAGCAGAAGACCATAAATCTTCAAAATGCCTCAGCATTCAGATTCATAGTTTCCACCCAAAAACAATTTTTTTTTTTTGTGGGAAAAGATGGATTGCAAGAGTTTATCTGACACTTCAGTAACTTGCTTATCCTTGCAGTCCTTGTAGTATGTCCAATATTAACCTTATAAAAGGTTTCAAATAAAGCCTTTATTTCAGCTACTCTAAATGTTCAAGCTCAGTTACTTATCAAATATGTACACTATTATATGTGCATCATTATTTAACAAACATTCAAGCTGATATACTAATATGGACCAGCAGTTTGATATTTCAAGTTTTCTTGTCAAGTGATCCGAGGAACACAATTGAATTTTTATGCTACAGCTGCAGGATAGGGGACAATAGGGCAGACAATAGTGCAGTGCAGGACAAGACTGCAGTGCAGTGCAATTGAGGACAAGGCAGTGCAATATAGGAATGAGTATCAAAATAGTAATAATTATGTGTGATATGGAAAATGGACCACAGTTTCCAGAAGTACAAGGTTCAGATATAAGATAAAGTGCAGGTGGGATCTTAACAAAAGTAACATAATGCTATGGGGGGGGGGGGGCGGACAGATGTCAACGGCAGTTACAGTTTTGGTGTTATCATTTATCTTTAACTTCTTGTTAAATTAAGCTCGCATTAAAATACTTGGCTTTTCATTCATTGACCGAAAAAAATACTTCATCTTTCAAGGTCTTTGATCTTGGGGGACTTCCCATTTAAGCTTTAGCAATGGAAACTG
Organism: Brienomyrus brachyistius; assembly: GCF_023856365.1. NCBI lineage: Eukaryota > Metazoa > Chordata > Actinopteri > Osteoglossiformes > Mormyridae > Brienomyrus > Brienomyrus brachyistius. The sequence continues at coordinate 16,952,766 of NC_064547.1, read as the reverse complement.
ACATTAAGGAAATCTAAAATCTAGGGCGAGTGTGAGAGCTGACTGGTCTGAAGTTTGGCTTCATATGCTTACCGGCTGTGAACGAGAGCACATGGAACAAGTCAGGTAACAGTCGCTCCGTCTTATTTAACCATCGAGAAGACAAGTACGGCATTCAATATATAGATTTCTGTTTTATAAATGTATCAGCTTCTGTTTTTACAACATGTAAATTGAAAATAGCTACCTTATTCCTGGACTAATAGTAAGTTCTTTGGTCAGTTTCACCTCTTCAGTGTACACTATATAACTTCATTAATATGACTTTTAAAGGACATTTCCGGCTCAGAAATTTAAAGACATTCCTTTCTTTATAGTCTACTATAGAATTTCTCAAGCTGAAATATGTTACAGTAGGAACCTTGTGGTTGCATATTGAAATCTAAAGTTTGAAATCTCGTAATATGCTCATAATCGTAATATAGTACAATTTCATACAAAAGTACAGGATCTTAGGTTTTTATCCATTTAAAATTGTATGATTATGTACCTTATCAAATTTGTATTCTTGTACTTGTGTTTTATAGACTGGTGCAGCCCCAAGGAAGGGGGTTGGGACCCTCTGAGTCTATAAGAAAGTGAAGATATTTAACAATGTAGGTCAGCACCGTGAGAATGTTTAGTTTAGCTTATGCTGAAAATGCCGCAATGTAGGTCAACTGAAAAAGAATTCACGTCGTAAAGAATCAGCCATGAAATGCCTTTAAATTTAGGGCTACAATATACATGAAATAAAAGCTCCATATAAATTAAAAATTACCAGCCAACTACTTTTTGGGAAAAGAGTTGCACACCCTAACAGCAGCGGTACGTTTGTTAGTTTTCTTATGACTGCTAATATTCATCTGTAAACCTTATCAGCAATATACACAGCTGTATCCATGTCAGCTTATCGATTTTCTGCTGGCTTGCACTTAATTAGACCTTGGTGTGTATGTTGATGCTTCCATGTCCCACTCTCACCAGTGTGGGGAAGCAATAAAAAGGCCAACAGGATATTGGGTTACATCTCTAGGTGTGTGGAGTTTAAGTCAATGGAGGTGATGCTACGATTATACAATTCCTTGTAAGGCCCCACCTAGAATATTGTGTGCAGGTTTGGTCACCATACCTTAAAAAGGACATTGCTGCCTTGGAAAGGGTGCAACGTGGGGCTACGAGAATGATTCCTGGTCTTAGAGGAATGTTTTATGAGGAGAGGTTAGCTGAGCTGAACTTGTTTAGCCTTGAGCAAAGGAGATTAAGACATGATCCAGGTGTATAAGATTCTAAGAGGTCTGGATGCTTCAATATTAGTTTAAATACTAGAACTCGTGACTATAAGTGGAAATTAGCGGGAGAACATTTTAAACTAAAAACACTTCTTTCCACAGTATGCAGTTAGAGTATGGAATAGTCTTACTGCTAGTGTAGTACAAGCTAAAACCCTGGGTTCCTTCAAATCAGAGCTAGATAAGCTTTTAATAACTCTGAGCTATTAGTTAAGTTCTCCCCAAACGAGCTTGATGGGCCGAATGGCCTCCTGTCGTTTGTAAACTTCTTGTGTTCTTATATAGTGCTGTTTTAAGAACAGAGTAGTTTACAAACATTTAAAAGAAATGAATTAAACATACAAGAATGTTATGCAGACATTGCTGACATAGCTACGGTGACCGTTGGAACAGACTCCCAGCTTTCTAACTGGTTTTTTGGCTTTCAGAGTTTCCAAGTACAGCAGTATATCCCTCCTCTGTACTTCATTCCCATTCACAAACAACTTTATCCTTTATCCTTGTTCAGCTGCAGAAAGTTTTGCGACATTCATGAGTTTATCATCTATGCAGTCAAGCCGCCAGTGGACAGATAACTGTGTGTAATCTGCATATTGATGACAGTTGATTTTATATTTTTTATTGTAACTGACAGTTGTAGCATCCATCCATCCATCCATTTTCCAAACCGCTTATCCTACTGGGTTGCGGGGGGTCCGGAGCCTATCCCGGAAGCAATGGGCACGAGGCAGGGAACAACCCAGGATGGGGGGCCAGCCCATCGCAGGGCACACTCACACACCATTCACTCACACATGCACACCTATGGGCAATTTAGCAACTCCAATTAGCCTCAGCATGTCTTTGGACTGTGGGGGGAAACCGGAGTACCCGGAGGAAACCCCACGACGACATGGGGAGAACATGCAAACTCTGCACACATGTGACCCAGGCAGAGACTTGAACCCGGGTCCCAGAGGTGTGAGGCGACAGCGCTAACCACTGCACCACCATGCCGCCCCCAGTTGTAGCATGTACAGGTTAAATAACATCAGTCTTGGGGGACGTATGTAATAGCATTGCTGCTTGTACTCACGCCCACTTAGGTACGATCGTACAAGAGATGAACTCGCAGTGAACTTTGTACAAATGAAGTTCTTTGAAGTTGATTTAGTGTTAAACTTCTAACACAGAAGGTCAGATTTTTGTGCACTTATGTATTTTCAAATACAGAAAAAGGTTAAAACAGTTTAACATCTATTTATTGTTATACACAGAGAGCCAAACCATGGCTTAAACAGAACGACATGGATTTCTTCAGGAACCCTTTGGGGTTAATATTCATTTATCTGTTTGACTTGAAAATGGGATGTAAGTATGTCTATAATTTGTTTACTTCTAAATGTTTGCAAAGTAATTGCACATGCCATTTATATTTCATTTACTACTGACCGTAAATTGCGTCATTACATTTTCTAAACCCGAAACAAGAAAAGAAACTATCGATCGTAACTTTGGACGCGGCGTTTGAAACCCGCAAGAATCCTCAGTTTCTCATCGCTGTTATTACTTCGTGCCTCTGTCCCCAGGCGCCATCAGTATCGTCTGTGAGGGGGTGCTAGAGGTGGATGCCAGCTCCGTGGTCCCGATGGGATCGAACCTGAAAGTGCTCTGCCGGGCCCCGAACCGGCACTGCGGCCGCCGTTTCTCTATCTACCTTAATGGGAAAGCGCAGAAACCTTTGCGGAAGCTCAACTGCTCCACCGTGTGGCTGAATCTGACCAACGTCAACACACCGAAGCTTGAGCTGATATGCAAAACCAGCCAGCACCAGAGCGAATGGGTCATCTGTGGCCAGAACCTGCATTCCGGGTGTAAGTGATCCCAACGCATCTAATCTCGTGAGTGCCGTGTTTTTATCCGATGAGCGTCGCCAGGATTAAAACCTGTCATGTGGACTTATGACACTATGTCTTCCGACATGCAGTTAAATCTTACTTTCCAGACCTGCATGTAAAACCTTGTCCCTGCAGATGCTCCAGACAAACCGACGAAATTCAGATGTTTCGCTCCAAGGGATTCAGAGCACGTGGAGTGCTTCTGGGACAGAGGAAAGGAGACTCACATTCCCACCAACTTCAGCGTCACATTTGCAGAGTGAGCACTCGCAGATACATCCTGCTTCGTTCGCTCTTGCTTCGCCCTTTTTGTCACACTTAACAAGTATGGAACTAATCCCCTTTGCAGCAAAAATGGGGCCAACATATTTCTTGAATGGAAATACAACACATCTTCTCTCAAAGTGCCCTGGTCCATTTTTGACACGAACGTTGAGTGCATGGTGAATGTGAAAGCCCAGAATGCTCTTGGAGAATCTGTTTCTGATATGTTCCTGCTGTCCGCCAAAGATGTAGGTAAGTTTGGTGCTACTTCCCCCTGTACTTTAATAAAGGCTGGCTAAGACCACTTTTTAACATTTTTTTTAATTATTGAAAGAAGGGAAAAAAGTTTGTACATTAGAGAGTTGATTTTCATAGCAAAATGTTCAGTCTTGCTAAAAAAAGGTTATGGTCTTCTAAATATATATATTTTTTTCTTTTGGTGTTAAAATTCCTTTTTCAGAAATACCCTACACACCAAAAATCATCAGCATAATGTTCAAGAATGATTCAACGCTGGCCATGTTGACCTGGCAGAGTGCAGAATCTAAGGTTCTGAAACCTAAAGTGAGGATTAAATCGCCCAGAAATGGCTCAGATTTCAGGGTATGAATCTCGCAAGCTTGTAAATGTTCTGCACGGTCTTACTCAGCATAACTTTACTGTTCATAAAAGCTATATTGTCAATTGAACTTCATGCATCACCTTCACATTTGCTATTTGTACTTCTGCTAGATGCTACAATACATTTCTTTGCCTATCTATCTTTCATTAGTTATAGTAAAAATGTTTTAATGGCTGATAAGTTAAACTGATTTTTGGAGTTAACACTAACATACTTTTCGTAGTACATTTGTTCTATCATAGTATAATGACATTAGAGTTGAGCTATAGTTGAAATAAGTCAATAGACAGGCAAAGTTGCAGTAACACTAAGGCTCTACCAATTCAACCTTTGAAGGGAAGTTCATCAGGTGTGTAGGTGAAAAAAAAAATTAGGTGGTATATTGGGCGGAGCTTAATGCTCTCCCCTATGACGAAAGCGGGGGGTGTATCCCTGATTTTGATCGAGGGGATATGTCCATATATGGTATCAAACATACTTATGCCAGGTGTTGCCAATTGGGGGCCATATGGCTTGGGAGATAAGGGTTGCCGTTAAACTTTAACAGAATAAAAATACATTACATGTATTTATTTGTGTTACTTTTAATTATTCCTTAACGTAATGAAACATATAGCGGGATGAATGCAAGCTAGCGCATAAACGTCCAGTGGGGGTCTACCCACAGAGTGTCCGTCCCGTCAACGGTTTTATGCGATCGGCAGATCGCAGCTTCGAACCTCACTCTGTGCAGTTTCTTTCGCTGCTGCCGCAGAGACGGTGATATAATCAGGCCTTGAAGGGTCGGTGGGTCGGGGATGGATGGGTGGCACTACCCACAGAGTGGGTATCAGATAAATCAGATATAATCACTACCCACAGAGTGTCCGTCCCGTCAACGGTTTTATGCGATCGGTAGATCGCAGCTTCGAACCTCACTCTGTGCAGTTTCTTTCGCTGCTGCCGCAGAGACGGTGATATAATCAGGCCTTGAAGGGTCGGTGGGTCGGGGATGGATGGGTGGCACTACCCACAGAGTGTCCGTCCCGTCAACAGTTTTATGCGATCGGTAGATCGCAGCTTCGAACCTCACTCTGTGCAGTTTCTTTCGCTGCTGCCGCAGAGACGGTGATATAATCAGGCCTTGAAGGGTCGGTGGGTCGGGGATGGATGGGTGGCACTACCCACAGAGTGTCCGTCCCGTCAACAGTTTTATGCGATCGGTAGATCGCAGCTTCGAACCTCACTCTGTGCAGTTTCTTTCGCTGCTGCCGCAGAGACGGTGATATAATCAGGCCTTGAAGGGTCGGTGGGTCGGGGATGGATGGGTGGCACTACCCACAGAGTGTCCGTCCCGTCAACAGTTTTATGCGATCGGTAGATCGCAGCTTCGAACCTCACTCTGTGCAGTTTCTTTCGCTGCTGCCGCAGAGACGGTGATATAATCAGGCCTTGAAGGGTCGGTGGGTCGGGGATGGATGGGTGGCACTACCCACAGAGTGTCCGTCCCGTCAACAGTTTTATGCGATCGGTAGATCGCAGCTTCGAACCTCACTCTGTGCAGTTTCTTTCGCTGCTGCCGCAGAGACGGTGATATAATCAGGCCTTGAAGGGTCGGTGGGTCGGGGATGGATGGGTGGCACTACCCACAGAGTGTCCGTCCCGTCAACAGTTTTATGCGATCGGTAGATCGCAGCTTCGAACCTCACTCTGTGCAGTTTCTTTCGCTGCTGCCGCAGAGACGGTGATATAATCAGGCCTTGAAGGGTCGGTGGGTCGGGGATGGATGGGTGGCACTACCCACAGAGTGTCCGTCCCGTCAACAGTTTTATGCGATCGGTAGATCGCAGCTTCGAACCTCACTCTGTGCAGTTTCTTTCGCTGCTGCCGCAGAGACGGTGATATAATCAGGCCTTGAAGGGTCGGTGGGTCGGGGATGGATGGGTGGCACTACCCACAGAGTGTCCGTCCCGTCAACAGTTTTATGCGATCGGTAGATCGCAGCTTCGAACCTCACTCTGTGCAGTTTCTTTCGCTGCTGCCGCAGAGACGGTGATATAATCAGGCCTTGAAGGGTCGGTGGGTCGGGGATGGATGGGTGGCACTACCCACAGAGTGTCCGTCCCGTCAACAGTTTTATGCGATCGGTAGATCGCAGCTTCGAACCTCACTCTGTGCAGTTTCTTTCGCTGCTGCCGCAGAGACGGTGATATAATCAGGCCTTGAAGGGTCGGTGGGTCGGGGATGGATGGGTGGCACTACCCACAGAGTGTCCGTCCCGTCAACAGTTTTATGCGATCGGTAGATCGCAGCTTCGAACCTCACTCTGTGCAGTTTCTTTCGCTGCTGCCGCAGAGACGGTGATATAATCAGGCCTTGAAGGGTCGGTGGGTCGGGGATGGATGGGTGGCACTACCCACAGAGTGTCCGTCCCGTCAACAGTTTTATGCGATCGGTAGATCGCAGCTTCGAACCTCACTCTGTGCAGTTTCTTTCGCTGCTGCCGCAGAGACGGTGATATAATCAGGCCTTGAAGGGTCGGTGGGTCGGGGATGGATGGGTGGCACTACCCACAGAGTGTCCGTCCCGTCAACAGTTTTATGCGATCGGTAGATCGCAGCTTCGAACCTCACTCTGTGCAGTTTCTTTCGCTGCTGCCGCAGAGACGGTGATATAATCAGGCCTTGAAGGGTCGGTGGGTCGGGGATGGATGGGTGGCACTACCCACAGAGTGTCCGTCCCGTCAACAGTTTTATGCGATCGGTAGATCGCAGCTTCGAACCTCACTCTGTGCAGTTTCTTTCGCTGCTGCCGCAGAGACGGTGATATAATCAGGCCTTGAAGGGTCGGTGGGTCGGGGATGGATGGGTGGCACTACCCACAGAGTGTCCGTCCCGTCAACAGTTTTATGCGATCGGTAGATCGCAGCTTCGAACCTCACTCTGTGCAGTTTCTTTCGCTGCTGCCGCAGAGACGGTGATATAATCAGGCCTTGAAGGGTCGGTGGGTCGGGGATGGATGGGTGGCACTACCCACAGAGTGTCCGTCCCGTCAACAGTTTTATGCGATCGGTAGATCGCAGCTTCGAACCTCACTCTGTGCAGTTTCTTTCGCTGCTGCCGCAGAGACGGTGATATAATCAGGCCTTGAAGGGTCGGTGGGTCGGGGATGGATGGGTGGCACTACCCACAGAGTGTCCGTCCCGTCAACAGTTTTATGCGATCGGTAGATCGCAGCTTCGAACCTCACTCTGTGCAGTTTCTTTCGCTGCTGCCGCAGAGACGGTGATATAATCAGGCCTTGAAGGGTCGGTGGGTCGGGGATGGATGGGTGGCACTACCCACAGAGTGTCCGTCCCGTCAACAGTTTTATGCGATCGGTAGATCGCAGCTTCGAACCTCACTCTGTGCAGTTTCTTTCGCTGCTGCCGCAGAGACGGTGATATAATCAGGCCTTGAAGGGTCGGTGGGTCGGGGATGGATGGGTGGCACTACCCACAGAGTGTCCGTCCCGTCAACAGTTTTATGCGATCGGCAGATCGCAGCTTCGAACCTCACTCTGTGCAGTTTCTTTCGCTGCTGCCGCAGAGACGGTGATATAATCAGGCCTTGAAGGGTCGGTGGGTCGGGGATGGATGGGTGGCACTACCCACAGAGTGTCCGTCCCGTCAACAGTTTTATGCGATCGGCAGATCGCAGCTTCGAACCTCACTCTGTGCAGTTTCTTTCGCTGCTGCCGCAGAGACGGTGATATAATCAGGCCTTGAAGGGTCGGTGGGTCGGGGATGGATGGGTGGCACTACCCACAGAGTGTCCGTCCCGTCAACAGTTTTATGCGATCGGCAGATCGCAGCTTCGAACCTCACTCTGTGCAGTTTCTTTCGCTGCTGCCGCAGAGACGGTGATATAATCAGGCCTTGAAGGGTCGGTGGGTCGGGGATGGATGGGTGGCACTACCCACAGAGTGTCCGTCCCGTCAACAGTTTTATGCGATCGGCAGATCGCAGCTTCGAACCTCACTCTGTGCAGTTTCTTTCGCTGCTGCCGCAGAGACGGTGATATAATCAGGCCTTGAAGGGTCGGTGGGTCGGGGATGGATGGGTGGCACTACCCACAGAGTGTCCGTCCCGTCAACAGTTTTATGCGATCGGCAGATCGCAGCTTCGAACCTCACTCTGTGCAGTTTCTTTCGCTGCTGCCGCAGAGACGGTGATATAATCAGGCCTTGAAGGGTCGGTGGGTCGGGGATGGATGGGTGGCACTACCCACAGAGTGTCCGTCCCGTCAACAGTTTTATGCGATCGGCAGATCGCAGCTTCGAACCTCACTCTGTGCAGTTTCTTTCGCTGCTGCCGCAGAGACGGTGATATAATCAGGCCTTGAAGGGTCGGTGGGTCGGGGATGGATGGGTGGCACTACCCACAGAGTGTCCGTCCCGTCAACAGTTTTATGCGATCGGCAGATCGCAGCTTCGAACCTCACTCTGTGCAGTTTCTTTCGCTGCTGCCGCAGAGACGGTGATATAATCAGGCCTTGAAGGGTCGGTGGGTCGGGGATGGATGGGTGGCACTACCCACAGAGTGTCCGTCCCGTCAACAGTTTTATGCGATCGGCAGATCGCAGCTTCGAACCTCACTCTGTGCAGTTTCTTTCGCTGCTGCCGCAGAGACGGTGATATAATCAGGCCTTGAAGGGTCGGTGGGTCGGGGATGGATGGGTGGCACTACCCACAGAGTGTCCGTCCCGTCAACAGTTTTATGCGATCGGCAGATCGCAGCTTCGAACCTCACTCTGTGCAGTTTCTTTCGCTGCTGCCGCAGAGACGGTGATATAATCAGGCCTTGAAGGGTCGGTGGGTCGGGGATGGATGGGTGGCACTACCCACAGAGTGTCCGTCCCGTCAACAGTTTTATGCGATCGGCAGATCGCAGCTTCGAACCTCACTCTGTGCAGTTTCTTTCGCTGCTGCCGCAGAGACGGTGATATAATCAGGCCTTGAAGGGTCGGTGGGTCGGGGATGGATGGGTGGCACTACCCACAGAGTGTCCGTCCCGTCAACAGTTTTATGCGATCGGCAGATCGCAGCTTCGAACCTCACTCTGTGCAGTTTCTTTCGCTGCTGCCGCAGAGACGGTGATATAATCAGGCCTTGAAGGGTCGGTGGGTCGGGGATGGATGGGTGGCACTACCCACAGAGTGTCCGTCCCGTCAACAGTTTTATGCGATCGGCAGATCGCAGCTTCGAACCTCACTCTGTGCAGTTTCTTTCGCTGCTGCCGCAGAGACGGTGATATAATCAGGCCTTGAAGGGTCGGTGGGTCGGGGATGGATGGGTGGCACTACCCACAGAGTGTCCGTCCCGTCAACAGTTTTATGCGATCGGCAGATCGCAGCTTCGAACCTCACTCTGTGCAGTTTCTTTCGCTGCTGCCGCAGAGACGGTGATATAATCAGGCCTTGAAGGGTCGGTGGGTCGGGGATGGATGGGTGGCACTACCCACAGAGTGTCCGTCCCGTCAACAGTTTTATGCGATCGGCAGATCGCAGCTTCGAACCTCACTCTGTGCAGTTTCTTTCGCTGCTGCCGCAGAGACGGTGATATAATCAGGCCTTGAAGGGTCGGTGGGTCGGGGATGGATGGGTGGCACTACCCACAGAGTGTCCGTCCCGTCAACAGTTTTATGCGATCGGCAGATCGCAGCTTCGAACCTCACTCTGTGCAGTTTCTTTCGCTGCTGCCGCAGAGACGGTGATATAATCAGGCCTTGAAGGGTCGGTGGGTCGGGGATGGATGGGTGGCACTACCCACAGAGTGTCCGTCCCGTCAACAGTTTTATGCGATCGGCAGATCGCAGCTTCGAACCTCACTCTGTGCAGTTTCTTTCGCTGCTGCCGCAGAGACGGTGATATAATCAGGCCTTGAAGGGTCGGTGGGTCGGGGATGGATGGGTGGCACTACCCACAGAGTGTCCGTCCCGTCAACAGTTTTATGCGATCGGCAGATCGCAGCTTCGAACCTCACTCTGTGCAGTTTCTTTCGCTGCTGCCGCAGAGACGGTGATATAATCAGGCCTTGAAGGGTCGGTGGGTCGGGGATGGATGGGTGGCACTACCCACAGAGTGTCCGTCCCGTCAACAGTTTTATGCGATCGGCAGATCGCAGCTTCGAACCTCACTCTGTGCAGTTTCTTTCGCTGCTGCCGCAGAGACGGTGATATAATCAGGCCTTGAAGGGTCGGTGGGTCGGGGATGGATGGGTGGCACTACCCACAGAGTGTCCGTCCCGTCAACAGTTTTATGCGATCGGCAGATCGCAGCTTCGAACCTCACTCTGTGCAGTTTCTTTCGCTGCTGCCGCAGAGACGGTGATATAATCAGGCCTTGAAGGGTCGGTGGGTCGGGGATGGATGGGTGGCACTACCCACAGAGTGTCCGTCCCGTCAACAGTTTTATGCGATCGGCAGATCGCAGCTTCGAACCTCACTCTGTGCAGTTTCTTTCGCTGCTGCCGCAGAGACGGTGATATAATCAGGCCTTGAAGGGTCGGTGGGTCGGGGATGGATGGGTGGCACTACCCACAGAGTGTCCGTCCCGTCAACAGTTTTATGCGATCGGCAGATCGCAGCTTCGAACCTCACTCTGTGCAGTTTCTTTCGCTGCTGCCGCAGAGACGGTGATATAATCAGGCCTTGAAGGGTCGGTGGGTCGGGGATGGATGGGTGGCACTACCCACAGAGTGTCCGTCCCGTCAACAGTTTTATGCGATCGGCAGATCGCAGCTTCGAACCTCACTCTGTGCAGTTTCTTTCGCTGCTGCCGCAGAGACGGTGATATAATCAGGCCTTGAAGGGTCGGTGGGTCGGGGATGGATGGGTGGCACTACCCACAGAGTGTCCGTCCCGTCAACAGTTTTATGCGATCGGCAGATCGCAGCTTCGAACCTCACTCTGTGCAGTTTCTTTCGCTGCTGCCGCAGAGACGGTGATATAATCAGGCCTTGAAGGGTCGGTGGGTCGGGGATGGATGGGTGGCACTACCCACAGAGTGTCCGTCCCGTCAACAGTTTTATGCGATCGGCAGATCGCAGCTTCGAACCTCACTCTGTGCAGTTTCTTTCGCTGCTGCCGCAGAGACGGTGATATAATCAGGCCTTGAAGGGTCGGTGGGTCGGGGATGGATGGGTGGCACTACCCACAGAGTGTCCGTCCCGTCAACAGTTTTATGCGATCGGCAGATCGCAGCTTCGAACCTCACTCTGTGCAGTTTCTTTCGCTGCTGCCGCAGAGACGGTGATATAATCAGGCCTTGAAGGGTCGGTGGGTCGGGGATGGATGGGTGGCACTACCCACAGAGTGTCCGTCCCGTCAACAGTTTTATGCGATCGGCAGATCGCAGCTTCGAACCTCACTCTGTGCAGTTTCTTTCGCTGCTGCCGCAGAGACGGTGATATAATCAGGCCTTGAAGGGTCGGTGGGTCGGGGATGGATGGGTGGCACTACCCACAGAGTGTCCGTCCCGTCAACAGTTTTATGCGATCGGCAGATCGCAGCTTCGAACCTCACTCTGTGCAGTTTCTTTCGCTGCTGCCGCAGAGACGGTGATATAATCAGGCCTTGAAGGGTCGGTGGGTCGGGGATGGATGGGTGGCACTACCCACAGAGTGTCCGTCCCGTCAACAGTTTTATGCGATCGGCAGATCGCAGCTTCGAACCTCACTCTGTGCAGTTTCTTTCGCTGCTGCCGCAGAGACGGTGATATAATCAGGCCTTGAAGGGTCGGTGGGTCGGGGATGGATGGGTGGCACTACCCACAGAGTGTCCGTCCCGTCAACAGTTTTATGCGATCGGCAGATCGCAGCTTCGAACCTCACTCTGTGCAGTTTCTTTCGCTGCTGCCGCAGAGACGGTGATATAATCAGGCCTTGAAGGGTCGGTGGGTCGGGGATGGATGGGTGGCACTACCCACAGAGTGTCCGTCCCGTCAACAGTTTTATGCGATCGGCAGATCGCAGCTTCGAACCTCACTCTGTGCAGTTTCTTTCGCTGCTGCCGCAGAGACGGTGATATAATCAGGCCTTGAAGGGTCGGTGGGTCGGGGATGGATGGGTGGCACTACCCACAGAGTGTCCGTCCCGTCAACAGTTTTATGCGATCGGCAGATCGCAGCTTCGAACCTCACTCTGTGCAGTTTCTTTCGCTGCTGCCGCAGAGACGGTGATATAATCAGGCCTTGAAGGGTCGGTGGGTCGGGGATGGATGGGTGGCACTACCCACAGAGTGTCCGTCCCGTCAACAGTTTTATGCGATCGGCAGATCGCAGCTTCGAACCTCACTCTGTGCAGTTTCTTTCGCTGCTGCCGCAGAGACGGTGATATAATCAGGCCTTGAAGGGTCGGTGGGTCGGGGATGGATGGGTGGCACTACCCACAGAGTGTCCGTCCCGTCAACAGTTTTATGCGATCGGCAGATCGCAGCTTCGAACCTCACTCTGTGCAGTTTCTTTCGCTGCTGCCGCAGAGACGGTGATATAATCAGGCCTTGAAGGGTCGGTGGGTCGGGGATGGATGGGTGGCACTACCCACAGAGTGTCCGTCCCGTCAACAGTTTTATGCGATCGGCAGATCGCAGCTTCGAACCTCACTCTGTGCAGTTTCTTTCGCTGCTGCCGCAGAGACGGTGATATAATCAGGCCTTGAAGGGTCGGTGGGTCGGGGATGGATGGGTGGCACTACCCACAGAGTGTCCGTCCCGTCAACAGTTTTATGCGATCGGCAGATCGCAGCTTCGAACCTCACTCTGTGCAGTTTCTTTCGCTGCTGCCGCAGAGACGGTGATATAATCAGGCCTTGAAGGGTCGGTGGGTCGGGGATGGATGGGTGGCACTACCCACAGAGTGTCCGTCCCGTCAACAGTTTTATGCGATCGGCAGATCGCAGCTTCGAACCTCACTCTGTGCAGTTTCTTTCGCTGCTGCCGCAGAGACGGTGATATAATCAGGCCTTGAAGGGTCGGTGGGTCGGGGATGGATGGGTGGCACTACCCACAGAGTGTCCGTCCCGTCAACAGTTTTATGCGATCGGCAGATCGCAGCTTCGAACCTCACTCTGTGCAGTTTCTTTCGCTGCTGCCGCAGAGACGGTGATATAATCAGGCCTTGAAGGGTCGGTGGGTCGGGGATGGATGGGTGGCACTACCCACAGAGTGTCCGTCCCGTCAACAGTTTTATGCGATCGGCAGATCGCAGCTTCGAACCTCACTCTGTGCAGTTTCTTTCGCTGCTGCCGCAGAGACGGTGATATAATCAGGCCTTGAAGGGTCGGTGGGTCGGGGATGGATGGGTGGCACTACCCACAGAGTGTCCGTCCCGTCAACAGTTTTATGCGATCGGCAGATCGCAGCTTCGAACCTCACTCTGTGCAGTTTCTTTCGCTGCTGCCGCAGAGACGGTGATATAATCAGGCCTTGAAGGGTCGGTGGGTCGGGGATGGATGGGTGGCACTACCCACAGAGTGTCCGTCCCGTCAACAGTTTTATGCGATCGGCAGATCGCAGCTTCGAACCTCACTCTGTGCAGTTTCTTTCGCTGCTGCCGCAGAGACGGTGATATAATCAGGCCTTGAAGGGTCGGTGGGTCGGGGATGGATGGGTGGCACTACCCACAGAGTGTCCGTCCCGTCAACAGTTTTATGCGATCGGCAGATCGCAGCTTCGAACCTCACTCTGTGCAGTTTCTTTCGCTGCTGCCGCAGAGACGGTGATATAATCAGGCCTTGAAGGGTCGGTGGGTCGGGGATGGATGGGTGGCACTACCCACAGAGTGTCCGTCCCGTCAACAGTTTTATGCGATCGGCAGATCGCAGCTTCGAACCTCACTCTGTGCAGTTTCTTTCGCTGCTGCCGCAGAGACGGTGATATAATCAGGCCTTGAAGGGTCGGTGGGTCGGGGATGGATGGGTGGCACTACCCACAGAGTGTCCGTCCCGTCAACAGTTTTATGCGATCGGCAGATCGCAGCTTCGAACCTCACTCTGTGCAGTTTCTTTCGCTGCTGCCGCAGAGACGGTGATATAATCAGGCCTTGAAGGGTCGGTGGGTCGGGGATGGATGGGTGGCACTACCCACAGAGTGTCCGTCCCGTCAACAGTTTTATGCGATCGGCAGATCGCAGCTTCGAACCTCACTCTGTGCAGTTTCTTTCGCTGCTGCCGCAGAGACGGTGATATAATCAGGCCTTGAAGGGTCGGTGGGTCGGGGATGGATGGGTGGCACTACCCACAGAGTGTCCGTCCCGTCAACAGTTTTATGCGATCGGCAGATCGCAGCTTCGAACCTCACTCTGTGCAGTTTCTTTCGCTGCTGCCGCAGAGACGGTGATATAATCAGGCCTTGAAGGGTCGGTGGGTCGGGGATGGATGGGTGGCACTACCCACAGAGTGTCCGTCCCGTCAACAGTTTTATGCGATCGGCAGATCGCAGCTTCGAACCTCACTCTGTGCAGTTTCTTTCGCTGCTGCCGCAGAGACGGTGATATAATCAGGCCTTGAAGGGTCGGTGGGTCGGGGATGGATGGGTGGCACTACCCACAGAGTGTCCGTCCCGTCAACAGTTTTATGCGATCGGCAGATCGCAGCTTCGAACCTCACTCTGTGCAGTTTCTTTCGCTGCTGCCGCAGAGACGGTGATATAATCAGGCCTTGAAGGGTCGGTGGGTCGGGGATGGATGGGTGGCACTACCCACAGAGTGTCCGTCCCGTCAACAGTTTTATGCGATCGGCAGATCGCAGCTTCGAACCTCACTCTGTGCAGTTTCTTTCGCTGCTGCCGCAGAGACGGTGATATAATCAGGCCTTGAAGGGTCGGTGGGTCGGGGATGGATGGGTGGCACTACCCACAGAGTGTCCGTCCCGTCAACAGTTTTATGCGATCGGCAGATCGCAGCTTCGAACCTCACTCTGTGCAGTTTCTTTCGCTGCTGCCGCAGAGACGGTGATATAATCAGGCCTTGAAGGGTCGGTGGGTCGGGGATGGATGGGTGGCACTACCCACAGAGTGTCCGTCCCGTCAACAGTTTTATGCGATCGGCAGATCGCAGCTTCGAACCTCACTCTGTGCAGTTTCTTTCGCTGCTGCCGCAGAGACGGTGATATAATCAGGCCTTGAAGGGTCGGTGGGTCGGGGATGGATGGGTGGCACTACCCACAGAGTGTCCGTCCCGTCAACAGTTTTATGCGATCGGCAGATCGCAGCTTCGAACCTCACTCTGTGCAGTTTCTTTCGCTGCTGCCGCAGAGACGGTGATATAATCAGGCCTTGAAGGGTCGGTGGGTCGGGGATGGATGGGTGGCACTACCCACAGAGTGTCCGTCCCGTCAACAGTTTTATGCGATCGGCAGATCGCAGCTTCGAACCTCACTCTGTGCAGTTTCTTTCGCTGCTGCCGCAGAGACGGTGATATAATCAGGCCTTGAAGGGTCGGTGGGTCGGGGATGGATGGGTGGCACTACCCACAGAGTGTCCGTCCCGTCAACAGTTTTATGCGATCGGCAGATCGCAGCTTCGAACCTCACTCTGTGCAGTTTCTTTCGCTGCTGCCGCAGAGACGGTGATATAATCAGGCCTTGAAGGGTCGGTGGGTCGGGGATGGATGGGTGGCACTACCCACAGAGTGTCCGTCCCGTCAACAGTTTTATGCGATCGGCAGATCGCAGCTTCGAACCTCACTCTGTGCAGTTTCTTTCGCTGCTGCCGCAGAGACGGTGATATAATCAGGCCTTGAAGGGTCGGTGGGTCGGGGATGGATGGGTGGCACTACCCACAGAGTGTCCGTCCCGTCAACAGTTTTATGCGATCGGCAGATCGCAGCTTCGAACCTCACTCTGTGCAGTTTCTTTCGCTGCTGCCGCAGAGACGGTGATATAATCAGGCCTTGAAGGGTCGGTGGGTCGGGGATGGATGGGTGGCACTACCCACAGAGTGTCCGTCCCGTCAACAGTTTTATGCGATCGGCAGATCGCAGCTTCGAACCTCACTCCGTGCAGTTTCTTTCGCTGATGTTTCTTTGTTTCTTTCTTTTTCTTTCTTTCTCCAGTGTCTCAACGAGACATGGAGAGCGAGCGAGTCATTTTAACAAGGATTCCCTGCATTATGGCCCCCTATCGGCAACACATAGCATAAGCATGTATGTTATATGGAGATAACCTCTCGACCAATCAGAATAAGGGATACGCCTCCTCCCGCTTATGACATCATAGAAGGTGGAGCATTAAGCTCCGCCCAATGTGCCACATACTATTTTTTTCATGCGCAATTGACCATGTGGTGTTTCGTGCAGTATGAGCCCGAATGCTCAGAGCTCGGCAAGGAGGTTCTGCTGGAAGGCTTTCAGCCTCTGACCTGGTATGAGTTTCAGCTCCAAGTCTGCACTTCAGAAGGAATTCTCAAATGCAGCCTGTGGAGTCCACCGGTATCAACAATGAGCCCAGGAATAGGTAAACACAGCACTTGGTCACGACATCTGAAAATGATAATCGCCTTTGATTTTGGTGGAACATGGTACTTTGTCTGGTGTAGATAGGCCTGTATTACTCAACCTGAACACAAGGCTAGAAATGAAGTCCACCCACTTTCCTGAGACGAAGGGCAAGTACATTTTTTACTGAACCAGTCCAGTTGTCTAGAAACAAACAACAAGTTTCACCCCCGCCAGAACACACAGCACTGGCAGGGTGAGGCAATAGTGGTGCCCACTTTTTCTAACCTGATCTCCTCTTTTGGTAGCACCAAAGCAAAAACTAGACGTGTGGAGAATATTTGGAGATTCTGAAGCAAATGGAGCGAGAAATGTGACCGTTTTGTGGAAGGTAATGGTCTAAAATTTCTCTTTGAATGACAAGCAACTTTTCTCCTTCACTGCATGCCCAGGCCTCCAAGGAGGCAAAGGCGCGAACATCGAATGCAACTTTAAGCACATGTGGAGCTGGGTGTGGATTTCTGTGAGCTGTGGAGCATATCTGACTGAATCTAGTTGAGGTCTAACGACTATCTCAGACTGACAAAGAACACTCAAACAGTGTCAGTCACTTAGTGACATCTGATGGAAAGATAGTTTTCTTCTTGGTAGTTTCTTGATGCAAGGCTTTTGTGTCCTATAAAGGGAATTATGTTGAGTTAGGTCCTGGGTATGACGTCTTCCAACTTGGAGGGAAAAATTTGGGGGTTGGTTGGTGATGGGATTGGAACTCCAGCCATCATAAAAATCTTCACCCAGACAGGACACAGACAGGACTCTCTTCTGCTCTCCACTGGAGTAGCTCTGCGGCAGCCACCTACAGGAAGGCTGCATGCATGATAAAATGCACAGGGAAAGGTTTGGGAGCTTGATCCCCGGAAGAGTCGAAACCACAGGAGAGCCAATGGGGCCAGATCTGTTGGGGATTGGACCAGGTTTGGTTATAGTTGAACTGTAGAGCATCACTCTCTGCACAGTAGCACCTGGGTCCCAGTTTGAGGTCGGCCCATCTGAGTTGGCGCGTGGAATGTCTCTTCTCTATGGCATGATGATTGTCTTCCCCTACTGTCGGGGGAGCTTTGTAAACGCTGCATTTTAGTGGCGGCATTCTCGGAGGTACACAGACCGGAAAGTGACCAGATCTCTGTAAGTGGGCACACCATCATTTGGTCTGGTTGCTCTGATGGCTGCCATACTCAGGGAGTAGCTGCTGCTGTGACGGATTGGCTGCTGCCAATGGTGCCAATGAAGCTTGGTTTAGAAAACGCTGTTTAACCAATTTCTAAATGATTCTTGGAAAACCCTGAACCCTAAAAAAATCTTGCGCACACAAACTTCTGGTTATGCTGATTTTCACCCTTTGCTTTTAACCACATTATTTATCCATTCACTTGAGAACCAAGGATGGAAAAAAAGCACAGGCAGGTAGCAGAGATACCTACAGGGGGCACTGTAACATCAGCAGTAAGTAATAGGCAGGCAGGCAGGGGCAGAAAAGGGGAGGCATCCTGTATCTTAACAAGTGAAGCATTTTGCTACTAACACAAAGGTCATGGGTTTCAATTCCACAGAGCACACATAAGTGGAAACCCTCTAGTGTAAGTTGCTTTGGGTAAAAATGTCAGATAAAATGTGCACTTGAGGACAGAGGCTTGAAATCATGGACCAGAAAGGTATATGCAGTGCACATATATATATATATATATATATATATATATATATATATATATATATATATATATATATATATATATATATATATATATATATATATGTGTGTGTGTGTGTGTGTGTGTGTGTGTGTCACTATTGAATGAACACAAAGACATATTCAGCTGCATGAATTTGTGTAAAGAAATTACCCAAATACTCCGTAAAAAAAGAGAATTCCTTCTTACCAAGAAGATGTCTGCCCTCTGGTGGAGTGTCACTGCGGTACACATGTGCTGACCATAATCACCTGCACCCATGGCCAAATGCAGTACATGCAGGCGAGTCTGAGCACACAGCTCTGCATGGACTGTAATGGCACACAGAAAGATGAAGCAAGCTTTGCTGTGTGGACACCATGAAGGTCTTAGTGACAGGAGTAGCTGACAGAGATGAAGTCTGGTGTCATGCTCTGCTCGTCCAATCCTCCCGTGTGCCACGCCCCCTCTCTTAAAACTCTGGGGGGGTCCTGCCTTGCTTCCCTGGTCCACGGGGGGGGGGGCGGAGTGGTCCCCTGGGTAAAGTTTAGCGCGGCCCCCTGCAGTGATGGGCCTGGGGGTGGGTGCCCGTCTCCCCCCACCTTCTCCACTATTAGGACCCAAAGTATGGAACAGGAAAAAAATGCAGTGAAATTTCATAGTAAAACTGTAAACTTGTTTGACGTATGATGTTTGATGTACTTTCACAGTTCACCCATGCATTGTTACAGTGAATTGGCAACTTTTTTCTGGTTCCACTGTGAAATCTACAGTTCAACTATAAACCATCAGAATTTTAAACCCCAGAAGAAGTGACCATGAACTTCAAAGGAAAACAAGAGTGAAACGATCATTTCCAAAATTTAAAAAAAACTTTAAAAAACTTTATAGTACAACAATGAATATTCCAGGTTTAAATGTAAACTTCACTGTTTTACTTTGAACCTTTACAGTGCATTTTCTCCTGAGATTGGAGTAATGTACCTTACCACTGGAAAATCACACTCATAGAGTGGATTTCACTGACATCTGTCTGTCATGTTTTCTGCAGCCCTTAAGTACTGAAGATTACAGTGGTGCTGTCTTAGGTTACGAGGTCACATACGAACATACATACGGCAGGATGGACATCGTCTCCTGTGCAGCTGATGTCACGCACTGCACACTGCAGCTCCCACAGGGCGTGAAGGCCCTGCACATCAGCGCCATCACATCTTCTGGAAACTCAGCGCCTGCGGGTATAACCCTCACACACCCAGGTTCGGTAATTCTACAAACACTGCGGCGGGAGTTTCTAAATAAAATGCCGATCAATGAGAACTTGGTATTTCTGGTAGACTGATGTTCTCCAGCATCAGCAGTTGTTTCAATGCATAGCATCCTCTAAAGGGTAGGGGATTTTATTAGGGGTGCATTTTCCAGAAACACGTAGTGGTGAACCAGAATCCAACACCATGACGTGATAAAGTCTTACCCCAGAGTGTGACTCTCTGCAGGCTTGCCTTCTCCTCGGGTGATGCGTCTGGATCCTGCGGGTGAAGACCGCATGTTCTTGATGTGGGAGGTCTATATTACCCGGAACAGCTCATTGGTCTGCTATGTTGTCCAATGGCAGAGCAGCTCCGTGGATGTACAGTGGAGGCGGATACCTCCTGAAAACAACTTCACATACATCGAAGGTGAGATTTCCATGAGAAGGTGAGCTCTCCTCTAAACATACAGGGTTACCCGTGGCTAGAATTCGAGTATCACCTGAGCAGCGTAATAGGATTGTGTTTGTAATCATCCCCAAAAGTCCTAACACCATGGGGAGGGTTGGCACTGTTAAGAAGCAACCTAGAGGAATCTGGGGTGAGAAACCAGTTGTGGTCAACAAGTCAGTTCTCCTGCCAGGTGTCTTGATATTCGTCAGTCACATTTAGAAGCACGGCTGAGCTGAGATGTTTTTCTGTTGGTCTGCTCTGTGGTCACATCATCTGTGTTCTTTGTGTGCTTTTACATGGATATATTTTTAGATTCTTTTGTAGAAGTCAGAGGCAGAGGTGGGCATCCCTTGGGACATGGCCCAGGAACCCAGGCTAAATCCCCGAACTGACTTTTCGGTGTGGATTGTTATTGACACTGAGCAAGAAAACATTTCTTTAAAATGTGAAGGTTTTTGCTGGATATTACAGGTTTAAAGCCAGGGATCCAATTCAACGTGTCCCTGTATGCAGTGACTCTGCATGGTTCCTCTGATCCAGCTACTACCCAGGCGTACTCTAAAGAGGAGGGTAAGTTCAAAGGTCATTGCTCATCGCAGTGGTTGCATTGAGTTAAGAATACGTGGTATTAGTGTAATTCAGTTTTCCGACACAAAATTGTACAGACGCTCCCTGGATTACGATGGGCCGTGTTAAGATATTTCGACTTTAAGATGGGTAAATCTTTTTCACTTTCACTACATTACTCAAAAAATGATAAGATATTTTCAACACATTATTATAAAATAGGTTTTGTATTAATGATTTTGCCCAACTACAAGCTAATATACGTTTTAAGCACGTTTAAGGTAGGCTAGGTTAGGCTATGATATGTGTTATGTTAGGTGTACTGTGTCAATATGCATTATTTACTTAGGACATTTTCGCCTTATGACAGGTTTATTGGAATGTGACCTTATCGTTGTGATGCCCGGCCCGTCCGCTCCTCGTGTGTGCCACGCCCCCTGACTACCCATGTGTTCTTTCCCGATCGTTGCCACCTGTGTCTGATTACTTTGATTAGTCTTGTCTTGCTTTAAGTCCTGGTCTTGCCTGTTACCCTCGTCCGTCATTGCGTGAATTTTGTGCGTTGTGTGGATTCGGTGTGGTGTCAATGTTTCCGGTGTTACAGATCAGGAATAAACCCCAGATTTCCCCAGTGTTGCCTCGTCTGCCTGGTTTCTGGTCGCCAACCCACACGTTCACCTGTTCGCCCACTCCCGAGCGTGACAATCGTGACCTGGGGAGAGGCTGTATTGGCTTTAGAATGTGTGCCTCTTGCGGGGAGCACAGTCCTCTGGGAGTGACAGGAATGCCGTACTGGAACAGACTTGGCTTTAGCTGAACAGAACTGGTCGTAAACTGGGCTCTTCTTTAAAGTCACTTACGCCTAAAATCTCAAAAGTCTTCCCACACCACTTAAGTCGGATGTCAGAAAACTTCATAACCCGTTTCAGCGCCACTTTCTGGACCCAAGGTGTCGATCCAAACTTCCGAAGAGACTCGTATCCTCATCCAGTGGGAGGCTCTTGAACTCTGCCAACGGCGAGGTTTCATTACCAGCTACAACTTATACATGAGGAAATGTGACACTGGGAAGCACCTTCAAAATGGTGAGACGTCGTTCGCTCACTGAGTTGCCTGTGGTTTATTTTTTTTCTCTTGCAGTGTGCACACTTCTGTGTGAGGGCTGACATACACGTCTGTGCAGTCACACGCCACGTTTACTTACAGTCACTATTCTTTCATAGTGTTACCAGCAGCACAGGTCATAGTAGCACGGAGTGAATAAAGGGATTTTCTCCTTTTACTGTAAGCCTTCATTTAGTTTCCGGTAATTCCTCTCCTTACCCTCTGAATCACCATTTTTCTAATTAGCCTTCCTGGGTGCTTGAGTGCAGTTAGGTTTCCAGTGTAGGGGAAACCAGGAAGCAGTATTACAATGAAACACCAAATTTTTAAACAGCTGATGGTCTGGTGGGCAAGCTGTCAGACCGAAACTGGTTCAGAATGTATGTGAGCCGCCCGCTGTAATTCAAAATCACTTCAGTCAATACAGTGGTGGAACAACTGTGCACTCGGCCCTGGGGCAGAAATGGACCATGCACCCCCCCCCCCACCCCCTCCTCCAAATTCATACTCAGTTCCTGCCTACGGCAGTTGCAGTTCATGAAATTAGTCTCCAAAAACCCTACTCATCATGCACTACAGTACTTAGAAAATTACATGCACCGACAACATAATGTGACTACAAAACAAACTATTACTTTTCAAAAAAATTTTCAATTAAAAAAAAAATAATAAAATAATAATAAAAAATAATAAAATCTTGCATATATGAGGGCCCTCGACCTCGCGGTGGGGGGGCAGACCCTGGGGCAGCTGCCCACCAGTTTGTGTTCTGAGCTCTTAAAATATGCATGTGTTTTCAAAGCCATATGATTTGTGGGCCAGCACAGGTAGGTATAATTTGCAATTTGACGGAGCGAGCTACTGGCACACTTTTTGAAGTACTCTGGAGTTACGACAGCTTTTGTAATTTCGTCTGAGCTGAGCAAGCCTGTTTTCAGTGGTGGAGTCTATAATTATCTTCTCTTTCTGCGAGCGGGACAGGAAGGAAGAGCTGCAACTTAAACGTGCTACTTTGAAAGCTGTTTTTTTGCTAACTCCTTTCAACACCACAGGCAGTGTTGCTCGCCCAAAAAGCCCTCTGTTCTGCCACGTCCAGCAGATGACCTTGCCCTCACGTGGCACGGGTTTAGCCATTATATGAGTATCCTACCATATTCGTTTGTTATCAATCAACAGGTTTGTTGATGATGTTTTTTTTTCAAATACAGCTGCAATTTCCTTAACCTGCTCTTGCAGAAAATACAGAATCGTCGTCCCCATATCTCGGGCCTGTGTTCTGCCTTTACCGAGACCTTTCTCTGACATTTGGATAATTGTTATTACTGAATGGAATCTACAACTAAATGTATAGATAAAAGGGTAGGAACTGATTAAAACCACGCGGGGAATCTTTGCAAAAATATTTTACGGTCTTCAGCTTAAAATTTTGCAGCAAAATTTTCTTTAGATTGAACCGCACTCTTAATCCTGATGATCTGTAAAGTGCTGTATAATATATTCTTTAGATTTATTTACCTGCAGAGTGTTTTTCTCTTTTAAAAATAAAGACGATGATGAAACCCTGTGTTGTTCTAGTCACTCTGGCAGCCCCAGAATCAGGAGAGATGTGGCTTGACACTGCGACCACCAGCTTCAGCCTTCACATCTCAGCTTCCAACTCAGCAGGAGAAGGTCCACAGGGGGAAGGGATCAACTGCTGGTTCCTACCCTCCCCAGAAGCTCAGCTTGGAGGTCAGAGACAATAACCACCTGCCTTCATTTTACATCTAATATCTTAAAGAGACACACAGTCCCAGTCAACGGTTTAGGGGTGCAGCTCTGTGGGTTGGGACTCAGAAGGTTGCCAGTTCAAATCCCTGGGTTGGCTGAGTGATGCCACCATTGGACCCTTGAGGTCTACCTTATTTTATTTATATTTCCTGCTTATTTCTGGAACTGTAAGTTGATGTTATGGTGCTGACAAGCTTGCTCTTCAGTGTGAAGAGAAATATGTTTTAACTATCTATTGGTCAATCTATATTTACATTGATTTATTTAGCAGATGCTTTTGTTCAAGGTGATGTACAAATGAGCCAGATATCACACAAGGTGATGTGCAAAAGAGCCAGATATCACACAAGGTGATGTGCAAATGAGCCAGATATTCTCACACAAGTGTTCAGCTGTTAAGGAGCCACCTGGGTAGATGTGCGGCTATACTGAGCTATCAATGAATGATCTGAAGAGCAAGTTAGCGTTGGAGAACCATATAATGTTCTATAAATATAAAAACAAGAGCCAAACAGGAGAGCGGTACAAATCAAAGACACAATGAAGACAAGCTTCCATATGGATACGTAGAAAAATACAAGAGCATTCAGTAGAGACACTCCTCACTTAACGACCCACCTGTTTAATGACTTAAGACCAGCTCTTTGACCAGTCGGTATTATACGTTTTATCTTGGAAATGGTCACGGCATCTCAGCGTTTAGTGGCATTGCACCTGTCCCTCTATTTTAATGCATTTCTACACAATGTCACAGCTGAGTCTTCTCTCAGTCTTTTAATCTCTTTTTCTACAGGTGATCCAGGTGTTAAGATCAGCATCGCAGTGATGATTCCTGCACTGATTGTACTGAATTTCATGTACTGGAAATGTACTAGGTAACCAGCTTTAACTTAATTTGTAATCACATTCATAGCCTGTTCATAAGGGCAGAATTACCTCATAAATACAATGTGATGTGACTCAAACAGGTGTAAAACTACACTAGAGGCTCAACACCTCTGCTTTGAGACTCCAGGGCTCTGGGCTAAATCCAGTGAGAATCCAGGAGTTCTTTCAGGGCTACTGTGGGTTTCCATCTGCAATCCAGTGTTTCCCAACCCGGTCTTCTGGCACCCCCAGACAGTCTACATTATTCGCTCCCTTCCTGCTCCCTGCCATGTTTTTGCTCCCTGCCATGTTTTTGCTCCCTCGCAGCTCCCTGTCAGACAGCCCACATTTTTGCTCTCTCCCTGCTCCCTGCCAGACAGCCCACGTTTTTGCTCCCTCGCAGCTCCCTATCAGACAGCCCACGTTTTTGCTCTCTCCCTGCTCCATGCCAGAGAGCCCACATTTTTGCTCCCTCTCAGCTCTCTGCCAGACAGTCCATGTTTTTGCTCCCTCTCAGCTCTCTGCCAGACAGCCCATGTTTTTGCTCCCTCCCAGCTCCCTGCCAGACAGTCTACATTTTTGCTCCCTCTCAGCTCTCTGCCAGACAGTCCACATTTTTGCTCCCTCTCAGCTCTCTGCCAGACAGCCCACATTTTTGCTCCCTCTCAGCTCTCTGCCAGACAGCCCATGTTTTTGCTCCCTCCCTTTTGCACCATACCAGACTGCCTATGGTTCCCCAAGGAATTCTCATATTCTCATAGTGTATTCGATCAAAACATAACATGGGCTCTGCCCATGACCTAATAAACAGATAAAAAAATATGAATGAATAAGATAAGGACAACCTTATGCAATGACTTCTCTCATAATCACAAACATATTCAAACCTATTCATAACCATAAGCACAAAGTTAAAATCTCGTTTGCTCTGCCTTTCATTTTCTGTTTGGTGTAGTCTACCTCTTAAACTTTAAATGTTTTTTAACAGGATTAAAAAAACATGCATAACTTTGGGACCTCAGTGGCTGTTCGCAACATTTCCCAGAGTTGAAAACAGCAGTGTGACTGTATTACTGCAGGTAATGAAACATTCAGACAGAATAATGTTGCAAATGAATGTGCATGTATGTATATGTGTATACTCACATATACTGCATATTTAAGTTTATAGTGCATTTATTGTATTTTATTGCGCATGTTACATATTAGATTATCGTATTTGAAATTATGAGCATCAGCACAGGAGGCCGAAGGGAAAACACATTTTGATGCACTGTGTACTTTTACACGCATGTGTTGATGGTGGAAGTACACTGGAGTCTTGATTCATGTACTGCATGCACTGAAAATTCATACAAGAACTCATTTTCTAATTTATTTAAAAAGCTGGATTACAGCGCACTCAGAAGTGAATTATTTCATGTAATGACAGTGCTAGCTAATTTCTCACCCTGTCTGTCATGACTTAACCCACAGGAGAGTGAGAGAAGTGATTCCAGTTTTACCTGGCAATCAGTATACCGGGACCCCCCCCTCACTTCCATGGAGGAAATGCCAGCAGAGGAGGACCCCACCCCGGACGAAAGGGCAGTACGGACCAACCCACTTCTGGAAGAGGACTCTGGATATAAGCCCCAGATCTCACCACTGGCTCTAGAAGAGTTCTCGGAAGAGGAGGACAGCCTCAGCCAGGAAGGAGCAGCCTGCGGCCTGGAGGGGTCCGAGTTCTCGAGACGTTGGCCCTGGGACGTTGACCCAGATAAATGTGGGCCGGGACCGGGCACCTGCATCAGGCCGATATACAGGCTGCAGGTTAATAGGGCCCCGAGGGACCGCGAGGAAGGGTACCAGGACCAAACGCTGCTGCCGGACGACTTGGTCAGCTGTCTGATTGGACTGTCCCTAGAGCCAGTGCAGGACGCTACGTACTTCTCACAGAAGGATCTGAGGCCACAGAGCAGTGAGTCATCATCCAGACCCGACAACGAGAGACCTGGAAAAAGTGGGCAGATTTTGCACCAGGACCGAAAATGATTCAATTTTGTCCACTGTTTTTTAGCATTACTTATATTTCAAATGAGATACAACAATATATATATATATATATATATATATATATATATATATATATATATATATATATATATATATATATATATATATATATATAATTAATCCACAGCTTTGTACGCAGGGCGACTCGATGATGGAACATCAAACATTATTTATTTGTCCTATTCTCATCTTTCATCTACTTTTCTTTGTACTTTTTCTCCTAATCAGAGAAACTGATATTTGATTTTGTTATAACGCTGTGTGGCTTATACACCAGGAGGATAAAGGAGGTCAGCTGACTGGAAAGACGAACGAACATGGAGCGACCAAAGCCGCCAAACTCTCGGACAGGACCCTCCCTAAACTCCTCCAGGATTATTTCATGGCTGTAAAAAACATTTCTGTTTTTACATACTGTATGGAGCAGGGGTCTCGAACACATCACCTAGGGGCCATCGGCTAGGGTCTCTGTAGCTGTTTATTACTGACAGAAAATCTGTCAGTAAGTCAGATATAATTCAGACTGAGGCACCCATGGTAAGACGATACTCTGACCGCCAGGTACAGAGCTTCATTAACCCTGTGATTGTTTGTGGGACGTAATATTCACAAGGGTGAATTTTAGCACTTTTTAAAGCAAACAGCAAGAAGCACTAAATTTCTGAATGGGAAACTATTATTTTTCCTGTTTGTCTAACTCAGTGAACTTGGGCAGCAGGAGAGTGTTATTTAGTGGCCGTGAATTAATTGTGAAACCTGTCCCTGAAAAATCTGCGATAACGCTACAATCGTAACGCTGTGCAGTCTAACGGCCCGTTTTTCATTCACCCACCCATTATTTTTGTAACCGCTTGTCCTATTCAGGTTCATGGGGGTCCGGAGCCGGTTCCAAAGGTAGAGGGTGGCAGTCAAGCACTGCGGACAAGATGCCAGTCTATCACAGAACACGCACCATGGGCAACCTATGCATTCCAGTTGGAAGTATCCCATACAAACTCCACACACTGGGCAGAGCTGGAACCTGAACCGCCATTCCTGAAGGCGTGAGGCAACAGCACCATTGGGGGCCACAGTCCTACAGATATACAACCCATTAATGTTAAGCCATATAACACTGAGGCAGCTGTGTGAATGAAGAACATTGTATACCTTTACACAGAACCACTTTCATTTTCGGTTACTCACATTAAATAGTACTGATTTAAATGCTGCACTTTTTCACAATGAATTCTGAATATCATGCATGAGAAGCATCGTTATATTCACTTCACTTGGCAGATGCTTTTATGAATAGCAATATAGAACATGTGCCATTTATACAGATTATTTTATTGGTATCGATCTTTACCTGCAGCCCCACAGTCCAAAAACATGCTCAGGTGAACTGGATGCCAAATTGACCACATTGGTGTGGATGGTGTGTGAGTGTGCCCTGCGGAGGGCTGGCATCCCATCCTGAGTTGTTCCCTGCCTTGTGCCTGTAGCTTCTGGGATTAGCTCGACATCCAGTGACCCTGCATAGGAGAAGAGGGTATAGAAGATGGATGGATAGATAGATCTTCACTGGTACTTTTCAGTTTTAGCAGCTTGCCTGAGAGAGTATGAGCAGGTCACTCTACAGGGATTTGAACCAAAAACACTTGGGTTGCATTTCCTTGCTGCCTGCTGCATGAATATGGGCTGCCCCCCCAAAAAAAAAAAAAAAAAAAAAACCCATAAATGAACCAAAAAGGGACATCATTCCGATCATCCATGAGTTGGGAAGTCTGGAAGTGGATACTGCCTTTTATGGAATAGTTCGATTTGTGCAGGAACGTTACTGGTGTGGTTGGTGTACTGAACCACGCTACAGTAAAAACTACCCCTTTTCCCATTAAAAACTTGAAATCACACAGTCATTTCACATTCGTTCCCCCAAACCCCGTCATTTCCCTCACCCACCACAAAGATCTCTATGAAAATGTAAACACAAGACATTTATCTTTTTCAATACTATAAAAAACAATCACAAAATCTAAACCAGCTTTCAGTACAACAGTAAACATCACTACGAGGCTTGTTTTTCCAACAACTCTGGGGGTTGTACGTGTAATGGAATGAAATACTTCATGGACTTTCTAAGAAGAGGTGAGCCGTGAAGCATCCACTGCTCGCATGCGGCGTCCAGGGGCTGCGTGGTCTTTATGGTATAGATTCAATTTGTTGTTTGTAGAACTTGCATTGTTTAATAGTAATCAAAGAAGCACTGCCGTGCTCCATCCGCTGTGTTTTTCTTCATTCTGTAGTTTTGAAACGTTATTGTCATTCCAGCAAACAAACAGCAGGTGAATCTAGCATTACTCGTTGCGAATATTTATTTTCAGGTTTGTAACGGAAGAACAAATCCAGAAACCGAGGCCCTAAATACAACATCTCATCCAATTCATCGTGATCAGATGCAGCTAAAAATATATTTCCTTAGTTTTATTGTGCCTGGAAATGAATGGCAGGTTTCATTTAATTGATGATGTCACGCATCTCCAGTACAACGGCGCCGTGACGTTTGTTTCCATTTTGTTAACTAATTTAGTTTAGTCACTGAACTCTGTTAGGAAAGTGTAGTTCTTTTAAAAAGTGCGGTTACTGTGGAACAGCCTTTACCAACTGTGTGAAATAATCAAACAAACAAAAATAGGCCCGACAAACTATTTCCCTTTTGAAATTGGTCTCGTGAAACATGCCCCTCACTACTGAGACTCTTAGTAAGTGCAACGCAGGGTGGGGGTAGAGTTAAATAAACCCCACCTCCACCGCCACTTTTATAGTTACAGAAAACCCGCGTACATGGCAAAAAACGGAACGTAACGTTTCATTATAAGGATACACCCCAAATAAATATTTCGCTTACTAGTGTTTACAGTCAATGTTAATTTCTGCTTTTCGTGACCTAAAGTGATCTGGGGTGTGCTCTTCGTGGTCACTGGTGCAAGCCCCAGTAAAGAGGGAAGCGAGAATAAACGTGCAAGTCGCATCTCCGGCTGAGCCGCACTTCTACCTTCCAGCCGGACGGAAAGCGCAGGGGCTCCTCGCTACCGACGGCACCGTCAGGCGATCGCGCAGCTCATGGCTGGGTGAAATCTCATCGTTTCACATCACGAATACGAACAAAACCTAATACTCCATCCGGAAGAACAACCTTCTCGCCTAACGCAATGATAACGTCTTAGAAACAAAACGCTCCTGAAAGGTGAGCGAGCGTATTGTCTTTGTTAATCATTTGTTGTTGTTGATCATTTGTTAGTAGTAAAATGGTTTACTAGAATATACCTGTGTTGGAAATTCTCTACTGGCTAAAAATGTCATAATCATATTCAGAATTATTCGATAAACAAATATATTAATTTTTGGCTTTCATTGTGTACGAGGTATATCAGTAAACAATTCATTAATTCGTTGGCTGAGTACTATTAGGTTGGGAAATGAATGTATTAAGTCCAGCAGTATGATCTGTCGGTATAGTACCTTTGGTGAGATCATGTACACTGCGCCCGCCAGTGTCAACTGCAGATGGAGATGATGTGCGAGGTGGATGGTTTTCAGCTTTAAAATACAATCAGAAACTTACTTCGGCTCCTTATCTTTCATTCCTTTGCACGGCAGCAACATGGACTTTAATCAGAACTGGCAAAAGTAAGGAAAACGTATAAACGTACACTGAACCAATGCTTGGCCACTGGTGTGGTAGTTTCATCAAGTTCATCTGGTTCTGTGGCATACAGACAATAGCAGGTAAATAAAAAATGCATATATATGTGAGTGTGTGTGTACTGGTGTATATATCAATTAATAGTAGCTTTATTGATTTTCTATAAGCCTAACTGATTCTTCCCTAAGAGTCGATAACGCCATTAATGCAGTAAAAGCCCTAATTAAAAACATTGTAAGATTAAAAAAAAAAAAACTTAATCTTACAGTATAAGATATCGTATATTAATACACGATAGCTTATTAATTTTTTCATTATATCTTTTTTCCTGATCCTAAAGTGAAGCCCCAGCGTATTTATGAGCGCCCACACCACAGTATATGTATATAACGCATAACGAAACTCCGTCCTTTCGGGAGAGCAAATAAAATTTCTTTAGATTTTCGGATTTATGTCTAATAACACCGGGACACAATTAAACAATGAGGAACGTGTCAGAAGATGTATTTGACTGTCAAACCCCCCTTTTCTGTCGTTTCTAGCGCAAAAACCATGCGACGCAGTATCAGAAGTGGGCCCCGTTGTCCAAATGGGCTCGAGCTTTAAGGTTTACTGCGTCTTTCGGAACATCGCAAAACACTGCAAACAATCTATCCATCTGAACAAAATGCAGATATATGACTCATTTGCGCACAATTCCACTGCAATATTTGTAAATGTAAATAATATAATGGAGAACAGGACATACACTTGCAAGTGTGCATGCTGTACGGATCCTTGTGGACTCGATCTGCAGGTTGGATGTAAGTAAAGAAGTTTAAATTAAATAAAGTTGAAATTGACGATACGCAATGTAACCATTTTAAACTGAATATATAGAATTAAAAATGTAATTTGGATTGTAAAGGGAAGGTATGTCCAAGAGTTGACTAGGTTATCCGAAACTAATCTTAGGATCTGAAACAGGAGAAAATTACATTTTTGAGCTGATGGAGAAGCAAGAGCTCAACTTATAGGTGGTTTATTAAGTGTTAGGCAGAGAAAACCGCTAAAAAAGTGGTGACTGGAAATTGCTATTAAGCATTTCGAGATTACAACCTGAAAAACCCGAACAGCACTATCGTACAGGGCTGGCGTGCTTAAGAAACCGCAGCATGTAAGAAAGAACAACCTTTGCTTGTTTTATAGATCGACCTGACGAACCTCAGAACGTGTCATGTAGCCTGAGCAGAAACGTCGGAAATGTCACGTGTACATGGACGACGGGAAGAAAAACGTATATTAGAACCATGTCGAACTTATGGTGGGTATCCACAAGATGAAATTATTATTGAAAAGGGTGACAATGATAACCAGATGCATTGATTTTTTTTTGCATTTTATTCCGAAGTATTAACGGCGTGATCTGCTGGGTTTCAGGGTGAAACCGCAAAGCCTGGACAGCAGCGCGCATCCCGTCTCCTTCCCCGGCTTTGGCTCCGCCACTTTCCCGGTCTTTGGTGTTTGGTCGCGTTACTCCGTGTGGGTCAATGTGTCAAACAAACTAGGCACCGTCCTCTCTCTCCCGCTTCATTTCAGCCTCAGTGATATCGGTAGGTGGTAATGAATACGGAACCCGAACGCGATCGCCCTGTATTTTAAATATTAATAAGGAGCGTTTATCGGCAATTCACATATCTGCCCGATTTTATTTAGTGTCGGTGGCCGAGTTATTAAAATAGTGACTAAATGACTGCTAGACAAAAAAGTGAGTGAGTACCGGAGCCCTCCAAAGAACACGAGTGAGTGTTTGTCTTAATCACAGATATACAAGGATAAATAACATGAATGAAAGAAAGCGTCTATCCTAGACAGAGGGGGGTCTGTAATCATTGTCTGATGAACCGTATCAGTCTCTCTTGATCACATTAGCATTCGTCTGTCTCTTCTTGTGCGATCAGTGAAGCCCCCACCACCGGACACAGTCTGGCTGAGCTGTGCCTCTCGCCAGTGTGTCCTGTACTGGAGCCACGAAGCAGATATACAGCTCCACCAGGTCAAGTACAGGAAGCGCCATGGAAACTGGACGATCCATCCCATAATTGTAAGCACCAAGGTGTTTCGATAGGACATGAATGATGTAAGGCGCTCTCTTGTTTACTAAAGACTGACCCAAACGCAAAGTAAAATGAGGAACCGGGTTTACGAAAGCGCAGCTTTTGAGATCCTCTTTCCCACGTGTACTTTTTACACCATTAGAAACGGTGTATCTACTATCTAATATGGTGTATGGGATATGTACTCCCTGCGTGTTTCTAACAGGACAGTGGGGCTGGGGGCTGGACCATCTCCGATCTGCAGCCCTTCACGGCGTACGACGTCCAGATCAGGAGCAAGTTAAGCTCCAGCCAAGGCCTGTGGAGCGAATGGAGCGGAGTCATAACCGACAGGACTGAAGAAGAAGGTTCTTCCCCCTCTTAATGTTAACGGTGTTTGGGAACTGCCAGGGGTGGAGAAAATCGAGCAAAAACAAAACAAGTATGAATAGAAGGGAATCGGTAGAGATTTAGAATTATATAATGATGTTTATTTAATAGGTCTACATCTAGTGGTTTAAATTAAGGGGTGGATCTGCCTGGTATATAACACGGTAGCTTTATCGCAGGGTTTTTCTTGTTAGTATAACTGGCGTTGTGCAGACGGTCATGTTTGCCGCTGTTCTCTCGCAGCCTGCAAAGACCGCGGCATTAATGAGGGTGGCAAATTGCGGTGGCATACGTCTCCCCCAGCCAGCACGTGCGTCACCCCCAGCGTACGCAGAATCGGCGCTGGTGACCCTGGTCATGGCAGAGTAGTGGGAGTGGGGGGGTTGATCCTGACTGACTGCAGCGTGATCGCACCGCAGCCCAGCTCTCCTTTCATTATAACGTGCATTTCGGCATGTGTGGGTTGGAATGATGCTTTGTTTTTACACCTTGCTGCGGGTGATAAAACGAATGTAGTATAGAATTGCATAATTGGTATAACTTATGCATATTTTTTTCTTCAACTTTTTTTTTTTTTTTTTGTGAATTTTGTTAGAGGCAGAGTCACCTGCGTTGCTAAAAGTCCGTGCTACCCAAAAGTGTTT
This sequence comes from Brienomyrus brachyistius, assembly GCF_023856365.1. Classification (NCBI taxonomy): domain Eukaryota; kingdom Metazoa; phylum Chordata; class Actinopteri; order Osteoglossiformes; family Mormyridae; genus Brienomyrus; species Brienomyrus brachyistius. Next base: position 16,919,660 of record NC_064547.1, on the reverse strand, counting down.
TTCACCCGTGGGAATAAAGGTCTGCGGCTGGAGGGGAGGGGGGTTATGGGGTTTTTACTCGGAAGGCAGTGGTGTGATCGCAGCATTTATGTCTGTTGCAGCGCCGATTCGTTTAGACGTCTGGTATATTGAGGAATCTTTCAGTTCTGGAGAGAAATCATTCACTGTGCTTTGGAAGGCAAGTATTTCTCCGTCCGACCTGTCGCATGACTTGCTAATACCTGCAAAACGGTCAGCTGATCCCCAGCAAATTTACTTGCTAATTACATACAGGCGCATATGTCAATCTATGGGGGAAATGCGCAAAGACGTTCATAAACACTACTCCAGTCGATGTGCAAAAATGTTCATCAACGTAAACAAAAATGCCTTTCACATCTGGGAATGCAGTACTTAACAGAGCAAACAGGTTTTAACAATGAAACGGAAAAATTCAGTGCGGAAAAAATGTAGATTACTTTATTATTGTCACTGAAATATCGACAAGACTCTGCAGAGGGAAAATACCAAAAAGAAAAAACAAAAAACAAGTGATTTTTATAATGGTAAATGTCAGACACCCTTAGATACCTTCTGTAGTTCACTCTAACAGCCCATATAAGTAACAGCGTTGTCACCCATCATGCGTGATAATGAAACCAGCAGGAGTTTCAGTGTACCCTCAAAGAAAGAAATGAAGTTCTACTTAAAAGAAATGAAGAAGTCATCCCCTCCCCATTATGAACTCACTACGTTTTTCTTAGGGACCAGTTTTTCCCAATATGGTCCTCCGTTATTGATGGAGCTGAGAGGGAGCAAAAATGTGGAGGGAGCAAAAATGTGGGCTGTCAGGAAGAGAGTTTGGAGGGAGCAAAAATGTGGGCTGTCAGGAAGGGAGTTTGGAGGGAGCAAAAATGTGGGCTGTCAGGAAGGGAGTTTGGAGGGAGCAAAAATGTGGGCTGTCAGGAAGGGAGTTTGGAGGGAGCAAAAATGTGGGCTGTCAGGCAGGGAGTTTAGAGGGAGCAAAAATGTGGGCTGTCAGGAAGGGAGTTTGGAGGGAGCAAAAATGTGGGCTGTCAGGAAGGGAGTTTAGAGGGAGCAAAAACGCTGGTCTAGAGAAACAGCTGTCCAGCCTACCATATTCTTAATTTCAAGTTCTTTATGAATATTATCTATTATCTATAATTACCTTATTTTTGTCACCGTATTTTTCCATGTAGCTTGTCAACACAAAGCTCACGGCAACCAGTTCCTTGCATTTAGATTCATCCTGGGGCACGTTTGCAGGAGCTCAACGAATCAGAAGCCAGGGGGAGGATTCTGGGATACAAGCTGGAGGTCCGAGATTTCTCAGCGGGGGGGGTCAGAGAATACATCACTCCCAGCAACCAGACCAGAGTGAGAGTCACTTGCTCCTCCTGCACCATCTCCGTCGCTGCCTTCAACTCCAAAGGCCACTCCCCCCCGGCCCTTATTAACATTCCTCAGCATCAAGGTAATGGCTCATTATGAGGATGTTACTGTCACTGCGTAGTTTCTGTATTTCTTTCCGGTTTATCTTTCAGCCCTCATTTGTGTGTGAGCTTAGAGCCACAGCTCCTGTGGACACTCCCTACACTTATAAAATAAAGACGTCCTTCATTGAGGAGACGCTGAAGCAGCATAGTTTGCTACCAAGTTAGCTAGCTGTGATATTCTGACTTTACTCACAAGCTTTTTTTTTTTTTAGTTTTCAAAACATTTCAGCCCCCCCAAGTCATTTTTTGAGTGGGATCCCAGGAGTGATAAACCTGACCCTGAACATCTGCCATCTCCCTCCCCAGCTGACCCCCCCCAGAATGTGGTCTGCCAACCCCTCAGTAATCACAGCATTGCCATCTCCTGGCAGACACCTGCTACTACAGAAACAGTGAAAGGATATTTAGTGCAGTGGTTTGCCGCTCATCGACATGGACAAGACCTCCAGTGGAAAAGGGTGGGACAGAACGAGCTTAACACCAGCATAACAGGTGGGCAAGGCAAAAAAAAAAAAAACAAGAAACCAATTAAGACATCCAACTGCATGACATTTTCCTGAAGTATTACTATAAATCCTGGTCATGTGTTACTGTTTCTGTTACTGACCTTAGTTTGTCTTTGTTTGCTAGTGTTGTTACTGGAGGTTGTATGTACAGCCAGGCAATGACAAAGGATTCTGATTCTCCCTTTTCATCTGCCTCCTAAGAAACCATTCAGCCATTCGAATGCTACCAGGGTGCCGTGTTTGCCCTGTATGAGCAGGGCTCTGGGAAGCAGGATTTTATAGACGCACATTCCAGGGAATCAGGTAAGAGACGAGGTGTATTACTACTTCCAAAAGCATAGATGTTTGAATTTCTTTTCCACTTTAGCCCAGTGCTTCTTAACCCAGTCTTCAGTGGATAGTCTACATTTTTGCTCCCTCCCAGTTCAACACAAGCATCGGATGCTGGGCAGGAGCAAAAATGTGGACCGTCTGCTGGTCCCCCAAGACCGGGTTAAAAAACACAGCTTTAACTTACTGAAAAATTGCTTGGGAGTGACATGCTTTACGACACGCAGCCCCGACACTGGGCCCAACCCCGATCACCAAGGTAACGGGCAACAGGGTGGTCGTGAGCTGGAGCGGAATCCCACTCGAGCACCAGCGAGGCTGTCTGAGGGCCTTCATCATTTACCTGAAGAGAGAGGGAGGGGAGGAGAGTCGACTCGGTGAGGATCCCGGCGTGCCGATGCTCACGAGGCAGTGAGACGCCTCTCAATGTTTGGATGGTTTCCTGTAACACCTAAAGTGGGAAAAGTACTGCCAGTTAATAGGCGGATACAGCCGATGTGCCGAGTCTGCACTGGACAGAAATTACAATCAAAAATGGGGGTTATGGGGGTCAGGTCATCTGTCACGACACTTCATCTCTTTCCTTGTTCACAGGATAGTACAGGGGTGCTGGCATTATAGAGCATAAAGAAATAATGATTCTGCTTTTATAAATGTAAGGTGTAAACTTACAAAATGTGAACATTGAGATGCAATTCCAGCCGGCAGATCTTGTGAGGGAGTGGCTTCTGTTCCAGGTCCAATAAAGGCCACGCAGAGGATGTTTAGCATCAGTGGGCTGAAACCTGGAGAGTACAGCCTCTTTATGAGCAGCAGGACGGGTGCTGGAGAAGGTCCGAGAGGAGACTCGGCGGTCTTTTTGATCTCGCAGAGTGAGTACGCATCACGGGCGAAACTACACGTCACACACGAGCGTGCGTGGGCCGCACTAAGTGTTCCGCCAAACGTGTAGAAAGCGGTCACGGTCTCCTTGGTCACCGTAGACGTGAGGGACACGTGGATTTGGCGTGCATGTGTGGGCGAAGTGCAAGCAGAAAGGTTACGTTCTCAAAGTCACTGCGGCATTTCTCAGGCTGATTCATGCTCACTGCAGGTTCTGCCTCCGTTCTCTCTTTTCAGATGACACAGAGGGTTTCATTATAATTCCGGTGATTTTACTGTGCTTTCCCCTGCTGATGGTCATTTACCTGTGTCTCACAACATCAGCGAAAAGGTAAACACCATCACACGCGCCACCATCCTGAAGAGAACAAAAACAGAAGAACGTTTTAAAATGTAAACAACATATTCTGTACCCAGCTGTGTTCTGCAGATACGGTCCCTCCTGCACGCATAGATCAGCCCCTTTAGAGGGTTATGACCAGGTGGATTGCCACAAATGTGAAAATTTGTAAATAGCTGCCCCCCCTAACCTTAACCCATGACAACCTGCTAGGCAAAACAGTGACATAAAAAGTCTATTAATTAGCATTTCCTAAACAAACGTTACTGCCATGTCAAATGACAATTTCATATGTAGACCTTTTTTTATTTAATACACAAACCGTCTAAATCATGTCCCTGTATGTATAAAGTTACTACGGGGAGCACTACGTTTTGGACTCATGATTACAAAAGCAAAATTAACGGCACTTAAGTTTATAAATTACTGATAGAAATGCGAGATTCCACGATCACAACACGTGAATGAGACACGCCGAGAAACGTGCAAGGGGGACCCAAGCAAAGATTTTTTAATATTAAAGATATAGTAACCAAAACTGCAAATGTCTGATACGCAAATGCGAAGGTGTTAATGAATTATCTCCACACATGATAGAAAACAAGCTACTTCTTGAACATTTCACCAAAGAACACACCTGTGTGATCCTCCCCAGCGTCATCAGAACACAAAGTCAACTACAACGGTTCCTAAAACTGCTGACATTCACTCTCATTTAGGACACCATCAGCAGCTCAGTTTTTGTTACTGAGATAGGAAACCAGCCGGAAACTAAACATGTTAGCACTGTGGTTACTGTGGTCACCTCACACCTGGGTTATTTCCGGCTTTGCTTCCATTGTGTCCCGGAGCCCCTGGATGTTGGCATAGGACAAGCGATGTAGAAGATGAATACATGAATAATGTAAAGCTGTGTTTCCCAGTCCAGTCCTCGGGGACCCACAGCCGGTCCACGTTTTTGCTCCCCAACAGACAATCCACATTTTTTGCCTCTCAGCTCTTGGAGGGAGCAAAAACATGAACCGACTGCGAGTCCCTAAGGACCGGAATGGGAAACTCTGGTGTAAAGAATAAGACGGTCACATTGCCAGAGCCTGTCCAGAAGAAGAGTATAACATTTTAATAACACCAAAGTTTATACTAAATGCTTGAGTTGTGCAGAAGTTAAACGACCTCTACTTTCAGTGTTACGAAAACCTTGTTTCATTTTTCAGACTTCTGCCCAAGTCCGTGCCTGACCCTGCCAACAGCAAATGGGCTAAGGAGTGCACAGCCTCTAAGGTACCGTCAGACCAGGAGACGCCTAAACGCTGCAGCTCCGCTGATGGCATAACAGATACGGTTATTTCATCCTTCACTAGGTTGTTTCCATTCACATTGTATTATGTAGATGGTAAGAACAGACTGTCTGCACTCTCGTCGCTTTCCTGTTCTTCAGTGTAGATGATTTCCTGTGTGGGTCCTCTGCTGTAGGGTGAAATGACGCTGGAGTTGCATCTCAACTGCTCTGCTCTGGACAAAGAACCGCACACCATGGAGATCGAGGAGATTGAAGAAAAGCAGGCCTTGACTGTCGTGGAGGAAGCTGGTGGTTCGTCTGCTCCAGAGGGGAGTACCAGCGAGATACCCGCGGCAATAATGAACTGCGCTGTCAACCAGATTAAGCCGGTGTGCTCTTACATCAAAAGTTTTTCCCATGAATCGGATAACTCTGTCCAGACTGAGCTGTCTACAGTCACAGATATAACTGTTGACTATATCTCCTCAAATGGACTGTTGGACATGGACTGTGAGATGCTGCCAGATGATGTGGTGGAGAGCGATTTCTTCCCAAGCTTTCAGAGCACCTTCTCAGGGCCTCTAGTGTCCTTTGGGGGCAGGTTGACCCTAGACAGTGTCAAGATGGACTGGAATGGACTATTTAACTGAAACCTTCACACAAGTTTGAGCTTAACACACAAGCTGAACTGCAATTAATAGGCATATTTATATGTGATAATACATAACCTGGGTATTTAGGTCCCTTATGCTGGAGAATTCAGAATACTTGTGTTTTCATTTGAAGTCACCCTGAATTTTCACCTCACACTCATTTCTAAAGCTAATCAAGCTGCTTATAGCATTACCTCCCAACCCCACCCCACAAAAAAACCCTCAGGAACAGGATCAGTCTGCATTGCCCGATTTCACCCAATGGGAAGTATGCTATTGCACTGATAATTCTTCTTGCTGTAGCGTTTATCACCAAACTTTGCATTTCTGCTGGTGCCACCTGCTGGCCAGAAAGATACACTACACTAATTATCACACACTCCATATTCAGGATACGCAGCAGTATGATTTAACTAGGGCCACATGGTGGCACAGTGGAGGTCCTGGGTCCTTACAGTGTGGAGTTTGTACACTGCCCCTGGTTCCTTCCACTGTCAAAGAGTGTGCAGGGTGGAATTATCGGTTCGATAGCGGCTTAAATAAGTGGGTCGGATATCGGTGGCATTTCAGGCTTGCTGTGTTAAGTTCCACAGCTGTTTGCGAAATCTGCAGAGCCAATGTATTGCGCGGGAGGCAGCAGCACTGCAAAGTACAACACGACCAACTTCATGAGGCTTCTCCAGAAGGATCATGCCAGGGAGCGCAAGGAGCTGAACAAAACGAAAACAGGGGACCGTTCCAAGCAGTGAACTCTGCAGGCAGCATTGCAAAGATGCGAGAAACTCACCGGCCATAGTGTAGAAACGACAGAAATAACAGAAAAGGTACTCGAACCCGCTCGCAGTTGTAGGAAATGAGGGGTTCTGCTGCCTCATTGAACACTTTAAATCAGGGTAGTTCTCCATCACGGAAATATCTTCCTGAGACCGCTCTATCCGAGCTGTACAAAGAGTATGTGAACTCGTACCAAAAACGCTAAAAGATGTTCCAGCGATTAGCTTCCCTACTGATATCTGGAGCTCCAACGTTGGTCGTGAGATGCGAGCCTCATTTAATACACATATTGCTGTATACTGTAATTTTAATTCCTGAAGATTGCTGCGTCTAGAATACATAACATTACTTACATTGGCATTGAACCTTCTGTTACTTTATTCTTATCAGACTGTTAGTATTACGTTAATAGTAAATAATTCATCTTGTATATATTTGTGTGTGTGTGTGTACTTTTTACATTGTCTTCCAAAATTAGGTATTTAGGTCAAGTATTTAAGCCTAATGTCTCAAATACAATCTCCATCTTCTCTCCAAAGTGTGACATACGTCTTATTAATCACCAGTATCAGATCGGTACTTGCGATCGGCCCGAAACCCAAAGCCCAGGTATTGGTATTGGAACTGAAAAAGTTGGATCAGTGCGTCCCCAATATATAGAAAAATCATAGAAATCGAAATGCTGTACTATACCTTAAGTAGTTCAGGAGTGTCATGCATGACATCCACACAAACCTCGAAAGCCTACTACTGAAACTAACCTTTAACACGATCAGCCAGACCATTACCTTTTATACGCAGGGCATGGAACCTGTAAGCAGAAAGCCCAACAATGATTAAGGCACAGCATCAGATGGAGAAGTTGGGCAAATTGACAAGCATAAAAACGGTGAATATAAGAACATTCACTTTTAAGGAGCATTTAAGATTCCCCCAAACTAACCCGAGATGACGCAAACTCTGAAAAATGCTCAGGCTGACAGCAATGCCGCAAACATTCCACCATCAAGAACATTCGACACATGAAGAATTACGCAACACTATGCTCCACCAATGGCAGGAATCACCTCTCGGCAGTTTATTGGAACAGGGATGTTTTGCAAAAATGGGTTTCATCTCCCAGAAACCCAAAGTCGCCTGGACCCAACAGATCTACAGAATGGAAGCGGGCGGAAGAAATCTGTGTGTACATCGCCAGCGACTTCTCAACACGGAACACAAAAGGTACGGCTTACGGTCATGTCGGAAACACCACCATGGAAGCAGTGTGCTCACAGCGTACAAACCAATCAGACGTGGATAGCAGGGTTAGCGGTCATGCTAATTGTAGGCACTCACGCCATATTGAGAGCAACATGCATTTCCTTCAGAAAAACTCTTGTTTTGCTGCTGGAGAAATCAGAGAACAGCCAAGCAGAAGACCAAGATATGTGTAACAAATCTCCAAAGCTTGTATCTCTGTCACCGAAGGCTTAAAACAATGTTTAAAATCCAAAACTACCCAAACAAAATCACCACAAAGCACTTAAAATTTAGTGGTCTAAGCAATTTCAGTTGCTGCAAAGATGAGTAGATTCAGGAATCAAATCATTAAAAGACCAATTCGCACAACTATTCATTTGACACTGAAACAAGATCTTACGTTGGCCAAGGACCAACAGATCTGCAAGAAGGAAAACCAGGACGCACCAAAACCCTACACAGGAAACTCATCAGCTATTCTTCATACACCAAAATTAACTACTTCCCTAGCTTCAGAAACATTTAATCTGTACAAAAAAAAATTAAGCAAGTCCTGGATCCACTCTCAAATATACTAAGCGTCTTTTAACTTTTTTGGTAGAGCTTGTTGGCTGGTAGACAGTCCAATTGTATGCTTAAAATAGTACATTTGTAAGGGAAAAACACAAGCAATTAGGACACCATAAACTTATAGTTATAGTCTTCACACCTATATTTGGAAATGCATATTTTCAAGCAGCAATACAAAATAGTATCCGTGAAGAATGCATAATCTCTGGAAACAAAAATCACTGTAAGAAAACAGCCCCTGCTACCTTGTCTCAAAATACAAAACCTCTAACAATTTGCTTCAGGATAGCAAGAAGTCCATTTTTTTCCTTTTTAAAACTTAAGTCAGTCCTCAATGTGAAAGGTATGGATGACAGTCTTCCATTTATGGTGTTTTTTTTTTCTTTATTATTTGTAGCTGAAGGATCCAATAGCATGCGAGCCTTGCAGAGGAGGAGGAGGAGGAGAGCCCGGAGGGGGCCTTTTGGGGTGGGGCGCCACTGGGTCGCCTTAGGCCAGGGCCGGGAAAGCCTCTGGGTCATCCACATTCGGAGCCGATACTCCACTGGGCTGCCGGGGCAAGAGAGAGAGAGATTAAATATCAAGGCAGCGGCTCTAAGACAGGAGGACCCCCAGCCCTTGTTCTTCACAAAGCTAATCTGGACGGGGTACCTTCTCAGTGCGGCCCCCACGCGCCACCCTGCCTGCACCGGCAGCCGCGCCACCAGCAGCAGCACCAGGGCCACTGGCACCAGGGCCGCCGGCAGCCGCGCCACCGGCACCACCAGCACCTCCGCCACGAGCACCACGCCCGCCACGGGGCCCACCGCGGCCGCGACCGGGACGGCCCAGGTCTCCGAAGTTGATCTCCAGCTGGGACGTGATATCATTGGCCGGCTTCCGGAAGTGGTGATCACCAGCGGCATCATCGGCCTGGACCTGAAAGCGCGACATGCCTCTCATTATTCATATTGCCGTCACCACGACACACTACAGTGCAATACCGACATGCATCACGTGTCAAACCTCACACAACGCTTATTCATACCTCTCTGTAAATACAAATATATCCTCAGTATTAAATACAGAAATTAACTATTTTGATTGTCATGAGTGCCATTACAGAGGCTCGTAGTCAACTGTTGTGTAAACCACAATGACAAATAATCCTTTGATTATATATGGTCACGACCGACAGACCCCAACTAATGATGTTGCACTTTAACAACGATGCTTCCATAGATAACAGATGGAATTGAAGACAGTATTGTAAGCAGTCGCAAAACAAACATACTGTCCTAGAGATTTGAATTTGTCATAAATATAGATGTGATTTAGTTGTACTAAATATTGGCACATTTATAAGACAGAAACTTAACTCACGCCTTCGAGTGATTTAAACGGCTGAAAATGATTACGATCGTCTTGAACGTATGCAGCCCTCATGAAAAAGCAGTAGAGGTAAACATCAAACTGATTTACAAAACATATAAGAATCTATAAAAGAAATAATTGAAATTGCAAAGCTTGCGAAGCTTTTTCCTACCACAGTAAACTTTTTTTGCAAAACTAACCCCTGTGCTATAATGTCAATACAGAACTAAAAGTAAAAGCCTTATTTTAAAATACCTGACTGGCGATGTAAAAATTGTATGTGTATAACATGCCATGTTGGTACTAATATTGCACATTGCCAAGCCATATAATATGCTTCAAGCCATTTTTCGAATTCAGTAGAAAATACCCAGCCTTGCTCTGTGATGTCATCCGGCGCCAGTACCAGTTTTAACGGCAGTGGAAAACCAACACCTTGAAGTACTGAACTTTTGGTACTTTCTTGAAGTACCAAAAAGGCAGCAGGTGCAATGGAAACAGCCTTACCAGCAGCTCCCTACAAATTTCGAAGCTGCTGGCCACAACTAGAGCTGGATTTAAAATGAGTGAATCCCACTCTTTACAAGTATATTACAATTTATGAGCAGGAAGACATACCAGCGAACTGCATGGCACAAACTGCATCAACATCTATTGTACCTTGATTACTATTCATACGTTCATTGTTCTTGTTGTAGGGTGTGCCTCAAAGGGTGGACATTCCAATGCGCTTGTGCAAAGTCACGAACACACCTCGAATTTAAGTCCGGATTACTTCCAAAGCCTGCGACAACACAGCTGTGCCAACAATATTGAAGAGTTTGAGGCAGTTCGTCGCTACAACGTCCGACGACGTTATAAACAGTCTACAAGACCCAGGGAGACAATATTGTTGGCACACCAAGGCAAGACTGAAACCAAAATGATAGCACGCTCACCAGCCTCCATGTATCTGTGTGAATCAGCGGCGCTAAGAGAAGCTAGCAGAACAGAATGAGTGTACCGAGGGAAGCGCTACGGGAAGCAGACATACGTCTTCACTCTTGGACTTGTGCAGCACGTATCCCTTCTTCCACTGGCTGTCGGCGCCCTCGTTGGCCTTGCGGATGTTGAAGTCGACCTTGGCTCGCTCCTTGTCTTGCATCGCCTTCCACTCATCCAGAGTCATCTCTTTGGGTCCTTCTGGTTTGACCTCCTCAACCTCGTTCTCTCTGGAAACATAAAGACAAGCGGTTGGGTGAGATGGGCAGGTCACCGGAAAGCCCCCGGAAGGCTTCTCGGATCAGCGAGAAGACTTATTTGATGCGTGTCGGTCTCACGGGGACACACTTGTTTTCGGAGTCAGCAGGGGGGTGTTCCTCGCCCTCACGGGTTTCCTCAGTGGTATTGGACTGATCAAGCTCGCTGCAGAACATAAACACACAAAAAAAACTTAGCCAACAAATAAACCCAAATACGACAATGTATTTTTTTTCCTACATGGGTATTCTGCAGTATTAGACAACTCCCTACAGGAAATTAAACTCCCATTCAATCGTTGGCCAATATACCAGTTATGAGACCATGCCCCTAGCTTCTTCACTCGCAGGTTAAGACTTTGGGATCAGAAAGTTGCTGGGTCAAGCAATTTACAACTGAGCAAGGCCCTTAACCCCAGCTGCTCCAAGGACCGTCTGACCCACCTTAACTCATCCTTGACAGTGCCCCAGTTATGAGATCCACTCCCGCCACGCTTCTCTTCGGCTTTTAAGCTACTGAAAGCAAAGCGAAGGGGGTGTTAGGTTGGCCGCAACTCGGCGACGCGGGAAGTGCCGGCGCGGACGGCCGGGCAGGCGACGACTTACGTCCGATCGCTGCCGCTGTGCCGGTCAAACTCCCGCTTGCCGCGAGAGTCGAACCCGTCGGTGCGGCCCATGCCACGCCCTCGGCCGCCACGTCCACCCCGGGATCCACCACGGCCTCGTGGAGGCCTCTCTCCCACAGGCCTGCTGGGAGAGGTGGGAGGAAGCAAGTGCATGTACAAATAAAGACAATGAAGGACTAGAAAAAATGGCACTCATCATATACAAGCTTCCAGTAGCATTTTAAGTTTTCCTGAGTACACGAAATATTACTTCTCCCTCGCTAAGAACATCTTCATGTAGACAACCAGAGACTAGGTTCATGGGGGCAAGGTAACCACCCCCAGCTAATAGGGCGGATGCCTAACGTGCAGCTAAACCCTGCTGGTTCCCCGAGTGCAGAATAAACGTTAAGAAATGTTCGGTTCTGAGGTCCAGGGGCCACGGACGACTGACAGTATAAATGTGGCTAGGATCACAGATTAAGTGAAAATTAACACCTGAACGTGACACAGCACTTTACATGGAGCAACAAAACCCAAGGAGTGAGATTTCTGTGCTAATCCGTTAACGGAAATAAAATGCTACGCCAGAGAGCATCCAGTCTCAAACACTCACTTATCCACAGAAAACTCCCCCCCCTCAGGCTTGTCTTCGGCGGGTTTGTCAAAGCGCCGCTCCCGGGGAGGCCTCCTCTCCGGCCTCCTCTCCCCGGGCCGAGCCTCGCCCTGAGGGCCCTGTTGGGCTCCCTGCTGGGGGCCCTGCTGCCCTGAGTGGGGAGCCTGCTGCTCAGGCCTCCTGCCGACTCTCCTGATGCCTGAAGCAAGAAAAGAAAAAAATGAGCTGAACCCCAGAGCAGAGTCAAAACGGGGATTCAGGCCACAGCCCGTCAAAGCGCATTTCAGAATTGTGGCAGAAAACAGTGTGAGAAAAACAGAACATGCTACCAACGGGGAAAGCAAATGAACATTTTACTACCAAATCAATAAGATAACTGGTCATGCAATCATCAGCTGTGGTCTGATTACCTCTCCCCTGGCATGATGTTATCACAGGGCTGCCAACTCTGGCCAGTTGGCTGGAACGAGATTTTCATTTGAGACGAGTCTGCACACGCATTTACGTGCATGTAAGAATTTTATTGCCTTGTAAAGAGTCTGCAGGGTTTGCGAACTACCCCGATGATTCTGACGTAGGCAATATTAGGTATATAAGGAATAAGAGATTTGCTGTAACATTTCTTGCCCGAGTCTGAACGCGCCAGTGTCACGCACGATGCCGGGGAGATGGCAACCCCGTGTAATCGTGATGTAAAAGAGAAACGTTAAACTGGTTTAAATAAAATAAAAAAAACACGATGAGCTAAATACGTCAAATCCTCCTTAAGGTACAGAGCAGTATGTGATTTTAAGTTGCCCTGCCCCAAGATCCTCGTGCCATGAAGGAAACTGGCAGCAGCCGCCATTAGACACGTTACTGGAGTTATGTTGCGCGATCGGGGAGGGGGGGGTGTGGGAGTTCAGCGGCGACCCCCCCCCCCAAAGCCTGCAGGAGGTCGTAGGGGCTCCGAAGACAGGATCAAGGCGCTAATTCTAGAGTACGGCTATTTAAACATCCCCCTTCGCCAAAACGGGCTCCATGCAGCTCACCACACATACCGACAACCCGCGACATGCATTTTAAGATGCAATCAGGTGATCGTGGTTCGCACGCGCCGCCTTCCACGCGGGACCGGCAGCTACACGCGAGTCTCTCTCGGCTGACTGACACGACTAAACAGGTGCCGCGCACCACGCTTCATTTCGTTCCTGGGCGAACCGGTTCGCGGCCATAGCACTTCCGCCCCCGAAAAAAACTTGTTAGAAATCCATGTGCGACCAATCGCCTTCCCTACACCAAACAACTTAAAATAAAGATCGGCCGACACCACGGCACCCACACTCCCACCACGAGGTCCCCTGCTTCCCTCCTAAAGTTGTCGTTCGTGGAGCGCCGGCAGGGGGAGGGGGCGGCTGCACAGCCCAGCAAAAGATCTGCAATTTAAAAGTCGAGTAGATCACACGTTTCGATTCCAGATTTAAATCCCCATGGTTCATTTTTTTGTTAATAAAAAACTAAATCACAAATACCAGCAAATATCCGACAGGGATTTTTTTTGTTCACGAGCGGGTCACGCCGCTGTTTTTCCCCCAAAACTCTGAACTAAAAGGCCGAGACAGGCGCCACACCGCGTGTGATAGAAAGAAAAGCAATAATGGATGTGCGCGCGAAGCACGTGCTCGGCGCGGTAGCTGTCGGACCGCACGCGCGCGGGTCCACAATAGAAACCATGTTGTTGACCTCATGGGGGGTGCGCGCGTGCAATAGCCAACATTCTTCAGGATTTTAGAAACACCATCAACCTCGGATGGGAAACAAAACTCTTACCCTCTTTCTTCAGAGACACCGGCGGCTGCGTCTCTTCCTTCTTGTCAGTTAGCGGGTTCTTTCTGTCCTTCTGCGATTCCTTCTTCGGCTGCTTGGCGGCCTGAGCGGCGGTCTTGCCAGAACCAGGAGCAGCACCGTCCTTCCTCTTGCTCTCCGCCTGCTTTAACGCCTCGAACGGGTCGTCCTCGTCGTCAAATAGCTGGTCGAACCGATTGGTGACGACGCAGCCGAAGCCTTCTTGCAGATGTCCGGGCATGATGGCGCCCCTCCGATGGGATTCTCCTCCGATTCTACCGAGGCTAGAAGCGAACTTGTCGCCAGCGACTGCCACAAGATGGCCGGGAAAGAGACACTGCTTCTCTTCCGGCACGATAAACATCCGGGACCTCGGCTTACGGCTACATGGGACTTGTAGTCTTTTAGGAGAAAGTATTCGGCATACAACCCATCCCTTACCTAAGACACACTGCAGGGGGTTATTCCGTTGGTGCTTTTTCCACAAATACCATTCCGCAATGGTAAATTAATGTGAAGACTTATTCCGACATAATCATTTTAATAAAAAAAATAATGGGGTGTTATCAGGTAAATGACATTAAGGTTAGTAAACGCGTTAAAAACAAAGTAAATCTTATTTTTAAATCTTATTTGTGCATTTTCAGACAGAACACGGGCTTAATGCATGTTTATGATTTTTTTGCGACTTCTGTTGAGTTGAAACCTTGCTACCGTTAGGCATATAAAATAAAATAATGCATTACTTTCCAAGTCACAGAATTCTCTGTTTCCGGGGAGAAACTAAACTGAATATAGCTATAACTATACTACGGATGAAAAGCTAGCACCTGCGGGTTTGTGTCCCCAAATGTATGACGCTAAAAACTGAATGCAGCGTCAGTCCAAAGGTAACATCAGTGAAAGGAATCTGATTACAGAACAGACAGATGCTGAACTGCAACGGACACCAGCCATAAGCTACGTGAAGCTTTTAAAACTGACAAAGAAACTGTTGGGGACATTAAATATTTCGAATTATTTAAAATACTTAAAAAAACAACTTCCCGAAAATATTTTTTTCGACTCACTCGCTGCATTAATTAAAAACCATTCAAATAATTAAAAACTCAAGTTTAATTTCGCACGTTGCTTATTTCACATAAATAAAAGCGCAAATACCGGGAAACCATGCCTTACAACGTAAACGAAGCAATTATCGAATCGTACGCGTTGATGCTTTTCGTGATGGCGACGTTTTTCATCTACTTTTGCATCATGGTTTGGGCTTTCAGCAACCCGAAAGTTAGCGGCGCAGAGGAAGACGCTGATATGAGCGTGTCGCTGGAGCGGATCCTCATGCAAACCGAGCATCTGCAACAAACAACTGACCCAAGTACAGACGCGGTTTTCCTGGAGAACAGCATCAGAAGAGACAGAGTGAGCTTCACATTTAATTATAATACTCCGGGCACATCCAATTTAACCGAAGTAATTGCTTAATATTTGACTTTTAAATTAATGTCCTTACTTGCAATCGTAATAATGTACGCGCAGTTTGTTTCATCTGTTACTGAATCGATTAATATTACTACCTAATTATACAGTTAATGACAAAAAAAAAAAAAAACACGCGCACAGTAATACTGTGTGATTGCAAAATACGGTTCATCTCCATTGGATCACTGCTTTAATTTTGTTCAGTATCAGATCTCGTCCTTGTCCTCACCTCTAAATCCTGCAGAGAGCAGAGAAATAGTAGCCTTTTGTCTATAAGGGGCGGTGTATTTTTAGGTGTGATCAGTCACGTGCAGGCCGCCCCCATCATGATTTTTGGCCACCTAATGTCCCGTCTCACCCTGTCTAGGTAACCATTTATTTTTAAACGTGGGTGACGGACAAATTACGTTTAACAGCCAATTGGCTGTTAATTTTATTTTATTTTATTCTGAATAATTTGGAGTAAAAAATACTGCATAGTCTGTTCAGACACTGACAGCTCAGATCTGATTCATAAAGGATGTCACCGCCTTGCACTCCGCTAAGAATATATATATATATATTTTTGCCACCGTTTTGAGTCTTGGAATATTTGAATCAACAGTCGAGAGAGACCAGTGGAGTCATCACACTCTTGAAGACGACTTTCTGGAAAAACACTGCTGCAACAGGGAAAGACTGAGTTTAACACTCTTCATTTTTTCAGGAGGGTTTAATTACTGACTGTATGAATGATCTTAAATTTAGTTGCAGCTCATCCTGTCCAGACTGTCCCTCTGTGCTTCTGGAGTAAGTTCTAGACTCATTCTGTCCCTGTAGTTATTGAGCAGGTGGAAGATGGATGGATGGATGGATTCAGTATTGCACTGCCTCTTCCATGATCATCTGGAACTCCTGGCCTTCTAAGTGGAAAAAAAATACACGTTTGGTTTCTGTACAGATCTTGAATCTCTCTCCCTCAATGCAATTTATAAACAGTATTCATTCGGATGATTGGACATTCCTTAGGAAGGTAAGTAAGCAGCCACATCTAAAGTTATTGGTTCTGGTATAAACTGATGGGGACTTTAGACAAAGGAAAGAGTTTGTCACGTGACAGGTTTCAAAGGTAAATATTAAAGCCAGAACTGTTCACATGAAACAAAAAAAGTGACAACACATGTAAATTATACTACATGGCAGCTGCAACATGCCAGTGTCATTGCACCAGTTGTTACCATGGTGACATTTTCTATCTACTAGCACGTCAAATGCAATGGAAAATGAGTCATAGTGAAAATTAAACTGCATTTAGTTTATTAACCAACATCAGTGAGTCGGCAATGTTTTCATTAAGTTGCAGAATTATTTTATAAAATAGCACGATAAAGAACAGCAAATGAAACAAAGGTTTGCATTGCAATCATATTTAAATTGATCATTGACTTTAAATTACTGATCATCCCAAAAAAGGAATTCAAAGTATTTTGTCCGTTTTAAAGACTTACAAATACAAAACATCACATGTATATATTTTGAAATCATTCGATTTTAATATGCAAAACAAATACCTGGATACAATAACAGAATAAAACAAATTACCACTAAACTTGTAAAAAAAAAAATGTAGTGCACAAAATAAGCTCTATACAATAATTACTATACAGAACTGTGTCACTGTCAGTATGTTACTATGATTGACAAAACCAGTATGATGTTATACACAAATACTACATTTATAAAAGCAAAACTAATGGCTAGAAAATAAATCCCTCAGTCTAAAGAAAACATGAAGATAGCTATTGTGTGGTTTCAACAAGTTATGGCTTTGGTCATTTTTGAATTTGTTACCATTATGGTTTATGAATTGAAGCTCAATTTGACACTAACTTTTTATCAAGATCTAACAGTTATTATAGGATGTGGTTGCAAATAAGTAAATAAGCTAAATTAACAGGAGGTTTTGAGGGTTTCAAATACGCCAAAGGGCAAATACTATCAAATGTCTAATTTTAAACATATTGATTTATAACAGAGAAACATTCCAATAATGTCAGGGTTCCAGTGGATTCTGTGTAGTTAAAGGCTATGGGACGTCACGCAGGGTAGGCAATTCATGTCTGAACGTCCCACAGTTTATGCTAGAGCTTGTTCAAATTTAATCATAGCTACTCTTACCATAAGCCAGCCGTGGGCAATTGTTTTCTACGGAGTGACAAATCTGAGCTTCACCACATCAGCGTGGGATGTTTCAAAATGATTATGCCCACCTCACCTGAAAGCTACTGTACAATAACAGGACTTGCTTGGTTTCACTTTTCCCTTTTTTTGAAAATATTCGCAGAAATCAACAGAACCAGTGCATTGTTCATGTTTAACGTAAAATACATCATTAATTAAAAAAAAAAATCTCCATACATTTGAATGTAATACTTTTTAATTGATTTTTTTTATTATTATCAAGCAGACCAGTAAAATATCATTATGGGCTGAATATGGCCCCCTGGTCAGCTTTCGCCCAGGTCTGCCACAAGTGGTCTTTCTCTTTCAGGAACAGCATCAACGTGCAACTGATAATCAGAATGCACATGACTCTGGGTCTTAGGACATGCCTGCCTTTGCATTATAGCAGAGCAGAGCGGACATATGGTGGCTGGAAAAAGCATATCTGCGGAGTTTGCGCTGCCTGATTGGGCGGACTGGAGTTATAAAGCCCCTTTACCCAGTCAGATATGAATACCTTTTCCCAGACTACAAGATTAGATAAATAGGACCCGATCCTTACAGTAGTATGCTAGATATAACTATCTGCAGAGTGGTCCTTTTGTTGCTGTTCAAACCTAAAAGAGGCATCCGATCACATAGCCGAGTTCTTCATTAACACCAGACGTCAACACTTATGCCAGCCTGTAATAACCATTCAGCTGTAGATAATGTTTTCAGCTAATCTACCATGTGAACGAACTGTCCTTCAGTTTCCTAATTTCACGGTACAATAAATCCACAACTCCCTTAACGAAAAAAAAAAAAACAGCAAAAATTATATACACCCAGAAGTTTAACGCGTGTTTCGTTATCAATGCAACATTCAGACACAACAGAAAGCTACCATTTCATGTACTAATGAAATCAAGCATATTTTCATACTCATTTTATACCAAACGCACAAACATGCTCTTTGCGTACGCTGAAGAGCATCTTCGACATCTCTCCTTTTCATCTCACGTACTCTTTCACTCCCTTGCACATCTATACATTCCTCTAGCTCACAGATTATTTTAAACAGTGCTGTGTCCTGCAGAGAAAAACTTGAGTTTACCAGTCCATTTGACATCTTTCCCTTGAACGCAGGTTTTCTGTGAAGTGAACTATTACCATTAATAGCTATGAATTGAGTTAAAATTGCTATAACTTAGAGATGAGTTTATGGAACTGAAATTTACATAAGAAGACACGTCAGGCCAGGAAATGTGCTTTGGGTGGTTAGATTCTCATGCAAGTGTGTTGAGTGACTATACAAACCCTGGATTATTCTATGATGTGCTGTGCTATGACTGCAAAGTTTGAGGCTTAAGGCAAGACATCTACTGACCGTGAACAAAGTGGCTATATAGCATTTCTGTTTTTCAGGGGGTGAAGACAATGAAACATTAAAATTCTCACCTGCGCGTCATGGAAACATGGTCCAGGGTAAATGCTGTATGACCTGCACTGTATAAATAATGCACTATTAAATGTCCAAACCACAATAAAATCCTCTGCCTAACAACATTCAAATAGTAGTAATAGAAATATTGATACTCACTATTTAACATTAATCAGTACTAACATTAATAACATTTTAAGGCACTTAGAGTATGATTCCACTAGCGAAAAATAAAAATATGACAAACATACCGAATTTCCCGAGCTTGAAGTAGTTTAATTGGACTATTCCATAATTCCAGGTCTGTGTTGAGCGTGATATCGCGCCTCTACTGTAAGATGTATACTAGTCTACCTGCAAGAAACTGTCAGTGTTTGACTCGAGACTGAAACTAAGTATTGCTGTGGACCTTAAATTACATAAAAGCACATTATCATCACTGTTATTTAAAAAAAAAAAAAATGCAACAAGATTTGTAGAAAGTTAACACTGCAAACCTACTGCACAAAGTTGCTTAAAATAGCAGATATTCTGATACAAAGTGATATTTGAGATTATTCTTTGTATTAAAACTATGAATATTTAATTCACCTACATTACACAATGCCCTTGTTCCTGTGCTGACGCATATTGAGTTTCATTGAAATGAGTCCCACAGGAAAATGAACAACAAGACATGCCCTCATTCCTTAATAAAACAAAAA
The DNA here is from genome assembly GCF_023856365.1 of Brienomyrus brachyistius. Taxonomy (NCBI): domain Eukaryota; kingdom Metazoa; phylum Chordata; class Actinopteri; order Osteoglossiformes; family Mormyridae; genus Brienomyrus; species Brienomyrus brachyistius. Next base: position 16,900,144 of record NC_064547.1, on the reverse strand, counting down.
ACATAAAAATGTGCGAAGTATTCCCTAAAATCCACTAAGAACTCTTAAGGGACGGCTATGATTTCAAAACTGTCCCTTATGATTACAAACCCTAACCCATATACAAAAAGTCAACTTCCAGACCTATATAACAACAAAATTATATATTGGCTATTTTATTATTCAAAAGCCGAAAATGTGACATTTTGTGGACAAGGCCTGAAATGTGACATTCGTGCGATTTTTCTTTGACTAAAAGGAATCATGATAGAATTCAGCCCCTTTCATGACAGTAATATTGCTATATTAGCAAATACTATCAATCTAATTAATTCCAGGGGGGGAAAAAACCTTTGAGAAGGTAGGTGACCAGGGGTATCCTTTTTAACAGAACTTTTTTCGCTGGGTTACTAGATTAAATTTGGAGTCGGGTCGTTTCAAAAGTGCTTCCAGGCCTCCTGCCAGCCCATAACCCTTCCTGCCGAACCCTCCCCTCCCCTAAGCACTTCAGGCTGCCCCTATTCTGGCCCAAATATGAAAATAATGATATTTACACAGCAGTAACTACTCTCTCACAGAAGGGGAGAGGAACGCCCGCCTGCATGAGAACCCGGAAGTATCCGGCAAAGGGCCCGCTGGGCACAATCGTCTGAGCAGTGCACTGAGGTGCCCCCCCCCCCGCATGCCCCCCCATCTCCGCTGCCGCCGCCATGGTCACGGCTGGCACTCCAGCAACACGCGGTGGATGTCCTGGAACAGCGGCCGCTCCTTGGCGTTCCTTTGCCAGCAGTTCAGCATGAGCTTGTAGACGGGATCGGGGCAGGCGGCCGGCTGGGGCAGGTAGATCTGGGCAGAGCGGGAGGAGCGTTTGCAGGAAACACGTCAGAATGGGACAAAAGGAGCCATGTCATCTGACGCTACTTCTTATCGCTAAGTGACGTTACTTTCACAAGCGATAAACGCATGTGCTGGCGAGTTACGGTTACAGGTGTGTGGTCGGCCCTTTAGTGGGTAGTAAAGCTTCTGGGCAGCATTTCCACAATCTGGACTCGTTAAGCTCTTTTTTTTTTTTTTTACAAAGGATTTATGGGGAATAGGATCAGGAGCTGGAAATGGCTGGGGAATCGTATAGCGTAAATGGCCTGCCCTGGTGATGTGATGTTACACTGAGCAGGTTGACTGACACAAGACAACCAGGAGTTAATATAAGTAATCAGAAAAATTCTGCCCTCCGGAAATTATGATAAATTGTAAATCTCTTGATTATGTGGGCGAAGTTTACTGGATGAATACAAATAGCTAAAAATTTAGGAGGAGCGCCGCATCCAATTGCATGCAATAAAAACATGCCGTGAAGCTAGTAAATACAGCGAGGGAGTGAATTGTATGCTGGACAGACACTGGCTCAGCACAAACACTCACCTGTCGCTTCTGATCCCTGAAGAACTCGCCAGTGTTCTCGATGACCTGCTCGTCGGAGAGCTGCGAGTAGGGCTGCTCCTTACAGAAAGTCAGGATCTCCCACAAGGTCACGCCGAAAGCCCATACGTCACTGGCGGTGGTGAACTTGCCCTGAAGTGCAGAAGCAGGGCACCACAAAGAACAGGTCATCCCATGGGGACGCATTTTTAACTTGCGCGAATGCGTTAGTCTTTCAAAGGACTTTAGCCAAAAATCACAGGATTAGCTCATGCTACCAAATCATCTTGGAGAATTTAAATAGTTAATGCTGTAACAAAAATGAAACAAAGGAGGTCTGGTTGAAGAGATTGCTGGTGCTCACCAGGAGGATGCTCTCCCAGGACATCCAGCGGATGGGCAACACGGCCCGGCCCTGGATGCGATAGTAATCCCCACTATACAGGTTACGGCTCATGCCGAAGTCGGCAATCTTGATGGTGTAATTCTTGCCCACCAAGCAGTTGCGTGTGGCCAAGTCTCGGTGGACGAAGTTTAGTGAGGACAGGTACTTCATGCCAGAGGCAATCTGCATGGCCATGTAGTGCAGGTTACTGTAACTGCAGAGCACAGATGGGCAAGAAGTAGATTGAAGGGTTTGGGAGTCACGTCAAGTCAAATTGCATAAAAGACCCAAAGACTATGGCAGCATATTAGGTGTTAGCTAGAGAGAACCACGCTTACGTGACTATGGCAGCATTCCCGAAGAAGGCTGCCTGGACCATGGGATCGTGACGAGACAGGAACTGGTTAAGGTCCCCGTTCTCCATGTATTCTGTGATCATGCAGAGGGGGTCGGCGCAAATGCACACTGCCAGCAGACGGATGATGTTGGGGTCTTTTAACCGTGACATGATCTTGATTTCTTTCAGGAAGTCATTCCTGTGAATGGATGCTCGGGCATTACCACAAGGATACTGACCTGGCTATCCGAGTGGCTTATCTGCGCAAAGCCATGGCTTTACCTGGCATTTTTGTTGGCATCTGCTCTCAGCATCTTCACAGCTACAAGCACGGGCATGCCGGGGCTGACGTCGAAAGAGAAATCCTCTTCCAAGAAATCCTGCATGCCCCCTGCCTCACAGAGATGCACCTGGTACGCACCAGCCCCGGACAAAGTTAACCAAAAACAGAGCGTGGTCATCCTCAAGTCCCGACTTGCCTTTCGCATTCAGCAGTCTCCACCCATTCCCCACTAGATTATGCCATCACCCACCTCTCCAAACTGTCCCTCCCCAAGCTTCTCCTTGAAGCTCAGCAGCTTCATGGGAAACTCCTCCACGGCCACGTCCTTCCCGGACAGCAGGTCCATCGTGATGGCGGGCACGGCATAGGTGTTGCTCCCCGTCACCCCCTGCAGGTTGACGATGTCGGCCTCGGCGTAGTGAGGTACGCCTTCCTGGCCACTGGCTTGAGATGGTTTTGAGGCTACACTGGTCCCCGCTGTGTGACACCCAACACCCAAACAAGTCAATGCAGTAAACATCATACATCAGACATGCCATCATACGTCATTCTCTGGTAGGGGTCTTAAAGGGACAGTTCACCCCAAAACGGACTTTAGTGCCATCTATCCATCTAGGTTGTTCTGCTGGGAGATGCCTAGTTTTGCAGATATTGGTCGCAATGGTTCTCCCCCATATAATGAGACTGAATGGCATTTTCTCTGTGGTGATTAAAGTGCCAGAAAAGTACATTTGAAAAATTGAACAGCAAGGTCTCTTATCAGAAGTCATGAGCCGGTTATTGAAGATAATCCACAGACTTTGTAGTGAGCAATTTAATGTAGTTTAATGTTACTTTTCTTCTACTAAACTCCACGCACTAATTGTATCCACACACAGAAGATATTGCCAGGGTGTTTGTGCTCGTATCTTCTGTACCTGAACTGCTCCTTTAAGATCTTCTGTCATGCAGTCTTAGTCTTAAGTCGTTTTCTATTAAGGGTCTTAAGATCCTCTATCAGTCAATGAGGCCTTTGGACCATCTACTAATCAGTCAACCTTCGTATTAGACTTTGTTTTACTTCTATAGTGGTGGTTCATACCGGCCTCCTCTGTGACCTGGGAGAACTCAGGCAGCTTGCGGAGGAGGCGTGAGGGCTCCTGGTAGTCTGGGCCGAGGGGGAAGATCCTCTCGTAGGTGGATTCCTGTTCGCTGGGAGACGATGAATGGTTGTTGTTGCTGCTGTAGGTGTAGATTTCACTCTGTGTTGATGCAAGTGAATGACAGTTAGCTCATTGTCCGTTTTCTGCCCAGGGCAGGGCTCAGCTCCATGGGAGTGGGGGGGCAGGGTGGGCCTAGTCCACCCCATCATATTCTTGGTTCACCCTCCCCCCCCAACACTGCAAAGCTGAAGCCAGATCTGGCTTAGAAATCCAGAACGAAGAACTAAAAGTTATGAGAACCACATTATATCCAACCACATTTAACCTCGTGCTCAGATTTAGCCAAAATGTAGACGAGAAGACCCCATCAAAAACTTTGATTTTAATATGTAATAATTTATATAGAGATTTTAATAGCATGGTCACTTAGTGGATAGTGCTGTTGCATCATATCTCCAGGATTGGGAGTTCAAATGTTCTCCCCATGTTACACAGATTTCCTCCCACAGGCGAATGTAATTATCAGGCTAACTAAATTGCCTTTCTTTCTTTCTGTGTGTGTGTGTGTGTGTGTGTGTGTGTGTGTGTGTGTCCTGCAATGGAGAAGCATCCCATCCAGGGTGTTTCCTTGCCTTGTGCCCTCTGTCATAGACTCCAGGCCTCCCATGATCCTTTACTGCACTGTTTCCCCAAACTGGTTCTGGGACACCCCCCCAGACAGTCCACGTTTCTGTGGAGCTGGGAGGGAGCAAAAATGTGGACTGTCTCTGCATGAGCTGAGAAGGAGCAAAAACATGGGCTGTCTGGGGGTACCTGAGGGCCGACTGGGAAACATTGCTTTGTGGTTGAAAGATTGCTTGAGAGTTTCCTGTATATTTTAGTCTAAAGCACAAGCATAAAGAACAATTGTATAAGGCAGTTAACATTCTGTGGTGAACCGTGGTACGTTTCCCCGATTAGAATGAAATCTTCACTGACCTTCTCCAGCATCTTCTGCCAAACTTGCCTCCACAGAATCATAACTATAATGACCACCAAGATGAAGATGATTGCCACCAAGCAACCAATCAGAATCCTTGTGTTGCTGTCATCCACTTTATGAGTAGGGTCGTCACCTGACAGAAAAATGGGGGGGGGGGGATCATTTTTTCCATTGAGCATGAACAGGTCAAAGGAGTCAGATGCCTGACAGCCATCATTTCTGTGACAGCAAATCTGCTACCTGTAAATCGCCCTCATTTTGTCACTGACAGTCACTACTAGAGGTGTAACGAGACACTCAGCCCACGAGACGAGACACGATATTGGGTTCACAAGAACGAGACGAGATTTTAACAATATTTTAAGGAAAACTTTTGATTAATTTGAAAGACAAAATGCTAAATAATGCAGATGTATGGTGAAATGTGTTAAATAATCACCATCATCATATACAGTAAACAGAAATATCTAGCACCATAAAATATTTCACCACAAACACAAATCACAGGCTTCTCTCCTATTTAACATTTTCGGCATTATTTTCCCACATTGGTTCCTGTTTTGTCTGTCACCTTTTCGCCGTTTATATTTTCCACCAGCTACCAAAAATGCTGCCGCGCAAAAGATTTAAGTGTCTGGTGCATCAACTATGATAATTTCGTCAGACAGTGACATGCTTGCAGCAGCTAATTTGCAGAACCGCTTTTCACTCCGATGAGAAATCTCGTCATGTTGTAATATCGTGTGTTATGAGATCTCGTTACACCTCTAGTTACTACAGTTCCTGCTATCACTTAACCCCAGCGATTGTATTTTTAAAGTCGATAGATATCTTCATAGCCAAAGTGTAAAAAGAAAACTAATTATGAAAGACTGTGTCTCTAATCACCACTATTGGGTGCCTTGTTAAGCAGATACTGTGTTGTGTCCATTACACTTGTCATGCATATAAAAAAGCAATAAAAAAATCGAGATCTTTAAATAAGAGAAGCAGACCTACTTACCTGGCTGAGTGCTTGTTGGGGGGTCAGTGTTTGAGGGTGGCAGGGTGGTATTGTACATCGCCGTATCTGAGAGAGAGAAGAAGCTTACGTTAGAAAATCACATTGACAGGAAAGTTTCATTCCGACTGATCACTGTTCAGGGCACAGTACAGTAAAGTGCATCAGAGGTCTTACTGTAGCTGGCATTATGGCAGAAGATAGACCTGCATCAGTGCTAGAGGTATCAGAAGATTTCGTCATTATTTTTACATCATATAAGAGCATTTAAAGGACTTGCTTAATTTCTGCAGAAAGAATGCAAATTTATTGGTTCCGTAACAAAAATCCTTTGACAAGCAACGTTTAACTTCTTCCGCACAGACATTTTACTTTTATTAAGCGTCTTTTTTTTTTTGACTGACTCATTCATTCCTGTTCCTGCCATTTTGCTATCAATTGCAATTGTAGACATTCACTCCTAAAGGGAGACTAAAACACAAAAGTTGTTACTAATTAAAAAGCACCCAGTGAGACTGCTTGTCAATGAGAACAGGTCTTTTACAAGTACAATTTTGGTTTCAACAATACTACTTGAATGTTTTACTTAAATCTACTAGTCGTTTCTAATGTGAATGTTTTGTAAACAAATGAATTGAGTAATGATGTTGTGTTATAAAACCAATAAATTTGCTATATTCTTACTGAAAGGAATAAGCATTCCAAGACGTTCTGTGAACACTATATATGAAGACAAGCATCCATCAAAGCCTGTAGGCATCTATAGACCAAAAACCCACAGTACCTGACTGGAAAGTTATTTCACTGAACATCATCCAGGTGTCAGCGAAGAAGTACTGGCATTTTATGGCGCTGGCCATATGGTTGTGGAGGGAGATGGTAACGAAGCGAGCGCTGGGATTAACGTTGTCCATCACGGGGCTGAAGGAGACCGACGTAGGTTCCCAGTCCGACTCCGAGCGGAAGCGGCAGACCACCTGCCGGAACATCTTCACCCGACTGGTGAACATGTTGTTGCAGTGCACCTGTGGCATGGGCGAGAACCAACAAACATGTGATACACCGACCATAAGGGAAATTCTTCTGGACCCAGAAACGTTATACTGGTGACAAGCCCAGTCGTAAAGGCAGTTCCCTTTACATACAGACATGAGAGAAAATGTTTGAATCCTCCACCGCTGGGGGCTGTACCTGGCTCTGTTCTTTTGAATGGTAAGAGTAATTGCTAAGTGCTTAGATTGCTAAGAGTAGTCATATAACAATCTGAGTCCTTGACCTAGGCTCTTATTTCTGCAAACCTGCTATAAAGTTGCTGGGTAAATGGGTGACCCTGGACTCAGACCCCAAGATTCATTCTCACCTATATATGTGTATCACAGGAGAGCGGGATGATATTTGTGATGACTGACTTCCGTTGTACTTGCTACCTATATAGTGACTATAAAATTGCACTCTATTCATTTGGCCCCGCCCTCGGAGACGGCTGTTACACGCACTTTCATGGTGGTGAAGTTGCGTATGCGGTCGAACTCGAACATGATCTCCACATGGTCCATGAGGAGACTCTCATTGCTCCAGCCCACATAGTCGTAGCCAGGCCAGACGGCGTAGACGTGGCTGAGAGTGAAGTCGTCCAGGCCGCACATGCCATCGGTCAGCTGGCCTAGCCCTTCGGTCAAGCTGTGGGCGAGATACGAGCCATGAAGGACTTGAGCTTAATCACGTGGGAACGTTTGATGAATGTTCAATGTTCAGGACAGTGCAGAACTGGATCAGGAACACATGCATGCTTCTACGTGGAGGGTGCATGACTCAGTGGTTAGGCTGCAGTGCTTGTGATCAGAAGGTTGTTGGTTCAAATCCTAGGGATTTCACCATTGAGACCAACTGCTCCAGAGACTGGCCTTGCTTTTTAAAAAAAAATGTAGGTGCTAAAATAAATAAGATAGCAACACAACTGTTGGCCACTAGATGGTGACATTCTGTTGTCTGAAAACTTCACAATTACTGATTCGTTCTGCAGTTAACATGAATGCGGACTGAAGCAGTGACCTGAAACTTAGAATGTCATAAAACGACTGAATTATCAAGCCTTTCCACACGTGACCGGTGTGCGGAGACAGAGTACGCTCACCTGTAGCCCACAGCCCCATCATACACGGAGTCGTTGAGCTGAACCTGCAGGTCTTCGTAGATCATTTGCTGGCCTGCGGGGGCGCTGTAGGACACCAAGCCATCTGTGAGAAAAGAGTAAGGAATCTGTTTAATCCCTCATGGGGTAAACTCCTCACACATGTGACCCAGGCGGAGACTCGAACCCGGGTCCCAGAGGTGTGAGGCAACAGTGCTAACCACTGCACCACCATGCCGGCCCCGCATACTGACTGAAATTCCTTAATTATTTATTTCTATAACTGGAGGCACGTGGTGGCAGAGCGAGCGAGGACCTTATGCCTGTGACTGAAAGGTGGTGGGTTCAAACCCCAGGGCTGGCAGTGTGATTTCACCATCGGGTCCTTGAGCAAGGTCCTGAACCCCCAATTGCTTTCTGAACTGCACGTCGCTTTCAATAAAAGCAGCTGCTGAATGTAATGCAATTATGCGTTTTATGATCTCGAGGGAAACACTTTGAGATGAATGTGGTCATATTACAAGATAAGAGCAATAATGCACAACCCTGCAGGGAATTATTCAGATGAAAGATATTTTACAAATCCAAGTCATTGGCAGCCAGCAGCAGATTTATAGCACAGATAAAATGCGCTCAAAAAGTACTTAAAATGTTATCCATTATACGATTTAACAGTAAGGCACTGGCACTAAAGCACTATCAATTCAGAAAAACGGCCGTCACTGTGAAATATGCAAACATCTGAGTTTGAATTATACTTGCACACTGCAGTGGGCCCCTGGCTTGAAGTAGAGCGAAAATCTTTGGGATCATATATCTGGCAGAATTAAGGGAGACCAAGACTGCATGGCTGTACAGGTTAGGGCACTGTGCCCATTACCGGAAGGACATTAGTTTGAATCCCTTGGTTGGCTGAGTGATTTCACAGTTGGGTCCTTGAGCAAGGCCCCTAACCCTGAATTGCTCTCAGCACTTGATGATCCTGCTTTCTCAAGTGTATATTGCTGTGGTTAAGAGTCATAAATAAGACCATTGGCAGGATAATGGTGACTATTGAAGGGGAGAATGAAAAGCACACCACTGTCCATTTTATCACTCGCATACTAGCAGTAAGTCACCCCTGGTGCAGCCCAGCAGGAGGCAAGGCCATTGGAGAGCTAACTTGCTATTAGCATCCACTTATCTATGCATTGTTGGGTTTTGTGTGGGCCGTCCCAGCTTACCGAGCCATTCACAGCCATAAAGCTCCACCCTCATGCACACGTTCATGGAGTGGTCCGTCACAGGCATGAAGCGGACGAAGCGGGCGATGATGGGAGGCTCCAGGTCCTTCAGCACCACGTCGTACGCGTTCCTGTTGCCCTCGATGATCTGGGGGAACGACGCAGAATGATGTCATGAGATGCCGCCGATGCGCGCTCACGCTGATGGACGACGTCGTCGTTTGTGGCCCCCAAGGAAACCGCTGTCTTGAGAGCTAAAACGTTACACCAGGTCAAGTCATGATTAATGATAATCCATATTCCGAAGGGGGCTGGGCTAAATCGTCTTAGCATTTAGCAGCAAGAACACCCTCAAACCGATATAAACAGCAGTTCATGTCGTAGAGTAGCTTCAAGGCCCTCTGGGAGGCTGGGGACATGCCAGACGGGGCAAAGCAAGATGAGGTGACATTCCTTTACTTCACGCGTGTCAAGTTACCGAATGACACTGTTCTGTTCATGGCTTAGTCCAGAGAACATGCACGCAGGCCCTGGCTTCCATCATATCCCTATGCCAGGGTTGTCGCCTTGCGATTCCACCAAAGCTGATATCTTTGGTTTTCATTCCATGTGTTTGTTAAACCCATCTCCATGCCCAAACACAAACAGAGTCTCTCTTCCTTCCTCCCAACCTTGAATCACATCAGGGGCGGGGCCACAGAGGCACTGACCACAGCTGAAAGCTAATTGGCCTCTGGAGGGCTCCCTCCCCTGTCACTCACTGATTCAAAGCATATCATTGGGTAATCATATGGGTGGCCCCTCTGTTTAAATAATGGCGCCTTTCATGCAGCCCACCTTAAAAAATAAAAAATAAAAATTTTATCCTAGAATCACCCCTGTGTCACATGGTTCTGACTGCAAAGTCACCAGGAGCAAGTTAGAGGGAATTAAGCCCAAGGGCAACAGGGCAAAGGATACATGACCAACCTCCCTGCCCTGTCTGTTCCTCCACGAGATCCAGCGGTTTCCGTCGCGGCTGTACTTGATCTTGTACATCTGGGCGAACTCATTGCCCATGCCGGCGGCGTGACGCCCCTGCGTGCCGACGAGCGTGATGAAGTGCAGCGAGCGCAGGTCAACCTGCAAGAACTCATTCAGGTGGTCGGGCTCCACGGTGATCTCTGGGCACCAGGCGCCGTCGCCCTCCTCGAAGTCCAGTCTGGGGGGGGGGGCGGGGGGAACGGAGAAGTGAGAGGAAGGAGAGGGAGAGACCGGCTGAGGAGCAGCATGCAATGGGGGCCTTGTTTTGGACTGGTGGGAAAGCACAGCTTTTGTGAAAACATTGTGGCATTGTGCAGAGAAACCAGAATACGTGTAAATCTGAAACGGAGAACAGGCCACCCACGTGGGTAAATTTCCCCATCAGTGTGGTTTTTATGCACGCACCACGCAAACACACACACACACACACACACACACACACACACACACACAGAGGCTGAATAACAATACATACTCTGTCAGTCGTGGGTTTCAGGCACATCCTTTTGTATTTGTATAAATATTCACAGGCATGGCTGCTGGCGATTTAGCATGCAGGAGCGCCGGCGGGTCCAGCTGGACGGACCTGCCGTAACGGGCCGCGGTGGATTCGGACCACTGGCTGGAGGCGGAGATGTCCTCATCCTGGATCTGTCCGCCGGACATTCCGAGCGGGTAACGACACACACCTACGGACATCAACAAAAGCAACTTTAACCGCACTTAAACAAATCCATCACAGATGTTTAGCAGTGGTAAGGAAAAACTGCATCAGAAGTAGAATGGACACAGAAAACTTAAATTACATTTTTGTGCATTAATATGCAAAATTATATCCTACCTTGACATTCCTTGGCAACAGCTCTTAACCTTTATTTTGGCCGACAGCAACCTAAGATTTTTTTACATTTTTTAAATATATAAACAAATAATAAAAACCATGACAGAGAAACTGGCTTTTTTCCCCTAGCTGAGTACAGCTGTCCAGCTACATTTGAGCAGTTTCCCCAGTGTGCCCCTGTCATTACAGTTCTGTTTATTTTTATTATTTACTTTTATACACTGAAACATACAGCTGCATATTTCTACTTGTTCAGCTGCAGAATAAAAGTAAAAAGAAAACTGACAAAAAAAAGAGTTTAAATTGTTTCAACATACATTTGTGGCTGTAAGCTATTGACGGTTGGCAGTAATTAACATTTTATACGTCGCACACATTTAGCAGATGTCGTCGTCTGAAGCAACGGCTCAAATTGTTTGAAAATTTAACATTTCCATGTTCGTTTTTCAAACGACCTTTTTGCTTTAAAAATTAAGGAATTAAGTTTTATTTTAAGAGACCCGTCTTTCTCTTTTGAATAGTTACTATTGCTCTTTAAGACGAAAATTTCTCTTATCCGATTACTTGATAAATCAATGGAACAATCAATAGAATACTTGATTAATAAAATAAAATCGATAGCTGCAGCCCTAATGTACCTTGTAAAGTGTCTCATCTGCCAACCACAGAACTGTGTAATATGCGCAATTCGATTCTGTATGTAAAAATGTGCATTTTCCCTGCACATTTTCTTTTCTCACGCCTTATATTTCAAGTTCTTTGTTCTGTATTTTTTAGAAGTTTTAAGTTTCCATCACTAGGAAAGTTATGAAAACTTACAGCAGTTGTACAAGGCTGATATACTACACTCGTGGAGATCACAGACCTCCTTATTCATCCCCCTCCTCTTTCTTTCTTCAAGCCTGGAAGCCTTCGGTTGGCACGCTTCTGCAATATCCTTTGCTTGGTGGAATATAACCCACCCTCAAGCACAGAACCACCTCCAGCTACCATGCAGTAACTGTAATAATGATGAAGTTTTACTTTGGAGGGTCTCTGGGGTTTTTTTTTTTCTTCTGCAGGGACCATATTCAGCAATTCAAATGACGGGGGGGGGTGGGGGGTGATAGTAGTGATGGTATAGTATCAGACTGTAGTTCTGGGGGTCAGGTCATCTGTCACAGCACTTCATCCACACGCATGTGTGCTACTTGTGATACGATCCAGGTCTTCCTACAACGGGGGGGGGGGAGTCAGAAACCCCCCCAAAAACCCCTCCCATCTGCCAGAAGACACACTCTTTCAGGGGCATTTCTCACTGAGGTCCAAATCAGTTTTACTGCGCATGAAAAAAACATCGTCAGTGGGAGGAGCCTAACATCACAGGGCAACTAGAGAGACGCTGAAGGCATGTGGCTTCAGGGGAATTGCTGGCTCTGCTTTGCCAAGGTATTTTTTCAGCAAACACAAAAAAGGAGAGAGTTAGCGAGGGAGCCACACCCACGAAATGCCCACGAATATCAGTTATGCGCATATTGATTTCTGTTTGGTTTTGGGCCCAGAGTGCAGTGCAAATGGACCCCCACCCGCGCCACCCCAACGTCACAACAGAAACGCCTTTGTGATCCTGCCAGCAGCAGCATGGATGGAAGTGAAGGACATTTTGTTTAACCCCCATTCCCCACCCCGAGGACCTGCATAAAACCAAAGATGGGAAAACCTTCGAGGTTCATTCCGGCAGCTCCGACTTCATGTCATCCAAATCTAGCCGAAGCCCTGAGCCTAACCTCCTGCCGTCTGGCCACAGTCACATTTACGCGCAGATGCTATATGCGGCATCACTGCATAATTACTTTAAAACATCAAACAGCCGTTTCATTGTTGATTTTATATGGGATGCGATTACAAATGTACACTTATATATATCCATCCTCCAACCACATCTATAGGATAGTGTTATGGGTATAGAAAGTATATAAAATTAAATACATTTCAAAAAGTATTCATCACATATGCATACTCGCATTCGAAAATCTTGACATATCTGCTTTTAATGCACTTGTTTCTATTTTGCTATTCATCTTATAGTAAAAGGCCATGAGGCAATGAGGTAATACAAATCAAATATTGCAGCAACCAAGAATATTGCAACATCTCAAAATGTTCTCATTTCATTGTTATTATTAATTTTGGACTCTTCAAAACAGCCCCCTTCTGCTTCCATGACAGCAGTGCAGACTCTTGCCGTTCCTTCAACCAGCTTCCAGATGTAGCCACCTGGAACGCTGCTCCAACAGTCCTGAAGGAGTTTCTACACGTTCTGGGCACAAGTTGGCCACCTTGCTCTCACTCTTTGACCAAACTCGTCCCAAACGAGCTCTAAAGGGTTTAGGTCAGGGGGTTATGGGGGTCAGGTCATCTGCCACAGCACTTCATCTCATTTCCTGTCCACAAGATAGTATAGTACTTATGTATCCTTGCGGTGTTCTTAGGGTCTTGTCGAAAAACAAACGATTTTCTATAGATGTGCCCAGACTTTTGACTCGTGCTGTATATAATGCATACAAGTAAACATTCATTCAAATTATGTACAATGCAAATATCCACACACACATATTACTTTGTTGATATCCAGTGAAATATAGAATGTGTGTGTATTCTCTGTTGCTGTTATTAAACCAGAGCAACTTTAACAGTGATACCCAACCTGTTTGTAACACAACCGATAAGGTCCTGATGTATCAAATTAAATTAACTCAACAACCCTCTTGTTCATTTTCATAAAAAAAAAAAAAAAAAAAAAGACACCAAGATGGCATTGTGTGCTATCGTTCATGAAACAAACATCCAAGATTAGTAATAATACCGCACATAAATAATAAAATTCAGGATATAATTTTATTATATTACAATTTAATAAAGGTAGCAGTGTGTACATATAAAACCCTTTATCCAGAAAAATGTTCAGTGGATCGGGAATACGAGTTACCTAGCTGACGTGATTTAACAGTTTTATTGACTTATGCTACAGGAAGAGAACAAGCAAGAACTCACAAAAGTTATAATGCCAAAGAAAAAGCTACTGTGTGAAACACGCTTTTTCGATTCATATTTCGAATTCACCCTGTCAAATGCTTATTTGAATATATACGTATTTTCTGTGAGAGATCGGTTAAAAAAAAAAAAAAAAAAAACGAAACAGAAACTAAAGCAATATCAGTTTAAGTTTTTGGCTACGAGGCTAAAAATATCGGCGTGCGCTGTGGGAGGAAGGAGGCCGCTTGGGGCGCGAGGCAGTGGCGGCTCGGCGAATCACGGGGCTGCTCTGCGGGGTCCTCACGCACTGGCAGGCGTGCAGAAACCCAAGCCTGGACTCTTAGCTCCAAGCCCCCCCCTTCCCTCTCATCCCCTGATTTTTCCAGGCCCCTGCCCCTGAAAGGCGTTCTTGTTCCACGATGTTTGCCATCTACCCGCCGTCTCCAACCCCCATACGTTGCCACAGGGACTTATCGTCCACGCTATCTTCCCACAAGCTGGGTGGGGGCTGTGTGGGCCTGTGCTCACCACCTCCTCCTCCCCTTATTCCCCACCCACAGGCCTTCATGTCACATGGCTTAACATTCATTTCAGAAAAAAAATTTAAATAAAAAAGAGTAGGGACTCCGTTGTACCTACAGTACTTGGGAATTTTAAGCAGGGGAAAGTTGGCATACTTCAGACAGTGATGCGTATTTTCCTGCTATGGAAAAACCTATTTCTTGTACTTTAGAAATAACATCTAAACTAATATAACAGTACATGACAATCTTTCCCAATACAAGATATGAAAAAAAAAAAAAAAAAAAAAAAAACACAAAGCTTAGAAACATTCAAAACTATTAATCTGTACAGTGATTCTGAAAACCTTTGCCGATTTTGATCTCATGTAGCTCATATTTAAAGCAGCAAATTCTTGCGCTGTTGGATATTTCAGTTATTGAACTCTGCCCGTCTGTCCTCTGCGGCTTCGTAAGCACTATCCAGAAATGCACGCAAACCGGCTAATTCTGATGTACTTTCCTGCTGTCAAAATGTGTGCCGCGGACTAGCCGCAGACTCCCGGCGGATCGAGGAGCCCATTGTAGACGCAGTACATGTAATAATAAACCCGGGCCAAGGTCGAGCCCTTGCAGAACCTCGAGGAATGAGGGGACGGGAGGCCTGCGTCTGACTCTGCAGATACTACATGAGATGCGGGGTGAAGGAGGACCCAGCTGATGGCTTCTCCAGCGATGTGACCCTGTCCTGTGGCTGCAGTAGGTGGGTTTACCGTTTTCCCGAGGCCTGAGTCTAAGGTTTCCTGAGATGCAGTTAAATAAGAGTCAGGCGCAGAAAGGCAGGATAGGAAGATTTTAAGTTAAGTTCCAGGTACATTCAGTGGGTCTCTGGAGATGTATTCTGGGGAGCGGTATTTAATGCAGTTCATGTCAGAACACGAAGCGAGAGAAGGAGAGAGAGAGAGAGAGATGCTTCTTGGGAATTCGCTATATGGAATGATTGCCTCATATTTCATAACGGATACAAAAAATGAGTCTAGCAGACGATTCCCCCTTTTTTGTACAATAACGGAGCCAAATTTAAATAAGTACTTTAGTCCAGCTTCATGACATTGGAACGTTAATAAACATTGTTCTGGCATCTTCCATAGTTTGCGATTTTAAACGAGAAGTCAACCCTGTGCTCCGAGACTAATACACTGTGAAACTCAAGCAGAAAAATTATGCTTTATAAGTCAGCGTCATCTTCAGTGTTTGTTTAAATGTAAGAACATTCTGGATTTTCTGCAGCTTGGCACAATAAGGCTTTAGTTAAACCCCCCTCCAAGGTATCTATAATACTTTATAACTGTGGCATTTCCAAGCCCGTCGTTCCTACACTGAATCAAAATGAATTTTACAAAGATGCTACACTTTTAACGGCTCGCCTCATTGTAAAGAAACACCTCAATGCAATTTAGTTTACAGGCTACAAGACCTATATTCTGTCGTATTTCGCAAGTCGAAAACTGCGGCATTTTTTCATGGACTTTCTACAAAAGGTTCTATTCCTGTCCGCCAGTTCGGTCATCTTGTAAAACGTGACCGGCGCTCACATTTGCGTCACACTTTCCTCTCCATAAAACACACGTGTGAAGGCGTCACGCGACACTCAGGCTTTCGGCATGGAAAGATCTAGAGCCTGTAACGACTCGGATTCCTTCAACGATTCCAAACCTTTAAAACACCGTCTGGTAATTTTTCACAGATTCTCCTTCGGTACATTGCAAACATCCTTGTTCACCCAGGCATTTACCATAAAAAAAAAAAAAAACACCACCTCTATTCTTAGGCTTGCTCCTTCGGACAGATATTCGTTGCAACGTCACTGAGCTCCATGCGAATAATTCACAAAAAAAGTGCAGGGAAGTTCAGTTTAACTTGGGTGGGACCCCAGAGCTAAAACAGGCACCAAGATAAGATCGGCTGGCTTACCGGGATTGACTTGCGACCTCACGGCTCCTAGAAGGGAGAGCAGAAGCAGAGGAAGGTGGTGCCTCATTTCAGCCAGATTCTTCATTCCTACCACATGCAGGACAGAAAGCCTGAAAATTCAGAAAAAGGAAATTAAGTTTTGCTAAATTTGCCCATAAGGATCTAACAATACAGAGGATTAATGGAAAAATTATGAGAGAACTGCGGCAAACTTGCGTGTTCATGGGAATCACTTTGCTTTATTTTTGTAAAAGTTAGATATTACATTTAAATTGTTGAATTGGTGCTTATAATAAAGATATTTTATCCTAAAAAATGTTTGTGAAAAGTGAATTCAGTCAACAACCATCCATCCATCCATCCATCCATCCATCCATCCAATTTACCAAATTAAAGAGCTAAGTCCAAATTTTGATGGACCTATCCCACACAGAAGTAAAAATCGTAGTCGGTCTTATTCCTAGAGTTCTGTGTGAACCATGACCTCAGAGGACTTCAGTAGAGACCAAAGGGTTCAAATGTTTTGAAAAGGTTATAAAACCATTGGGGGGAAAACATTTTGGGATTTATCAGTCCACTGCAAGACAAACAAGCCAGAAATTCAAGACTATACTCCAGCTTCGAAATTAGCCAACAGATCAACAAGGAAAAGCGCCAAGCAGGATGTCCAAAGGAACCGCAAAACAAAGCAACTTAGGCCTCCCTTACTGCTGCTGACAGCAAGCCTCATACCTCAGTAATATGACAGAAACTCAAAGGGGTTAGCCAGAGGTTAACCACGGTACTCTTCAGTTTACAATCAACCATTTGGATGACTGAGTAGATATTTACAAGAATGCTTTCTGGACAGAGGGGTCCAAAATGTATGTGTGTGTCTCTTTGGATTCAAGCAAAGACATCACAGCTGGTGAAAGCCTTACCAAATGTGATGGTGGGAGTGTCATGCTTTGGGGTTGTATGCTAACCTACAGACAGCAGCACTTTGGGGGCTTTGGACAGTGTGCTTGTGATCAGAAAGCCACTGGTTAAAATTCCAAGTGTCTGCAAAACATATAAATGTAATTTCCTATCCTGCAGGGACACTGAGGTGCTGTGAAGTACTCTGGAGGAGAACATCACGTCCCTATGAGCTGGAAGTGTCAGTAACAGGAACTTGTAGCATGACAGTCAGCCTAAACACTCCGGCAAAAATCTACCAAAGAATGGATTAAAGGCATGAAACTCTGCGTCTTTGCAAATGTTAGGTCAAAGCTCATACCTCAAAACAGAAACGTTGGAAAGACTCAAAAGCGGACCGCTCGTCTGAACCCAAGCATAACGCTGGAACTGAAGAGGAAGGAAGAAAAAAAAAATCCTCAAAGAAGATGTTCATGTCCGCTCAGTAACTAGAGGAAATGTTTGGTTTCACGGCAGATAAAGGAAGTGCAATAACTCAGAAATGAAAGGCTCATTCATTTCTCTAC
Organism: Brienomyrus brachyistius; assembly: GCF_023856365.1. Lineage (NCBI taxonomy): Eukaryota > Metazoa > Chordata > Actinopteri > Osteoglossiformes > Mormyridae > Brienomyrus > Brienomyrus brachyistius. The sequence continues at coordinate 16,882,447 of NC_064547.1, read as the reverse complement.
ACTGACCCTTTTGTTATAGAAATGTTTTGTTTAATAAATAAAAAGACAATAAGGAGAGTGTTTCTGTTTCAGATTATCTTCCTCGACCACTGGGGATTTTATAGGATTTATGAAAGACGTACGAAAGATGAAGGTTGGTCATCCTTCCACGCAGTGCTATAAAGGCATGTCTGAATCAACCTGGATTTGCAAACTGGTCATAAAACATAAGCAAACTCATCTGCAGGTCAACCCTTTTACGAATGTATTTTGGGTGTTGAGTTTGGAATGGATGAATCAAAGTAGCAAGAAAAACAAATTAAAAATGTCTTAACTTGTGCACAATCCTATGAATCAAATTAGCAAATATCTTTTCTGCCAAAGCATCTTAACATGTGTTCCTCACTATATACAAAAAATATTGCTGAAAAATGTGGCAATCATTTTTATAGTAACAGTATACCATGACTAACCCATGATGGAAATATTTTACAATCATAAATAGTATTAATACTTTCCAATATCTTCAAGATCTTTCAGGATGGTGACTAGCAAACAGTTTTCTGATAGAGCAAAGCTTCACCATCACACTCACATCACTGTCCTGGACTGCTGGGTAAGTTCAAGCCACCGGTTAAACACACACCAGCCGCCACAGGACTCTGCGGGGAAATCTGAACAACAGCACCGGCGGTTTCTCTCTCTAGTTTTCATCTCTGGCCAAACACAACCCTCCTCATGACTGAGAAGGGGATCTTATAATGCAAACCAATGTCACCTTCATGTCCAAATGCGCTTTCTATAGGGGCTCGAGTATGTCGAAAATGAAAGATTGCAGAGCAGATGCTTAACAACGGCACTGTTAACCTCACATTGCTTATTGGGTTTGGGGGGGGGGTCATTTTAAGATAACAACGTTTCCATCACAGCATCAGGAAGTCCCGCTGCTCCCCTATTTCATAGCCTCTAATTACCGGGTTTTGGTCGGTCAGAACCGACAGGAACCCAGTGCAACGGCTCTATTTGTTTGAGACCTGCCTGCCCCGTTACACGACGTTCCGGGTTCCCATTCGGTGGGAGACCAGGATCTCGGTGGACTAAAGGCGCTCCATGTGGCTTAACACACCACCCGCACGCCTATAAACCTTATATGGGCGAGAACTTCACCAAGACCAGAAAAACAGAACAGTTGAGACCTTGGTTATCCTTCAGGGACTTATTGGATTATGCCAAAGGCAAGTAGAGCTGAGTGTGCAGCTGTTGATGCTTAAAACTGCAGAGGCGGAGCCTAAAATATGAAACCTGAAAAGCTGATGGTATCTAGGGTGGAGGGTTTGTGAACCTGCAAGCCCTACGTTTAATTTTATAAGCATAAAGCGATATTAGAGAGCGCAACCCAAATATGGAATCAGAATGCTAATGTACACCTCTCAGCAGGAGAAGCCTGACATCCCAAACACTGACGCTCCCTCGGTTATGATGGTCTGTATTAGGATATTTAGAGTTTTTGATGAGTATATGATTTACTTGCAGTACATTATCCAATAAATTACATAAGATATTCAGTTGGTTTTATGCAAGTAGAGAGCTGCTTGTATGCGGCTTACGGAGGATCAGATGGCCACGTTTTTCACAACGCGGCTGGCTTGCATGCCAAGCTCTCCCTGGGAGCTGGAAGGGACGAACTCCCATGAAAGGTTTATGCAACCCTGGCTGGCCAATGAGAGAGAGGGCGGGGTTAGCAGGGCATGAGTTTGAGCGGTAATGCGCAAGGACAGTAACAGGCTTCGGCAGAAAGTGCGTGGACAGGCACACGTGCACATCACCTGCCAGCGCCCTGCATCACTCAGTCGTCTGTTGCATGATTGGAAGAGAGAAAAGAAAAGTGCACTTAACTGAATACATTTCTTTCACACTTCATTATTTCAGAATCAATAAATAACAGTAAGGAAACTGCCAAAAAGTAAAGTTATACCACACTTTTCCCCAAGTCCACATTCTTTGCATAATACTTATGCCTGTCCTCACACTGACAGGAGCTCGCAAGACCCCTGTATATATGTAACCAAAACACACCTCTAAAATATACCAGGATTAACAATGCAGTACAGGTCTTAGCCTGGAGGGGGCTCTATCTGCATAAGCTCTATGATAATGAGCCTGTATTGCATGAGTAAGCAACCCTGATCCAAGGGAGCCGGTATCCAGCAGGTTTCCCATCCTACCTGGTAAAATACTGTGTGCCTAGGATCAGGTCTGGCTCATCAGAGACAAGGTAGGACAGAAAACCTGCTGGAAACCGGCACCCCGGATCAGAGGTGCCTACCCTTGCTGTACTGGATAAGCATAACAGGAAAAGGATGGAGATCTTCTGAGCAGGAACGACATTTCAAATGGCCTCTTGGTACAGCTAAGGTATCTGAGGTAGACGGAGCTGCTTCTATGCAACATTAACGCTGCCTGTACAAAACATTCCTTAAAGGCTATTATGATGATAGACAAAGTTAACAGCTTAGAAAGCTTATAGCAGCAGAAATTAGAATACCCTGGGTAACTGAGAATGAGCAGGTCTTCAAATCCATGCGGAAATAGCTTTTTCTCCAGTTGCCTTTATAAAATAAATAAATCAATATAAAAGGCCATTAAATACAGAATTCTGCTACACTGACACAAGGCTACAAAAAATAAAGAATACAAACAACTGATCTTCGAAAGTTATAAGAAAGGGTTTTACTGTCTACGGCGATGAGATGCAGACAAAGGTTTCTGCAGCATTTTGTTTAGAATCTTCATCATTCTACAGTTCAACTCAGAAATATTGTGGACAACTTTTCGCACAATTTTTTTTGGGGTGGGGGGGGGGGGTGGCAGCTACACCAAAACCCCAAACTCAACAATATATTATGATAAACCCCATGTCATCCAGCATAGGAGAAAAAAATAATCAGGAAGGGATTTGGTCGTGACATAAAGCAGAAGATTTTAGGCTCACTGGCAAATGGCCTGCATGGTTTCTGATGAGGTAATGCAAATTACAAATACAGAATATCTGCAGAAAGAGTTCAACATTCAGGAAAGCTAAACACTGCGCTAACATACCTGACAATATCCAGAAACATGAAGGTTGGCTTCATTCAAATTTTACATTCATCTATAATTTCCGGGATATTTCTTTCAGGCTCTCCAAAGAACTTATAAATGGTCGGTGTTCATGCATTTAGAAAGTCTGGCAAAAAACGCATTCGTTTAGGTTCTTGCAGTTCTGGTATATGAGAGAAAACAAGCCGCACGCATCTATTTTCCTGATATGGCGAGAAGCTTGTGTTTCATCGCATACCTCCGCACGCGTCCAGCAGTAGTCGTGAAGCGCTCCCAAAACAAACAACAACGGCCTGGGCAGCTACAGGAGCTCCGCAGTCCCCTAGATATCAAATCACACTGGAACATCGGAAAAGGGACCGACTCCATTCAACCGACACACACGACAGTAACACGCCAGCCCAGCGATTTCTTTACCAGACACAGCTTTGCATGTTGAAATATCACCCCTTTTCAAAATAAGCGATCCAATCCAAACAATTATCGTGGGCCCGTGCCAACTGTGCGCGATCCTCAAGGTCCGAAGGGAAGAAAACCCAGAAAAAGTTGCACGATTTCAATGCGATTGTGGAAATGAGAGAGGGGTCTCTATGAACGGACTGTGAAATTGTACGTGTGGCGCTTGTCCTCTTGTGCTAAGCTAGTGGCCGATGAATGGAATGCGTTCATTCCCAATAAGAAAAGCCGACACATGAAATATCAACAGTCCCAACACCAACGAAGTCCCAAAGCCGGCTACTACCCTACAACATCAAACCAATTTCATACTTAGAAAGAAAGCGGCAGCTAACCAGGTAGCTCATTTCTAGCTTAGTCGACACTGCACAATGAAAATCCATAAACCGGTAAATATCCATGAAGTTTAGACGGATAATGTTACAAAGCCAAGCTGAACCCAACCAAAAAAAAAAAAGTTATGTACAGTGTATATTCCAGACTATTTACAGTATGTAAACAGTCTTGCAGTACTTTACCAATTCTGTCATTGTAAGTGGGGGCTAAATCTAAAATTCACTTCTTCCCATATGAATCCAGATACTTTGGATTTGATTTGTTGCATTCACAGTATTTAAATCAAATTGGCAAAATGTTTTCAGAATGTCTGGGGTTTCACTGCACTGTAATTACGTTTTAAATAGACACCAGCCTAACGGCCAAAGGTCAGGAAGTGACCTGTATTTTCCCCTGCCTTTAAAAATATCTGAAAGCCTTGGTCATCTGGGTTTTTTTCCACGTGCAATCCCACTGACAGAGCATAACTCACATTTTGCCATGCTAAATCCAAATAATTACATTTCATAAATCTGATTCCAGAAAATTAATGGGATTTCTATGAAGAGAAACGGAAATCAGAGACGGATTTTAATTCCCAGGAACGCCGCCGAGCACCAGAACTGGGAATTAATTTGCTTTGAGACCTTGACAGCTGAGTCTAATTCCCTTAGTTCCGTCTGAGAAATCCATCGAAACCACCCTCCAGCTCATTTTAGGAAAGTTCTACAGGGAAGCCTGAACTCAAGCCCGTTTGGCGCAGCAAAAAGGCTCATCTAATTAAAAATTGCAATTATATGTCGTATTTTTCAATGAAATCCAATATGGGCATGCAAACAAACCAACAAGTATATAAAGCCGTATTTATTGCCATTATAAATATTCCACTTCAACTAACACTCCACCAGAAATGCATTCCCACAAGGGTACGATTGTGAAATAAAGTTGCCAAAACAAGGTCTCTTCCCCCCCCTTAGCATATTGTAGCGACTGCGAAGCGTGGAAAGTAACATACAATTTTCTGGTTGTTCCCCCCGGTGGTTATGACATGACTGGGCTCCAAAGCTCCTTTTCCAAGCCCCTTCACACATCACTTTCGCAGACTTTCAAGATGTCAAGACAAGGCAGAGCCAAGCTCGCAACCCGGCACAGAGCACCACTCCTCCATTTCAAACAAAGGTCAGGGGTCATAAAGTTAATCAGATTGGGGGGGGATGGGTCACTCTTACTGGAAATTCATGGTACACAAACTAAACATGCACTCTATCCTACAGTATCAGACTCTGAAAAACAATAGTTTCGGCAGTTCACAGGTAAATACAAAAAATATCGCTCCTTTCAGTACAGCACTTGGGTTAACATTTTATACTTATGGACACTGTTTGACGTCCCCAGACAAAAGACTAAAACCGTCCGCACCCTTTCACCTTCTGAAGTGTCGCCGTCGTCTTCCATGTCATTCATATAATGGATTCCTTGGATTTCTGCGTTGACTGTAACACTGAATCGGTTATTTTAGCCCATTAAATCTGTCACCTGTGCACGATTAGTCTCAGCTTCGCACTAACGGCCGACCGGCGTCCGCTCGTTAAATGGGGAAAAAGTTGGAGCGTCGGCGTGAATTTGAGGTGTGGTTAGACCACCGCTCCCATAAAGGGCCGAGAGGAACCCGCCATTATTATGGGGACCAAATTTCTCTGGTGCCAAGCGAATGATGAAAAACAGATTTTTTTTTGAGGTTTAAGTGGTACCTATTGACACAACTTCCAGTATTATTAGGGTGAAAGGGCTTCGGGATTAGCAAGGACCACACATACAAATTCTGGCACCGCATGAACAAATGCATGCTTGACAGACAGACAAAGGGGAATGCAGGTTTATATATGGTAGCACAACACACATTAAGCCAGTAAAAAAAACAGACATCATTAGTCAGTAACAAATATTAAATGACAACACAGTAACAGCACAGAGATCACGTTTGTGAGACCACAGAGATACAAATGATAAGGTATGAATACTCCAGGAAGCTTGTGTCGAGCATGGAACACAGGGCATGACATACTCACATTTCCTCACACGTACCCCCATACAGCCCAACGCTGAACTGGCTGCATATTTCAGCCTGGAACCCAGGACCCGCGAAGCCCTAGCAGTACTGAGCTACTTCATTAAACAAGATAACTTGCTAAAACTGGAGTCAACAGCCCAGGGTGGGATAAAGTCACATTCCCTCAGGGCCACAGTGCAGCACACAGGACCACTGACACTCGGAGGGTTATCACAATACTTAAAGTACACAGTGCCACCAGTAACATTCCCAGTCCCTGATACCCAGCCTACAACTGCAACCCAACATCCACACTCCTCTTGGTCACCCTCTCTTTTCTGCTACTTTCGTCTCTGTTCCTTTTTCCCATCCCTGTGACATTCGGACTCTCCTATGTCTGCCATCATACACAAGGCAAGTGTTACAATTCAGCAATATCTGTGTCAGACTGAAATGGCAAGAATGAAATTAAGCGTTTCATCAAGGTCGGCTCGTGTTAGACACCCACAGTTCTCTGCCAAAAACAGCAGTACACAATCCGTATACTGAAAAATCTCAATCAAAACCACAACGCCTAATCATCCATTAGACTTTTAAAGGTCTTTAAAAAGGAGACCACAGACTTCTCTTCCACCCCCAAGACTATTTCAACAATCCCACGAAAGCTGGGAAAATGGCTGACAGCACAGCATCATCTTAGAGTACATTTTACTGGGGCTGTACCTAAGCCCACAGCAACTAAGTAACTAACAGTAACTAACAGCAACTAAGCTCCAAGACAGATATTAACGCACAGACACCCTATAGTGAGACATGTGCTTTTGATTCCCCCCCCCCTCCTTCTGGCCTTAACACGCACTGCAGATAGTCTCTTTTATGGGGATGCATAAACTCCAAAACAAAAAACCCAAACGGCCGTAACTGGAAGCAGGTGGCAAAGTAAACAGATGCCAATAAAATTCAGAGAAAAATCAGCGTTAGCAGACTCATAAAAAGATGCTGTGCAGAACAATTAGAGAGCATTGTGGGTAATGTGTGTCATCTGGGAAAGTGTGAAATGAGAGTGGATGTAACCGCGGCAGGGACAAGCAGTATTGTACAGGTACAGCAGCCTGGCAATCAGGAAAATGTCAGAGGCTGCGCTGTTTGAAATAACTGCTTTCATAATCACCTCCAGGTGCAATTAATCAATATTCCCTCTTAGTCAATACAAAGCTTCAACATCAGGCCAACAGTGCAAATTAATTATTCGGCGGCAAATGCTCAGTTACCCAATAATTGCAAAACTATTTTAATTTTGTTGTAATTAATCACACACTAAATGGATAAAAAACAGTTTCTATTTCAGTTTTCTGAAATGAAAAAAATTAAACTGAAAAATGGGATTAGGCCTACATCCTGCTTGAATTTCATTCCATTTATTGGTGGATTAGTATGTTTAATTGGGAAATATATGAACATCATGAAAGTGGACATTTCTAACTGGACACAAAGCATTTTTGTTGATGAGGTTGGCATTAATGTGGTGTTAGCTCTGGACTCAGCTTACACAGATAAACACCACTCCTATTAAACGCATCGCAATAAACACATTGTTCGGGGCGACAGCATGAACTAGAAGGAAATAAAACATAAAAAGTAATGAAAAAAGAATGTGCAGGCCCAGCTCCTGCCAGAGAGTTGCGTCGATTCACCTGTGAGGAGGGAATCTTCACTGAAACAGACCTAGCTAAGAAACGCATCTGTTTCCCTCCATAAAGCAAAACGTATTTAAATCATGTCTGACTAAGACAACGCCGGCCTAAACGCAGAATGCCTCCCTCAAATTAAAACACTAAATATATGCTCCCCAATTCAAAAGTATAGACGTAAGACAGGAGATCAGCGTTTCCCAGTTCAGTCCTCAGAGACCAACAGCCGGTCCGCAGTTTTGTTCCCTCTGAGCTCCCAGTAAGACAGTTTGTGGATCCCCAAGGACTGGACTGGGAACCACTGCAACTTATTATCCTAATACACAGATTCGCACATTTATTTTTTTATTTTTTTAAAGGAACAGACTGAGAAACCAAGCAAATGTAAAGAATCATGCAGTTTCCTGACAACTTTAATTCTGAACTGTCGACATGAGTCTGTCATTTTGTCAAAAAGTTACGCGTTAATATTCACACAGGATATTAAAACCTAAACTCAACAGCGCTTATTACAGAAATATGTACACTGCAATGTGAATCTGTTAAATATCATACTGTACTATACAGCAGACCTGCCGTGAGGCACAGAAAAGCCCCCCCCATTTACTCACTACCATCACTGAAAACTGCTCTGTTAACTATAACCCGGCCCTGAGAATCAGGAGCCATGTGTGAACAGAAAATTTCCACATCCCCGCATGACACAAAACAAAACAGTTTGTGTTTATTCATTCTTACACCTTACGTAAGCGTTAGCTGTGCCTCGTCTCAGTTTGACAACACGGATCCCTCTCAGCAACACGTAGCCTCCCTTCTTCCTTCCCGGTGCCTGAACCTGCACCCCCACCTCTCCTGAGTCCTCGGACTGTTTAAAAATAACAGAAAGTAGCAGAATAGTAGAAAGTAAAGCTATGGGATTAACTGTTACCCCTAGACCAGAGACACTGCTCTGCTGTTCCAGGGTTTAATCCATTAAAACATAGACCAAGGTGGCATCTGAGAATTATGTACCGGAATGTTCCATGTGGGATTGTTCACGATGGTTAGGCGGTAATCATTTTGGGAGGGAGGGGAATTCTGGGCTAAAAACAGAAGCCGTGCCACCAAGCTCTTCTGTGAGTACTCATCGCTACGAGCGTCAGGTGCACAAAACGTCAGACACCCCCCCCCGAGATACACAGACCTGTCACAGAGCGGGATGGGAGGCGAATACTGATCTGACCAATCTCATTTTATGCATGTTTTGATTTCCTTCGCCGAAACCATTTGACGTGATAATGGGGGCGATAAGGTTTAGCTAGAGAACAATTTTTTTTGGGCTGTTGACTTCAGGCTGATAAAAACAACCATAACCAATTGCCTCCCCAGCATAAAGGGCTGTCAACTAGCTACTAGTTAACAATCCTGTTAAAACTGATAAAGGAAAATGAACCAACTAATAATGCAGCGTGTAACACTTGACAATACTACACTCATGTATTAAATAACCAAAAATGAAATCTTACTTACATACTGATCTCATGTTAATTCATCATTCTATGAATTGTGATGCATATTTTATCTCAAGCAGTTACTATATCTGTTAATTCTGTGAACTACTGAAGGAACCAGTATTGAATAACATCTTTTCATCAAGTAGCAACTATATTTGTTCATGATTTGTTCATAATTTGTTTTTCAGTAGTGAGTTATGACTAAGTATTTGTGCCTCGTCGAGTGAAATGTTACCACCCAGTACCACTTCAAGAATCCTGCAACAATTACCATTAATCAGGCCTGTTCCTGATTTTAAAATCGACATATTAAAACTAACAACATAATTTTAAAAGCAACAGTAAGCAAACTCATGTTAAAAGACCTTGACAGCAAATACCTGCAACACATACTTGCAACGACTTTAACCTCGTGGAAAAAAAAAACAGGGAACATTCTCCGGGTTTCTGCGGTCAGCGGGTCATGAACGGGACTCGAGAAATTGCTCAAAATAGGGCGGGGGCCACATAGCGGTCAAGCCATTCACAGGTGAATTTCACCATAACATCCACTGACAATGTGAGACTTGTACTGCCGACGACACGAGGCACACTATGAATAAACAAGGGAAGTGGCAGAAAGGCTGAGGTGTTAAAAATGGATTAGTGTTTGTTACAAAGGGCGTTGAAGCTCTGGAGGTTATTTTTAAAGACGATGGTACAAACAGCCATATTGTAATGTAGCACTGCAATTTTTGCATTAAATTAACGTGACATTGCTACTAAATATTGCTCACATTTCAGAATACCGACACTTTAGATACCTTGGGGTGAGTATATAAACGTGCGTATAACAGGAGGTATGGGGCATTCCCTGATACAGTGCGTTGCCGCTCCCACCGCATGACGAATATCCTCAGGGATGAGAACCCACCTACAGACGTATGATACCTCAGCACCACACTTATTCGGATGGAATAGAACAGTGTGAGTTTTTTTCCCAGTGGCTGGAGAGCCAATCCTGCCACCAGCCCCCAAATTTTCCCTGGACGTTGGAGGACCTGCTTGCAGGGCTGGATGTAGATTAACGTCACACCAGGACAAAGCAGTCACAGGTTAAGGGTCTCGCTCAAATGCCCAACAGAGCAGAATCACTCCTGGCATGCAAACCAACAACCTTCGGATTCCTGGCACAGATTGGAATGACCGAACACTAAACAGCTCTGCATACTACTGTTCCATACAAACTTACATACCCCTTGTTATACAGCAACACACCGTGATTTAAAACATCTCGGCTCATGATTTACACTCTTGTATTAAGTCTTTAATATTAAATTCACACACGCAGTTGTCTGATGTCACCAATTACACATGTTCGCCAACCAATAAAAAAATCGGCAACTTGATCACATTTTAGTAAATCCCGGTTCCTTGACCACAGATGCTAAAAGAAACGCTACAAAGATCAAAAATCGGATTTTTAACAGACTGGAAATTAATGGGAAAGTGATCACAGCTGCTTCTAGTTATCAAACAGGTTATATTATTAAATAAACAGTAGCCAATTTTTATATGCAGTTACTTCTGAAAATAGTTTCAACACCATTGCTGGTGCCAGTCCCTACCAGATCAGACAAAACATCAAAACCATCAAAAGCGTTATTTCCCCCCCCCCCCAGTTTAAATCCTGCGGCCAGCCAGGCCCGTCTCCCCCTGCGTGTTCAATTCTATGCCGCTTTGGACAAAAGCACCGGCAAAAGAAATACATGTGAACTTGGCTTCGCGATACTTGCTTGCAGTTTTATGGATATTATGGCTCAGAATTACCTTTTGGAAATCGATATCAGAACATCCAGAGAGTGAAAACACAAATTATACAATCTGCCAGAAGAAACAAACTCTGACATCATGATTTTAGAAAGGAGTGAGCGGCCTTAAAGATCAAAGCAGAAAAAGTGGTTCATGAAAAAAAATGGGTTGACGACGACTAAAACTGGTATACAGGAAATTATACAGGCAGTTAGAGTCAGGCTGTGCTAAGGATGAGGTTTCCTGTTCATTGGAATACAGCACAAGTCATTTTTTAATGCAATATACAACAACCAATGGGGATATTTAACACAAGATAGTAACTTTTCTCCACAAACACAGAGGAAGAGCAGCTGTTTAAAAAGATGATGTTATGTTCACAATTAACCATGTATCTTTAATTTACTACTTAAGTAACAGAGTTAGAGGCAGTCACCAGACTCAGCAATTCACAACAGGCTGTAAAATGAACTAATGTGAAACTATTACCATGTTACAGAGCCACTGTATAACAGAGCATTAATGACACAGAAATCGGTTAGTATAAGGGTCAAAGAACAGAAGTCAGCTTCAGGCGTGCTACGAGAGACCATTTCATGAGGAAATTCTCTCTGTCCCATCTTTGTTTTTAAACAAAAGCATCTTTCATTGCTGAAGTTAAAAACCACAAGATAACAGATTCCCTGGAGCACAGAAATATGTGGTTTGTCCATGGGGCAACACATCCATGTAACGAGAGAGAGAAACCGTTATTAGGTTCCAGCACCCCCCCCCCCCCCCCCCAGGACCATTCAAAGCACAGACCTACAGTAAAATGGTTCACAAATGTCAATGGGGGTGTCCAAGCTGTAGGACTAAAATATTTTGGTCACTTCAAAACATGGTACAAGTACTGAAAAATGGATTTTAATTAATCTGCAACTTGCTCACATTTTAAGAAATTTTGGTGATGCTAAGCAGACACCACGAAGATCAAAAATCTCATTTAAAAAAATTGGAAATTAATTGAAACGAATGGGAAAGAGTGAGAACAGTCGCTCCCAGGCTTCCGTTTAGGTTCGGGCTTTGCTGCCAACCCGAATCGTTGCTATATGAAGCACTTTAATATTTTGTCTCATGAATAACATCCTGAAAAACCTCTTGCATGAAAAGACCCACATCAAACCCCTAAACATTAGAGTCAAGTACAGCAAATTAAGGCCTATTAGACCAGTGAAACAGAATGACTTTCCTACCAACCCCTAAATGCAACATTTATCACAGGATAGACAATACGGTGGGAATGTGCGGTAGGGAATTATTTGCATCTAGTCGTTCTGCTCCGGTTTGATATCACATGAATGCACTATTCCCTTGTCTGGACCTTGTGAGGGTCCTAACTGCTAACATAAGCGTTTAATTATGAAAAGGGAAGATCCCAAGATCCCCTTTGAAAGTGTGACCATATGTGTGTAAATGCCATTTATTCAATGTATTACGTGGATCACAAAGTCCTTAAGGTTGCTTTCCCTCAATTTAATAAATAAAAAGCAAAAGGTTCGCCCTGACGTATGTAATGACTGTAGGTAAATGTTTTATTTTTTCCCCCCCAAATTTTTATACACAACTGATCATATTTTATTTAATTTAGGATTTACGACCCTTAGTCTAACAGCTAACTCTTTTCCGTGGAAAGGACTATAAAATAAATTATTGCCACAAAAGGCCGAAAGCAACAAATTAACATACGTTTTAAAAACAAAAGCGTACTTTTAAAAACTGCTACAGTTGCTTAGCATTTACTTTCAGGAACTCTACTTAGGCACCGCATACATATGAAAAATACTCTACTTCAACTTCTTACCGCATAAATACTGCCACCAAGCTTTTAGACTGAATGCACGATATTCAAGACCAGGTATTTCAACATAATTTGTTTCCAAAATTGCGCAAAATTTAGTTACCAAGAGGATATCAATCGTTTGTAGCGAATGCATGATTTCGCTGAATGTTTCCACTGTGCCGATCCAGCTACTACAAACTTTACCTGGAATCCGATATCCTCTATTTTCGGCCGCCATGCAAACAATAGAAGGTGGCAAAACTAGTAATAAAGAGCATTCCAGAAAACGCACGTCCGAAATACGCAGAAAACAGACGTTAAAAGCATTTTATTAGGGAATTAACGTTAAGTAAGAATCGCAGAAAAACCCCCCTGAGTTTAACAGTAATTGCACATAACATCATATATGATTTTCTCAAAGAACGGTCTGCCTGTTTTAGTAAACGATATTATACTTATAGAAGAGAAATGCTTACTTTTTTTCAGCGTTTCCTCAATCAAACCATTTGTCCAGGGAAGCCCGTACGTAATGCAGGCTGTCAGTGACAGCGAGCGGTAGGTCTCGCAGTCCCAGGCGCCTCTCTCTCCGTCCGGAGCTGATGTAAGAGTCCCACTGAAAAACTCCACATTCTGCACATTCTTGGGAAGCCTCCGAAATCCCAGAATTCCGCATGGCCAGCATAAGGTTCTCATTAAGAAACCGGCTGCTCGACCAATCATGGCAAACCTCTGTTGTACTCAATTATTATTGTTGTTGTTGATTTAATAAAATAATAATAATTGGAGTTATGCAATTCCTAGCACTGTTTCCTCACACCTTTGGGTAGGGCCAATCAAATCCCACCTCCTCTGCTTGCATTTTGCATGTTCTATCCGTGTTAATTGGGTTTCCTCTAAATTACCTGGTTCCCTGTCGCCGTCTAATCACACGCAAATAGTGCAATTGTAGCCTATGTGTCACCCCGCCATGTGCCCTGTCCTGCCTGGGATAGGTTCCAGGCCCCCTGTGAAATTGATCAGGATAAGCAGTTAGAGGATGGATGGATGATGCAGAAGTGCAAAACACTATACAAGACGTCAAATATACAAAATAATTTTTAAATTATTTTTTCAGTCAGTACTCTGCCTAAAGAACTGAATTCTTTTATATACTGTATACCAGTGAATATTTTGGGGGGAAAAAAAAAGTTAAAATAATCGAAACGTTTCCATTACTGGATATTTAAGCAATTGACATTTACCGCGCTTCACACCGAACACTGAAGCTAATGAAACCCAGGCCGTCGCTCATATGATACTTCGCTTTGTTATTTTCTCATAGCAACGGCAGAATGTAAATTATTTTGGAAACTATGCCCATCAGGTCCCGCTGGAAACAGCGAAGAAAGTCTGTCCATGAAAGCACTAACGCAGAGATCCCATGGGTTCAAGGCCAGTTTTTTCTGACCTGTACTCTGTGCCGCTGAGGTCTTGCTGGAAGAACGTTCACATTTCTCAATTCTTCATCCAGTCTCTCACAGACGAGAGGGTGTGCAGTTTCCTCCCCTCCGAACTTTAAATTCAGCAAAATGACAGAAACACATACAGAAATACACAATGCAGATATACATCCATCCCTCCATCCATTTCCATACCTGCTCTGTCATGGCAGGGGGGCACTGCAAAGTCTACCATGGGGAATCCACGGGGGGGCAGGGAATAACCCAGGGCAGGGAACCAAACCCTAATGGGGACTAATTTACAATTTCAATTTACAGACAAATTCATACCGATGGGCAATTTGGAAAATCCAGTCACTTTGGCGTGTCTTTGGACCATGAGAGGAACTTGGTGAACCTGGAGGAAATGTCAGAACAACAGAGGGAGATCATGCAAAGTCCACACATGTGAAGTTGGGGCAGAAACGTCAGCCGTGATCTAAGAGGTAGGAGGAAACATTGATAAGAACTGAGCCACTCCTTGCATATAAGCAATAAGGCAAAATATATGTGGTTTTTCTGAATGTCTCCATGTACAGTATATATGTCATCGTATTGTTTAATGGTGATGCTTTTATTGTTCATGTTCATGGTGAGACAAATTACAAAACATGTATAAACCCAGAACATTACATGAGTATATGAGGTAATTTATATTAAACGTCATATATACTGTACTTTTGGTTATTACTTGGGGACACTGTGAAGCTCAGATTAGGGTTAGGGATCTTTGTCCAGAAGGTTGTGGGTTCAAATCCTGGCAGAATATACACACCACCATTAGGTGCTTGAACAGGGCCCAATCTTTTCACAAAACATTGCAACTGCTTAATATTTTATAAAACTCTGAATTTCCTAAAGCGAACGAGGGCATGACCTGTGATATCCACAGATGTCAGTCAGAGAGCAGGGTAACTTTACCCATACAGACTGTCCACACTTACAACTGCACTCCTTCCCGACAGACAGGTCGTATGTCAAAGTGGGGAGTGTAATCGCACTGACTTACGTGAGAATGGGGCAGGGGGATGGGTATAAAGCTGGGATGGTCACACTGCAGTATGGTAGGGCACTTCCCCACAGCGACTATCGCATGCCGTGCACTAGGCAGTGTAGCGCTGAGGACGTCTATTTTTACATACTTTTGCTTATTTGGGGGAAAAAAAAACAAGTTATATGTGCGAGACGTTATTAAGTGGCATGGGCTGTTTTCAGGTACAGTCTGAACGACCGTTACGAGTGAAAGAACAAAGCTAATTGATAAGACCCCATAATTCCCTCATGGAGGAGCGTGCAGATAACAGCCAGTTAGTGTGGGTTTGGTGAAAACCTCCCGAAATCCTACAGATAACTCAGTCAAGTTGTGGTGACTGATTAGTTAAACCAAAAATGGGACTATTTGCTTTCATTGTTGCCTTTCTTATCGGGGATAATGACAGCCACACATTTCCACAAACAGGGACTTAAGCACAGGACTCCAGAAACCGTATGAATATACCGGCATAACGGCATGTTTTCATTTTAATCCTTCAATAAGTGCTATCTAAAAAAATGGTAGAAGGAACGTCACATCATGCATTTAAGGGTACTACCATTTTTATATGATCACATTTTTTTTCAAAGAAGGTAAAAAATAAAATGTAAGAACAGTACAGCTTCAAATCAAACTTTGGTACAGAAGTCGGAAACATCTATACATTTAAGTGAATTTCACTTCAAGATCCAAAGAACAATTTGGAGAATATGTACAACCTTCCTCCAAATGACTCTTTAATGGATGTGCACAAGCACAGAATATTTACGAGCAGGTCTAACACACCTGCATGACACTAATGAATTTAACATGTTTAAGCCGTTCAAAGCTGCCATTATGCTCTGCGCCGTGGGATTAGGCCGAGGCTGAGCGGTAACTTTTACACACCAGCAGTGACAGCGGCCTGAACATGTTAGAGAGCGAAAGATGGAGCAGCAGCTCGCGCTTCCTGCATTTCCTGAATGACTATCGCAGACTCGGCTGTATCTGAAATCCATCCATACTCAGCAGAGCCCTGGACCTCTAACACGAAAACCACGCCAACATGTTCACCAAGAACCCGGCCTGTTTATTCGATGTTTTGACATTCCTCCTTTAAACCTATGGAAATAGCAGCCGTAAAAACAACCTAGATTTGTGCTGACAGTATAAAACCCATCATTTGCACCTTAAATAGGTCTACAAATGGAATTTTAATTTGCAAAAACACAGAACACATGTACAGCGCGTTCCGTGTATAAATTACTGTCATAGATGAGTGCATAGCTAATTCCACAGACACTACAATGATAGAAAAGGTCATATTAAAATAAATAAGTAGATTTTTTTTCTCTCTTCCACTAGCTTCCTTCCTTTGGTTTATTGCACAATGTCGACATTCTCTGACATGACGAGGGTGGGAAGGAAGACAACCAATCACACGCCATTCTTCACGAGCTCGTGGATGCCGCTCTCGTCGACGACCAGGGTGGGGTGGAGCTCACGGCCCTTTAGGATGCTCTCGAGCCCCTGAAACCAAGAAAGCGATTTCTGCATTAGAAAAGATTTACTCCATGACTGCAGTGAATGTTTACGTTTTCCAATATAAAATATGTATATTTGCTTTACAGTATATGCTGAATTTTATTCTGAATTGAAAATGCATGACCGTGATAAGCTAGTAACTAATATTTATAAAATACAATTGTCTTTTTCTATGGAAAAAAAATCATCCTGGTTGAATTCTGGTTTATTGCTCTGGTAAACAAATGCCTGGTCATTCTGTGTCTCCATTATATACCCACCTCTGTTCCCTGCTTACCTCTCCTGTATAGGAGACCAGTGGTGAGATCTCACACTTGATTGGTAGATCTGTTCCGTCCTTCAAGCTATAACCAAAGCAGGATGAACAAACATTAACAAGTTCCAGGTTTTCTGGAGTACAAAAAAAACTGGTAAAACTATTTCAGAGAAGGGGGAAAAAAATCCATCGAACAATACAGATCATGAGATTAAAAGATTGTGTTAGAGCAGAGATACATGTGTACAGTTTTAAAAATCCTGGGTGCAAACTTTTCAAGACTAATTTTAGAGGAAAAAAAAACAAAAAATAAAAGGAGGATTAATCAAAAAAATATATCACAAATCTTCAAAGTCTTTCTGTTTATGATTTAAAAAATTTAATTAATAAGAAAAGCTTATCCCAAAGATTCATGACAGCAATAAAAAAAAAAATACATTCTAATAGTTTAAAACCCAGATGTAAGAGAAGAAAATGATGTCATACTCAGTAGGTTCAAAGTGACCCTGATTCTACTCCAGAACAGCCACAGGGGGCAACATGCGTCATTGTCGTGCATCACATTCAATTGATTAGTAGCTAAGATTGAAAACCAGCCATTTAAACAGTTATTCCTCATATACGTATGCGTGCACACAGCTGTACATATATGATCCATATCTGTGGTGGACAGATACAAATCAGCACATTAGTCTCAGGTTTCAATGCATCAACCAGGTTCTGTGACAGCTAGCCACTAGCCACTAGCGCAGGCCCCGTCACCATGCATGTAATGCGACACCGAAAATATTTACTTTAGCTTCACATTGGGCCCGACGCCTCCCGCGGATCCATGTCTAGAAACGTTACACAGGAACAAATATGGTCAATGGGAACAAAAGATAATGGTGGAAAAACATGTAAAATCGATGAATGATGGATGTGAGCGTTTAAAGTGGGCAACTCTAGCAAAACGGTGTATGGGGGAACAATATCTGCCAGTGATATATTTATATTAATAATGTATAAATGTCTTAAAAATATCAATTTAGCTTCTTGTCATGTAAAGTTGTATGATAAATGTTACAAGCTAAATTACTTTAGAACAAATGCAACTGAATGCACCGGACATTTATATATACATAGCTGAAGAGGTGGAAAAAGGTGCATGAAATGATTTAAAGCTGTATATGAATGTTCAACAGTATACATGCTGTTCCGAAAATGAATTGGATGTAAAAATGGCACCCAAAGCTGTCTAATATTCTAGCTATAAAAACAAAACTAAATGATTTCATGTCACTGTAAAGCACAGTGGATTTTAAGCTATACCCCGAGGAGTTAGAACACGAGATCCCACCACTGCACACCTGACGACCCATAACCACATGTCCCACATGTCGTCACCCAGCCATTCAGAGATTGCAAGCTGTTTAATAGCGCAAGCCGATTGGCTGATCTCGAGAGGGGCGGGGCAGGGCAGGCAGACGGCTCACCTGGGAATGGCCGGCACCCTGGTACCATTCTCGTCGATGAAATGGCCTCCGGCATTCAGGACCCAGCGGTGGTGCAGCGACATGAGAGCGTGCCGGGCCGTGGTGGGATTGTCCTTCCCGTCCTGGCTGTCGGCATTTTTCAAGGGCGAGAACTCATCCTCCCTCAAGACCTCATAAACCACGAAGGTCCTGATAGGGGCGAGATGACAGAGTGCCGATGGAATGAGCAGAGAGTGCTAAGACCCAATCACACCCACCCTCTCTATCCCCAATGTGGTTGCACTCCAGACACAGAGGCACCAACGACTTCAAGCTACTTGTGTTTAGCGGACCTGGAATCTAGAGCCATTGTCTAGATCCGGCCACCCAAATCACTTCTTTACCCATAACAAAAACAGCAACAGCACAAATTGCAACTACAGAATTCACCAAACCCGCACACTCCAAGCCACACCGGTGACTCTGGTGTTGCCAAGAGATAGCATAGTGCTCTAAAAAGCCGGGAATCCAGCATCCCCGTCGCTCAGTCATAAAGGTTCTCCTCGGGCTACAGAGGAAGAAGGGGCCACCAGAGGCCATATGTTAGAACCGAGGTGGAAAGAATCGCCGCACTCACTTGGCGAACTGAAAGATGTCAAAGACAAATTTTTCCATTTTGATCCCATTGGGTTTGTCCGGTGTGATTAGTTGTCCTTGTGTGTCCACGTGTGGGATTTTCTTCCGCGCCACGTGGTGCTGCAGCCGAGGTTCATGGACACTGCAGAGACGAGACAGATGAGGAGGCCATCTTTAACATTCCGGCACTATCCCGCTTCTTCTGTGAGAACCAAACAGCTTTGCGTTTCGAGCCTTTAAGAAGCTCACTGTCTAGACCTACGGAACTGCAGTGCATCATATGAAATTTTCGATTTTTTTTCATGAAGGCCAGCTAGATCCTGAACGTGCAGAACTCATAAAACATCACATGACCCATTTACAGTGTTTTTTCCCCCAGTGCTAGCTATTTTAGACCTCAGAAAGCCAAACCAGGGGAGAAACAAGGCCACATCTGAATGAATCCATTAACGAACGCTAGCTTAACATCACCCTTACTGCTACCCACTTGACGACGTCTTTGAGGAAGGACAGGGTAAAAAAATGGTTGGCTACGTTCCCCGCGTTGAACACAAGTCGGCCGTCGGGGCCCCGCCTCTCCGCCGTCGCCAGGGTGATCTCGCTGTACTCCACCACCTGGAAGCGTCCGTCCACCTTGCACACCACTCCCACCGCCTCTGTGGGGTTGGTCTTTTCCACCACCTGTCAACGATATGGCATAGTATGGCGTTAAAGGTGTACGCGAACCAAGCGGCTGCTTAGGGTCCAACGGCCACCAGGGGGCACCCCATCTGAACAACGTGTTACAATCGCAACTAGGTCAATCAATTTTTGCTTATGGCTCTGAACAGGGTTGGGTCGGCCCTGGCATTATTCGATAACCCTGCTAGGGATGGTGAAATAAGCAGGGGGTGTGGGTGAGCTTGGGTAAGCAAAGGCTCTTCACGTAGAGTCTGCATCAAATTAAAAACCACCATCCATTTGTCCGCTGCAAATTATAGCCGTAGCCTCTGACGACGGCTTTCCACTGAGGCGGAGCTACAGAGCGCGAGGCCACATTAACTGCGTACTTTATAATTTACAACGGCAGGGCGGCCCCAGCTTCACGTCCCCCCCTAACCCCCCCTAACCCCCCACCCACTCCACAGAATCTGCAAAGTGATGTACGGCAGTAATTAAACTCTTCTGATCTTCGTGGAGAGGGCCGCGGTTTTGTGTGCCATGCCCCTACATACGCACGCATAAAACTCTCTATAGTGCATTTTCTGGCCATAAATGCAACTGCTACAGTGGAGGGAAAAAAATATCAATAGACGAAAAAAAAAAATTATAATAAAAAAGTAGGCAGATAAAGGAAATTTGCTCAAACTGTGACAATTGCAGGGAAGTTTGGCGGAAATAAATAAACCTACAACCACCGTCGGAGTGGTAAACAGCCGAGGGTCTGCAGCTACGAGCCGTTCTGTAGAAGACAAACTAGCGACATGGAAAACCACAGATGGCGGAGGATGAGAGGGCAAGCGCTAACCGAAGCTTATCGTCCCAAACACCATGGCCTGTGCCAGCAGGCGTACCACGGGAGCCCTCCCTCTGTGGGCTTCTGATGATGCACTCCCTGGGATCGAGTTACGTAGGACTGGGGCTGTCATATACGTTCTGGTTTACTGAGGACCAATCCAGAGGCTGCATCTGATTGGCCAGGATGAGCTACAGAATGTTCATGAAAAAAAGCCATGTGGTGTTTCGTTTCATTAAATGACATCCCTCTCAAAATCTCACGAAAACGAATAAGCCGTATAATGAGTAAAATGTGAACAGGCTATTAAAAATAGTTTTATATTTAACATGATTCCTATTTAACAATTTGATTTAACGATATGTGACCATCACCTAGGATGACTGAATTTAAATCATGGATTCCATTCAATCAGCAGTACAATGAAGCACATCCATCCACCCATCTTTGAATTTCAGTAAGACACCAGAGCAGTAGCAGGTGAAAAGCTGTTTGACATGTGAAAAACATGCAAACTCCATACGAGTGCTATGCTACCGACTGAGCAACTGTACCGTCCCGTTAACCCAGCAATTGGCAGGAAAAACAGGGTACATCCCCAGAGCTACAACAGTGAGTTGAACATGAAATCGCGCACATGTATTATCCTGCAGAACCAATCGATAATATCAACCAGAAAACAGTGTGAGGCTCAGTGCTTTACGACTGTGACTAGTGATCAGAAGGTTGCTGGTTCAAATCCCATGGTCAACAGGCCGATTTCAGCATTGAGCAAGATCCATGACCCCTAGTTGTTCCAGGGACTATCTGATCCTGCTGTCTATACTACACATTGTCTTGGATAAATAGAGTCTCTAATGGAGTATGTTGTTATGGATGAGAAATCGGCTTAATTTTTTTTTGCCCACAAATGTGCCTACAGAAGGCATCAAAGTTAATTATAATCAGTAAATATTGCAGATGGACATGAGTACAGATAGAAGTCCCTTGGTATCAATGACGGACTGGTTCCAGGAGCCCCCGTGGTTAACAAAAGTCCCTTATATAAAACGACAGAGTACATGCATATAATCTATGCACATCCTCCCACATACTTTAAATCATCTCTATAGTACTCATAATACCTAATATGAAATAAATATTATGGAAATAGGTATCATAGTGTGTTTCTTAGGGAATATCGATATGAAGTTCACGTTCGTGTGAATCTGTGTGGATTCAGCAGTGCTCGGCCCGCAGCAAATTCAAGTTTCGCTTTTTGGAAATTTCTGGAATTTTCATTTTTTGTGTTTCTGATCCACGGTTGGTTGAACCTGCTTATACAGGGAGGGGGCGCTGGGCCTGATCGTGGCTTGCTTAAACTTTATAGTTCTATAAGGCAATTCTGAAGTTGTGGCACCACCTAGCAGTAAACTGGGAGTAGTGCAAGCATTTTATGCTCTAAAGTAGGGGTGCCCGACTCTGGGGGGGCAGAGCCCTGTACATTTAACACACCTGATTCAACTTCTTGTGCTAATTACCACACAGCTCTTGAGTTGAATCATTCATGGTGGAACAGGGGAAGAACTAAGCTACACAGGGCTCCGGCCCCCCAGGACTGCAGCTGGGCCCCCTTCTCTAAACTGCCTGCGACTGACCTTGGCTCCACAATCCGCTCCTTTCTGCACGCAGAAGCCAACGAAGGTGGGATCTGCCACCTTCACCAGGATGTTGTCCACGCAGTAAACGTGGACGTAGGCCATCCCTCGCTTCTCCATGTCCTCCACAATCTTATTAGTTCCCAGGGCACGGTACAGACCTCCATTCCCATCTGAGATGAAAAAGCCACGTTAGGAATGGCGGTCCATCGCGGGGATTCCTTCCGATTTCCCCAATTCCTGTCTTGTTAGGGTTCTAGGGAATGTGGAAACATTACCTGGTGCCATAGAAACGTTTCCTTTCCCCTCCAAGATGATTTTCCCATTGTAGTCCATGGCAGGCAGCATTCCTTGCTGGAAGAATATGACGTTTTCCTTCCTCAGGCCAAAGTAATTGTGTCGGGAAAAGAAATCTTTGGTGCAGGACATGGTTCTGCCACTGGTCATTATGTACCTGTGGGACATCCCATAATTTCTGTTTAGTTCCTTGTTGCTGGTTAATGTAGCATGCACACACACACACACACACACACACACACACACACACACACACACACACACACACACACACAATGGACAAAAAAGTCACCAATTCACCTCACCGCAAGTTTCTTTCCCAGAAGCAGAAGCAGGAGTGCTCAAACACCCTGCCATATACACCAAGCTAGTGGCGGGATTCAAACCCACAACCCTAAAGGTGTGGAGCTACAGTGCCAACTGTTCAAATACCACGGAACCCCCACAAATTGCAGTTTATAATTTTAAGTACTGATGATTTTGTGTGTATTTAACATGAGTCAGCCAAAGTGAGCAGGGAAAAAACCAGACTGTCCGCCTTGACGGTACACAATGCTGATTTAATCACATGCACGGGTAACCTCCTCCAAACCCACTGGACGGCTGTACGACTGGCACGACAAGAAAAGCTCTGTGGGAAATCACACAAGCAAGCAACTATCATCTGTATCACCTATCATCGCCCGAGAAGGTCTTCCTGCTTCCCTTCAGCTGTGTGGCCTCACGGAACGAGTAAGTCAGCTTAAATGTCACGTAGGAGTCAGTAAATTCTCTGGTGACACAACAAAAGTGCAGCGCGTCACCGTCTGGTTTGAAACGGCCTTGACGGAATGGGAATGTTCCTATTGAGTGTGACTGCGTTATGAAACTGAAATAAGTGCCCAGTCTCTTCTGGCTGACCTGCACAAATAAACACTCACATGCTCAAGGTCACCACCTCTCCCCCTCCTCAGCAACCTGTCTAGAATGTTTTTTCTCCCCCTTAAATGATTTCCCAGGTGATTCTATTCAGTTCATGAATCTCATTTCCTAAATTACTTTCACCCTCTTCAGAACTGAAATAATTTTCTGTGAAAGGCACACATCGCATTAGCGACTGGGAAGAAACAGCTAATTAGTCCGGTGCAATTCAATCATAAACATTCGCTCTGGCAGACACTGGGCTGTAACCTCCAGCATGGAGTGAAAAAGCTCATTAATTTCCCACATTCACCTTCATTTATCCAGCCGCTTGGACATTTTATTACACAGATTCCAGTTAACAGCCTCGCTCAACAGGACAACAGGGGAGTCCTGTCAGGAGCTGGAAAACAGCCCCCCCCCCCCAACACTTACCACGGTATACAGCACTTGCATTTGTGTTTCTTTTCTGCAAGCTGTTGCAATCTCAGAATCCGCTCCGCTTGGATCTGGAAGAGAGTCTTGTGGGATGGAAGGCCAACGTCGTACATCCCTTTGGGATACGGGACCCCCAGTCTGGTCCCCTGACCCCCAGCCAGCAGAAGAACGGCCACTTTGTTCTGGGAAATACGAAGGAGTCCTGTGGGGGGGGGGGGGCGACATCGAGAGGCTGAAATAAGGTGATAAGAGCCAAATGATTCACACTGCGGATGTGTGATGCAGTCAGAAAGCCTGAAAGCGATTTAACACTCATGGAAACTTTCAATAACTAAACCTGAAAATGGAAAAAAAAACAACAAAAAAAATTATTTCCCAGCAGAAGCAATTGCAGCAATTTTTAATGTCGCCCACCTGCGTCTAGATAATGGCGGTAAATACGAGTACAAAGAAGTTACTTAATATTTGCATTTTTCAAGCATCAGGATATCTAAGTAAAGTACGATTATGAAGCTTTCATTTTATTTTTATTGCATCCCATTCACACAATACTTGAGGCCATATATTCATCAGTTTACAAATAAAAGCAGATATCAGTGACGATCACCACAGTAATCCACACCTCCTCCCTCCTTATCAGAGCCAAGCACTAACACTCAGACACAGCTTTCTGCTTGTATTATATTGTTAATGAGTCACTGTTCTTGAGGTTAAGCCCGTAACCGGGACGTCACCATAGAAGTTGGCAAATTTGTTTTGGTTGTTGCTGCTGAATCCAGGTTCGACGACGCTTGTGTGAACCACGGAGAAGCCCGTTTACGTCAGACCTAAGCACAAACAGATGCGTGCGGCCCCCACTCCTACTCCCACTGGGAGGCTAATGTAACTGCATCGCCCTCAACACAGAGAACAATACCTTGAGGGCCCCTCGTTCATTTCCTAACAACCGATTCATTTCTTGTTGCCCAGTTTTATAAATCAAGAACAACAAGTCAGTTTTTGCCCATGAAAAGGCCTCTTAATTCATCCCATTCCCGACTCCACCCCACTTAGATGCTGACATCCTTGCCCCTTAAATAAAGCTATCAGAAGGCTTTGAGGGTGATAAAGCCTCTTGTATGCATTGAACTTTAGGTTCTAGCAAAAAAAGTCTTTTAATACTATATTGCAGATTCTAGTTACCACACCTAAATCGTAAACCATAAAATATTTGACGGCTGTCTACGTTATTTACAATGTTTGTGTGGCAAAAAAGGGCTGTTGCTATGACACACAGCTTCACGCCCTTTCAAATCTGCACGTTAATCAATTCCCCATGCATTGTTACGGCATGGTATTTTACTGAGTGTGCAATGTAAACACACACACTGTGACACACCCAAATCCTGGCAAAGTAGACGGACCGCAACATTTTTAGAGAACAAGAAAACACCAAGTACTGAGATTTTTATTTCCATTTCCTTTTTTGGGTTAATTTGAAACAGGATGTCTTTACACATTAACGTGACACAGGTGGTTATTTGGGGTGATGTGTGGTTCCATGGGCTACGACCCATGACCAGAAGGTCGCCGGTTCAAATCCCATGGCTTTGTGGCTTAAGGACTTAACCCCAAATGCATCCGGGAGCGTCTGCCCCTGCTTTCTGATCCTCATTTGTATGCCACGTTGAACAGAAGTCTCTGCTAAAATAAACATCGGCTAAACAAAAATATACAGTCCTGTGTTTGGCACCTTTTAGAGTCATGCAAGGCAAAGCTACATCCAAATGCATTTTATTACAAAAATTATTCCAAAACCACTGCTAAACACAGCACTAGTAACCAGCTCATCGGCACACTTCACATGAAGCTTGATTAATCTCAAAAAACTATTTTGTCAGTATGGAATCCATTTATATCTCAGCTATTCTTCCAAAGTATGTTGGCACAGTCGCCGCTACTAGAGGCAAACAATCCACTGTTATAATGGAATAATTCATATTAAATAACCCCAGCATTAATAGAAGCAGACCTGTCTTACTTAATGGGACATGCAGTTAGAAAACGGAACCTTTCAGCAGCACAGCTTAGCTTAAACAGAAGCATTTGCTCAACTGAAAAGCAGCATCCTACCACTGGACAAACTTTCACATTATAACTGCACATCATGTATGTTTTGTGCTATATGTACAGATGTATGTCGGCTGTGCTGCTGAACAAGCCCAAACTACCGTATTTATCACAACAATTCACTCCTATCAGCTGCATATCTTGAATTTACATTTAGTCATCAATCCGAAGCTTTTATCCAAAGCAACTTACAGTAGAAGGATGGGTGACAATTTCTGAGGGATTTGAACCCATGACCCTCACGGTGTTGCTGAGCTAAAAGCACGTTGGGCTCTAATTGCTAGAAATCTGTGGTGATGCCGTCTCTAACTGTAGCAAGCTCTGCTGACAGAATTTTCCCTCGGCTTTGGTCGTGTTCCAGTAAAGATTCTGACTTCAGAGTCGGCTCACCTTCTTCCTCCCACGCCTGCAGTTGGTCTCGGTCGCGGGTCGTGCTGCCCAGCACGTCTCTGGGCACGGGCTCCATCCGGCTGTCCACCTTCTCGTTGCTGGCCTGACTCGACACCATGGCAGCCGCAAAGAAGCCGTTGATCTCCGCGAAGTCCATGCTCTCCAAGTCCTGCGCCAAGTCCGCCTGCTCCTCGGAGCTCAGATCATCCCAGAACTGGAGGAGGTGCGACTGCCCTGCTGCTTCTAGTTTCTGGTCGATTCCCCGGATATCCATGACGGCCTGATTTCTTCTTCTCTCTGTTAAAATCCACAAATTTTCATATCTATGTGCTCTTATTATAAGTCTAGAGATATAAGACTGGATTGTAATCAATAGTGACGAAGATTTCTGCTTCCTCTGGCCTAGATGTCAGAGCAATCAACATCTGGAATACTGGTGACTCGCGGCGGCTAGATTAGTAACTACCCACTTGTCCTATTAAGGGTCTCGGCGGGTCTGGGGCTTATCCTGGACGCTACAGGTGCAAGGCGCCCGGACCATTCACACACAGTCACATCTACGGGCAATTCGGTACCTCAAATTCACCTCAGCATGTTTTTGGACTGTGGGGGGAAAGTGGAGAACAGCCCAGGAGGACATGGGGAGAATATACGGACTCCACATACATGGAGCTATGGCGGAGACTCGAACTCTGATCCCAGGGGCCGCTAAAGTAAGATTGGTGACTCTATCCGAAAAACGTTACTATAATTGGCTAATTAGATCGTCCACCTCCGATTAGATAATGAAGGTAAAGGTGGAAGCGCCCAACATTTGTTACTAATAACTAATACTAATCATCTTTATTTGATATTCGTGATGACGGGAACCAGAGAGTTTCAAGTACTCATGTGTTTTATCAGATATGTGCAACAAGCGCATGGGAATGGCCAGTCTTTCAGCCACACCCAGTACAAAGAACAAAACCACACAAATAAATAAATCGCACAGAAATACTTTCACAAGTTTCAATGAAAACAAGAAAATATAACACGTTACGATCCGCTGTTCGAATACGAACATTGAATGGACCTTTCAAGCAACATCTGATTCCACGTAGTCATTACATGCATGATGCAGGGTGACCCGGTCTGAACCCGGACTCGAACCGCACCGCCGGACATCGATCATCGGAGGCGTGGGGGACACGGGGCTTGCCTGTACAGGGGAACGGCACCCCGAGTCCGCTTAATCAAAGCAATTCAATCGGACTTACAAAAAGGAAACAAGCGAAAACCATACATACACAACGGAATAAACTAACCCTTAACAATGTAACTCTCCGGCATACTGTAATTCGAATCCACGCTACTAGCTATCATCAATGGCTGATGTCATTGTGCGATCGGCCTGGCAGTACGGGGGCACAAACCGATCAATGTGCCGTTGATTCAGTTCACAATCTCAGTATATAAATACACAATTCAAGGCGCGAAATCACAAGGAGAGAAACCCCGATCTTACGCACACCGGCCGCCAGCCGTCCCGCTTCTTAAGCCGCCTTCTGGGTCTAATGCGGTCGCTTTGCTGTCGAGGCTCATCCGCCTCCGCCCCCTCCGGAGACCCGCCTCCTGTGACCGTCACCCCGACGTGGCGACACCGAAATGGCCGATCGGTGACCCGCACAGGCGGCGGGAGGGACCTCCCTCTCTATCCGTAAAAGGGGGCCGATCCGCATAGTTTAGGTGTTTGGACGCATCTCTTAAAAAAGGCTACAAAGTGACTGATTAACGCATTTCATGAACGTGTTGAAATGTGTAATAAGCAGAGGTGGAGATTTCAGGTCCAGAGAGTACAAATCCAGACCAGGATTTTATTTCAACTAACCAGCTGAGTTGTCTGTGACTGTGACTTTGTATACTCAACTGGTTGGTTGAAACAAAATCCTGGTCTGGATTTGTAACTTCTGGACCTGAAATCGCCACCTCTGGTAATAAAAATGCTCACATATTGCCAGTGTTGCTCAACTTAACTGATGTTACAGCAGAGCTGATTCACTATAAGGCTAAATCTGTGGGCTGTCCTTACAGTATAAGGCTCTGTTTATTTTAGGAATTTCAGTCTGCTATTTGTATATCTTTGATATATGTCACTGTTACAAATAGGCCTACTATATAGATATATTTCTGGTCTCATACTTTTTTGTATATTGGGCTTTTCTAAGTATCCCTGTGATTTTCTACGGGCTATTTATCTTACATGCATATTATATGCACTGTATTGATGACTGAAGTACTACTAAACAATATTTCACTACTTTATATCCAGTGACAGTTAAGATTATTTATTTAAATGCTTACACTTGTAAATGTTTGATAGACAACTCTACCTGTACATTTTTATATAGTGAACTCGGATGTGACTACGAATATTTATATGTAACGATTCTAGGTAGCGAAAATATAAAATCAGTCAATTAATAAAGTCAATTATTTTTTTCATCTTTTCACTTGGGGCAAAAAGCAACATTCAAAAACATAAAGCAGGTAATATGCAGTGCTCTAACAATAACACGTTTATAAATGAATTTTTAAATGGTGCCAGTTTCTAATTAGTATCAAGAATTACCCTTGCTCTTCTAGCCAGTGATCCTGCCAACTAAGTCCTGTAAAATCTTGGACACCCAGTCACTGCCCAAAAATACTGCACACTGCAACAGCATTCCAAAACTTCGTTTAGGTCTATTTGATAGGGAAATTAATAGGGATATTCTGCTCCCACAATAAAATTAGTTTTTTTTCCAGGACACACAACCAAACTCTGGTGTGGTCCTGGAAAGTGCTGGATGTGTAGCCCTACCTGGAGCCTGTCCCAGGTAGCACAGAATGCTGGTTTACACCAATGCAGTCCATTGCAGGGCACATACATACAAACAAGCACAGACATTAATAGTTTATAGGCAACTTAGGACACCAGTTATCTTAACTGCATATCTCTGCATTCTTTCCTCCCACAGTTCTCTCCTCCCTCCGAGGGCCGTCGTCACCTCAAGTTTATTTTTTGGGGACTGTCACACATATAAATAAAACTTGAATTCAGACCAAGCGGGAAGCCATTAAACATAGGGAGACTGTGCAAAACGCACACAAACAGATCAGAGATTGGATTCAAAGGTCAATGCTGGAGGAATGAGGCAAGAGTGGCACCTACTGACCCACTACACTGTCTGACTGAACAGCTTTCATCTTGAAAAATCATATTCCTGATTTTATCGCCGACTAAGAAGGTATGGTATTGATAACAAGAAATACAATTCTGGGTAACAGAGGAAACCTTTTGGGTTTCTAGTAACCAACTGTATTACTAAAGACACCCATCAAGAGTTCAGTATAATACATATTTGTTGTTCCATATAGGTGTATTAAGGGGGGGAATTGTAAGTATAGGTTAACTTCCAGTACGTCAAACCCTGATGATGAAAAGCAGAAAACCGAAATAGGAATAGCGAAGTAGCAGCGTGAGACCTCAGCCCTTCGTCACTTCCTGTATCAATCTCGCGTGCGCTCTTTCGTTTCCGGGAAAATGGCCGCCCAAACAAACCCGGGGGCATTCGGCTTACTTTTTCCCTTAACGTTTTAGGGAATATCGAAAACCCAAAGGCAGTAATAGGCGTCACTGGAAAGGAGCTCGTTTCTCCTTAAAAACAACTTGATGAATGTGAGGAGTCGCAGCGGATTCGGACGCGCCGGGGATGCCGCCGCCAACTAACTGACAGTTCAGTATGCTACACACATTTATAAATATAAAGGACAAGTGTCTGAGTATGGTACGACTACTGATATCTCACAGTTTTCCCAAAACTCAAAAGTCGGGATGTTAATAATGTGTAATATTGACTGCTGTCGGGTTAGCTAGCTAGCTAGGCCGGCTAGGTCTTAGGCTTTATTAGGCTTCACACGCACGATGGCTGGCCGCAGTTCTGAAGCAAACGGCGACGGCGGCAGCGTACCGCACGGCGGTGTAGACCAGGCGATGAAACCGGTCTTTTTCGAGATCTTTGGGGAAATGTGGAAAGTGCAGGCTCGCCTCGGCCAGGGCGTCTCTGCCTCCGTGTACCGCGTCAGCTCTGGGAGAGCCAGCCTGGCCGCCGTTAAGGAATTCCAGGTGGACGCACAAGGCGGGGATTACGGGTATCACAAAGAGAGATCAGTGCTGGAGGATATTCATGGACATAAAAACATCGGTAAGGCACTGTAATCTCTTATTAAGGCGGACTGCGGGGAATGTCTCATCTGTGCAGTACGTGACTAGACTTTGTCAAAAGTAGGTCGTTTCTTACGTGCATCAGTAAAAAAAGGCTAACAAAGCACGCACTGTAATTTATTAGAATTATTTTCCATGGACCCTTTGGTGTGCCTTTTTTGGATTGTTTGCAGATTTCCATAACATTGACACATATCCAAGATGATGAATGGTACCATGGAGATACCAAGATGAAGAGGCTGATTAAAAGACCAAATGACCCAAGCTGATAAATAAGATGTTTCGTTTGTCTTTTTCTTCCTCAGTTACTTTGTATGGGGTTTTCACCAATCACAGCTCTGTGGGCGTGGCGACTCGCTGTTTGCTGCTAGAGCTACTGGATGTGAGCGTGTCTGAGCTGCTGGTGAGGGCCAGCAATCAGGGCCATTCCATGTGGGTCATCCAGCACTGTGCCCGGGATGTGCTGGAGGCCTTGTCGTTCCTGCACCGAGCGGGCTACGTTCACGCTGACCTTAAACCGCGTAATGTCCTGTGGAGCGCCGACGATGAGTGCTTCAAGCTCATAGATTTCGGGCTCAGCTATAAAGAGGGACATCAGGTAAAATCTTCATATGGACATTTTTATAGCTGATCTCTTGTCCGTTTGGGCTTTCCTCCTATTTTCCAAAAACTGGTTGTCAGGGGAACTGATGACACTAATTTGCCCATAATAGGTCTGTGTGTCTGACTTCCCATTGATGGTCTTTCCTGCCTTGTTTCCTGTACATCCTGGGATAGCTTACAGGCTCACTGCATTCTTGTACTAGAGAAGCGGTCAAGGAAAATGGATGGACAGGTGTAAAGAAAATTGTAAATTACCAGCAATTTTCTCTGTTCCTCTACCATAAGAAAGTTCTTAGAAGTAGAAAAATATGGTTTGACTCAAAGCAGTGCATTTATAAACAATCTTTCTGATGTAAATAACATTTCATAGGATGTGAACAGCTACACTGACCTCATACAGAAGTTATCTCTAATGCATTTAGTATAATGCTCACAGTTTTACCGCACCACTGTAATATGACATTAAACAACATTCGAATAAAATTTGTTCTTCATAAGTCATTTGTACCTGCATTTGTTAAATACTGGAGGAGTTTTTTTTATTCAAGGTAGCTGTTAAAGGGTTTTTTTAACAATATGACACTGTTCAATGGAACATAAGTGTTGCAATTTAGCTTGCTTTTAATGTCTTTCTCGAATGCATTTGCTCGTCCACTCGGCAGGATGTGAAGTACATTCAGACGGATGGTTACCGGGCACCTGAAGCTGAGCTGCAGAACTCGCTGGCCCAGGCCGGCATGGAGGGGGACAGGGGCTGCACCACGGCCATCGACCTGTGGAGTCTAGGAATCATCTTATTGGAAATGTACTCAGGAATTAAACTGAAGGAAACTGTTAGATCTCAGGAATGGAAGGCAAGTGATCATGTGGAGAGGAAGGGTTCATGAATAGCAAATTAATGTAGCTAATTACAGTATCAGCACCATATCAAGTGGGATGAACATCAGTTTCTAGCTGGCATGGCTGTTAAAGGTGATTTACTCAAGTTTACTCCATGTGCCTCATGATTGTTGGTCTATTTTGTTTCTTTAGGATAAAAGTACTGCGATAATAGACCACATTTTCGCTAGTAAAATTGTGGTCGGTCCAGCGATACCGGTTTACCACCTACGAGACCTTATCAAAAGGTGAGTAGCAGTATTCATCTTTTGGATTTTATAATTTTAATTTGAGATTCAGAGCTGTACCTGTGCTTGAGGAATGTTCTCATCACTCCCCCAGCCTCCTCCACAACGACCCGGTCCAGAGAAGCACAGCGAAGGCAGCTCTGTGCAGCCCCTTCTTCAGCATTCCCTTCGGTACGTAGCAGATTGGGGGAGGGGCCCCGCATGTGTCACCCTGTGATGTCATGTGTCTGTCATCCGAGGAGGCCCATATCTCTGGGTCGCGTCATATCCAGCGTGCTTGTCGAGCGTCGCTCCCCCAGCCTTCTTGTACTGGAGGTGGATTCTGACACCTGTAACTGGATCCTCGATTTCCTGACACAAAGGCAGCAGACAGTCAGAGTCTGCGACCACAGATCCAGCACCATCTCGGTGAATAGCGGCTTGCCCCAAGGCGCCTTGAACCGCCTGCTGTCCACCCTGCTTACCCATGACTGTACTGCTGGATTCAGCAACAACCACATCAAGTGTGCGGATGATACCGCAGTGGTGGGTCTCATCAGTACCGGTGACGAGTCAGCATACTAACATAGTCAGCAGCTAACAGTGTGGTGCAGACACCACAACCTCCTCCTGAATGTTGACAAGACCGTGGAAATGATCATAGACCTCAGGAAGGCTCACCACAGATGACACGGCCGTGGGGAGGGTCAGTGGTAGCTAGTTCCTGGGCGTGCACCTGGCAGACGATCTGAATTCAAGACTCAACAGTGGCTCCATTCCCTCCTAAGGCTGAGGCAGGCCAGCTACTCATTCTGGCCCTCACCCCCTTCTACAGGGCCACCATTGAAAGTGTTCTGACCACTGTATCACTGTCTGGTTCAGAACCTGCACAACCTCTGAACAGAAACAGCTGAACAGGGTAGTGAGGTCAGTTGGGAAGATCATCGATGCTCGTCTCCCATCCCTGCTGCATCCACAGAGCCTCCAGCATCATTATGGATTCCAACCACCCCTCACACAGGCTGTTTTCCCCTGTCCTATATACTGTTGAATGTCTGTGCTCCTCTACAGAGCGTGAGGCTTTATGGATCCCTGCTCGAGACGATTACATTTATTCAGTAGATGCTTTTGTTCTATAGAGGATATAACTGGGGATCAGACAGGAGGGTCAGACAGCAACCCAGGTCCAAATCAGTCTGCCGCACACGGGATTTGACACGGCGACCTTCCAGTGGCGGGTACAGAGCCCTATCGCACAGGGTTTGACTCACCGTTGGCGTTTCCTTAGCTCCTCATATCGAAGACCTGGTGATGCTTCCCACGCCAGTGCTCCGCCTGCTGAACGTCATCGACGACAGCCACCTTCACAACGAGGAGGAGTACGAGGGTAGGTGTGACGCCACCGCGCACGCTGCCCGCCACCGCGCACGCTGCCCGCCACCGCGCACGCTGCCCGCCACCGCGCACGCTGCCCGCCACCGCGCACGCTGCCCGCCACCGCGCACGCTGCCCGCCACCGCGCACTCCCGCCACCGCGCACGCTGCCCGCCACCGCGCACTCCCGCCACCGCGCACGCTGCCCGCCACCGCGCACTCCCGCCACCGCGCACGCTGCCCGCCACCGCGCACGCTGCCCGCCACCGCGCACGCTGCCCGCCACCGCGCACTCCCGCCACCGCGCACTCCCGCCACCGCGCACGCCCGCCACCGCGCACTCCCGCCACCGCGCACTCCCGCCACCGCGCACGCCCGCCACCGCGCACGCCCGCCACCGCGCACGCCCGCCACCGCGCACGCCCGCCACCGCGCACGCCCGCCACCGCGCACGCCCGCCACCGCGCACGCTGCCCGCCACCGCGCACGCTGCCAGGAGGTGCTGACCGAGCGCTCCGTCTGCCTCAGACATCGTAGAGGACATGAAAACGGAGTGTCAGAAGTACGGTGCCGTCGTGTCTCTGCTGATCCCCAAGGAGAATCCAGGAAAAGGCCAGGTGATAGGGGGGTTTCTCTCTGCTGGGTGGGGATGGATGGATGGATGGATGGATGGATGATCTAAAAATATCAGCCTCATTAGCTGTCCACTAAAGCCATACTCACAAGAACCGTTTGATTTGTGAGACCGCGCAAAAAAATAATTAAAAATGTATTTCTAAAATAAAAATTAAAGATCTGATCTCACCTGCTTGTGTCTGCATATGCAATGGTCTCTCACTGGTTGCAGGTTTTCGTTGAGTATGCAAATGCTGGCGACTCCAAAGAAGCCCAGAGACTGCTGACAGGACGCACCTTTGACGGGAAGTTCGTCGTTGCCACTTTCTACCCGCTGAGTGCCTACAAGAGGGGCTACTTGTACCAGACCGTGCAGTAAGCCTGCATATGTGACCAGGGGTCCTCAGAGCAGAACTGGGGCATCCTCTGATATATGCAAGGCCAAGCTGCCAGTGAAGTAGGCGCAGGGCTGCATGCATCATTGCATTTCACGCAGGGCATTCGATTTTTTGCAATTGCAGATGTTTGTTTAATGTCACGATGCCCAGATCATTTAGACTTTGGAAAAAGAGATGCATATTTATGTTACTACTCTGGAAAACAATTAATGTAATGAATTAGTGCTTTGGGCTGTATTCTGAGAGGTCCAGTCTCAGACATTCAGAACAAGACCCAAATGCGATGGTTGCCCAGCCCTGCGTTTGCTTGCTCGACTCTCACTGTTTAGTCTCGTCACTGATCCGTCGCATTAAGTGACTCATTTCAGCACAGCATCTAGTTACAATAAACATGCACAACATTTAGCTTCCCATTGTACTTGAGAAATGACATTAAACCATGTGTGGCTTGTGCCGTTTGGAGCAAAGCTTTTAATAATGTGAATCCACACATCGCAATTCTTCCATGCTCCTTAAATGCGGGGGAGGGGCTTATTATGGACGCAGAGATATTTTTGGTTTCTGGGACAGTTGCAGCTTACGGAGCAGTGTTTCAGATCTCCATGGGGTTGATTTGCTAGGACTCTGCCTACAAAACGGAGGTAGACATATACACCAAACCCACTGCATTAAAATAAGAGTCTACGACCAGTATGACTAAGTGTGTCCAAAGGCCTTTTCAGTGGCATGACGCCCAGTCCTCGCAGTACCGTTTATGGATCACAGAGATGTCAGGTCTTCGAAAGAGGATGAATCTCCAATGGAAACGCATAGTAGCCTCCAGCGATCCGCGCTATCAGAAAGTATTACGCTATGGAATAATCTTTGCAAATTAAAACTTGAATCTAGCAGTTCAAAATGCACGTGCCGTCTGAACTGTTCACCTAAGACGCTTTGATAAATCTGTGATCAATCCATTTTTTTTTTGTTTGTATATTTCAGTGAACCAAATACAGCAGAAACTATTTTCTTATGAAATCCTGGGGGTGAAAAATGTTCATCCCTGGATTTGTAGTATGTGCTGATGTGTGAGTGTTCAGGAGATTCAACATGGCTGTGTCAACATCACTGTTATAGCGGTTTGAAGATGACCTGTGGAGAGATTTCCGTGTTGCACGGCTATTTATCATATAGCCATCGAGGCTGTATACTTTAAGAACACGGAGAAATTCCCCAATATATTTGCTGTTCTTGTACAAATATCTGAATCTTTTTGAAATGAAATTTCCTCCTTTTGTATCTGACTTTGGGCTAAACATCTTTGTCTGATTAACTTTAATGCTTTACAAATACACCCTAACCTAGTTATACTTAACTGATATTAACTAATGGCTTGGTAGACGTCTCATTAATTACTCCATCCGTCCTGCTAAGCACAGATAATAGGTTCAAGTAAGTGGATAGCTTCTAAGGTTAGTCTTGTCACAAGTGACTTGTGTTTTAGGTAAGGTTGTGTTTTAAAATTCTCTTAATTTTAGCTTTAGCTGTGGACATTTATTGTTGGAGTAGTCTCAGAACATTTGAACCTGAACTTTGGCACTTTTCTTAGGTCTCGTTCATTGGTACTTGATTTCCTGATTACAGGGCTATGATTGTGAAAGGTGACTACTGTTTATTTTTTATGTTTTTAAGAAGTATGAACAAAGCAGCCACCCCCTGTAATCTAGGGGATCCTGTCAGCAAGACTGCTGCGTGTGAGTGTGCTAGTGATCATAAACATGCCACGTTGCTAGAATTTATCATCAACACTATTTATCTAAATCTGCATCTCGGTGTGAAGTTTGAGTATTTTATATTTAAAATGTAGCATTTAGTCTTAGTATCGGTTTAAAGTATTTATCTCTCAGCAGAATTACTCTGGGGTGCACAGTGGCTCAGGAAGTTGGTGCCTCAACTTTCCATGCCCGGGGGGGGGGGGGGTTGGGCTCTCCCCATTTTCAGGTTGAGTTTTCTAGGTACTTCAGCTTTCTGCCTCCCCAGTCCAAAGTTGGGGTGAAGTGTTGGGTGTGTGAACTGGCCAATGCCTGCCTTATGACTGACCTGTAGGGGGCGTATCGGTCTCACTCAGAGCCTCCAGAAGACAATCTCCACAACTGTAAAAGAAAAGATTGACAATGGTTGGGAAAGACAGTCGGCCGACTTCGACAAGACAGATGATCATTTAAAATGACAGGTCATGTCTTTGGTAGCTGTGCCATTTTCATTTTAAAAGGAGAAATGTACACAGTTTTTCCCCTCTGGCATAAACTTTATGCAAGGAGACAGTTGAGTTGGGATGATTGAGTAGTGTACGGAGGTTTGTGGCAAAAAGTAAGTTTCTGTTATACATTCAGGAAAAATAGTGGCGTTCACAAGAAAACACATTCCATCACCATGCTAAGTACGTTTGGTTGAATGTTCAGTACTCTTCACTGTTGTGGTTCAGGCACCGCTGGCTGCCTGGGCCAGTGTGGCGGTCGAACGAGAGACTGAAAGTGAAGACCTCCAGAGTATGTAGGGGATATCACCTGGGCGATATCACTCTTGTGTAAGACTCACATGATTTATTAACTGTGTGCAATGCTCTGCAGACGCCTCAGGCCTGTTTGTAAACCACAGGCATCGTTGGGGATGGTTCTGCGTGAATATTAGTGTGGAATGTTTACATAATCAGAATTTTGTGGAATTTAACATTTGAGAAAGTTAATACAACTTTGTTTTGATCAACTTCAGATAGTCATCTTTCCACTAATTATTATTATTAATACTACTGCTGTTGGTTGTAGGATGATGTTTGCACTGCTATTGGTAAAAAGCGTTTTCTTACAAAACTGACAAGTGACAGCAATCAGCCGTCACAAAGGTGTCAGGGAACTGAAAACGACAGGAAACACTGGCAGAACATCCCCCACAATGCATCTCTGCACCAGTGCTTATTTCTTACCATATAAGAAACCTGCTAGGGAAGAGATGCTCTATTAATATAGGCTGACAGCTCGTCATAATAAAATGAAGATTTAAATAAAAAAAAGGCCAGGTCTGGGTGTATGAGTTCCCAGTCACCAGGTGATATAAGGGCTGTTTGTGTAAAGCTCTCTGCTCTACCTGTCGGCATGACAACAGGCTGTACCACAGATAATGTGAGAAGTAGGGGAGAGAGACTGCAGACATCCGTCCTGCAGCTTCGGACAAAGACCGACATGTGTCTTAAAGGGGCAGCAGTGCCATAACATCAAGGGGAACTTTCACGTCTATACATAGAGTGGTCTAGCAATTAACGTTATACATAGCGTGTTTCCTCTTGTCGTAGCGCTTTAATTTTTATTATTGATTTTTAGTAAACTTAAGGTTTAAAACGTTAAGTTGTTTTCTATTTGATTTTCAGTGAAGAATTTTTTTGTTTAAACAGAGAAGCATATTGACTACAGCTGTGAAGTTTCCCTGATATCCGGTTCACTTTAGCTTGTTGTTGGTACGACGGTCGATAGTTTACCGAGGAAGAAATTGCGATGGCAAAATGAATCTTCATTGAACCATTTGCTGTATTCTCTGACCCTACTGACTCAAGAAAAGGGCTCATAGAGCACCCCCCCCAAGCAAAGCAAGAGTAATAGTGCAATCAGGAAATACAGCAAATGGTTCAATGAAGCTTTGTTTGGACGTCACTAGGGAAGAAGGTTTGGTAACTTCTATTTAGTTATCACTATGTTTGGTGCAAAACAATATTTTATGAAGGTTATACTTCATAAGCCTCCCAGAGAAGATTTTTATGAAGGCTGTGTGTTTGGCTTATTAGTACAGTACAGTAATATGTTTTGAAGAAAAGTACTGCCAGATGTTCCGTTGTACTAAAAGCCAAGAAGTGATGTCCGGAAAGTTCCAAGCACTGAGGGTGTCAACATGGGAGGGGTGGGAGCGAGAGGCGAGATTTCTCAGTCGTGAAGATGCTGGATGAGTGTGGTGTGAAACAGGCCAGCCGGGGTTAACGTTTTATTGTATGGGTATTATGATGATGCCTGTTGAGATCTGTGTGCTTATTTGTGATCACCTATGCATTGGAAGTCCTCATTTAGTCACCAAGCTTGTCTGTACTGTGCTCCAGACTTGCATATAAAGCATTTTATGGCTGATTATTTGTTGTGAAAAAGCTTTACTGTGATTAAGGGCAAAAAAAATCCTCTCCTTTTCTGCAGCGGAGAAGCGAAAAAAAAAAAGTAGGACAATTAGTGCTGTAATTTAAGCAGCACTCTTCGTGCACATTGCAGGCACTGGGGCTTGGCTGCAGCTTGTAACCTTGCAGGTGGGCGACCGTGATCCACATTTAAAAGATTGCATTGAGTAAAGCTGACCTTTCTCAGCCGGGGAGCACACTCTGAGAAGGCTCTGAGCGTTCCAAGTAACACGAAATCGATACTGAGCCACTCCCGGGGGGGGGTTATGAGGGGAATGCAAAGAAGTACCAAAAACAGGTGAAGGGATATCGCTCTGGCCTGTATTTATATGTGAAAGGAACCCATATGCACGTGGCAGCACAAAGTTTGGCTGTGGTTCAAGGTCTTTGATTAGAAGAGACTTCTAATGTTTTATGTGTTGTAGGATGTGCCTGATTTCTGAGAACACTGATTTCTATCCAAATACTGTAGACGGCCTTGGTTGCCTGAACATTAACTATGTTAACTAGCTGGAAACTCCAACCCAGTACATTTTACAGATGGCGGTTAGGCCCTTCGCTTCATTACCGACAAAAACGTATTCATGACATGCTGTTTCTAAAGCAGCTTCTACTTCAGAACCCAGGGCCACCTGGAATGGCCACCAGGTTCTCTGACAAACCGCCGTTCTTCAGTATCTAGCATCACATTAATCCCTACTGTAGAAATCTTGCTCTTGGTAGTTTAACTTATTCAATAATGTTCTGAGGGCAGAAGGTAAAAATAATTGATTCAGAGAGATGACGAATCAGATTGCAGAGGTGGTGGGTCCAAGCAACTAGGAGGCGAGACCAACCAATCAGATATCTTGGTCCCGCCTCTAGTTGCTTGGACCCACCACCTTTACAATCTGATTGGTCATCTTTCTGAATCAATTATTTTTCCTTCTGCCCTCAGAACAGAATTTTTGGAGTAAAAAAAATTCCCACGAATAGAAATCTAGCAATGCATTTCAGACTCACACACATTCACTGGATCCTATCATTGAGGGTTAAGTCAGTGACCATGGATGTGTTTGGTGCTCGGTTTCTGTAAAATACGTGGGGTTGAGGTTGAAACTGAGGGCTGAAAGTGTCTCGTTCACCGTTATTCCCACTTTTGGACAATTTGAATGACACTTGGCTAGTAGTTGAATAAGTTTAGCTTTTATGGAAATGAAAGCCTTAGGAAGAAGAGAAAAATCTGCCAAGTATCTTATGGGCTAAGCATTGCAGACAAGAGTAGATAAGTTTCAACGAAATCCAATCTGTGACCCATTTTCTTTTTTTGAGTGTGAAAACGCTTTTGCTGCAGTTGCGTAAATACAGTTGTGTTTGAATAACTTTGATTTGCAGTGTTGAATCTTGGAAGTGCTACTGACGAGATCAGAGGAGTAATTTTGCCCCCTCCTATAAGGGAAGGAAGTCAAACGGATATATCCCTCGGCAAGCTAGTTACACAGATGCTTTAATGCTTTTTTGCGGATTATTCCTTTACTCAAAATGAAGACAATCTTGTTTTTATAAGCGCGCCTGGTTTTAATATTTCTGTGAAAGCACAGTGTGATGAAAGGCGTTAATGGCGATGCTGTGAGTTTGATAGAGGTGCGCTGCCTGCACGTTTTTCTGCGAGATGGTGTGTGGCGTGGAAGTCTGTGTGTGGTCTTGGTTGCCTTCAGCTGGAGCCTCAAGATATTACAAAAAAAAACAAACCCACACACACTA
Source organism: Brienomyrus brachyistius (assembly GCF_023856365.1). Lineage (NCBI taxonomy): Eukaryota > Metazoa > Chordata > Actinopteri > Osteoglossiformes > Mormyridae > Brienomyrus > Brienomyrus brachyistius. The sequence goes on along the minus strand of NC_064547.1, from coordinate 16,841,833 downwards.
TCTTACATGCAAGCTTGAATGTAACTGCTTCCCAAAGAGATGTTCAAGTGCATAAAGATTAAAAGCAGCGCAAACCCTGTTAGTTTTATACGTGTTATAGTGAGTGATCGTAATTTAATTGGATTGTGCGCAGCTGTTATCAGCATTTCTTCCAATAAAGGATTCAGCACCTGATTTCTGTGCCTGTCGTTCTTGTTGATGGATGTTGGTCAATGTCACTCTTAATTTGTTTCCGCATAAAACACATTTCACATCAATAAAAATAAATAAATCGTGCATTTTCCTGATGCCCCCAAGGTTTGGGGGACTCCTGTTGCCAACAAACAGTCAAGGGGAGGTTGGGTGGGGGGGGGGGGGGGCATTAAATGGCCACACTCGTTCCCCATGGCACAGAATGTAACATTCACTAACAAACATTTAAGTTCTATTTTTGACTTTAAAGTTATAATTTAGGCAAAGTTTAAGTGGACTGGCATTTTGGAATAAGCATTAATGAAAATAAAACGTAGGCTATCACGCTGACAAATGCATTGTTAAATTAAACCTGACTAGTCTCGAATTTTAAGGCAGAACAAATGATCACTTGGCTTTGAATGGGCCGAGAAGATGGCTGTTTGCTACAGCTGAGGCAGTGTCACGCAGCCCGTAAATGCAGCCCAGCGCTCCGGTGATGCTGTACTGCACTTACTTCACTGACCAGCAGATGCCACTCAAAGCATTTCAAAGGAGTAGGAACAGAGATGCTTATATGCAGTTGGGCTCTTTGTATTTCGGAAAACTGCCAACTATAACCAGAATGTTGTATCATATTTTTCACTTTATGGAGATGCGCTTTCAGTGTCCTTTTCTAACCCTTTATGAATGATAAAACTATTTTCTTGGGGCTATTAAGGCCTTAAGCTTGCCCTGAGGGGAGCTTTTACCGGAGCTGAGGGGAGCTGCTTGGCCGAGATGGATCAAAGCCCACGGTGCATCTTGCAGGGGGCGTAGATCTGTTGCATCCCAAATGTGGTGCTCATGCACTCCAGCCAGCCAAGACACCCTAGCTGCCGTAAAACCATCCTGTGCCAGGACTCCATGGATACCATTACCAGCACCCCAGTGGCACCTAATTAGTGCGGGGGGGGGGGGGGGGATTCCCATTAGACTGAACCAACACTGTCCTCTAGGCCATAATCAGGCATGAGAATATTAACATGATATTTTTGTGGTCAAACTTACCAGAAGGAGCCCTTGAACAGTAAGAACTTTAATTGTGCTCTGGTAAGACTTACATTGTTTAGAATTACATTATTAAAGTACATTGCCTCTAAATAATGCCCAGCTGTGCCCACTTGGGGTATTAAACACAGGCTGAATGTAAGCCAGCTGGGCTGAAGATATAGAGGAGAGGGACCAAATGGTTTCCTGCACGTTTGCAGGGAGCGATATATTTGTTGCCACTCACCTTGCAGCTTGGGGAGTATTTCTGCACGGGGGCCTGGTTTCACAGCGGCGATGCAGCCCAACACACCTCAGCTGCACCAGTGCTTCGGTGGGACTCGCCCACTGCCTGCAGTGACGCTGGAGTTCAGAAGAGTCTCCTGCACCCTCTGATTTTCTTCGCTACTGGCTTTGAGGGTGAATGACAGTCTCATTCTAGTGTGATCCATCTACATAAACAACCTGGATGCCATCCGTCCTACATTAATGAAAAAACGGTTTAAGAACTTACTGGAAACTTATCTGGGGTCTCACCCTCTGCCGGTTACGCCCGAGTCAAGGGAACTGAGAACCATCGGGGCAGCGAAGCAGTTACTGATGGGTGCAGGTTCAAACAGGATTTAATGAAAAGATCTCAGGCACGGTGCACTTAACCCTGGTGGGGGCAACACTATAAAGAGAAAGAGGAAGAAGATGCCTGGGTCGAACCTGTGTTACTGGGGGATGGGACCCAACGTACTGCTCCCAGCTGGACTGACATTTCACCAATTTTCAACCATGCTGTTTTCATTGAGGCTGCAGTAATGGGAGCAGTGGCAGGAGAAAAAAATAAATAAGAGTGAACCTTCCGGAACCCCAGGGGACATGCGGTGCATTTCGTGTCCGCCGCCTTGAATGCGATCAGAGGGCCAATTTCTACAGCTCCATACTGCGTGAGATGAACAATCATCCTTCTGCCAGCCCCGAGAGCGTCACCGAAAGAGCGATGGAATTCAATGCGTTTTTTAAATTAAAAAACAATCCATTGTGCCCTAACCCCCCCACCTGGCACCTAGGGACCACAGGAAAGGAAAACAACCGCTTATTCACTTAATCCTGCTGATCCAGGATGAGAGAAAAACGCAATGCATCTGTTGCTCCAGAACATTCTATTTTTTTTTTTGAGAGAGAAATGACCTTGGCACTCGGTGTATTGGGGCACAGCCTCCTGGGTAATCAAGATGCACGATCGTCACGTGAGGAATGAAGTTGAATCTCGCATAATAATCCAGCATGGGAAGGATGTGCCTTAGGAGATACTTTGTTACTTTATCTATTAAGGGCTTCCAATGCATCTTTTCAATGAGAAACTTCTCCTTTTCTGTCTGGTGCCATAACCAGAGTGCTGTTAACAAAACCCCGATCAATGGACAAGGCCTAGCAGGGATGGGGCACCTGTTAATACTCATTGTTTGGCTGGCATCCCTTAAACAAGCCGTTCACCCCTCTGGGGAAGATGGAGTATCGGAAATCTGAGTGTTTATCACGCATTTTGCAAAACTCTATTACCGCAGTCCGCCGGCAAACAACAAAGCTGTGAATTATGAACTGACTTCAGACCAGATCAAAGGCGTAAATACAGCACAGTGCTAGCGGGGCTGCTGAGGCTAAATCACCTCTGGAAAAAGTCGCAGGCGTGTGGGGGAGGGGGGGGGGGGGGAAGAGTCAGACAAATGCTGTGTCAAAACTGTCCACTGGGTGGCGCCATACTCTGGTGTCCAATACAATTGGCTTTTCATTAGATGTAATTGCATCGTTGGTTCTTGAGAGCATAATACTCAGCTGGTATACTTTACTGCATACGAAGCTCATCAATGCATAGACGTGTAATCAATTATTTTTTGATGCGTGAATATTTCTTCATTCTCATGCCAAACAGAAAATATTACTTGAAGAAATCTGCAAAAAACTGGGAAAAAAAATAAACAAATCACAGGAATACAAAAATGTCTTAAATCCTAAACATTTATGCTTTAAAATGGCAGTAATTTTCAATAATAACCCTAGTCAGCCGCTCACCATGCTGCTCCCCCGAGTGAAGTTGTGTGTGCTGCTGTCCTGAGACACCTGTTATAAACCTGCATATGAAAGTCTGTTTGAATTGTTACTTATTCATCACACAGTAATTCTCTTTGAAGAAATGCTTCACGTTACGCAATGCAGGTACCATTATGGCTGCCCATCACCACCCTAAACATAATTCGACAGAAAGATAAGGCTTGTCGTTTTACGGTAGCTTTCTTGAACACATAATACAGCACAGTGACTGTGCTTCCGTTGTCCCTTAAATCGATCAAAAAATGGCAAAATTAGTCAATTTAATTTTACCAATTAAAATAGGTATAATTAGGTTCTGACCAATAGATACTACATGACAACAAATCTGAGACAGTATTTAGTCGTAGCTTTGGTTTAAACAAACAATTCTATGCTCCTCTTTCATTTTTTTGCTGCCAATTGTGTGGAAAAATCTTACATACGGGTCTTTCATGTGGAAAATCACGAGGTCACCCTTCTTCTCTTATGAAAAGTAAAATAAAAGTAAGAACAATGGATATGGCAGAGAAACAAAGCGAAGGAGGTGCTTTCTGAAAGTCCGCCGGGAGCCGTCATGGGAAAACATCCTCACGTGGCCAAACCATTAGCAGTAAAATGTGTTTTACGCACCTCAGATGGTCTGCAACAGAAGCATCCGAACATCCCCCCCGGTGCAGATGTTCATCACGTGCCTTCAGGCTCACGCTGAAGGTCACGCAGGAGACCATTTATCCAGTTGCTGACAAATCGCATTGTACTTATACCGATAGTGGACACCATATGATGTAATTACAGAGGGCAACTGTCAATAAATGATGCAAATAAAAGGACAAAAGCTAATCCGACGCAGGACTTTTGCCAGGAAAATCTGGTTTCTTCCCTGTCATCCTTACGATGAGGACGACCGTCAGCGCTATGGCGACAAAATCTAAACCAATGTTCAGCCATCTGGGTGTGAAAAAAATGATCTGAACAAGAACTGGTCAGAATAATACTGTACCTCTGCATTTGTATATTCTAGGCTACGCTAACTTTGAAGAATCAAGTGTGTCACTACTGAAGAACACGTAGACACCTTTGGCACAGACACACGTGACAATCACCCGCCAAAACATTTCCACCCGCGAGAACGATGTGGCGCTTCAGCAGGTTCTTCTCATAGTGGAGGACGGACCCAGAAGACACCAAGGCAGAGTCAGACGTTTCATTGTTGCAATGTGCAGTTTATGAGCCTAATGCTGGTATTAAAAATCACTTTTCTCCTTCATTTTAGGGAATGGTTTTGTGAAAATTCTACACACAGCTTCCCATAAATTACATCTGAAACGATATTATACAGCCATTTCATAACTCTACATTACAATCTATTAAAATCAATTATGACAGCATATATATTTTGTTTGGTGTTGATCTGAGCTTTGCAATATAAAACCAGTTAAGAAGCAAAATGTTCTATAATGTACAGTGAAGGCATTTCCGACAGTATACAATGACGTACAAAAGCTTGTGGGCACATATTCATACACATTTAAAAGTTTAACAGAGTGGTTTTAAACGCATTTGAATATTTTAGATTATTCTTAAAATATGCAATCTATCATTAATGGCCTGCACAGTGATAAGTTATAGTTGCATAAAACTCTCATACATCGTGTGTGTGTGTGTGTGTGTGTGTGTGTGTATATAGCTGCATCATCTTACTGGATCATTTCTTCCCTTAATCACTTTCGCTTTGCTCAGTTAGTCAAAATCATTAATACAGCAACTGTTCATGTTTGTTTTAATGCACTTTGCATATAACAACGCTTTGTAATGGGGGGGAAGGTACTTCATCATTTTAAGTTGCCCACGGAGTCTTAAGCTAAATTAAATAATATAAGATGGATAATAGTAAATTCTTTCTTCTCCTGTTAGTACTTCTCTCGTGCTTCTCTATTCTATAAGAATACTACATAATAATTAAAATTTCCAAATAAGCAATCACCCACTGACAGAGTCAGTTTAAAGTCTGATTTCATCACCACGTCCGTGGTCAGCTGATCATGTAGCAGCGATGTCACGCCTCCTCCAAAACGGGCTCAGCATCGCCCCCTACAGGCTGGCAGGGTTTCGGGCACATTCTTTAAATTGGGCTCCGCCAGAGCTCACCTCAGCAGCAGCATTCGGTTGCGGCTTTCGCCAGATGCCAGTTATCGGCGAGCTGACATCCGCAGACTCAAGTGTATGCCAAAAGCGGCAGCCAATGAGAACGACTCACCAAAATGTCCAATCAGGTGAGCAGAATCAGCAGAAATTCACACACTGCGTAAAACAAGCCAGGTTGGGCATTTTTCCTCATTATGTTACCACACAACGGCGTATAAATCTAAAAATGGTAATGAAAAAAATGCAGATTGGCCTGCAGAGCCCACCCTCTGTTTCTCATCAGAACAGCTATCTTGAAATCAAAGCTTGAGAATTAATTTAGCTTTTTTAAATCTCCAAGTCATATAACAGCAATAAACGGCCAAAGACCATTCTGACGAAAGATACCTCACAGTGCTTTTGTTTAGAGGACCAGAAAATCATTTCATAAAAATAAGCTTGTATATCATTTTAAAATTTAAGGGATATAGGTTAGTAAAAATGATAAAGGATTTGGTTTGTGTCATTGCACTTAGTGTTAGATGTGACGACCTCTTCTGTAACCACGCCCAGTGATTAGTCATTTCCTGCTGGGTCACTGAACGGCGAGCAGGATGCTGTCAGGATGAAAACACACACAGAGGCCGCAGCGTAGCAGCACGGGCCGGTCACTCGAATGAGAGAAGGTCCGGGTGGGGCTCCTCACCCTCCACACTTGCGGATCTCTGCCTGGCCACACCCGACCCCCCCGGACAGTCCTCCAGGGCATCGCCCAGGCTGATGCGGCAGCCCGGCTTTCCTGGCCGAGGGGTGGACGCCATTCTGCCCTCCGGACCTTCAGGCTTGTGAAGAGGTTCCAGGTTGTCCTTGTGGATGAGGTCCGGCACGGAGAGCTGGAGATGGGACAGCTCGTCGGTTCTGTCCTCCGCCGGTCCATCTAGGCCTGAGCCGACGGAACCTGGGAGTCGCGTTTCTTCAGCTCTGACCCCAAACCCCACAGATTCGTATAACTCCAGGCCTCCCTCTGGATCCTTCTCCTTCCCTTTCATTTGGACCTCAGACTTATCCTCCTCCTGGATGAGAGGCGCTTCATCCAGGGGGGAGACGGAGGAGGAGTCGCATGCCTCCGTGACAGCCACCACGGGGTCAGAGGAGATCATCATGTCCTGGGTGCTCTTCAGAGCACGAGAAAGACGCTTTTTAACATTGGGGGGAGGAGGGTCCAGGCGTGGAATGGAATCCTGACTGAGGCGACCACTAAAAAAAGGAAATTAAAGTCAAAATTCTACAGGAATTAAAATGTTTCTTAAAATTCTTAACACGATGATTATTTCTTAATGATACAAGTAAAAATATTAACACCTACCAAATATTAGCAAACATACGGTATTGTCAACTATATTAATAGTTGACTATATTATCACCATTAAACATTCTGCTGCATGAACAGTAAGACGTAATGCGCCACACAAGATTATATGTGCGTAGTAACTACAGATAACACACAGATTTCCCGTATTTGTGCCTTTTCTCTTCTATTTAATATTGTTAAAATAATGAAAAGGGGAACTTCTGATTGGCTGGATGTATTAAGGACGGAGAATAATTCTAGCTTAGCTATTAGCTGCTTATGCCTCAAGGCCACATAATGGTGCGAAATTTATTCACAAAAAGTTGGAGAAGGAAGAGTGAGCAGCCAAAGAACCCAGGATCTCTGCCCATTAATCTACTTCCATATGCATATTTAATGAGGATGCCGATGACACAAAATTCCCAAAATCACTACGCTGCTGAGAGTTTAGCCTGATAGGAGGTGCTGCTTGTGACCCTTGTCAGATGTTGTTTTGAATGCAATGTGTTTAAAAAGAAACAACCCAGGCAAGAGCACACAAAGGACATCCGTCTTCATTTTCGCGCCGCACGAGGCCTTACATCAGGCCCCAATAAATGCTGCTGCATTTCTGCGCAGGCAAGCACATAAGACGCCTCATAAACAATGATTCATAGCATTCAGTGTAATGCGATGTTCTTCCTCAGAATTAAGACTGACTGATTAATTCACCTGGCTTAAGGAATGCAAAAAGCCAGGCAGCGTGATTACTGCCGCAGTAGAAATCTACTCGTATAGTAATCTGAAGGTTGCAAGCTTCTGAAGGCAAAGTACCTTTTTGTAGATCAATTGGGAAAGAAGGCATTTAACACAGAAATTGTTCCAGTAAAGTATTCACCTAAAGTTTTTAAAAGTGCCCTTTCAGTTAATGGCATCGCTCAGAAATAACTGCGTCTTTGCCTCACAAACAGGGCCTTTTATCCCCTTGAGTATGAATAAAGTTTTCCGATTCCGAATTACCTGCTAGCCACAATGCCCACGCTCCCACGGTCCTCGGAAGACCAGACTGCGCCAATGTTCCTGTTGACCTCCGTCACCCCGATGTCCCCGACGCTGCTGACATCCTTCCGCCGGAGGAGGTCGTTCATCTTGGCGCCCACGGCCTTGCCCAGATTCAGAGCGTTCTTCAGGTGTTGGCTGCCCCCCAGCTTTGCCGGCCCAGAGCCGGAGATGTCGACGGGTCCCCCTAAGCCGGATGTGGGAGGCGCCAAACGCCGGCTCGATGAAGCGGCCGACTTGGAGTTGGGGAACGCCGGCTGGTGGGCGGTGTTGGAATTCTCGAACATGCTTTGGTCGACTGGAAACATCAGAGATAAGCCGGCGTGAGATGCTGAGTGCTGCATGTAGTCAGGAAGACCTCAGTGCAAGACAAACACAGCACACTCATGTACTCACAATGCTACTGTTGAGTTGAGAACACATGGAAATCATGGACTGTGGAACTTTAGGAGCATCCAGGACTGACTCTAGATGTTCCGCCACACTACATTATGTTATATCCGAGTTTTTCAAAAGCAAACATACAAGTGTCCATGGCCACCCCCCCCCCCCCCAGCCCCCATTCAGATGCGTTCCGCTGTCCATGATGGAAATTAAACGCTTTCAGCACTCAGGATGTTTCACAACTGAAAACAGCAGCAGGCAACATGAAAGCATAAAGCAAGATGGGAGGCTGCACAGAAACATGAGGGCAGAGGAAGGCAAGCGATCCGCAGATCCTGCAATTAGACACGAACGGCAAGATGTCTTACCTTACGGAGACAAATGTTTCTCGGCAAGCATTCAGGCAAGACACGGAAAAGCAGTTTTAAGTGTAAATGAGATTATTCAAAAACAGATGACTGGATTCATATTTATGAGAGCGGCAGCTCAAATGGACTCCGTACATCCTGCCTAATTAGGACATTTGGGGACACTTTCAAAGGGGTGATCTCCAGAGCGTTCATTAGTCGCAGAGCTCCTTACGGGATCAACAAACTCAATATAAATGTGTTACTTGTTTTTCAATTAATAGTAAAAAATATAAATTTGCATTTAATTACATATAAAAAATACTGAAGCAATATTTGATGTTTATGTGTTTACATAGTGAACTCCGTCATTTTCACCCACAACCAAAGTGCAAAATTATATAGTTTTCTCTTTAATCGTCATCATTAATGACCATTTACCAGGGAAACTAGCTAAAGTAGGCTATAGCATAAACAGATACTGAAACACTCATTCCTAAAGGTGAACTCAGCAGTTTCTCAGTTCAGTACAGAAGACATCATTTATCAGCGGATAATTCAGTATTACCAGAAATATTAGTTAGGTAAGACAATATTCTTAGAACGATCTAATACAACCTTGCTAAAAATCCATCCATAAAATTCTTAAAGAAAAAACAAAAACATAATTGTTGAATTTTTATATTATATATATATATATATATATATATATATATAAAATAGGTGAATCTCAATTTAAATGTGACCAGGACAGTTCATTCTTTCACGAACGAACAAATGGTGTTGAAAAATTAGAATTTAAACGTCTAAATGGACACAGATTTGAGAAAGCACAGCGCATCGCGCATTACGTCGAAACAGTCACCTGACGTTCATTTAGCAAAATGAGGGCAATTTCTAGTAGGTTGAAAATAACAGAGATTGCTGTGACATTTCAGAAATCGGGGGGGGGGGGGGGCACCAGCAACAGCTGCGTTTTAAGGAGGATACCCATCGATCAGAGGACCTGGGACCTCGCAGTAATAAAGGCCGCCTCTCTGTCTCTATTTGCCGATTTTCAGATATTTGGCATGCACCCGCCTTTTAAAACATTTTTAATGTTTTACAGAATAATAAGGTGTTTATAGGCCTAATTACAGTTGGTTGACGTATGCAGCACATTGGGCACCGTTTCACGGTAATTAAACTGGCACGTGGCGGTGCGACGTGATTGGCCAGGTTACGCGCACCTCAGTATTATTGCCTGTATTTGAGGATGTGAATTCAAAACTACCATTGGTTGTTGATAACACTATAGCCTACATAACATATCCAACCATACATCCATCCCAACCAACCATTCCCCCGTCTATTCTAACATCCAACCTCTGACTGCTTATCCTTCAGTGTTGAGGGGAAATAAAATGCATATTTTTTTAATTCAAAGGCAACCAAATGACTTCAGTGATATACTGAAGAAAAAAGACATTAAAACCCAGCAAATGGTATTTCAAAGTAAATGTGTCCATTACGGTCCTAGGATTTGCCAGAGAAATGGGATCATGCACAAAACCAAAGTAACACAGAGAGGCAACCTGACAAACGATCTCATGGAGGCAGAGTGTCCTGCCGTTGACAACGTCCTTCACCTCAAAGTGCATCTCCTCACACAACGAAGTAGCTCTGTTTAAACACAAAATACATACGATATTATTGCCTAGGTATAACTGCAAAAGACACAGAACTGTACTGTAAAAATTAATCTGTGTAAAAGTTTAATGGCCCCTTGAAGGCAAATTGTATGGTAACTACGCTTTAATTAAAAAATAAATGCCACTCCCAAGATTCAGCAAATTCTCATTCCATAGATAATAACAGAATTTCTACTCTTTATGTGGTTAATTAACCAACTGGCTAGTTTAAATCGGCTAATTACGAGGAACCTGCCTATTAGTCCAGAGAAGGAGGGGATGGCTTTACAAACTGGAAAATCAAAATATGAACAAACATCCGTTTCATTTCTTAATGATCTCAGCACTATCAACTTGCTGCTGGCAGTCAAACTAGCTATGAACCATGGCCAACCTGTCGATCCTGAGACAAGGGGGTGCAATTTTTAAGGAACAAATCGAACTGACAAGCAACTGTCACTTCAACTTTACAAATTAAATCTGTCCTCCGTATTGATTGGATGCCATTTCAGAGTAAACATTTTTCCACAATGACTGTCTATCGATGTAGTTTCACTAAAAACTGGTATTCCCAGAGATTGTAGATCTAAGATCAACACTTTGTATAAAAGTAGTCAAAAAGTAAATGATGCATGAACTGCAGTGTCTAGTTGAAAAATTTCTAACCAGGTTTTCAGTAATACTTTAGGAAAGCTGTCCTTTACAATTCAAGAAAAATGCTCTAGTCTGATCATTGCTCCCTTGCAGCTATTGACGCTTTGTTGGCCCCTAGAACAGATATGGGGGTAATATTTTAAATTGCACGTGAGTAATTAACAAGGGGCTTTCAGCAGATTTTCCTTCGTTGTTGGAACAAAATCAGAAAGTTATTTCTGACTGCCTTATATACAGCCTGGACCGTTTCTCTAGCCAAATGTAGATTCCCCAAAAGGTACCACCTCCATACACTACTCCACACACTACTGTGTGCTGAATGGATTCCAATCACAGCCCTACACCCAGGAAAAATAAATGATTTCATTGCACTCATTGTATATTATCTCTGAAGGTAAGACCATCTAGTTTCTGAATTTGAATTCCACATTTGATTCCCTGAACATAAAACTTCTGTATGACATTTTAAACATAAGATTTAATTATCCTTTAGTTTTGGATATGCCAACTAAACACAGCTGTTGTCTTCTTCCTCTTACTTTCCCACTTGTTTTCTAATAAAAGTGTTCATTAAAAACGCGGAGTGCCACTGTGAAATGTGAAACATCACAAACAATCCCCTCTGAATACACTACAGCACTTTCAAGAGCATAATTACTGGGGGAGCCACGGCCAGAAGTCATAAAATGAAGACATCACAGAAGGAAATCGAGGGGGAAAGAAGTACAATTACTGCCCCCCCCCAGGGTGTTCTGTAGATGAAACAACTTTCAGATTCTACTAGACCAGTTGTGCTTCAGATAAATGCAAAACACATAATGAATACGGCAGAGGGACAACTGCCTGATGTTATAGCTAATCTTCCATTGGCCACCGACGTCTGGCTTAACTGGAGAGAGACATCAGCGATACACCGAGCTGCTGTGAGTCAAGATAATAAAGAGGAGGGGGATCGATGATATCTTACAAGAAACCGAACTCTCCTTGTTTCATGGGTCGTATTTCACTAAGCAGTATCCATAGTCTCGCGCCTCCGAACGGCAACAGACACAAAGACCAGAGAGAGAGGTGCGGTCCTTCGCATAAATCAGCGGGCATCGCCTAAGTGAGACGACCTCAAGGCTAAAAGGATCGATACGGTTCCGTTTTCCCTGGAGGAAAAAGCCTGCAAGATTTAGAAAACCTGCATGTGGAGCTTTCACAAGAGCGATCACCTTGCACAACGTCACGTACAGACTCCATTTATGACCTTCTCAAATTCACACTCTCCTACAGGTCAAGGAGAGAAAGGACCATGAAGAATCCTTTATAATTCCCACCTGAAGGCAGGGGAATTGTTGACAAACACAGATCAATAAAAGTGACAAGCCAATAGGAGGGGGTCAAACTGCATGAAAAGAATCTTATGTTGTGTTCAACACAGGCTATGCATTTTCTATCAGGAGCCTTGACATAATGGGTAATTGTTTTTGCCAAGTGCAATGATTAAATCTGGGGAATGATATTTAATTGGTGTCTGACCTTCAAACAAATGGCAATTTACATGCATCAAATACCACAGGATAAGGGTAACTTTAAACAAAGCTTCAGAAGATCTGGCTTCTTTCAAGGGCTAATTTAGCAATTCGGATGCTGGTCTACATTAGTATTCACCTAGCAGAGAACTCTGCCAGGCGGCGACTGTAGCCAGTAGATAAGAATCAGTATTCATAAGATTCAAATTACAATCAGATGCAAACTCTGAAGGGGATGGCGACACATGACGTTCAGGTATTGTTACATTGCACATGGAGGCCATCTGTCACGCCTTTCTCACTGTAAGCACACTCCTTACTGAGGGATAAACCGCGCAAAGCCTTTTTGAAGACTGGTAACTGAGGCTGACCAGCAGTAGTCTGACCACGAGCGGTGAATGACACATGCCATAATAAAGATATTCTCTGGTCTAGTGAGTATACCTGCATTCATTTAACTGCGGAAAAACAAAAAAAGGTATTTAAATCATTTCTATACAATTTTTATTGGATACATTTTCAACGGTTATGTTTGAGGACCATCTTGACACACAGGTGCTGAATACACGTCTGGAAAAAACGGTGGAAAATCTTCATGATTGTCGACGGTCTGAACGATAAAAAAATATCCGGCATGCTTCCCCGATCATGCTTCTTCATCCTAGTACACAGGTTCAGTAGTGATGAGACCAAGAGGGGGCAACACTGAGAAGACCGACAGGGTGCAACCTCCTCAGTCCACCCCAACCTTCAACCAAAACCCTGGTTGCAAGTCCATAAGATCTGAACAGGATACCAGTCAAAAGCAGAGCAGTGGGCAGGAACAACTGAATGTCATGGGATTATTGGGGCGAAGGGCAGATTTAGCATAAAACTTAGGCAAGAAAATGAGCTAAGATTCTCCATTTCAAAAAAGGTCGTGCCCATCTCATTCCCTCTTTTACTCTGGGCCTATTGAGACTAAATGACAGACAGACACGGTGAACAAGGTCTGCATGAAGTGGAGAGTCTGACATTACTGCAGTTCGCAGAGTCCAGTGAGTGCAGTGGACATTCTCAGTTTCAGCGTTTGATCGCCAAGCTCCGCTGAGACGTCACTGGTGCTCAGCGACATTGAGATTTATTTACCTGTACGACGAAATTGCCTTTGATTTAGAAATCAAAAAGTTATGGCTGTAACAAATGAGACCAGAATGGGGAACTTCATCTGACCGCAAATATAAGCAGGACTGGAGGTGCCACACACATGCACACTGGCAAAATGAAACGACAAACTCCGGCTGTGGAGCAGCAAAGTGACAGGCAGTATTTAGAGACACTGGGTTGGTCTGTGTGAAGGTTTTTGTGGATCTGTCAGTGTACACGACGTTTTTAAAAGAAATCTTTAAGGTTTGAGAGCTGGCCAGGAAGAGAAGCAATAGATAGAGGATTTCACAAGCGCTTTGAATGCCAGGACAACAAGCAGTACTGTGGTTAGGGGGGCGGGGCTACACGGCGATCTCGTCCTCCAGGCAGTCGCCCGGCGCCCGCTTGTCCAGCACGTTGAACAGCCGCAGCGAGCTGTCATCCTGTTCCCAGCTGTCCCGGTCGTCGCTCTCGTCCGTGTTGGACTCGTACTCCGAGGCGATGCCCGATTCGCGGAATTTCAGGAATTCCAGGCTGCCGAGCAGCTCGTCCCGTGGGGCTGTGGAGGGGGACTGGCCCGGCCCCCGGTCCTGCTGCGGGGGGCCCGGAAGGAAACGGAAACACTCGAACTTTACCAGGCAGCTGTCCATACCTAGGGGGCTGCCCAGTGGCAGGGCCAGGTGAGTCCCGTCATTAAACTGCGGCAAGGACACCTCCTCGGGTTTGGGTGTGGACGGGTCACACAGGACCGGGGGCACGTTGGCACGGAAGGTGATCTCCAGCAGGCTGTCCTGTGAGCCCACTGAGGAGCACCGGGGGGAAGACAAAAGGCACTGAATCTTCCAGAATCATTACGAAAGAAATGCTTACAGCGTCAACATTAACCCACACAAAGACAGATTACACCACGATCCTTCAAACAAACTGATCATTTCAGACAAAAACTCCCCTCTCCCCACTGCCTTGACCTGGTTCATTGTAGCTTCAGAATCTGTCAGACTCAGATGCCAAGTATTAACTTCATGTTGATGAATGAGCGGAACAGAAATATCCAGCCGCCTATACTGCTACCCTCACCTGCATCCACCCAATGCCACCACCCACACTCGCACATGCCTCCATCATGTATCCACCTACACCAGTACTCCATCCTGTTCCTGTCACCCCCACCTGTCAGCATGTTTTCATTCCAACCTCGATCAGGCTCAGATGGTCCCTAACAGGCTAATAATAAATGCAGCAGGTTGAAAGGTGTGGGTTGGGGGGGGGAGGGGGGGGGGCAGGAACAGGATTGAGAACTACTGACCTAAACTCATGCATCCACCCTTGCCTCCATCCACACCTCTGAAGCTGTGTCCACCAGGAATACAGTGCCCCCAATAAACCCCAACGGCCCACAGCACAGCAAAGCGGCTGCTTACTGGAGTTGTGTCCAGAGAGCTTGATCTCCAGCTCCTGGATCTGCTTCACCAGCAGTGAGATGTGCTGCAGCAGGTCCTTGTTCTGCAGCAGCAGCTGGTGGACGCGGGCCTGGGCCTCGATCCGGGCCGCTGCCTCTGCAGACAGCTGGTCCTTCAGGAGGTGAACCTGTTCAAAACACACATGTGAGCATATCAGTCCACATTCATAGCTTTTAAATTCAAAGAAAACCAGGATTCACCCACAGCACAATTAACCAGAAGGTAAAGTTTCCACATGATGCATTCTGCAATGAATTCTTCTATAGGACTCTTACATGACTACAGCGATGCTTGCGCAACTTATAACTCTGCACTAAATTTCGTAAAGTGGTGCTAAAACCTGCATAAAGACAGTAACTAAACATTAATGAGGCTTTAGTGAGCTGGACCCCTTATACACTAAGCCAGTTAAACCTAAATGACTAGTGCATTAAACCCTTAAGCTTGTAAAAATGAGCCCACTTACTCTGAGAAAAACCCCAAGTTAAACTATGCATATTTAAAATGATTTCTTCAGGTAAAATACAAATATATGATAGCTTCTGGATCCAGATAAACAGAAATTGTGAGCCCCTATGGGCTCTCGAGTTTCCAGATTAAAAATGAAATATCTTTACCCCCAGTCACTGAACACTGAACTGCGGGGAGGGCAGTGTGGCTGGTTGGGGAACCAGTGACAGCTCGATGATCAAAGCACGCGGGGTACGGCTATGTTTGCTAGACGGTACCAGAGCAAAGGGTGGAGCAGGCCAGCTGAGGAACGCCAAAATAAATCGCTTGGGCACTGGGCACTGGAGGTCAGTTTCAATAAAAATCAGATCGGTCATTCAGAACCACAGCAGCAGAACCCAACACAAACAAATGAAATGAAGCTGGGTCTACGACAAGCCACCGGAACCAGCAACCCAGAATGATAGCCCGGCAGACGGATTGGCATCAAGACGAGGTCTGCGAATCGCAGACATGAAAGGACGGCAAAATCCACTTTGCGTGTTTGCATTCGAGATTCATTGCAACAGAACTTTCATCTTCTCCATTCATTTTGCTGCTCTGCTGTTCCTTTCGGTTTCTGGAGAAACACTACAGGAATGGAAATGCAAATGAATCTTTATTTTTCCATTTGTTCAGGTACATCGGAATGTTCTTGCGTTTCTTTCTCGCTCTCCTTTATACAGAGGTGAGTTAGAAGCTTTGAGTCCAAGCGTGGGGTCAGCTGTCCATCCAGCATCCCTAGAGCATTTTTTGGGGGGTTAAGGGCCTTGCTCAAAGTTCCAACAGAGATGTGGGCACACTGCCAAACACAGGATATGAACCGACGACCTTCCGGTCACAAGTACGAAGGCCTGACCCACACACCGCCCACCGATGCCGACATGGATAATGTAAACAAACAAATATGACACATTTTGGTTGCAGTTTGACTAGACGGTTCATTCATAGTTCATTTGCTGGTATAAATCTTAAAATATGTTTCCTTTTCCCAATTATTCATTTTTTTTGGGAGTAAAAACACTAAAATATTCCCCACCTGCCAGTAAATTATGCATTCAATTAATTATATTGGAAAGGTCATTCTTTGTGGCCCTCCTCGAGAATAAAGCACTTTGAATTCGATAGCAGAAAAAATCCCAGAAAGTGAACGTTACAGGCAGCCAGAATCCACAAATCACAATTTATCAGCACTCTGCATCCAAACACTGCTGACATTTTGAACGTGTTGCACCAGGGATTTAACCGGCTGTCCTGTCTGGCTGCAATGCATCTGACCCTTTGTGATCTCACACACACACACACACACGCGCACACGCACACGCACACGCACACGCACACGCACACGCACACGCACACGCACACGCGCACACACACACACACACACACACACACACACACACACACACACACACACAGAAATCACCTTCATTCTATCTATGAAACACATTTGCTGAGCATTTTTAGGAGTTCTTGACCTTTTACATCCCCAGCAACCATTCAAACCATTTTAACTTATCGTACTTTCATCAGTAACCTCAGGTAGGTTACAGAAAGATTGTCTTCAAAGCTCGATAATACTCAACTTCTAATCATGCAACATGTAGAATACAGTTGTTAAATACAACACTAACTTGATTAACGACGCGTTTAAAATCAGCATAAGCAAAACATTTTAAATTCATAATATACATTTACTTAGCTCTGTCATTTGATCACATGTTGAGACTATAATATGAACGTTTACATTCACACATCTATGGTCTTTATAATTTAGATTTTTTTTGTTATTTTGTTTGTTATCTGAGGGCGGAATGATAAAGGAATGACAAAGATGATATACTGAGCTTTAATAACGTAACTTAAAAAGCTTGCTTTCCTTTCAAGCCTTTCCCAGCATCCCCCACTGCACATCCAGCACAGAGTGACCGTCGTCAGCTGCCTTGGGCCAACAGCACGGCAGCGAGCATGACGTTCTGACAAAAATGTCTCTACCTCTGGCCTCCTTAGAGTTCGCCTACCCTCTATCAAGTGCCGCCACAAATCAAACAGGGTACACCGGATCCCCTTCGGGTCGGCTCTGATAGCGAAACGAACGTACACTGGGGAATGTCAGGAGGAGAAACGATGCTTCACAACGGAACGGAACATTGGGAAATCCCGGAACGTCGGCCGCCTGCCCGAGGACATTGGGAAAGCAATTAAGGAAAAAGTGGAAAAGGGGGTTCCATATTCATAAGGTGCCTATAGGCACTGCTGAGCTTCGCAGCTAGGAAAAGCTGGCATGGGCGGACGGCCAGGCAGGGACCTGGGCAGGCAGCCACTGCTGTGCCCGCGCCGTACTGGCGTCTGTAAAGAAGCCCACGTTGGCCTGGCACCTCCGCCCGCAACACAACAGCGGCTGGCGAGCAGAAAGCGGGCGGAAAGCGGGCAGACGCGCGGCCGCCTATCAATCATCTGCACTTTCCCCAGCATGGCGTGACAAGCGATCTGTCAAGCCGAGGCTTCCGCCAAATGCTACGTCTTGCATAATCAGAGAGCGGCCGTGTGTACATTCCAAGAGACGTTCCGTCCATCCGTCTATCCACCGTCCAATTGCTTATCTTGGACAGGATTACGGGGGAGGCCTGGAGCGTATCCCAGATAACAGAGGGCAAGTGGGCACCCTGGACGAGATGCCGGTCCGTCGCAGGGCACACACACGCTGTGGGCGATTTCAACACAAACTTAGCACACCACACGCGTTTGGACTGCAGGCAGAAACCGGAGAGCGGAGGTGGGATTAAAAACACCAGCACTGCAGGTGTGAAACAACAGTGCTGCTCACCGAGCCCCTGCCCCACCTTTCCGATACACACAGCAGCGGCTTTCTGCGTGGCACCAGCAGGGCCATTATCAACATAGCCGGCCTTCCTCTCGGCCAGCCTGCGGCACTTAAATCCCTCCCCCTCTCCAGCTTCTCACCTGGGCCACGGCAACCTGGGTCTGCTGCTGCTGCTGGTGGAGCTGCTGCTGGAGCAACTGCACCTGGTGGTGCCGGGACAGGGGGGCGTCGGCGGGCGCCTGCCCCGACGACGGCAGCAGCATCTTGGGGGTGGCCAGCAGGATGCTGACGTCCTCCAGGACCTGAGGAGACCACGGAGGACACAAGAGTGAGTGAAGAGCCAGTCAAAGGCAAACGTTCCACACGTACTGCATGAGTTTGAAAAATTCGTTATGTTAATTAAGCACATTACTGTGCAACCGAGCATTTTTCTATCCATCCACTCATCCATCCATCCATCCATCCATCCATAGGCCACTTCTGCCGGGGAGGCTTACAGTGGCAGCATGCCTTTCAGGTTACACCAGATCTCCTGTGGGGATTCCCAGTTCTCCCTACTTTTGTAACTGGTAGATACAGTACAAAGAAAAATCAGATATGATGTAGATTCCAGGACTGGGAAATATTGCAGCCTCGACCTAAAAATAGAGTGAAAGAGGGTGGAGGCTGATACAGGCTCATTAATTACCGCTGCCTAATGGCCACTGGGGTTATGCAGCAAACGTTTAACAGTCTGACGAGCAGTGACACTTTCTGGCAGAGATAAATGGCCGAGGCTCCCCGCCGTGGCCGGATTCTTCATCTCCCAAAGCCGAGCCGAAAACACAGAAATGTCACCAGCCAGATACCGACTTCATGAACGACCCGCACAATGTTTCGGTGAAGGTCGGTTTCTGTCATGACAATTTGTCCCAGATGCAGCTATATGAATGCTAAGCACATCTGGTCATCAGACTCCCTCTCCACCTTCAAGAAACACCTCAAGACCCCTCTGTTCCAGAAGCACCTACTAGCTTTCACCTCTCCATACTCGCTGAAGGCTCTCAGTGGGACACTATCTGCTGACTGAATAATAGTCCCAGTAAGTTCTTACTTTGTTTGGAAGATGTTGTGTAGCTCCTGCTCCAATGCCGCTTCTTCTACCTGGGCGTTCATTAGAAGCTCAGCCTAGCTGCACTTATGACTTGTCGCTTTGGACAACAGAGCCTGCTAAATGACAAATGCAAAGGGTCCCCTAATTCTACGCAAGGTGTCACATCAGGAGGCCAAAGGAACAAGACAGACCTTTAACCCTGTACTCTTTTCTCAACATTCCCTTACCTGCCCAGAATCTGTCTGCTGAATCAACACGTCTGGCTTTTTTAGCCCTAGGAGTCACCCACCTTTACACTGGCTTATTTAGCCCTAGGAGTCACCCACCTTTACACTGGCTTTTTTAGCCCTAGGAGTCACCCACCTTTACACTGGCTTTTTTAGCCCTAGGAGTCACCCACCTTTACACTGGCTTTTTTAGCCCTAGGAGTCACCCACCTTTACACTGGCTTTTTTAGCCCTAGGAGTCACCCACCTTTACACTGGCTTATTTAGCCCTAGGAGTCACCCACCTTTACACTGGCTTTTTTAGCCCTAGGAGTCACCCACCTTTACACTGGCTTATTTAGCCCTAGGAGTCACCCACCTTTACACTGGCTTATTTAGCCCTAGGAGTCACCCACCTTTACACTGGCTTTTTTAGCCCTAGGAGTCACCCACCTTTACACTGGCTTTTTTAGCCCTAGGAGTCACCCACCTTTACACTGGCTTTTTTAACCCTAGGAGTCACCCACCTTTACACTGGCTTTTTTAGCCCTAGGAGTCACCCACCTTTACACTGGCTTTCTTAGCCCTAGGAGTCACCCACCTTTACACTGGCTTTTTTAGCCCTAGGAGTCACCCACCTTTACACTGGCTTTTTTAGCCCTAGGAGTCACCCACCTTTACACTGGCTTGTTTAGCCCTAGGAGTCACCCACTTTTACACTGGCTTTTTTAGCCCAAGGAGTCACCCACCTTAACACTGGCTTTCGGCACCATCTAAATGACTCCCTGCACCAATACCACTGCTCTGCATGCTCTGTGTCCTTGGCTATACTTAATGTGACACAAAGAGCGAAGGGGAGAAAAACAAAACCTTGTTAATTAATGACGCAGACACAGTAAAAAAAATGAAAACAAATTACAATAAATCCCATTGCATATATTAGTCTCGATTTCAAACAAACAAGGCAGCAGAAGCTTAATAACAGGCACAAAGTTCACCTTGGATGGCTCTCTCTCCAATCTATCCCGAATCAAGAGATGATATGGATTTTCGCATCACTTTTATTCAAATTTGCACGTCGGAATAGAACGAGCGGAGCCTCCGAGTTGAATGCTAATGCGACTTGGTTGGATGTGTTGTAGACAGCAGATGTTTGCTTGGCTAACTTTGTCAGCAGCTACCTTGTAAACAACACCTGCGCTGGCCGCCTCCTTGTCAGAATTTCCTTGACACCGGTTTCTCACTGCTTAGTGATCTTGAAAGGAGCTCACAGCCTGGCAGAATGAATTCTGTCAAGTTCCTGTTTTGACCTGATGCAGTCATGCAAGGTAAAACTGAACTGGAAAACGTATTCATTGCTTCATCGATTAATATACTTTAGAAGTGACTAAGCAAATTCAGGATAACTAAGGTAAAATCCTGGTTACACCAAATGGTGGAACTGACCAGCACTCAATCCATGCATTTGTGTGGGCCTCCCGAAGTTATACTCCACATACATTGAGCGACGGTGTTTACCCTAACCCCCACCCACACCACACACTGGCACGGCACTCGCTGCTGACCACAAACAGTTCCTGCACTAAATATTAAATGAACGCAGAGAAGCCGAAACAGCATATTCTGTTAACCAGCCAGCTAGCTACGACCTCCTGACTCTACTGCATAGCTATTTATTTAGTTCGTAAAACATCTGTTTATTGCACAAACACAGTTGGCCGGCATGTTGCTACAGAGGGGAGGAAGACTGAATTAAATATTAATCAATATTTTCATTTATATCAGCACAATCATTTAACCATTTGTAAAAAAATGTTTAAGCATATTTAAGAACTAGTTCCAAGAATAAATGCTTTTTATCCATTTTCCCATCCAACAACAGTCAGCTAAGACTCCTGGAAAAGCATAAAACAGCCAATTATACCACATGCAATTTCCAGCAAATTCTTTTGTGATTCTACTCATTGCTACTGTGACACCAGTGGGTAAGAGAACATATTAAATCAGAGTAGGGATGACACTGACCATACTAATGCTACATTATTCATACGGAGGGAGCTGTGTTAGTCAAGCTGAACCGGAGAATCGTGCTGCAGAGCCTCGGATTTCCAAACGGCAGAAGGAGGACTGGGGTGAGACCTACGAA
This sequence comes from Brienomyrus brachyistius, assembly GCF_023856365.1. Classification (NCBI taxonomy): domain Eukaryota; kingdom Metazoa; phylum Chordata; class Actinopteri; order Osteoglossiformes; family Mormyridae; genus Brienomyrus; species Brienomyrus brachyistius. The sequence continues at coordinate 16,820,129 of NC_064547.1, read as the reverse complement.
AACCGCACACGCCTCAGACGGCTTGGGGCCGCCTAAAATGAGCAAACGGATGGATAACTACCCCTTCCTTCAAGAGACGATTTCATCCGCGATAAATGCAATCAACGGGAAAAGCTTTATTTGGGCTTCGTGTGGAAATTTAAAATCCCAGCAGGATCTGTGTGGGTAATTTAGGATGGCGAACGAGAGATGATGCGACGCATGTTACTGGCAGGCATGCCATGGATCAGTGACGTCATATCATACCACATGACCTGCTATTATTCCTTAATATTTATTATCATGATGATTATTATTGCTATTTAATGGCTGAGAATTTTTTTTCCCCTGTTCAAGAAGACATCAAAGAAATCAAGTTTCTTTGGTAACAACAGGACTATTTCCTGGCTATTGAACCAATGTCCTGCCATGGAAATAGTTTCATTTAACCTGCTGGCTGCTCGGAAACCTCTAAAAATACCCAACTACCACTTCACTTTCAGCCGCCTACATTTCCACGGGACATTACCAGCTGCCCAATCGAGTCCCACGTTAGTAACAAACATTAGTCCTCTTTCTCGCTCACAAACATTTCCTCCTGTTTCCTGACAGGCAATTAATGGTTAATTATTGTCAGTGGAAATAAGTGGATATGGAGCTATATTACATACAGGGCAGTGGCTCAGCGGATTAAGGCTCATGCTGTGGGTTGAAATCCCAAGGTCAATAGAGCGATCATTTAATTGTTGACCCCTTGAGTGAGACCCTTCAAGCCAAATGCCCCAGAGATGCCAGTTGGGTGACTCAGCTCAGTATACATGCGTCTGTCTCTCATGAAGACCCAACGTCCCCTTAAAACTATCGCTTCCTCAACTATCTCCGCATCCAATCTGTACTCCAGCAAGTACAGAGCTGAAACAAGGCCACCATCATCTGTCAAAAAAGGCGAACTCTGCGTATGACATCGTGATAACTCCACTTAATGCAAGTGCAGTAAGAGTAGCCAGTTTCTGAGGTTCAGATGATGGATAAATCGCAACATTCAGCCACAGGTCGACCCAAAGTGGGTTTATTTTTATTTATTTATTTTATTTTTATTTGGTGATCATTGTTGACACACCACAGCACACAGTGCACGACGACGCAATATGTTCTCTGCATTTAACCCATATGTGACATCGTGTCAGCAGGGGGAGCTAATTCAGCGCCCGGGGAGCAGCGCTTGGGGGCGGCACCTTGCTCAGGGTACCCTAGTGGTGCCTTGCTGGTCGGGGATTCGAACCAGCAATCTTTCAGTTGCAGGTGTGTTTCTTTAACCATTAAGCCACCACTGACCACCGGCAGGTCTCAGGAATAGTGCCTCTTAGGAGAGGGGGGGTCACATCAAAACTACTTTAATCTGCATCCCAACCATGGGCCTGATCAAGATGGCGCTCAACTGACATTAATCATAAGGTGGCCACTGCACAGAGCTGATCTGCGGTCAGTTTCCGCTTAAGCGAATCATGGATCAAAAGGGAGAAAATGTTGGGAGAGGAGCCCACGCTAGCTCCTCTGGAGGATCGCTTCACTGGTCCATGTCTTCAAGAATCTCATCACACACGTTGCTTCAGAAAAAAGGTCTTCTTCAGGGAGGCTTTCAGGAACATTGGCAAAAATAATTACCAGCCTTGATCTTCTTGGAAGCGGCCCGTTTTAGCATTTTTATCACACAGCTAATGGACCAGCGGAATGACAAACGCCAACGTGCGTGATGAAACATCAAAGCGTCGTTCACATGAAAGCACGGAGTGTTTAACTGGAACATCTTGACAAAGGTGCAGGGAAATGATGGATTTGGCCACCAGCGGAAATCGGTGGCAAATTGCATCATGTGACTATACTTTCACATTTCATTTAATAAAATGATATAAAACCTATAAAAGCATAATAGGGCCATTTACATCACCTGCAGTATCTAAATGACAGTCATGATCATGAATACACATTTATTTAGCAGATGCTTTTACCCAAAGGAACGTACAATTGTGAAAAGGGGTCAGGCAGTCCCCGGAGCAATTGGCCGTCAAGGGCCCAGAAGTAAAATTACTCTGTCGACGCTGGGATTTGAACTAGCAATCTTCTGATCAGGAGCACAGTGTCCTAACCCACTGAGCCACAGACCTCCAGTGTCAGGACATTTTGACACAGCTAGAAGCCACAGCCAATTGAGAACCAGCAAACTGTAAAATGGAATAGTGAAGATCATTTCCCAGCCTCACCATTAAGCTCTGCTGCCTCCCCTCTGCATGAGGGATCGCAGCACACTGACATGCCTCCCCGACGAGAGCCAGAACTCTCGGCACAAACAGATTATCCTGCCGCCCCCCCTCTAACTCCGAACACATGACTCCCAGCTGCTTTAACGCCCATGGCGAACCAGCAGCACACACACCACCACAGCCGCGGTTCCAGGCAAGTTAAATTACAGCCTCTTCTCAAGTACTGGAGGCCACAGTAGTTTTGTGAAAGACACCCATGCGATGATCTGGAACCCCCCCCTGACCTGCCCCCCTTCCAGAAAACAAGCAAACAAATCAAAAAAGCAAAAGCTGAGGTCCCTCAGTAATTTTGGCGTGATCCTTGACTGGGGGGGGGGGGGGGGGAATTACTCGTTCAGTCGGTTGGGCATAAAGCACAGGTGTTCAGGCACCCCTCCCCTGCATGTGCCTAATCCTTACAGGATGCGTGGGGAGGGGGGATACACACCACTGAATTATTCACTCACACCCAACAAACCCCCCAAATCAACCTGGTATTGTTTGCCGACATGGTCCATGGTAACACTAAAAAAGTTAATTATGAGACGCTGATTTATAACAGGCCATAATGACGTGGCGCCTGAAATAAACATGGAGCCAGAAGCACAACAAAGGACATATTTAAGCATGAATTACACAGCGCGCTTGCAGATGGAATAATCAGCGTGAAATGTCACAATGACAAGGTGGTAAAGATTCATTACATATTGCATGCTTGATACAACAGCTCAGCTTCAACCAAAAGCCGGCCCGTGGTCCAGCGCGTTACACTCAAATATGGTATCGCTTGTTACAAACTTCAGTTCATCCTAACGTGTTTTACAGCACACACAACCAAGCCCTTTTGCTGCGTCAGCCGTTTATCACCAGATCATGTTGGTCCAAAAATCTCAATCACTTTCAACAGATAAAGGATCACTTGGGCAGCGAGTAATGAAATCCCCCTCTGATGTCATCATCAGGCATTTCTGTTCTGGTTCGTACCAGAAGCAAATGTCATACTACTGCTATTCTTCCGGACACATCCCACGCATGAAAAAGGTTTTCTGTCAGGATTAAAGGCAAAGATATCGTGACATAAACACTGGCGAGAAGAAACGGACGAATACGCTGTGTTATCGCCGCTTGTAATACACGTCGATTTTACCGACGATACCAGAAACAAACCCACGACTTTCCATTGAGTGTTTCTAGACAACAGAGACAATTTGTCCTCCCGCAGGGCACATGCTATTACTTTACACTCCCACATCACTACGGTATTCATAAGTAATCTTCATAACAAATGTTCTGCCCAGCCCAAATTATTTAAGCAAACTTATCAGTGTTTTATGCAAATAAAATGCACTATTAAAGGAAAATGACTGCAATGGCAAACGTCTACCAACCACAAAACAACATGGACCTGTCTGACTTAACTGGCAACTGTCAGCAGCTGATGCAGGATTTTCGGTGCGGGACGTGAAAGGTACACGGTGAATTATTCATGTCAGACTCTCCCCAGCTTCACTCATGCTTCCTTTCAAACGACGGGTTTACTTCTCATTTCCTTCCATCAGCTACAGGCCCCGCCGAGGATTTCTTGCTGTCGGGCCGGGGCCCCCTGTCTGGATGACCGCCAGTCGGGCCGGGGCCCCTGTCTGGATGACCGCCAGTCGGGCCGGGGCCCCTGTCTGGATGACCGCCAGTCGGGCCGGGGCCCTGTCTGGATGACCGCCAGTCGGGCCGGGCCCCTGTCTGGATGACCGCCAGTCGGGCCGGGCCCCTGTCTGGATGACCGCCTGTCGGCCCGGGGCCCCTGTCTGGATGACCGCCTGTCGGCCCGGGGCCCCCTGTCTGGATGACCGCCAGTCGGGCCGGGCCCCTGTCTGGATGACCGCCAGTCGGGCCGGGCCCCTGTCTGGATGACCGCCAGTCGGGCCGGGCCCCTGTCTGGATGACCGCCAGTCGGGCCGGGCCCCTGTCTGGATGACCGCCAGTCGGGCCGGGCCCCTGTCTGGATGACCGCCAGTCGGGCCGGGCCCCTGTCTGGATGACCGCCAGTCGGGCCGGGCCCCTGTCTGGATGACCGCCAGTCGGGCCGGGCCCCTGTCTGGATGACCGCCAGTCGGGCCGGGCCCCTGTCTGGATGACCGCCAGTCGGGCCGGGCCCCTGTCTGGATGACCGCCAGTCGGGCCGGGCCTCGTTTCCCGGCTGTCAGACGCTTCATATCAGATGTCCCGAGAAAACCTGGCTGAACAATATCAGGACTGCAGAAGATCGGGGGGGGGGGGGGGGGCTCCCTTTCATTTCCTTATAGAAGGACCAGCGCCGCCCTCTATAAAACCCCCCAGGATAAAGATCTAACAGCGTCTAATGTCGTTTGCAACTTTCCTCTCTACATAAATGCTTCTCCACATCCCAGCGATGCTTTATTTGCCATTTGCAAAATTACACTATAACACTTCCGCTTTCACACATCTTCCACACAGTTTGCTCTCGTTTTGAGACACACACAACCATATACAGGTGAGAGAGAAGTTTGGGGACAGAGTACAGGTTTTTTGGGGGGGGTGGGGGGGGGGGGTTGTGACTACTCTGCTTAGCATGGGATTAGAACCAAAGACCTTCCGATCACAGTCGCAGAGGCCGAATCCACAGGACCACACATCAGTCCACTGGCTCCATGTACTTACTGACTGAAAACAACACTCATTACATCAGATTAAAGCACAAAACTCTGTTCGTATTAGCCAATGAGGGGAAAAAGCATGCAGATAAAACACGTTTAACACTGCAGCCCTTTCCAGCTGCGTCTCTGTGTCATCTGTTTGTGCTGAAATTGTAGTAATTATCCTCAGAAAATGTTAAATACATGAGGTCGTCTCTCAGTCTTCAGCAGCACACAGGAGTTTAACATGACTGGGTCCAGCGGAACCGGACGGGGTCTTACAACTGAACGACGGTGCCAAGTGAGGCGATGTGCGACCTCTTCTTAATATATCTAATGAACGCTGGAATCAGGCTTCACTACAGAGTTTTATTATAGAGAGAATGGAGTCCAAGTCACTGACACATAGAACTCTTTGCAGGACTGAACCAGCTTTCAATAACGATTACACTGCTCTGTTATTGTTAAGCAGTCACATATATTCAATTTTTATTTAACCCCAGTGAATTTAATTTCCCTTCTGCAACCACTTTTATGTTTACAGTGGCACTCTTTTCGAAATCTATGGACTTTATTAACTAGTATTAAAATATTGGTGATGTATGATTGCTGTGAGTGATCGCTAATGCAAAATGCTGCTTTAAGCCGAAGCTCCGGTAGCTTAGTCAGCTTTCATGCTATTCCATTCTTCAGCCCTAATAGCCTATTGTTAGTTTATAGCCTTTTGCCATTAAGCTGGAATGACTGCATTGATTTTTATCCATTATTCACAGAATAGATTCATTGACCACCATAAAACATTTGCGCCAAACAATGACGTTTTTTGCTGTGTATTCTGCGTCTGAAGTCAACCGAATGGCCAAATTTATTCTACACTCCAGCCTGCAGACCACATACTGAAGAACCTGTCATTTTATTCTATATCTGAGCTGCAAATACTTCAGGTTTTGTGTAATGCAGCGTTTGGGTGGCACTGAGCTGCCATAGCGCCCACACAACGTTAGTGTATTCCAGGCAATCACCTCGAAGGTCAGGCCAATCCGATGGCAAGATCATCACACGTCCGGCAGTGACACGAGCTTCAATCCCAATTCAATTCTTCTTGGTTTGTTTCCTTGATTGAGAGACTCATCCAGCTGTTTCCCATTAACATTAGTGACACATGCATGATTATAGGAGACTGACCAATCAGCACACAGCAAGAACTCAGTGCTAAATTGAAATCCAGGTCTTTTTAATTGAGCTGGTAGTTTACAAACCCTGTCCCAGCTCATGGTGCCCCCCCCCCCCCCCCCCCCGACATGGATTAGGTGGTCAATCTACCTGGACACGAAGCCAGTGCCTTCCAAGGGGTGTAAACACTCACTCGCCGAGAGTAAGGAGGCAACAGGGAGATCATGCACACACACAGAATTCAGGATGCAATGAAATGCTGAAATCCTGCAGGCGTGAGGCCACACCCTGCTGCTGGGGGCGTCGCTCCGATCACAAATGCATTTCGACTTTTAAAAGTGCAGTAAGCACCTTCAGCCAGCTCACTCCACCTCCAGCGTGTTAAGAGGAGCTACAAGTTATCCTTCGTCCTACCTGCTGCCGTCAGGCACCACAGTGCCGCCTCCGGACGTCCAGCTCAGACACAGCACATCAGGAACCATCCCACCATGGCCATAGTCTGCTTTTTATTTCCTAATGTACCATAGGCTAATTCACATATTTTTACTTAAATGATTTACTTCCTTAATAAGCTGCTTTTCATGATATTTTCATGATATTCTGGTTATGTACTTTTTAATCGCGTATAATTACGCCACGTTTACCTGCTCGGATTATGTCTGCTGTCTCTGCACTTAGCCTGTTTTGCAGTATATTTACGTTCATCTGTGCTGCTCCGTGCGCAAGAAATTCCCCCTGGGATGAATAAAGTTCATCTCATCTTCATCTTGCATACGAACGAATCAGATTAGGACCGGCCCAGAATTAAAGACACGCTACCTTAGACAGAACCAGTGAAGAGGCCACCAGCTGAAACGCACATTTTGTCAGCCACCTAAACCAGAGCGATACGTCACGGTTCTGCCGGGGCCGCGGTGATGGAGCTAACAAAGCCGAGAAGCTGCCTGCTGCAGCTCCCAAGGCAATCATCCATTTCCTGGTGAGAGACGTGAACACCTGAGACTCGCCTTGCTCTTTATTAGTGGGGTGACAACTGGGAACAGGGGCTGATAGTAATGATCTGAGGGTCACTGCATGTTCCCTGCTGAAAACCTCTCTCTCTCTCTCTCTCTCTATCTTTCTCTCTCTCTCACGAAGATCCTACTGGACGCCCCGTCCCCATCCTTCCATATAAAAAAACAATCATACAAATGAACAAGTAGCATAAAGTCATCTGTACAAGGCAGCAGGTAAGTAATAAGTCTAGGGTCATGTATTTATCAGGTCATAGAACTTGCTCAAGGACCCAGAGAGGATGTGTGACTATTTTGCTGAGCACGAGATATGAACCGACAGCCTTCTGATCAATGACACATTGGCCTCTCTCACCCCCCCCCCCCCAATGATCTCAGCTTCAGTAATACATGAGGATGACAATAGAAACCAAACGATCATCAGGCGGTTTGTCCGCTTGGACACGCCGCTTCACATTAAAACGAACTGTATAACTGACAGGCGACACCGTGGACCCACAGTCTTGTCGCGGTGTCCCATTAGGCCAGAGCGAAGCGGCGTACCTCCTTATCCGGCTCGGCGGCGTACCTCCTTATCCGGCTCGGCGGCCTGCTCCTCCTTGGCCACGTCCAGGTCTGTGACGCCGCGGCTGAACTCGCCAACGGTGCTGTTGGATGGCGCCTCCTCCGCATCAATGTCCGTCTCCTCAGTGACCGTCTTCTCCGCACCTGTCAAATGGCGAACTGAAAAGGCGAGCCGCTCACCACGCGAGCCGCTCACCACGCGAGCCGCTCACCACGCGAGCCGCTGACGCCGGCTGACCCGCGAGCCGCTGACGCCGGCTGACCCGCGAGCCGCTGACGCCGGCTGACCCGCGAGCCGCTGACGCCGGCTGACCCGCGAGCCGCTGACGCCGGCTGACCTGCGAGACCGGAGCACGGAAATCTCAGAGGCGGAATCCCGGCTGATTCTGATCCAATAACCACTGCAGGAACATGCTCTGGAGGTCACCTCACTACAGCACATATTAAATTAACCTGTAATGTTAACCAGCTAGCTAGCTACGATCTTCTGACTTTACTCGCTAGCCAACGTTAACATTACATGGAGCTATTAAGCGCCAAGAATGATGGGAAGCTGCTAGCAGAAGATTTGCCTAAGCTGACCAGTTTCTTCACCATAAAGCAATGAAATGCCTTGATGAGGATGCAGGAAACACAGATGGCAGAGGGCCCCAAAGTGACTTCCTGAGGGCCCCAAAGTGACTTCCTGAGGGCCCCAAAGTGACTTCCTGAGGGGGGGCCCCAGAGACTGCAATCCCACCGCCGGCTACACTTTGGCGTAAATGTCAGAGACAGTATTTGCCGGCTCTCAAATGAGAACTGGTGAAGCATTCACAAGCATGAGGATTCACCTGCTTCCCAGAAACAGTGACTTAATGGTCACCAGAACTCCAGGAAGAATCTGCATGGCATGCGATTTTGGTTCTGCACTGTTTCAAAGGGAGATAAAAATACACAATGTTGCTTAGCAACCTCCCAGTGATTGACAGTCTGGAAACGGCAGCAAGCTGTCATGGGAACTAATTCCTGAGGTGCTGAAATAGTGATGCTGACATGGGTCAGGTGAACTACGAAATATAAAAACGGACCTGTACCAGCAGACAGATGCGCAGGTGGAATAGCTACCTGGAACGCCGGAGTCGCTGCTGGCCTTCTCGCTGTCAGCGCCCTCCTGCCCGTCGGCGTTTTGCTGCGTGTGCTGCAGGCTGAGCTTGTGGCAGACCTCGAACGCCTGGCCCACGGTCCGGACGATGCGCATGGCTTGGCTCTGGGGCGGGCAGGACAGAGCGGCTCGTTAATGGGACCTGGCACGGGCGTACGTCTCATTTAACGCATTCACGCTGCCAGCCAGATGGGTCAAAGCACTTCAGATCGGGGTGAGTATCTCACTGAGATGGTGCCGAGTCCCACAAGACAGACATACGCTGCCACAGATGTGGCTCAGCATCACCGACATGCTCTGACGTCCTTCCCCCACTTCATCTCAGAAAGAGTCACCGTCTTTTAGACTTAAAATTCTGCCCACACTTTACCGTGCTTAACTGACTGCACAAAGAAGTCAGACATCAGATTAATTCGCAGGCTATCCTGAGCTATAGCCGTAGGTCCTGGCAAACCTCATGGGCCTGCCCCGGGAAAAACGCTGCAGCTGGTTAAATCAGCGGCACCCGAGTGTCCATGCTGAAGTAGCAGCCTAGAGGCCACAGATAAGCTAATCCACCCGTGTAAACAAGAACCGTCTGCATCTTCAAAACTTCCTTTTCGTGGCTTCAACTGTGCCAACTTCTGCTTTATTACTGCGGGTATTTCTGGAATGTTCTGAGGAGGGCCGCAGAGGCCCAACATGAAATAAAGCTGAGGATGGTCGGCTCTCTGGCCTGCCGACGGCATTCCTCCATGTCACCAGACGCATCTTATGCGAGGAGATCCGCACTGGGAGAGAGAGCGGAGAGAGAGAGAGAGAGAGAGAGAGAGAGAGAGAGAGAGCGCGAGGAGGAGAGAGAGAGCGAGAGGGCTCGAAGAACAAAATCAGTCCTTTACTGTGGGATGCCACCATGAATGTGACACTGCGGACATGAGGCGGCAGGTGCAACGACAGCCAGTGTTCCTGTTCTTTATAAAAGCCTCACCTCTCCTCCCCTTAGATTCTCCCTTAAAAGCACAATTAATAGCATAAATCAGGCGAGCAGGTGAAATACAACTGAAAGAAACCTATCAATGCTGCTTTATCGGGGGCCATGCGATGCCATTATTCTCAAAGGTGATCAGTAATTTCCTGTGAGGTCCTCAAATCCCCAGACCGAATGGCCTTCATACTCCCCGAGGGCGAAGCATTTCCGAAGAACAACCACCACCATTGAACCTCTATTAAAAAACACATTTCCACTGAAATAGATCCGTCTTGGTGATGCAATAAAAATACGGTGATGAAATCTATCATTTGGTGCTGAAAGGAATAAGACGCACTGAGGCTATCATACTACGCTTAGATGTTTGACCATGTGATGTTGCATTTTTTGCTCTGTTGCTTGTTTCAAAGCGAAACGTGACATAAGAGGATCCCCACACTGTCACTCAAAATCTACTAGGAGGTTTATAAATGGCCATGAAGCCGTCAGGACATAAACACAAGAGACAAGGAAGGGGGTTCTGGGACTAGAAGAGAAGCAGACCAGCTCACACCTAACCTGGGGTCAAAGTGACCCCACAAAGGCACCTGTCAGCTGACTTCTCATAGTAACATAAATTATTGTAGGAGCATGTAAGACTTAAGCGGCCAATCAGTGTGTCACAATGGAAATAAGAGGCAAAAAAAAATTAAAAAAGGTGGAAAGCAAAACTGTGCAGTTAATCAGCATATCAATTCATCACTGCCTGATCCAGTCAATGCCAAACAGAAAAAAAACAAACAGAAAAAAAAACAAACAGAAATGTATTGGAATTCTGTTCTATGATTAAAACACATGCACAAAATATCCATCCATTTTCCACAAGTGTTTGCCCAGCAGAGGAAAACAGCAAGGTCGGAGCAGTGTAATATACAGTGTAATATACAGTGTAATATATAAAGGACCCACCCTCACGCATGCACACACACGCATGCACACACACGCATGCACAGATCCAGGGACAGGAACTGAGGCCAGAGGCCTAAAACCGTGAGGCTACAGCACCATGCACCAGCACCATGCACCAGTACCATGAACCAGCACCATGAACCAGCACCATGCACCAGCACCATGCACCAGCACCATGAACCAGCACCATGAACCAGCACCATGCACCAGCACCATGCACCAGCACCATGAACCAGCACCATGCACCAGCACCATGCACCAGCACGAGCCCCTGGAGATCCGGCCCCCTGCTGGCCCCCTGCGGTCACTACTTTCCGGGGCCCCGGAAACAGGAAACCCACCCCCTGGCTACAGGCTGACCCCAAGAACCGATTAAATCAGTGTGACAAATAACTGTCAAAAATGCCAGAAAAGCTGTGCAATTCATTTTAGGCTAAAAAGATTTTTAAAAATCTAAATGAAAGTCAGTCACTGAGAGAAGAGGTATTATGGCGAAAACTGGTCATGCATTCATGTGCATTTGGGCAAACTACCCATCCATTCATTTTCCAACCCGCTTATCCTTCTGGGTCGCAGGGGGTCCGGAGCCTATCCTGGAAGCTACGGGCACATGGCGGGAAACAACCCAGGATGGGGGGCCAGCCCATCACAGGCAAACAATACAAGCAGGCACAATTCAATCTTAAGTGTAATATTAAAGCATTTATGAAAATAGATTGGAAATTTGACAATCCACAAAGCAATCATCAAGCCAATTTGAGGAGCCTCATTCCCATATTAATTTGTGCTCACATTGGCCAATCTGGTAAAGCAATAATAGGCCATGAATGGAAATAACAGGATATGCTGTTTGCTTTCTATCAACATGGCTGCTGGTCCTGCAAGGGGAAGCTTGACGAGGAAATTATGGGGAGGTAAAACTGGCCGAAACATCGTAACACATTTACATTTTATTTAGTTGGGAAATGTTTTTATGCAAAGCGATGTACATTTTCGAGAATGCAGAGTGTCCGACAGTAACCCTGCAGCCAATGGGGTTAAAGGGTTTTTGTTCAAGGGGTCAACTGTGACATTACACTGCGGGAATCTGCGGGGATCTGTGGGGATCTGCGGGGATCTTCTGACCACAGCCATGGCGTCCTAACCTGCTGAGAGACGCAGTGCTCCCCCAGCACAAAGTGAGTACGCTGGGGAGTAATCAGGAGGCTTGAAACCCCGAATTTGACAGGTTCCACCGACCTGCTTCTCCGTCCTCTAAACCAGACAACCCGGAGTCATTGAAATTCACGAGGGCTCCCCTCCGCAGCACCTTTAACGTCATTATCGATTCCTGGGAGTCACGCTCATTTAACAAGCAGATAGGGAGATCTGAATTAATTCTATTTTTTTTCCCATGAAAGCAAACTTAATGCCGCTAAGGAAATTCAGTAGGATTTCAGTTTAGGAAACTTAAGGAACTTATGCAAATGGTCACAAACTTTAAAAGACTTATTTTACCACAGAAGCAATTCAAATATCAGTTTTCCCGATCAAAATGTTTTGCTATAAAACAGGGAGTATGCTGTGAAAAACTATAGTAATTTGCATAGTAACCTGACTGAAAAAAACAGCTATTATCACTGTAATGGCCCACATAGTATACAGCAATATTAAGATGTTTTTCTATGCTTGAAGTAACGAGGCCACAACTCAGCAGGTTGCTTCTTTCCAGCCCACTTTGTGTAAACAACGTGCTAAGGCGTGTAATGCAGCCGAATCATACAAGCAGCAGCGTCAGCTAGCTGGAGACATACCGTGCAAACGCTTAATGGGGACGGTTACCTTTTTCTTTGACTTGAAGACGTTACAGCGGAACACGTTGCTCTGTCCATCTCTGGCGATGTAACTGAAGATTTTCAAGTCCTGCGAGTCGTGAGAGACATAGAAAATCCTGCAAACAGAGAGGGAGTTTGTCACCATTTTTTTTTCCGCATCACAACAATAATCATGGCACTAGACAGACTGAAGACCCAAACAACAGATAGAACCTTCCAGGCAGAAAAGGCCTTAAGGCCACCAGGAGTGAATAACTTGAGATTGCCAGTAATCTTCACTTAATAAATTATGATACAGACAGCGGCATGCAGTCAATGGGATTAATGCTGCTATGTCCTTATTAAAAAACCCTAACCAATGAGAATGCATTTACCAATTACATTGTGGGTAAATTATACAAAGTCACAGGCAGATACCGTCAATGAAAGAATCAAAGAAACACCTTAAGTTACATTCGCAGCAGGTGCTTAAGGATGATTTAGAAAAGCACCACAGTGCATCAGAAATGGGGCAGTGAGGGCCACTGCAGAGGGAATCAACTTACACTGCAGTACACAGGAAATCTCACTGCCAACCTATATGTGGCTGCTAAGGGGAAGAAACCTCCCCCTAAAGGAAGTCTTTAGTCCCTGAGTGTTTAGTGACAAGTACAGTTTAGGGTATAAATAAGAGTCACCATCCTGGCGAGCTTCCCACAGGGCCTAGAGACGCCATTGGTTGTTTATCAGATGCAGCAAAAATTAATCAGAAAAGTCTACTGGAGGAAGAAAAATGTTTGATGATGTGGATGGGGCGAGGGGTCCAGTGGTCCAGCCCATAAACATCAGGGGCAGATTAATGCACTAGCTATCCCAGGCTATAGCCTAAGACCCCTCTTGGCAAATGGAACATTTATAATTCCTAAACATCATTTTTACCCCCCCATCTTACATACTTAAAGAACAATGTTTTGCCACATTTTAAAACAGTAGGTATTGATGGTAAGGTATACCAAAACAGACCACGACTATGTAAAAAATGGACCCCTGTCTCTTTTCTCCATTTGGACCAGCCCTACTGACTCAGCCATTTCCTGACACAGAGCAGAACGCTTGCGGGCTTGATATACGGCACAAGTTCTCCCCCTTCGGTGATTTATCAATATAAACTTAACCACGAGCAGTAAAACATTTTCTCCTTCATCATGACATCACGAAATACAACAAGGACAGAAATGTGGATAGGGCTGTATACTCTCGCCCCCTAGAGTCAGGGGTTTGAATAACATCCCCACTGTGTACGTGTTGGTTTTCTGCCACACTCCACAGACATGGAGGTATCTCTACATTGCCCCTGGTGTGTGACTGCATGCCCTACCAGGACACTTATGCGCAGTGCACTGCCTGGCCTTGTACCTCTTGCTGCCTTGAACATTCTCCAGCCCTATTCACAACTCTATCTGGATAAGAGGGTGGAAGATAAATAGATGGACGCATTTTTAGAACACACACACACACACACACACACACACACACACACACACACACACACACACACACGCAATTCTTAAGAATAAGAAGCATGAAGAATAAGGAGACATTAACCACAGTCACGTCGGAGGGCATAAAGAATTACAGCGAATGTAGATAATAGAATTATACATGGAATATCAATGAATGAAAAGGATCTGCAGCCCCAGCATGTGAGACAGACAGATCAAATTCGTAACAAAAGGCATTTAAACCCAAGATAAGACATATGAAGATTTAAGCAATTTTAACACAGATGTCAACATTTCCACAGTGGCTTAGATCAAGGGCGAGAGGGAGGCGGGCAGGGAGAGATGGAGATTCCTTCAGGACTGGAACGCCCCGACATAAAAGGTATCCATCCCGTAGAAGGTTAGGACCACTTCTCACAGCCGGCGACACCTACATTACAGTCGTTTCCTGTGACAGGCATGCAGGGCTGCTATGATTCACAGCAATGGAGTGTATAGGGAAAACATTCTGGTTCACAGGACAGGAATAAAACAAACCGAAAGAGAAGCAACAACAACAATGAAAATGGTAATAGAGCCTCAGACTTCTCTATAACTGTGACCAGGATAAGCATTTAGAACGTGGGTGGGTGGGTGGATGGATGATCTTGGAAACGATGGGACAAGGGTGGGGGGTATTAATTCTCTAACAGAGGGAGTAGAGAGGACTTCAGATCCGTTTCATCAAAGGCTCATGCTAAGTGGCACAACGAGATTCCATGCAAAAACATGGAAAATATAAACGCGGGTGGTTTCAGGCAGACGTGTCCCCAGCGTTCTGAGAAGCTTCTGACTCTTATCTTTCCCAAAACACGGCTTTCGCTCTGCTGGTAGCGCAGTAACGCCGCGCACTGTTCACGGTACCTGAATGATTCAGCGCCTGCTGCTCGGCTGAATGACTGCCACAATCCCTGTTAATCTCCAAATTCTATTAAACCAGCAGGTGACTCTTAATGCACAAGCGCGTCTAAAAGTCAACAAAGGCAGAATTTAAATTCATTTTTAAAAGTTACACAACTAGAGGGAAAAAGAACTGCCCCCTGAAAATCTCATATTGTATATTTCCCCAGCTGTACTGAAGCCATACAGCACCATAGGTAACACTTTTACCATACAGGCAATTCTCAGCTGACATAAGTTATCTGGTCCACACGCCCTAAAGTGTAATTTTACATAAATTTATGGGATTTACCTTCCCATACCATTCAAGATAAGTTACAGCAAGAAACACATTAATCAAAAGCAGACTCGAAATATGCAAGTTCCAAAAGAACACATATTAAACAAGTAGATAAAGTGCAAATTTACTTACTGCCACATATGACCTTGCTGAGTTTGCGCTTCTGTAAAATCTACGCATCTCTGCTCTTTTTGCTCAAGTCCCAATTTACTTGCGTCAATTTTACGCAGAGCTGCCTGTAATTAGTTCCCCATGCTAATAGAGACGGGGGGGGGGGGGGGGGGGCATTATTAGTGCACGCCTGTGGGATCGACAGATTGACACCACTCACATTTAAGCGCGCGTTAGAATCGGCTCCTCTGTGAGACCACATTGTGTGAATTAAGCCGGCAGTTGTTCTGCTGTAGATGGAATAATGTATAGAGATAATATCCCTTTGCCAGAATAACACAAACATTCCACATGTGCTTTCAATCAAACGATCATGGCAGCTGCCAGCTAATGCTAAGCAATATATAATCACTAGTGTTTTTAGGAATATATCTCTGAAAAACAGGGACTTTAAAGAAATGCAAAAATATGCAGCGTTCTCATTTGCCAGAAAGGTGACAAGCACCAATTAACCCAAAGAAAACACTTTTCTGAGCATGTTCTCTAGGGGGAAAAGCTTCTCTATCCGAACACGTATTAAATAGATCAAACCCAACTGGCTCATAAAAAAATCTACTTTTCCTAATGGAAAAAAAAATTAACATACCAGGAAAATATCTGAAGGTTTTTCCTCAAATAACACAAAAAACGACGAAAAACAAAAAAAAAACGACCACCTTTGGCTTAATTAAAAAAAGGCCCCATTACAGTTACCTACAGACTTTCCTTGGGATGTAGTAATTAACCGTGAACATCGCTGTGCCGGGCCTAACTATGCAAAATAAACACAAAATGCAGCCCAGTCGTAACGAGAGCCTGTATGTTATGTTTTTTACACAGAAACTGCATTTTATAAAACACCCCCCAGCACCACAAAGGACTAAGGCTCCATAGTCACACACTACAAGCGATGTACAAGGATGAGAGAATCTGCCGTCACACACTACAAGGGGCTAAAGGCAGACAGGAGCTGGTCAGCGTCATTCAAGAATTCTCCATTTTGAAAATAATACCAGCGTTGCATGTTTCACATTTTATTCCTTTTAATTAATACAGAAATGCCCTTCATCCAGTCTTATTACGGAGTGAATGTATTGTAAAGTACTACAGCGATGCAATGCTCCCCATCAGAGTACCCTTTCTGTCCCTCTTATCTCTGCTGGTCTGTTTATATCATCTATGTTATGCATATTATACACAAACACATTTATATACACTATAAATATATATGGCCAGTTAATTAGGTACACCTGCAAACAGAAAATTCTTTACTCACGGCACTGGGTCAAGAGATTCAGTTACCATTTGGCGAAGCATTAGAGTGGCAAAGATACAAGTAATTTTAGATCTAAGAAATGTTAAACATGTTATGATTGCTGGTGCCAGAAGGGTGTCCCCGGCGACTCGGAGAGAGCCGCTCTCCTGGGATTTCCACGCGCTACGACGTCCGGACTTCACAGGGGATGCTGCGATAAACACCCGGCGGAGTGTTGTTAATGAGAGGGGGCAGAGGAGAACGGCCAGGCTCGTTAAAGTTAATAGGAAGCCAAAAGTGTGGGAAATGCAGCTTATCCTCAAAGCCGATCCTGGAGCCGAAAGTGGGTGGTCATGCCCACTACCTCCTGCTGAGTGTGTACACAATATGTGTAACCCGTGACACATACATATATGGGATGTCATAAAAGTTCCAGTATGTGTAATGGCCAGGCGTCTCAACACTGCTATCCACATAGTGGGTATAATATATGCTATATTATAAAGTTGAGAGAGGCGAAAAGAGAATTTCCCCACTGGGATGGGAAAAAAAAAAACCAACCAATAAATAACTCAGCATTATATGATACCATATTAAATTAAACTACATTATATTACATGTGTGCATGTGTGTGAACATGCATACATTATACATGCATACATAATACTGCCTATTCCTACTGGGGGGATGAGAGCTGTTCAAAATGAAGGAAAAAAATAATCATGAAGAAAGTAATACGATTGCAGTTTGAGGATTAGTTTAAAATTTAGCATGTGTAGGACAGCAGAGAAATTTAATCTTAATTAGCGTGTGCATTGGGAGATGTTCTTCATTCACCACAGTGATAAACAGTCCCCTGGTCTCTCATTATCACTCAGTCATGACGGAAAAATGGGTCAGTGCATAGATCCCCCCCCCCCCCGCCATAATGTGGCACCAGAAGTATTTCAGGTGAAGGCAAGAGATGGCAGATAGACTCAGGTCTGCATCCTTCCCAGATATCTCACCTGAACATGTATGTGCTCATGTGTGTAGTGAGATTACAGCAGGAGTGAGACACAAGCTAACAATAGCAGGCAGACACAATATAAAACACCCCATCAGAGGCACCTGCAACAGTCCAATGTCCACGACGTCTCCGGTGAGACTTGAGGCACCATCCTTAGAGTTCCACTCCGGATAACCTGATCATTTCAACGTGCATCTTGCCGTCAGATGTCGATAGGATTCCTATGGAGGATTGTTCTATTGACCAGTCTGTCCCTGGACTAGAAAGATTAACCAATTGACACATTTTCAGGGTCTGGAGCTTGTCACTTCAGTGGGCTTCTCTCTTTGTGCTAAAACTGCCACTTCTCCATTCGTAATGCCAGACAAGATCCTCCAGCTGAAAGCCATGCAGACACCTGAAGCCTGCTTCATTACCCCCTGGCTGCACTTAAATGTTGCATCACAAGGACTGGTGCTGTTGTCATTTTCGGGTTCATGAACGGGGGAAGGTTTTGATGGTCTGAGTGAACTGCACTTCTCTTTAGTGGTCTGGATGGCAGCAGGTACTGCCTTGGGTTCTGTTCCCGTTGTAAAGCAGAACCACATTAGATTTATTTGTTCAGCAAACGCTATGATCGAGAGCCAATGTTGTTCAGAAAACAGGGTCGGCCAGTCCCTGGAATGATTGGGGGGCCTTGCTCAAGCGCCCAATGGGAATATCACTCTGTCTACCCAGGGATTTGAACCAGCGACCTTCTGAACATGGACAAGGGTTTGAAGTGGCCACGGTAGCAGCATGAGCACAGACTGCTCCCCGCCTTCCCCCTCACAAGCAGAAACTGCTGCCAGTGAGCAATTAAGCGAATCTCTGCACACTGTACCTCCCCATAATTAAAGCCCTACATGGGCTTTTAAAAAGTGTTGATCAGCAATTCATGTTTATTGCACAAATTCTAAAATGATTGGTTCTCTCTCCGAACCAATCAGATTGTAGTGGAGGTGGGTCCATGCAACTAGAGGAGGCAGGGCCAAGATGTCTGATTGGTCGGTCCCACCTCCTCTGGTTGCTTGGACCCAATCAAGGATTTCTCTCTCAATCATTTTTCGTTCTACCCTCAAACTTCTATAAGCCATATAGACACACCCATCCAACCCCTCCCTTTTTCAGCTATGTGAAACTTTTGTACGACATAAACCAGTCCGTGGACATCAAATGGTTGAGAGCCCTACCATAAGGAATACAGTAATAATACAGGATGTCTTACACGTGATTTTACTGTTAGGAGCTGGTGTGGCAATGGAACTCTGTCATCAGCTATTCAGCAATCCTACAAACATTTCAAACACTGAGCAGCAACTCTGTGAAAATCCTCTTCTAACTGGAAAACGTGCACCGCCTGCATTACCGTGAATACGGACTCCGTCCATCTTCCCGGCACTCAGTCTAAGGTATACCTTACCTGATGTCATTTTGGAATAACCCAGTTATCGAACATATCCATATGTTAAATGCGTGATAAATCTAAGGATTTTGAAAAATAAGCCGGAAGTACGCTTCTCTCATACCCCCATTTGTCAGTCATATGAAAGAGTGTTGAGTGTAGGTGTGAGTTTATTTGTACTGTTCTTTATAAGGGTTAAATGTATCTTTACAACTTGTATTAATGCAAAACAAAGGCTACTCATGTATGACGTGCAAATGCATAACAGCCATTCTGCTTTCACAAGGAGTGAGCTACGCTTTTGCGTTTCACAGTGCGAGAGCAGAGCTTTGATGTCTTATAAGATATGACCTTAAAATGCTCATTAAAGAGCATATCTGCAAATGGCAGAGAGGATTACAGCCGCAAAGGGACAGGAATATTTTTCCAAACCAGCATTATATAGGTTAAGCGTGTGAAGATCAGGTAGAATTTCCAAGTAACACGCGTGTAGGTAGTGGCTCCGTTTTTTTAATGCGGTCAAACCTGTCGACCTGTTTGGTTTTTCAAAAACAATTTCAATCAACCTCTGTCAGCAGAAGCCTGGTTTGGCTCTGTCGGGCAATTCTGCTGAAGTGCTCACCGAGTGTTTTTGAGGAACATCAAGGTCATCCAACATCTTCACCATCCCACAGAGAAAAAGGAACAAGAGGGGGGAAATATAACAGAGAAACACAAACAAGCGAGTCCAGATGCTCTGATAAAGGGGGCCTCTTCCACCTTCAAACACAGTTAATCTTTGATGACTCCTGGCAGGACTTCAGCACCAGTCTCAGGGAAAAAAAAACACGGCATGACTGCAAAGTTCAGAAGCTTATTTCAGCACTTCTGAGCTACACGATTGTGTCGAGCGTGTTTCTGCTACAGGATTGCCAGCTATCACGCATCTGTCATGGTTACATAAGAAATCTTACTGCAGATCTATATTATTCAACTATAAACACAGAATCGGCTACATCAAAAGCACTGGGGTAGTTTGAAAACCCTACAGACTATTACAAGGTAATAAAACTCTTACATAAACGTAAATACGTGTGGAGGCGTGTCACAAATTGAAAATCTCATGCCAGTCAGCTGACCAAACTCGGCTACCTGTGTATTACAGTGCTCTGAACGTGCTCACTATCACAATTTGGAAAAACGTAAACATACTACACAAAGTAAACGTCGAGTGGCTAAGCATTAATTGCACAATCATAAGGATGGGGTGTGGCTATCTCATGAGCAAAGGTCAAGTGACCAGGCCTTTGCATTGTAATTGGTCGTGTGTCTTCCTCTTCCTGCTTGAACTGTTGTACTCCTGTTGATTTCTTGTAACCTTGACTACAGCTTCTACCCAAACCTGACGCTCATGTGATCCAATGTGATTGCCGACTCCTAGACCCAGGTTTGTGATTTTCCATTTTCTAATGCACTGAAAGGGACTTATTTTTTCTCTCTCTCTTCTCAATGTTCCAAGCCCTGCCGTGTACCTCCTGACAGAGGAACCTCGTGGTCTAATAAACGTCAGTCCCTACCCTGACTGTCACAAGGGCTCAACATCCCCACTAGAGACATTCTCCAAAGGCATTTTTGTAAATTGATTAACTGCAGTAACTGAAATTCCTGAAAGGGATTCTCCCGGGTCAGGCACCGGCGCCTCCTAGGACAGGCTCCAGATTAACCTGCGATCCAAAACAGGATTAGACAAATGGAAGATGGATGAAGATTCAAGATGGACTGACTGATACAATCTGTCAAGTTTCCTTTTTTAAAATCAGACGGTGGTTTTCCTGCTATTGTTAGCTGGACCAATAAAACATCCCACATCTGCAGGAACGGCTATAGCCAAGCACAGTCTTTAACAACGTCCAAAAAAAAGTGATCTTAGCCAGAAGAAAAGCGTTCAAAAGCTCTGGACAACTGCTCAAAGTTCAGGTGAACCCATTTTCCGTTAAATATTCTTCCATCAGCATTTCCACAGTTATGAGGGCGTGCACTTGTGAAACACACACGCCTCTATGCCTCTGAAAGGTCCCTGACATAGACAGTTTTTCTGACATGGAGTTTAGTAAAGCAGAGCCGACTCAGTGGCCGATATGAAAAGCAGACTTTTCGATTAGTCAGGGGGTTGGAGTTGACAAACAGTGACTGTCACGGGTATTTAATGACACAAGCAGGGAGCTCATCTGCCTTCTGTTATACGAAGAGAGAATACAGTTTCAGTGTTACAGTTCGAGGTGGGTGTGCAGCTCAGTGGGTTCGGATGCTGTGATCAGAAGGTCGCTGGTTCAAATCCTAGGGTCGGCAGAGTGATGTCAGCGCTTTGCTCCTTCAGCAAATCCCTTAACCCATAAATGCTCCCAGGACTGACAGACCCAGCTTCCTCAAAATGTACCTCACTTGGGATAAATGTATCTGTTAAATGTTGCGATGAATGAACACGTCGCACGTGGGTTTCATAATGCAGCATAGGCATGTTGCTAATCAAGCTATACAGGCTGCCTGCTCATATACATTTAGCTATTAGAAACTGAAGAACCAAGACGACAAGACTGCTGTAAGTGCAGAGTTTAATACCTTTAATTTACACCCCTTTGAGTAAGACAGGAACTCATAATAAAGGAGTATTATCTTCATTTATGGTCGGGTGTCAAACGAGGCCACAGCATTTGTATGAAGATCAGAGTATGTACGAGACTGTGAGTATTTGAAGGATGCACACAAAGGAGAGCTACAGAACAGCGAGGTTTCCACCGGATGAATCAGCTGCGTCTAACTGATGGCGTTCGGAAAAGCAATCTGTTCTCCAAGCCTCACAGGATCGGAGCCGATTGGAAAAGCTTCGACCCCAAATTCCAAGAAGAAGAAGGATCCCAAAGACGGAACTCTGTTAGACGAATGGAATATGAAGTTGTGTTGGGGTAAATGTTAAACGAGAAACTGCGTGTATTTGGTAAAAAGACCTTCCATTTAGGCTGATTTTGTTAAAGAAACGTTGCAGTACATCACTGCCCAGAACGTATGAGTATGACAGTAATATATAATATTATATATATAATTATATAAAATATATTATATTTTTGTATATTTGTACATCACAATCTAGCTGACATCGACACTTTGCCTGTGGATAACTGTACATTTGAAATATCTGGGGTGTAAAAGTTTGACAGCATGGATGACATCAGCGTCCCTGGAACATGAATGTTCTACTTGACAGCTGAAGAGTTTTTCCATATTACGATACCTGCAGTGTAGGTTAATACAAGTGAACTGAAACATAATCCGGTTTTTCCTCAGCAACAAATCCTCCATTGTGTGGCTAAATCGAGGAGTGGGTTAGGAGGCAGTGCTGCCTGGCAACCGTCTCCGTGTCAGACCCCCCAGGCTGCCTTTTCTGTCTGCACGTACGTTCGAGTTGAGGAGGCCGGCCGCCATCATTCCCGTTACGGCAGAACCACGACAGAGTTGGCAGAGTTACATCTCACACATCCCGGGACACGGGTTCCAAGCACAGTCCCACCTACTGGTTTCTGAAGTCTGCCTGCTCTTCCTCTGTCTGTGCAAGTCATTCCACATCCTACTCAGAGCGCCCCCTATGTGTCACCCTGGTAACATTTCCTTGTTTGGATCAGCAATCATGGAAAAATAAAAAAAAAATAAAAAAAAAAATTATCAAACGGGTTCCCGATATCCTCCTTGTCCTTAATCATACATATGAAACTACACAGAAAACACAGCCTCTGCCATTTACTGTGCAAAGAAAAAAACATTCTGACAAATTCAAATGAGAATTTGGCAGCAGTATGTGGATTGAATAGATAAATCAGTATTCAGGTTAAGAGCAAAATGCATTAAAAGCATCCACTCACTAACTTCATTAGTATAGTAAGACACTATTATTTCCCCTTTATTTTCCTAGAAATGACACAAAGAGAATTAAATTTGAAACTCATGGGGTGTCTGTTGGGAACGCTTTAAAAAGTACAATCTGGTGGGTGATTGGCGAATGGCAACGTGCAGTCCCTCTCCTCACAGAGGGAACGCGGAGCGGAACCGTTTACCAAAAAGTTACCTTTGCTACTTGATATTTACGCTGAAGGGTATTGATCAATAATAATACGGCATGACATTGACTGCCAAGCACTGAAGGTCTTTATCTCCGCTCGAAGGAGACAATTTCTCTTAAGCAAAGCCGAGATTCATCAATATCATCAATATTTTTTATGAAATGAAAGAAATTCGATAAACCGAACTGATTAGCTACTGGATGCAGTTTCACAAGTGCGTGAAATAAAAATAAAAAAAGCTTTAGAGTTCCGTGAATCTCATGGGGAACGTTACAGTTATGCGAAGCAGAAGACATCGCTAACATCGCGGAGAAAGGCCCTTAACGGAAGTCACTTCAATGAAAGATCTGCTGCATCATCTCCCCAAGCTACGACACGTAATTACACAGAGCACATCATGCATACTTTGCGTAAGAACATTCTCGACAATCATCGCACATTAATTCTCCATTACTGAGAAAAAGGATGACATTCTGATTGATGGCCAACATGATCCATACTTACACTTGACGAATGGGCGCAGCCTAATCAAAGGCCGCAGCGGCCTCTAAACGACGCACATTATATTCCGTTTAACCACTGATTTAATACCTTCCCAGGAAGATGCCAAAAAGCATATTAATCCCATTGACGTTCTACCTCTTGCTGAAAAGCTCTTAGAAAAACTCCACAAACGGGAATGATGAGTGAGGTCGCCCCGTTGGAAAGACAGCGGAGCTAAAGGCTCGTTCAGCCAAGTCCCTCATCGGTGACATTTTCCGGTTACGCGTGAAGTAGACACACCTACCTGTAAACTGGGTCCTGCATCACCATCATCTTGCTCTCATCCCAGGTCCACTCTTTTTTCTGTGGGGGCGAGGAATCACCGCATGTTAGGCATTGTGCACGCTGGCGAGTGACAAACATGAAAGCACGCAAATTCAGGGCCCACTGAAGTAAAACTATTTGTTTTTACCTCGATGACAACATGCAAGTAGCCGAAATCAGAGCTCCTATTGACCGCCATAAAAAATGCAATAAAGAAATCACTTATGTTCAGGGATTGACGCGACTGTTACACGTTCAGTTTTAAAAGTGTTACGTGCAGCAATCGATTAATGTAACAGCACAATTCGTACATCGTTTGAGGAATAGAGGTTAAAACTCATGGTAATTTCAGCACAAACGCACATAAAACACATACGTGTTTGCGCTGTTACATGAATCGATTGCCCCACACATCGCTTTTAAAGGTGAATGCGTACTTGCGTAACAGTCACGTCCATCCCTGCTAATGTTGTTTTCCTGGCATATTATCATTTTCATCAATCCATCCAAATTCTGTAGCTGCTTGTCCTGTCCAGGGTCACGGGGAGGGGGGGCGGCGGCATCACCACTTCCTCCATCACGTCATTATGGCTGAATCTATGCTTCATAGAAGCACATTAAAGTTTACATGAACTGACTAATCACAGGATAGAACCAGCCCTCTTCTCAGACCACACCCACTGCAGCAAGAGGAGCCAATCAGCAAACTGGAATCAGGCACTGCGCTAAGGTCCCGTAAAGGCACTACAGTACTGTCCCCATGACAAAACACTATAGGTACATGTCTGAATAGTCACCATATCAGATGCCACTCACAGCATAATCATAAGCATTTTGAAAGATCTGCCCTATCGATTCAAGGACTTTTTTTTTTTTTTTTTTTTAACTATTCTGGCTTAAACAAACATTAATTGTCGAACGTAAAAGCGAAGCCTTTCAACTTGCTGACATTTCACCACTGCCAGTGGAAGCAAACAGGCCCAAGAGACAAAGCCAATAAAACACCTTTGCTATGTTCAAAGATGAAAAAAATGCCTTTTATGGACAAAGGACCTTCCTCTGGTCTTTATAAAGAACACGGATCTCCACGGAACGGCCGAAATAAAGCCGGGCCGACAAGCCGGGAGTGAGGCTGCACTGAGGAGGAAAAGACGACGCAGAAAGTAAAGAGAAATGGCACAGAAACTATACAAAACATCTGAGGAACATTGTGAATTACAATCATCTGCGGTTTGCCCTTTATTTAGCGATTTTACAGAAGCTAACTGCAGGCTGCTTTCTGGCCAGGTTTGGTGTCAATCGTCTGCTCTGATCACTGAAGCATTTCCAGATATTAATAGTAAAAACACATCAGTGCTACATTCCTGACTATCAGCAGTCAAAGGAACAAACCCCAAAAAAGCCAAAGGAACCCAAGGGACACTATGACCAAGGAGAAGCGTTATTTCACTGTCCAGTATCAGCGCTCAAACTTCTTGTCGACATTCAGTAGCTGATGTAACTTCCATTTTCCTGTTGACCAACTTGGTAACACTTTATTTGATGAGGCACAAATAACATAGTACATTCTTACTTAATGTAGTAATTAAACAGAAACTAAGGGCTAGTTTCTGCTACTTAGCTACTGATCCTATGCTCGTTCATCATTAATCAATCATGATGGTTCATGTATTTCATGTAGTTGCTATACTTGTTCATTATTTGTACTTGAGTAGTAACTGAGTTACTATGTTACTTGTGCCCTCTCAAGTAAAGTATTACCATAAACCTTTCTGTGGATTATGCCATCATAAGACAAGGGAGCACACAGCGTGTTTCATTCATTCATTCATTCATTCATTCATTAATTGCCCCATAAATCAATCCATCCATCCATCCATCCATCCACCAACAAACTCAAAATCACCAAAAGATAATAAATGACAATGACCCTGCACAAAAAAAACCCCAAAATATTTTATATAACATTGAAAGTGCCACACACTCTCCCTACGCCCCTGTGATGATTTGGTGTGATTACAGACATAATGGACCAATTTGCAGGCATTGCAATAGCTTGGAATTCAAGGAAACATGCCATCACTCTCTGCTTTCTGCTAGTAATTTAAGGTGATTCTCCTCCGTCCAGCAAACAAACATTCAATCTGCCTTAATACAGGATGAAGCTTTTTCCCCAGGCAAACGACTGCCAACTGCAATCATCTCAAATGGTGCCAGGCTTCTCCAACCTAGACCCTGAAAAATGGAAAATTCCAAAGCAAGCTGGGCCACAACACCCGGTACACAAGTGTGGTGGGCGTGGCCTAATCAATCAGCGACGTGACAATGGCCCACCTACCCTAACCCCAACCAACCAGTGATCCAGAAGAAGGCATGAAAGTGGCCATCTACCTTCTTCTTCTTTCTCAGGACCACCTTGACGCCGTCCACCGATACGATGATGTTGACCTTCTTCTTCCTGATGTTCTTCACTTTGAACTCGTACTGAAAAGAAGAGGAAACCTGATTGACGGGATGACGACAGATAGTTAAAAAAAAATAATTAATCAATGGCGCGAGAATATGAAGAGTCACTGAATGGCATTTAACAAGTGGGTTCTGATTTATAAAAACCACTCTCAGTGGGTCCTGACCGACGAAATCCTTTAGTTTTTATGCTTTTAATGAGGACCAACTTCGAGTCATTATAGATGATGAAACAGATTCAGTCTCCCCAAAAATAGTACATGAATCATTTCAATCGGACACGTTCAGAGCAAGTATTCTCATTTCCAGTAGGACGTTTCAAAACTAGAAAAAAATATTACTTGCACAGAGGTTGGACTGTTTTGCATGTTTCATGCTGAGACGTGCAGTAACATATTCCATACGACACACAATACATATGGCAGATATAACATGTTTAGTTAGTATGTTTTTGTACCAAGGAGATAAATGACTGAGGAAAGCTTGGGGTCAGAGCGAGGAGGGTCAGCAAGTGTCCCTGGGGTTAAGGGCCTCGCTCGAGAACCCAAAGGTGGCCACAGGATTATATAAAATATTCTAATCAGCAAATGAGTAACACTAGCATTACCAAGAAGCACAACAGTGCTGTAAACCTGGAAGATGGGCTCAACTATGACTGAACCCAACATTCTTATGGGCGACCGGTGGTCATCAGGCCACAAGAAAGTCAATAAAGAGTTCAGGATGGGTTAGGAGAGAAGATCGACAGCCAGACTCAGTGAGGATATTGGGGGTTTATCTGAAGCAATTGGTACCTGGTAGAATAAAACATATCATCAAAAATCTGGCAGAAACCCTGAATAATGGCCGGTCGAGATACAGCAGCAGCGTGACACGGCCATATCAACACGACATATTGTCGGCCAAAATTAGTCATTTTGGATTAACTGGTAACGCATGGCAGCGTGGAAGGCACCTTAAAAGGCAGAGATCAGGAGACTCCCTGCTGTGAGCGGACAGGCTACTGTAGGAAAGACTCACATCCCAAGTAAACAACAATGCACTAGAGAGACAATGCGAGGGTTGGGGGGGGGGGGGGGGGGGGGAGTTCAGCAAAAACAAAAGCCTGTTCTCTAATGAAGTAACAAGGACAGGGTGGATCTGCTCGCTCATTACCTCATGGTTTGCCGTCCTTTATCCCGTAGCACTCCAGTGCTACACCAACCATGGTCAAACACAAATTCTGTCCATACATCAGTCACATCAAGCAAGCGGATCAGAACCATGACCCACACAAAAAGTTTTAATAATTAAATAGTGGATATTGAATTATTTATCCGATGACATTTGTCCCGCTGAGGTAAACACTGAGCTTCAGACGGCACACAGCTGAAGTTAGCGGGACCGGTCTGCTCTTCTTCCCTCACTCCCACAATCGGCCGTAATGAGCTGCTGTTTGCTTTGGTCCTAATTGGGTTCATCTGGCCACCTGCAATCCGTGCTGCTCCGTCACAGTAAGGGTTCCGGCAGCTCCCAGAGCTCAGTGAGATCTAAGGAGTTTGCCTGCTGATATGACCCAGACTGACTGCTAATCCTTCGCAAGAGCCAAGCTGGAGATTCATTCTTCATTCTTATCTGCTCGCCAACCAGCTTCACAGACACAGGTCACTGCCACCAAAACGTACTTTGAAGACACTGACTTTTACCCGCTATCCCCTTAGCCTGTTCATGCAGAGATGCCTGAACTTTCATTTTCGCATCATGGGAAGAAAGAGCAACAAATATGAGAAAGAACTGTGAAGTGCAAGTTTCACATTGTCCATCCATCCATCCAGGACAGGTGTGTCCGGTACACCTCGCTAATATCAGGGTTGGACTCATTTTTAACTCAAGCGTGGCTTAAAAGGCGTGTGTTCAGAGAAGCAATTATGATGGTTTTTTTTTTTTTTTTTTTTTTTTTTTTTTACACTTGAGGCTTTCATGAGTCTGGCTGCTCTTCTCTTGTTACCAAGGTGTTTTCAGTCATAGAGCTGAAAGGACTCTTTTTGCTTATTGTGACATTATCTAGACACTGTAGTGCATGAAAATCCCGGGGAAGTGGCTGTTTCTGAGACAGTAAAGCCGCGGAACCACAGTGTCCGGCACCAAGAGTCACACCACACCCAGAATCTCACAGATCACACATCTCTACATACATACAGCTTCAATCCGGTCAGCAGTGCGTCGAGTGAGAGTTCGTGCCTCATCCCATACACCTTATTATATTTTAGAATAAGAACTCACAATGCACCACTTCTATTAGGAACATCCAGCTAGTATCAGGTAAGACCTCAGTGTCCTTGCAGTCCTTTAAGAGTAGCTGCATGTTCAAAGTGGCCATTCTGTATGCCGCTTGCTGCTGGGCTGTTGTTGCGCATGTGGCCTTTGACCTTGGCGCGTGCATTTTAGCCGTTATAATGCTGAGGCACACAGTAAATGACCCTCATAGCCCTGTCTGCGTGTTGAACGTATTCGTGCGCAGCCACATGACTGGCCGACCGTAGGAGCAGGGCCGTTTTTAAACAGGCAGGTGCGGCTAATGAGCTGGCCAATCAGGGAATACCCAGCGCGTCACAATAGGGTCAAAGCGAAAGGAAGTCGGAAACAAGTGATCAGCAAATTACAGTGAACGGCCAGGGAACCCTGTTACACCCTGGATCATAACAATGTACCAAGAGTGTCACGGAACGGAAAGCCTGCTATGCACACCCCGGCACGAGCCCGGCGATAAAGGGAAAACGCTCCCCTCCGAAAAAATTCCCATTAAGAGCAGAAAATCATCAACCTCATCTTGAGAAAACTTTTGATTTTGCTGAACGGGTCTAAATTACGGGCAAGATAATAGTGGCTACATTTTTATAAAAAGTACGTTGATGACGAACATGATTTTGAAAAAGGGCAAAGAAATGTTCAGCTTCCAGATAAACACTTGATAATCTACAAAGGGCTCTTTTGTTACTCGGGGCTTAATAGAAAAATTAAGCTCTGAAACTGTCTCATCGTTGCCTTAGTTTTGTACGAAATGCTACACATCACAACCCATTAAGTTACACATACTGTTACTGATTTACGTTAAGTATAAAGACAAACATATTTTTAAGAAAAAAATAAGATTAAACATCCACTGGGAAATTACTTGCATTCCACAGAACCACTGAAAAGTGAAAACCATTCATTACAGACTATTGGCGTTTGTTCATCTTGAAAGGGAACTGCTTGTTAAAAAATGCATGAAGAATGTTAGAAAGATTACACTGCCCTAAATCATCAAAAGAAAATAAGAGGATGGAGAGCTAAAATGCTAGACTTCACCGAGGACCCCAAGAAACTTAACCTTACATGCACAGACTGACCTAAAACGATCCAAACACAGGCTGCAGAAATCAAGGAATCCATTCACCGTGAACAGGAGCAAGTTTGTCATTTCGGAGGCTACATTCAAAAAGTCACTCTGGGACCCTACGTGTAGTGACTGTTTGTGGCCAACAGGGGGCCAAACCATGAGGGTACACGGTACATGATGTACACGGCAACTAAAAGCCAGGGGGCTGTTTGAAAGAGGTCATGCATAATCACAACATACAATGTTATGGCTAATATTATGAGGTGATTAACAGTGTCATTTCCAGGTCACTATCACAGAACATAGGTCAGCTATAAAACATTAAAATCTCCCATTTACCAATAAACCAATGGAGATCAACTTAGCAACCCTTACAACCTTACCACCTCCGTTCTACACACGAGAACTTCAAACCAGACGGATTACAGCCGCAGAAATGACTGTGATGTTGCTCCCTGACTGTGATGATTCCTTTGTGGAGAGAAAGATTTTTAATGACTACAGGAGCATTGTGGTTTCACACACATCATCATAGCAACATGGCTGTTTCTGGGTCACACAGCTGCTATAGACAAGAACTCGCAGTAAAATGTTTACCCAGTTTTGCTCCCAGGAGAATTTAACGCTGGAAATCGGGCAAAAGTAAATGCTTGTGATAAAGGAAAACCTACATATATAAACCATTCCGGGTGGTAATATTAATCTCACAGTGACTGTAAAGGTTGTGCGTCGCGTGAAGCGCAGCTCAAGGTGTTAGCAGAAGAAGCACCAATGTCTGTGGTCCTCACAAAGGTCCTCACTTTCCTGACGAGAAGAAAAGGAAAAAAACCACACAGTTGTCAGCACGAATTTCAGGAGAGGAAGGAGCTCGATCTGACAGCCCGTCTGAAATAATTTACCCTGAGGAGGTCTGCCAAGAAAAAGCACGCAGGTGTATTCATCATCAAATAATGTGCAGATTACTCACTAAAGGATATTAGCGGGATTAAATGTATATATGGAGGGGAAGTAAAGAATATTTATTGGACAGAGCTCATATTTAGAGAAATAAGGCATTATTTATCGTGACAGGGGTGAGTTCTTCATCTAGATCTCCAGTTAGCTCAGCTGCTGAGCCAAGATGGCAGCATAACCATGAACAAACAATTACGATGGATACAGGAAAACCCCAACAGAACACACGTTAAAGGTTCGGTTCTGGTTGCGTGTCTTGGGCTGGCTGTACCAAACACGCTGTACATCGCGGTACCACGTGTTTGCAGCTTTCCGACCGACTGCATGGTGAAGCTGCAGTGGCATCTGTACATTTTGCTTTAAGATCAGACTGTTATACTCAATGCTTTACAGATCAACTGCAGAGCTCAATACACAGTCAACTGCGACACACAGGGCAGGAAAAAAACAGGCAAATTACTCCATGCCGAAAGTTGTAGAAGGAGTCCAAAGAAAATTATCCGAATCAAAAATAGGGTATTTCTTCCCTACAGTGACAATTTCACCAGAAGGGCTTTTAGTGGTTTAAATGATTATTCTAATACATCTGGTGTCCATGGATACTGATCAAACTATAGAATGTTTCCATAGCGACCGAGGAGTATTTCCCAGAATTCACCCAACCCATTTATTTAAACCGAACAAATCATCAGCTGACAACTTCCCCAAACTAATTCTGAAATGAAACTTTGTTTTAGCACAGCAATATAAAGCTACGTCAAAGCTAATAAACATTATGGAGGAAGCTACTTAAATACTATTCTAAACTCTATGTAGTATCACAGCACTGTGCAAGACGCGATCTACGTGAAAACCTTCTTTGAGCGCAGCTTCAAAAGTTCATTGTCTCTGATCTCTCTGACCTTTAATAACCAAGTGGAATTAACACATTCTTATAACCCGAACCTGACTCGCTGGGTCGGTGAACAAAGGATGCAATATAACATCCAAACAGATAATATCCGAGGTACTAAAAGGCTATTATGCCTGATTTACCTACGAGTTACCAGTCTAATCTACGGCTCACATTCCAAAGCATCGCAAACAAAATGTAACTCCAGGCCACCGATCAATATACAGGATGACCAGATGCATTTCTCCAGAGTACAGGAAGTCCAAGCTATTTTGGAGGGAGAGGAGAGAAGGGCAAGTAAAATACGACCTTACTGGCTAAAGTACCAGCGGAGCGGGGACCTTTAATAAAATCTCAGTGCCCTCTCATGGGGACCCGTGGGAGATCAAGCACTTTATCAGTTTTATGCTTGACGTTCGAGTGTGGCAGGCGAAATGCCATCCCGTGGGGAGGGGGAATTGAAGAGTGTCCCTTAGGAGCCGCGGCAGGACAATGGAGGAGGAGGAGGTGGAGGAGGGAGTAGGACTACAGGGGCCAGAGCCTTCTCCAAACCTCATTTCATTGCAATTCAAAGCCTCCTTGGGCACCTCCCGACAGAGTTACGGTGTCTTCTGACAGGTGTGGAGGCATTCAGCAGATCATAAAGATCTGGGCTGGGGGCGGTTATGGGCAGAGGACGCTGCAGCATTTTAATCTAACACCACGAGTCCATTATTGATTCCCATAATTGCGGCTGATGACACAAAAGCAGTTCTGTCTCTGACACCTTCTATTCATGATAACCTGCGAATCGCGCAAAGTAATTTCCGAGCCCCAAAAGATGGAGAGGCACACGCTACATAAACGGGCATATTATACAGGCTTTTAGCTTTTGTTCTGCTGCCGGGAACAGCTATCCAAAATTACAATGCAACATTAAAATATCAACTAAATCAGGTTAACTGCTTTGTGACCAAAGTCATGTAGGTTCAATATGCATAGTGGTGTATGCAGGGGGGGGCCACAGGAGCACTGGTCCCAGTTGGAAGCTGACTGGCCCAAAGAGTCCCCCCCGCCCGTCACTCAAATTTCTTCTGATACCTCCCCCACCACCTTAAAAAAAGTTCTAGATTTACTCCTGTATGCAGAGATAATGTACCAATAAACTTTTGAAGTTGTAGAAAATTAATAACTTTAGTGAAACTTAGATGCTGGGCAAAATTATTAGGTGACTAAGCCTGCAAAGTTATGAATACGCTGGCAGAGCTAATGAAGAGTAACCAAGGAGAATTAGCCTGCCAGGCTACGTGTGGCTTCCCATGCACTCAGCCTCGTACCCTGGCAAAGCACTGGACGATGGATGGGTGGACAGACAGAAAATGATTCATATTGTTTCCCTCAATTTACTGCGGTGGGAAACAGCTCTTTGGGTCGACCTCTGTAAGAAGCTGAAGCTTTAATTCCATAAAGGAACTCCACAAAACATCTGGCTTCCGTTTACCCTACCACAGCACCAAAGTATTATGGGAAAAGAAGAATTAGAAAGTACAACTGCACTAGGAACACACACTTCCAACTGAAACTGCAGAGAAACCCATCCATCCGTCACCATTTATCTACTGTGGGTTTGAGACACACTTGGAGTACACACACACACACACACACACACACACACACACACACACACACACACACACACACACACACACACACAAACAAACAAACAAACAAACAAACATAAACACACACCACCACCAATTTAGAGACAACAATTCACCTAAATGGTGTGTCCTTGGAATCAATCCCAGAACCCCCCGGTGTCCAGCCACACTGCTACCCCATGAGCCAGCAAACCATCCTCCCAGCAGCATCGTTTGGAAACCTCAGCATTTGAAATTTCGCCCTCTACAGACTTTATATTGTACTATAAATCAGGTTTGTGTCCCTCTTTCGTCAGTTATGACAGGCAACGACCTGAGAAGGAACAGAGGCCACATAAAAAAAGATGACAAAAATGCACAGCTAAACCAATCACTAAATAAACTAACATTATTCTAGGTAATTTACATGTGCTTTCTAAGGCTATTGTTTCAGAAAGATTCTGAGAATTCTTATAAACTACAGATTTTCTATGCTCATTAAATAAAAATCGTAGATCCCATCTATCCTGCGATACCAGTATCAGTCTCGCCAATTAAGTAAGTGCAACATCTTGTGATTAAAAGTGAATTCTCAGTGGCAAGAAAGATAGAAATTATAACTTCTACAGCATGTCTGATAACACTGGAGAGCAAACAGCAGAAATGGTGCAGACTGAAACACTTCCACTCAAAAAGAATTTTTTCTCCCCTTGAGCACTGACATAAGTACTGGGTTATGTGGAGACCAGTCCGATAAACAGGTCCATGTTGGTAACATTCAGCAGGGACTGAATTTCGAATGTAAACAAGAACAAGTCGCACTTTGTGGAAGGAACAGATATGGAGGAAGCACATGATTTTTATCCCTCTGCATAATATCAACTTACTCAATAATATACTGGCGGCAGAAAAATACAGCTGAAAACCAGCATATGAAGAGAATAATCACACCTTGCTCAGCTGAATATTTAATGAAGTTAGCCTAGAAAATTACAAATCATCAACAGCTCCTACACTCGTTTGAATTATTGTTATAGCAAAAGTTTGCAACATGAGACTAAACTGCCAGAGTGCAAATTAGCAGGCACAGCTCTGACAGCCAGGGAGCCTATGTTCCATTTAACCCGGAGTTACCCAGGGTTGAACCAACCCCGCTAACACTCGAGTGCTAATGCACGCGCACTAAACGCACAGGCGCTAAACAGATCCACAGCTGCTAACGCAAAAGCTGCTAACTTGGGTTGCCATCATCGCTTATAATGCGGGACTTTCCTGTATTACATGGGAAGCTTTTTAAAGTTTGCAACACAACATTAAACTGCTCTATCAGCAGGTGCAGGTGTGGCAGCAGGGAGGGAGGTTGCAGCTGCTAGCGCACGCCTGCTAGCGCGCGGCCGATAGCGCCTGTGCATTATCACTTCGCAGCCAACAATGCCTCCGTGTTCCCTCCAATGTCATGGCAGGTCGATACGTCTCTCTTCACTAATAAAGCCCCCCTCCCCGCCACACACTGCCTCTATTGTGTGCTCAGGGCGTTAACAATGGGTGATACATTGTCTGTGTACCTTATCGGCCTGCAACTGGGGTGCCGCCCAGCTGCGGAAAGTGTGATATTCCATTGGGTCGGGCCGGGATGAAGGAGACTCTACAAAGAAGGTGTGGAGGCCAAATGTGCCCCAAAAGGTCAGCCTGAACATTAACTACAGCGAACGGGGAGGGCCTTCTGTGCTCTAACCAGGCTCCAGGAAAACAGTCCACAGCTCACTCAGTGATTCCAGGGTACAGTCCGCTTCACCATCACCGCACAGGCAGACGGGGGGGACGACATCGCGTTACCGTCATGAGAAAGCTGCAGTAGAACTCAGAATTACTATATTCCATTTATATAGCACCAAGCTGTAGGGTTCGGAACAAACTAAGGAAGTCAATTTCGAAAAAAAAGAATGATACTGGCATGTTTGTTTTGTGTGCGGTTTTTCCCGATTGTACATTTTCATACAGGAAGTCCTTCTCATACGAAGACATGAAAATACCACTTCAGGAAAGCAACCAATTCCTATTAAAGGAATGCAATTAAGAATGTATACGGCAGATTGACTACCATTTCTTTCCAGAATAGAAATATTCTTCGTAAAACAGTAAATTGCCAGAGAGGGATTTCAGCCTGCAGGCGGGGGTAAGCCGTTCGACATGACACACACTCCTATCTGCTCGCAGGCCAGGCCTCCAGCATGACTGGGGGAGAAAGAGCGAACGCAAGACGTAACTAGACAGAGAGAGGCATCTCCAGTGCCGAACCAGGGCTGGAAGGGTGCAGTGCAGAGACAGAAATGCAGTGGAATGTCACACCTCTCCCTGCACTCTGATCTTACCCTGTGTCAGTGGCTGTAGCCATTTCTCCGCATATATATTTTACACTTTCCGGACCGTCAGTTGCATAGATCCTGACTGAAAAGCACTCAAAAATTTTAAAGGGGAAAAAAAGGCCAGGACTTAACATAAAATGACTAATATAAAACCTGCACTAAAAAATGACAATATTATTCATACTTCGATTCATATTCGTGTTGGATTATTCATACTTATATCAGTAGAGGATCCTGGCGTGGGCATTATGGGCAATTATCCAGGGTGGCATCTTTTTGGCAAACCACAGGCACCAATCATGTTTAGTAGCTGGAGTCTAGCAACAATTACCTTACTTTTCAGTCATAACTTGTGTAGGAAGTATAGTAAAGCTGCCAAGACAGCAGGCAGAAGGTGAAACATCTTAACATTCTGGAGATATTTTTACTTCACAAGGAGAGAGAAAATGCCAAATGAAGAATCTGACATATAAATAATCCCATTATCTCAAATATGGTGTCCAGGCACAAGAAAAAAAAAAAGATATATTTGTACAACTACAGTAAACACACACACCTCTGTTTATGCTGCAGTACAAGCCAGCCTGCGGTCTTCAGCTAGGATCACTTAAGGATTCTGCATGGATGGTGATTTGCCAGGGGCAATAAAATGGGCTGTCAACTGGAGATAATCTGGACTTACACTGTTTACAAATAAATTGTGTTAAAAAGGAAGGTGGCCAGGGCAATGCATTACAGTGACCTTTTTCACAAAATAAACACAGCACCAGAGTGCCAAAGCTGGCTTTAATTAAAACTAAAGATAAACATCTAATAGGGGAACAAACCGGATATAATCGAGAGAAACCTCTGCTTTTCAAATGAGATAACCTGGTCGATGTTGTTTTTAAAAGTGATTCTGGTGTTTTAATGCAGCACTTGATAAAGACGCAGAACCGGTCGCATCAGTTGGACTGGATTGTTGCCTGGGTTTGAATTCGGTCGAAGTGCTTCATAGCACAAGAACTGACGGGCATCACACTGGACAGCTTATGAAAATGACTCAGGGGACAGCAGGCAGAATATAGTCTAAGAAGTAGCACTTGTCTGGAAAAGGATGCTTGGTGATGTTCTGGGATTAAGTACCGTGAAGGACAGAAGTCTGGTGGTCAAGGTCATGATTTGCGCATGTCTGGGGGTTAAGCTCATCTGTTTGGTAAAAGGCAAGTTCATTTACATAAGTGGCACTAAAATTATCACTAAGTCGTTATTAATACTAAAACGACTTAAATGCTATTATTAATAAAAGCGGAAAAACAGCATGAAAACAACTATTAAACAGATCAGGTCTCGGCCATGTAAGATGTCCGATACTTAATTTACTTAATTAGTTTTCGGCGGTCTGGAAAAAGATAGCTTGTGTTTCTTGTTAAACCTGCTTGTACTGTACAATCAATAGCAGGACAGTTCTTTCCCATTCAGGCTAAACGCTCACGCTGCCACTCAGTAGTGTGAGCGAAGTGACTTAATTCTGCCTTCTGTTACATCATGCGCATATCCGGAGCGCAAGAACATCAGGCAAGAGTGTATTTTACTGTATGCTTTCAACAACTAGTAGCGCAGTGATTTGCAATTTTTGTAAAAACATTTAGTGGAAACTGAACAAAGCGCACGCGATTGTGCGAGACAACGCGAGTAACACGAAAGAAGCAATAGATGATTTGCAAGTGGACGGCCTGGACTGTTCTGAACATTCGCTATGGCTTGTGACACAGGAGGGGCTGCTATTGCAATGTATGTGTAAGTGGTGATGCTGTTGCCAGCAGGAGGAAAACATTTTAAGCATTCGCCACTCGCGTGTCCTCGCTTGGAAGGTATTCAAAGCAAACTGCAAATGCCGGAAAAATGCTTAAAACAAGATGCACAAGCGAGGTGGAACAGCGCGTTATGTACATTTCTAGTAGCCTAAAGAATTTGACATTAATATTTTTCATAAAAAAAAAAAATGTAAGTAAACAGAACTCTTGTATCGGCATTTGTATACTGGAATCGGACTGGAACCGAAAAAATGTGGATCGGCCCATCCTTATTACTAGTTTAAAAAAATACTAATAATATATGAAGTATATTATGTGTATCACTCAGTGTAACATGCAGGAGAATGGGCTGCGCTGCCAGCCATATACTGACCCACTGTTTCATATCTAACTTGTAATACAGTATGCATACAGTTGTCATGGACAACTCCAATATTGAGATACGCCCAAATTGACTTGTGGCCACTGGTCCTGGTCCCAAATACGTACACAAGTTGACGCATAGCTGTATTGGGTATCATTACTTTAACGATGCGCGTCATTACACCAAAGGAATGACAGGGAAACATTGTTCTGTACCAAGAAAAAGACCAGGAGCAGAAGCATCTGCAGGATTCAAAAGAGGAGATCCAGCTTCATGGAGGATGTCGTGGTCTGCTTGCTGTGCTTAGAGCACTTCCTAGAAGGACCTCGAGGATTTGGCGTTAGCGCAGAGCAGGAAAGCGATACTGTGTGGCAGACCGGCCTCCACAATGAGCTAAATATATGGATGTGCGAATGCCTGGCAACTGACCGAGAAAAAGGCTCACAAAAGGGGGGAAAATCTCCACCGGCGACTAAAGCTAACGCCAGGTTACTATTCTTAGCGATAATCTATGACCTAATTCCGTGTTTTTCACAAAGGCCATCTTCAAGGATGATAAAATGCAAACTGAAGAATTAAAATGCAGATGACCTAGGTAGGAGAGGGACGTACTTTTGGTAACGGACACGTTCTAAGACTGACCCACGGATTAGCTACCAATTTACAGAAGGTACCCGGACATACTTTTCAAATGTCTATTATTTCGATAGTACATCTTGTCTCTGAATGACGCAAATTACATTGGAACACCTTGTAAAATGTCAAAAATAAAATGACTAAAATTAGGCTGCAAAAAATGATGAGCTAATAATATTGGACGTGCTTTGTGTAGCTCAGTGCCTCATAACAGTGTCTGCGATCGGACAGTCACCAGTTTAAATCCCGTGGTTGATGTTGGGCCTTCAAGCAAGGTCCCTAACCCCCAGCCGCTCTAGGAACTGACTGACCCCCCTTTCTTACCCGTACGTGTGCTAAATATCTAAAAATGGAAAGTTATGCACTCCTGAATTTTCAGTGTCTATGGTTTTAAAGTTAATCTTACAAAATGTCCCATTTTACAGTAGTATCGACCACCATACCTAGTCAATATTAGTAAATAAAGACCAATTTCTTTAACCATTGGCTTGTTAAAATCATCTTTAGCTTTTCATCCTTTGAAGCACTATCTGAAAAGGCTTCTCCCCGCTCAGCTTAGCTATTCATATGGAGAAAGCAATAAAACGCACCCAAGGAGAAGATAAATGGAACAAAACTGCAGGAATCAACTAAATAGTGTGGAGAAACTGATTTTACCCCCAACTTTGACACACGAGACCTATACAATACTTAGAGATAAACATGTGCGTTTCTGGGTTTACTTTTCAAAATGTATTTATTTATTTATTCCTTCTGTCAGATAAAATTACAAGTTCTCCCCTGGAGCACTGAGCAAGGCCCCCAAACCCAAGCAACCAGAGGGATCTTCCTCATTCTGCTCTCAGATCCTCCCCTTTGGGCAAAATGTCTGCTAAACAAATAAATATACATTTTGAAAACTAATACGACAGATTTCTTGATCCCTGAATGACATTCACACCCCGGTTATTCTGTTTAAATTCTAAAGCAAAGGGTCTCAAACTACCAACCTAGGGACCAGATCCAGCCAGGAGACACTTTTATACGGCTAGTTACACGTTTTTAATTCATTATTAAAACTGACCTGCAGATCGACCATTTCTTTTCCACAGAGAACATTCAGCGGATTACAGACACAACATCGTTTCTTATTCCCGTTCATTTCTCTGTTGGCTCAAAAACAGCTCAAGTAGCTTCCTTGGGAGAAGGCATCCCCCCCCCCCCCACCCAGGCTATTTACGTTTGAGACCACAGATCTAAAGGCAGCAGGTACGAGTAGCAAGAGGAGCCCCCCCCCCCACCCTTCACAGATAGATTTGGAGTAAAGAGCTGGAGTTAAGGTTCCCCTGTCGAGGAAGAAATAAGGGAAGATGCTCTGAACACAACTGCCATCTGCGCAAACATCTGCCCTACAATGTAGAATTCCAGAAATAACTGTAGGGCAGCCCTAGGTTAGGCGGGGAAGATTAAGACACGCAGTGTGTTGATTTAAGCGCCAGTCCTTAATCACACAACTGCTAGAGCACCAAATAAGAAAACGAGGCATGAGAGGTGAAATGCGAATCATTAGACTGCTTGAGAGAGAGAAAACACACACATACACACCCTAGAATACATTTAAATTTAGCTTTCCTTCCTGGTCTACTACCTCACACATGTTGGTGCGATGTTGGGACAGGGCATTCCGACATTCCAATGTGTCCGTATTCGCTGGGATTGTGCCATTGTTCTGCATTTCCCTCCCATGGCAGTTGGCACTCTTACTAAAAATATCCATAGCAAGTAAAGGTTTTAATATGGGCGTTTTTTTTCCTCTGAATACAATTAAAAAAATAATAAATACCGAAAAGCCCAGGTCGTCTCCCAGATCCCTAAGCCCTGTGCTTCATAAATTTCAGTATCATCTGCCGAATATTCAATCGCAGCTTCAGAAACTGGACCGAATGCTTTTGGTGCAGAAGAAAAGCACAGTTACCACAATTACGTGGGAGGAGGACTTTCCAGCGAGTGGGAAACATTTATTTGGGTATACTGGTTTGCTTAAGGGGTCTAAATGGGGACCAGGAGGAGATGAACTCTACTCAATACCCAGCACGATCACAAAACTGGATCTACATGTGAAATAAGCAGAACTGAAACCCGTGCGGGGTAGGTTGGGAATACTAGGAACCAAAACAAGAACGTCACGGTCATCGGGACTGTCAAGAGTACTGCGGAGTTCACTGGGGGCGAAGCGGAATGGAAAACGTCACGGCAGAGCGACCCAGAGAGTGCGGGGTAGGTGAGCCTCATTCCAGCCCATAATCACGGTCACCTGATACTCTAGAGGGAGACGGAGGGCCCTCCCCTCCTGTCTCACTGAGCCCATCTGCATACTTGAGCACAAAAGCCCTGTTTGTACATCCTGATGCTGGGCTGATATACGTGACAAGGACATTTTGGAAGTTATTCCCAGACTTAAAAAAAAAATTGAGAGACATTTACGATTACCTGAGCCAGTGCTGGTTAACCCATTGCTTACCAGATGGCTGCCTAGGATGTTGTCTATTGAGGAAGCCCCAATTTAACAACCCAGCGCATTCGCCGTCAGGCTCGTCACGCCATGGATGCCTGCCTAGGCTTCCACCACAGACTCCATCCTACCTCGCCCTTTAGTGGTGAAAGTCCAGAATACCTCTAGCTTCGGTTCCTTTCAACCACAACCTGCATGTGTCTGGCTCTTTAACCCCCTTTATTAATGTCTTTTGAAGGATTTGCATTCTTTAGGCTCACCAATGAACAATATATATATATATATATTTTTTTTTAATATCCCCATTCCGAAAGGATGTAGTGACCTCAAAAACACGGAGAGGCAGGACAATAATGGCTGGATTCTTCAAGGACATCGGAAGCATCACTGACTCACATCGCAGCCGGGAGAAAAACACAAACGCGAACATCGCCGCCTTTGCCCGCAGACAACAGAGGGGTTACCATGACAACAGAGGAAGCCAAATATAATGAAGCCGCGGAGGGTCGATGCATGAAACGCAGAACGTGTCCACCATTGCTGTGCGTCCGGTACAGGCACGACCAGGTGAGGCGCCGATATGAAACGTTCACCTTGACCCGCGTGACAGCAGTATGGAGTCAGGTAGAGCTGCCACATCAATATAACAGCATAGATGTACATGGCAGATCACACATCAAAATATCATCATCCCCGCTTCAGCTCTGAGGGCACTTGGCCGACACGGAAACTGTTTGGTCACTCGGTTTTGAGTATGTAATGAACACACACAGATTTGGATTATAGTGTAAACCTTGACGTGCTTTTTTTTTAAAAATCATTTCAAAATGTTTGCCAGCATTCATATTCATAGACTGCATGGGGAAATGCAGATAAGGGTTTTACAGACATCGGAGACATCAGAGAATGCAAATGAGTCTGTTATTCCGCAATGCAAACTTACTGCACGGCCTCCATCCTTTGCTGGGAAATGAAACCTTAGCTTCAGCCTATCTGTGGGAGTGGGAGGGAAGGTGTCAGCCTTTGGGGGGGGGGGGGGGGGGGGGTTCTGTCCTGGACAGATAGGCTGCACATCCACCCCCTGCAAAATCATCACACTGGAGAAATCAAGCGGATCTAGGTAGACTCGGTCTGACCCGGTGGCTGATTGCATCCGAACAGGACAATTTTATTTACTTTTTTTTTTACAAGGTAAAAAAGAACCAGCTAAGGGGAACAGAGTTTCAAATATCAAACATGAAGTTTGACCATGACAGAAGCAGCTCGGAGTCCCCCTGGGTGTAAGCGCCATGATTACATCGGCGGCTCCGCCAAGCTGCCTTGCCAGGCTTCATCGAAGCTAACCTGAGCTTCCCGAGGACAATTAAAACCTTGGGTAAATAAAAACACACCACCCATCTTACCCTATGAAAAACACAACACAAAAGGAAGAATCACAATATTTTTCTTTGACACAGTGTCTTAAAAACACTAGCTATTATTACTTTAAATAGACATTACAAAATTAAAAAAAAAATCTTCCTTGAAAAAAGGATTCCAAAAGGAAAAGGAGGTCAGAAGATGGATAGATGGATGGATGGATGGATGGATGGATGGATTGGCATTACATAGAGTCTGATAAGCAAGCGATGGAGACATCACGCACTATTAATCTCTGTCTCCTCCACATGGAGAAACTGTTTGTCTACATTTCTGTACCCCCCCCGCCCCTCCCCCCTGATCCATGGGAGATGCGATCGAGGGGGCCTTCATCATTAAGACCCCAGACGGCACGCAACACCAGCCAGACGCTGCTCAATCTGATATGGCGTCCCCAGCTTCCAGACTCTCATTTATTGGTGACACTGATGTCAGCTAATTTTAGCACTACAGGTGTGCCGGGAAGGTGACGGGGATTGTTTTACCGGAACTTGGCGAAGAAGAAGTCAATCCACACAGCCTGTCAGAATTCAACAGCAGCCAAATCCCCGTGCGCGATAAAAGGTATATTTGTACACATTTAAATCCACGTGTTACTGAATTATAT
This sequence comes from Brienomyrus brachyistius, assembly GCF_023856365.1. Lineage (NCBI taxonomy): Eukaryota > Metazoa > Chordata > Actinopteri > Osteoglossiformes > Mormyridae > Brienomyrus > Brienomyrus brachyistius. The sequence goes on along the minus strand of NC_064547.1, from coordinate 16,777,173 downwards.
CCTCAAACAGTAGCCTTGGGGCGAGTCTTTGCCGTAAGCATAGTTCAGCGTAATGAGACTGAACCGAGATGAAAGGAAACATCTTCTCGATGTCAAGACAGCGCTAACGTGCAAAGAAAACTTCATTACCATTCACTGGAGTCACATGAGAGAGACAGCTGATCAGCCCGTACTGCGTTTACACAGAGAGGCCCGTTTTCCTGAATAATTCTGTTACCAAGCATATTAATGTAGAACTGGCATTCGGTTATTCTGCGGAAGACATCAATGACCTAGCACCTAAACTTAAATATGACAAAATGTGCCAAATCTTATTTGCCCACCAAGCAGAAACATGCTAACCTTATTAAATAATTGCATCCTGGAAGCAGTACATACCACTTAGACTGCGGTCAACAATCTCTCAGATTTTGCTTTCATAATAGTACCAAGGCATTTAGAGTGACAGGCACTGTCCAGACACGTCTTGCGAACAAAACTTTGAGCTCAAAATAAATTAGAATAGGAATCAGGATCATTAAAGCATGGTTGGGGGGGGGGGGAACAAGCTCTCATGGTTCAGGAAGGATGTTCTAAGTATGCAGATGAGTACAAATATTCCTGAACACCCAGGCCCTAAACGCTTGGCAACAGCATGAGAAAAAGACAGTCAGTTATAGCTAACACTGATCACGGTTTAGCCTTACAACTAGCTTAAGAAGGAAGATTTAATCTATAGTTAAAGAAATAGCATCAACGGCAACCAAAAACAAAAGAATACTGTGTTTAAGACAATGTTTGCCATAGATGTGTTAAGGATCATTTTTCTTTAACAAAAACTCTGCTGAAGAACATTCAATAGCAATTTAATTCTCTTTTTACATTCGCACATTGAAATGACTTATGTTACTATTGGCTATCAGCCTTCATTCACACTTTATTGCCCAGAAACAGGCCAGCTGAACATCTTATTTTAGCTGAAAAGTAAAACCTTGCACCGGCAGACAAATGATATCTTAAGTCATAAAGAAATGCAGCAATGAAAAAAAAATTTAATTTATCCCACAGCCTAAAAATGAAAAGAAAAAATTAAATGTAAGGACCTCAGGCGTGATATTTTCAGAGTAATTTAATGTTACCAGAGGGAGAAAAAAAAATCAGAGAGACTTAATTTTGTGTTTAATGCGACTTAATCTGGGGTGGAACTGGGACAGCGTCTCCATTCATCACACAGGAGCACTGATATTTCAGGGGTGAAAAATGGCGGGAAACTAGCTACGATGCGTCACCAACGGTGGGGAAGTGGCTAACCTCTGTAAAGGCGTCTTCACAAAGGGTCATGAAAGGAAGGAAAGGAATCTCCAAGCTGCTGGTTAACGAGTCGATTTACGGATCACGGTTACTATGACGAACGGCATAAGGAAAGCAGGACATGTCCTTGCTACCCTGCCAAAGTCTCAGCCAGAGCAGAGAGGTCACTCCTGGAAAGGCAGACATATTCTTACTTACACTCAAAGGAAGCTCTTTGCAGACAAAAAGGTGGGTAATCTAGCATGTAGGCCGGCTTCCAACGGACATCAGCTAGCCTTGTCCGTGAATGGCTCTGCCATCTTAGAGCGCACAAGAGACAAAGAAACCCAACACGTTCCACAGAAAGACGAAGGCTTTAGCCTGCCAGGGTACAGGGAGTCTATTGTATGCCGCGAAGGGTCTTGTTTTCGCAGAAAGCAGCCACTCAGAAACCAATGATGAAGCAGCCTTGCACACAGACTCGCCAGCGGAACTAGCGGAAGACTTTTTACGGCGAAGGTTTTAACACCTGCCATCGTTTCCCAGTCTGCAATCCATGAAACGCAAAGACGATCACCAGACCCCGTCGACGCATTTCGGAAATGACAGCAAGTTAAACATCAGCCAGGGCAGAGTTTCTCCACAAGTCAACCATAGACGCGGGAACTAGCAAAGGTCACAGGGCTTGATTTACACCCAGTTTAAAAAGGCTTCGACAAGTCAAATATCGGTATCACGCCTGAACATTTAAAGCACATTTTCACCTCCGCCGAGTCTTCGATCCCACGGGCCTGTGCGGAAATAGTATTTACAGAGCGAGTTCTGGAAGGTGAAAAGGGGAGAGCTGAACACACTCAGATGGACAGGAACAGCTATGAATTTCATCAACCAGAACAATTACCAGACTTTCACCTAGAGAATATTAAATATCTGTTGAACATACTTTGCGTTTTGTATATTTGTTCCATGGAACAAATCTTAGGTAAAAAATAACTGGCTGGACTTGCAATAAACAAGTGTGTAAGTAATTGAAAATAGCCAGCAAAAGGAGAGAGCTAGCCTTTGGCACATTAAGATACGTGCCTGATGTTTTCACGTCATCCTTTGAAAGTTTACTCGGAAATCCTGTTATCGGCCTTATCGATCGCTGTCCAAACCGTAACTCGGCAACGAGAGGCCCCTTGACTCTTCATTGTGATACCTCATTTACAGTTTTACCATCAATATTAGTCACTACTAAAGAGGGAGAGCCTGACACACTGGATCTTAAAAACAGACATTGCTACTATGAATGACGCTGGGAAGCATGAAAAGGAAATAGCAGAGAGCCGAAAGGTGGCCACTTACCCTCACCGCTGAGCTCCAGCACCTCAACAAGTAGAGAACTGCACTAACAACACACGGGTCGTGGGTTCGAGTACTAAGGAGCGTCCATTAAGAAAATAAATCCTAACCCTTCTCTCTACTACAAGTCTATTTGGAAAAAAGTGTCAAACAAGTGGCCCCTTTGAAACACTTAAATCACAAGTTTAACTGAAAATCCCATCTGTCAATATTGTGGACCAAGATCTGCAAGTAATACTTGCTTGTTCTACAAATGGTCCGTTAGCGTCATTAATTACAATGCATCCCAAATTTGCTCGATAAAAAACTACTTCCCAAATGCATGGATGGGTAACGGAAGGGTGACGTACGCTGTAGCTATTGATGAAATCAGCGGCGCGATATAATTCGACCTGGATTTGGTTCCTCTTACTGTGACCACAGACATGCGACGTCAGACCAAGAACCGAGGAGCCCAACGGGATGCTTGGGATCCACCTCGTTATCGACGGGGAATTGGGATGCAAATGGTACATCTGCTTCCCAGCGCTGATGTTCGGAAAAGCTCACTTTAAAAACATGACCCATGCTGATCATATATCGCGGTAAAAATCCACGATACAGTCATGAAGAATGACGGGAAGGACGAGCATGGAAGCAGCTGCTGTCCTTATTCTCCCCGTTTTATAGAAAACAGATACGGCAGAAACTTCCCGATGAGATCGCAGGGTCACATATAATCAGCCTGATACGCAGCCCGGCTCATTAATCTATAATGGAGTAATACTTAATCTATTAGGGACACATCAACGCATATGGTATCATTTATATTGTATGATTCTGCAGAGGACTTTTCCAGGGCAGAACTGGTTATGCCTATAAGCTGTTAACGGAGACGTTTTAAGAAACTACTGTTAGCTAACAGGGGCGCTGTAAAGGGGGGGTAAACGATGACGATTCTCGGGGCCCATGACTGAGAGGGGGCCCAGAGAAGCCCCCAATAAATGAGTTGGGGGCCCTGTCAAGATTCTTTTCATGGAGCCCAAAATCCTTAGCAGCGCCCCTGTTAGCTAATAAACCACAATGAATTACCTGTATTCGTTGTTGGGTGCAAAAAAATATGAAAATACATAATTCCCCATCTCAGTAAATAACATTTGTATATGTAAACACAGAAACACATCCAAGACAATATGCTTAATAAATATTATTATGAATAATAATAATCTATCTGCGACTATGGTAACTCTGAAAGTGAACAATGTTTCTTATACTATTAAAACTGTTAAACTTTCCAAGCACCACAAAATTCCTACCACATCAATTCAATTGCTGCACACACACCCACCCACCAGCAGACCTTTCGAAAGTCAGAAAGCTGCGTCACAGCATCCAAAAACAGAACTCTGCCAGTTATGAAAACATCACAAGTATACAGCAGCTGACAGTAATGAAAAATGTCAGTACCTTGCCTTGAAGAAAACGATCACTCAACAGGAATTTGTTACTGATGCCCTTGGCACAACCTTCTCAGATGCCTAAAAATGTGGACATTATCCCCACTACAGCTTTTCTGATGTTAAATTCGCAGAAAAAAATTATTCTGAGCTATTACAGGTGAATTGGAAAGAAAGAAAAGCAGTTTGGCATCAGTAGAAGAGACTCCTCGCCTTCAATTTGCATATTCATAAATAATGTCTGCAATAATTAAAGAGCCCATTATATGATTAAAAAAATCCAACATGTACATTTTATCGGCGAGAACGAAATGCTCACAGGATCCGCCCAGAAACACCATAAATTAATCGTAAAATAGACCATTTCGGCAAGGCCATAAAGGACTTGTGTGACAATGTCTTGCACGGTTCAAAACAGAAGCACGTTGCGCTGTTCCACAAGAAACCTGTCTTAGTAACAACTAGGAGCATCTGAAGCGTCTTCCTGAAAGCCCTGCTGAAATGTTTGACTATTTCATCAACGGTATCCTCAGTTTTATGTGGAAATAAGGTGCACATTTCATGCGTGACACGTTAATTAAGAATTATCCCACTATACAGTATAAATTAGTTCTGTATCCCCTACTACTAAACAAGTTTCCTAAACACTACAAGCAGCTTATGGTATGACCTCCACATTCCCGGCAACTTTGTGGCGTAAATCTGAACAGGGCAGGAAAACTCACCCGTATCCTTCGCATAGCTGCTACTATCTCCACTCTGCTATTCGGTCGCGCCACATCCAGACTACCAATGTACTATAAATATGGGGGGAAAATACCACAATTAATAGCACATTCTCTTACAGTGCATCGGGCGGCTGCGTCTTCCAACACAATCAAAAAAGACTGAAAGATGTTATTTTGCGTCAAGTTACTGTTTCGATACAAAATCAATGGGGATCGCCGTAGTAAAAATAACAGACGCGCGCGTGATGCCTGTTAACTGGCTGTTCATTACCTGGGCTGCAAATTAACGAGAAGCAATAACAAACCAGAGAATAACATTATAATAAAGTCTGTAACGTTTGGCAGTTAGTGCGCGATGATAGAAGCGCGCATCGTGGACTTTGCTCACCTTTCGCTTCTTACTCACCTTTGCTTCGAAATTAATGCCATGCTGGAAGGCTTCCTCGTTGTGCAGAGGAATCCTCAAATCGTGACCGTCATCCACTAAATTATACTTAGTTTTCCCTGGCATGGTCGCTTGGTCGATCAGCCGTTAAAATGTTATTTAGAAGAATCGCAACTAGACTTAAGGGGAGGAAACCGAACGGCACCTTAACTTCAGTGGCACGCTACAATACGATGCCACCCAGTAAGTGCACGGAACTACCATGGAGCAAGTCGGCTAGTGTAACTTAATAGTAAGTACTCATGCAAATGCATCGCTGTAGTTCGATGAGAATTAAAACAAAAATCAGCCTTTGTGTTGTTTCCCAAGGGGAAAACACACAATCGTGTTACGTCCCCGCATCGCTGCCAAATAAAACTATACTCCACGCATATTAAAAAGTAAAAATAACTTAAAAATAAAACGGGACTTAATATCTTCCCTTTGCTTGCCCGTTCCTGCTTCACCGCAGCGCCATGACTGGGGGAGTCATTCTCAGACTTGGACAATTCGAGAGCTGGCGCTGATTGGCTGAACCTGGGAATTCCACCTGTTTTCATTGGAACAGTGTTACATCATAGACTTGTGGGCGGGGATAATGCCTCATTTTCCTCATTCATTGTAACCTTTAAACGAAAGGGCGCCTATTGTGGCATCTAGTGGCGCAACGGGCAGCGATTCAGCAGTAAATCAATGTTTCATTTTTAATTGATAAAAGGATCCCTGGAGTCTCAGCTTGAGACTCACATACATCCCCGAAGGTTTGGTTTATATTACGCATCTAAGGATCTCGCTTCCTCAAATCAAATTGTACTGTTAGGTACTGTACGTTTTTCCTTAAACTTGGACAAACTTGTCTTTTAAAAAACGGGCATGCACATGTAGGGAAACATTGTAATGGTATCCACAGATCTATGGAAAATGATCTCGTCTTGACCAGCGTCTCTGTTTTCAATTATTCCTTATCACACCCATAAATTTCAAGTTACGAGTTTTAACAGGGTGTATTACTCTTGTTAAGCAAGCAAAATTTTAAACATTGCATACGTTTTGTATCGCTAAATCATAAGAATACACTAAACATTTTCCTTCAGCATCCCAAAAAGTAAATAATAGTGAATGAACAATAATAGTATCATTTTAAATGGAGATTTCCAAAATCGACCATAAATTAAAATTAACCTGTATTCCTTTCAGTCTTCAAATTTTTGTTCTATAAAAGCAAGTAACTTAATCTCGGGATGCAAGAGTAGTTTTTACAACACAGAAGGTTTTTGGAAATTGCGTTAAAGCATGCAAGAAATATCCTGAAGTATACTCAGTTTTAAGAAGAGTATAAGGTCATATCAAATATGCTTATCAGTAATGGATACACACTTTCACCTTTTTTGATTTAGCATGTCCCGCTGGTTGGATTTTCATTTCTTCACATTATAAATAAAATGAGTTTCTTAGCAACACTAGCACGCTGGATATAGTCCTGCCTGTTGAAATGCAAGAAAATGCACTCAGCATGCAGGAGTAACATTGACTTTCAAAATGAGAGGGATATTGCCTTTGATTGATGACTTTGACTTTGATTTTTATCAATCATTTTGATTTATTACACACGGTTATCTCTAAATTTATTCAGAACCATAATTACTTGCATTTTTATCTCTACTGTAGGATCTCTGCCACCATTTTTCTACAACTAGCATGTCCTAACCACAAGGTCATAAGACATGATAGCTATCATCCATCCATGCAACATGCATGACTACAGCAGCATCCTGTCCCTTCTTGGCAACATTGTATTGCTACTAATCAATAATTTTCATCGGACCTCAGAAATGCTGTATGTTTTGGACACTATATTTGGACTAAGCATCTCTGTGTCTCACACCAGACTGAAGCCAAGTGGTCCTTGTGAAACACATGGGATCTTCTCTGAGGCCCAAACCCTGCTATGGATGACCTTTCCAGTATCTCCACAGCAAAGCCAGGTTCACTTGGTTTTCACATTCATTTAGAGATCACTTCTTCAGACTTTTAAGTTGATTTCTCTTGTGGAGATCACATCTTCAGAATATTAAGCTGCACTAGGTCCCCCTTGTGGAGACCACAGCTTCATATTTCAGCTGTGCATTTCATCCAAGTTCTCGGGCGTGCTGGTTTTATGAGACTTTTTATTTTATATAATAATTGATATGTTTCAATTATATTTGATCTTTACTCCTCTAGGAATGCAGATACATCTCAAGGGGTTAGATGAACTTTATTCAGTTTATTGCTGAAAAAACCATTGTGACAACACATGTATTTTTAATGCTTTTAAATTTACATGTATTTTGTACTCTATAGGCAATTTAAAGACACCAATTAGCCTTAATATCTTCGGACCGTGGAATGGGAACTGAAGGAAATCTTCGCAACACAGGGAGAATCAGCAAAGTCCAGAGTGGAGAAGGGAGTGGTGAACCCCCAGCTGACAGGGTGTGAGGCAACAGCACTCCCCACTGAGACCAATAACAGGCTCCCCACTGGGCCAAAGTGTGTCCAATAATTAATAATCACCAGGGTTTCTTGAGGACTTTGGCTGACTGCAGACAGAATGACTCCATCAACACTGCATATATTTTATTCATGCAATTTCCTTTCCCTGCTGCAAACAGCCCTTGGTCAGGGACAGATCTAAGCGGAGGGGGGGGGAGCGCGAATGGGGGGGGGGGGCAACTCTATTAAATACGTGGCCACTGGTGTAACCACCACATCAAAATAATAAAAACAATATATGCATTACTTTATGTTCTAAGCGATACCACATAACAGACAGGATGCGGCGCTATCACCCCCACAAATATAACCGGACCCTGATGGTCACCCCAATAAAAATTTCCTGTAGACTCCTTTGTCTTTAAACACATCTAAGAGCATGTGATCAGGGTTACCCTGCTGACTTTATGCTTGTTTACTTGTACTTTGTTACCGTGTCTCAGTCAGCTGTAAGCCGGTTCCTGTCTAGAACACTAAACTGCTCCATAGTCGCAAATAGGGTCACTCTGTTGTTCTATAATGGTCCTCTTAAGAACCCTGTGTAGTGTAGAAGTAGACATTTTATGGGTACTAGAAGAAGACTGGTCATTGAAGTACCCTTCTTGGGCAAGTCACAGTGGCTGTGTAGATTCAGGCATCGCCTCACTCTCATATATTTCAGACATTATAGTGTATTTTCGTTCCTCTTTAGGACCCAGAATCCTGTAATCCAGGAGGTCTAAGAATTAAAATACACCCCCAAACGATCAAATTCAATACCCAATAATATAATAATAGGCCTCCTGGATTACAGGATTCTGAGTTCTATTTTTTAGAATTATTAATTTGTACTACCCATCTATACTGATATGAACTGGGTAATGTGTTAGGAAGGAGAGAGGCCACTTCGTTTGATGGAAATGAAAATTCATTGCAGCAACTCAAAAGTGTAGCTTGTAGGGTCCCACATGCTTGTGTGCATGCCTGACAGCGTCAGGGCTGCTCCTAATGAGATGAGATGAGATGGATGGGTTCCTGGGGGATCTCCTCACAGGTCAGGACCAGGGCATGACTGAGCTCCTGGACAGACTGAGGTGCAACCTGGGGGCATCTGATGGACTGAAACATAATGTCCCAGAGATTTTCTATTGGATTTAGGTAAGACAAGTCTGGACCAGGAAACCGGTCCCCATAAGGGAAAAAAACTTATATTTACCACATTATGGGGAAATTGTGTCCCCATAAGGATAGGTATACCCTCTCTCTCTCTCTCTCTCTCTCTCACACACGCACACACAGACATTTATCTGCTTAAATTAGTTTTCTTTTCCCAAACACTGTTAGTCAGAGATTTACAACACACAATAAATCAGGCCCCCAGCTGGTCCACCCCCAAGGCTGAACTAATGCCGACCAATCACGGAATCTTTCTGATTATTGTAAACAGAAGGGAAGCAAGCCAAATATTATTTTTTAAGACAGATTAAAAGAAAAAAGACAGACCGCCTCACCCCCAGTAAGGGTCCTATGTCACGGATCTTGGGCCAGGCGCACTGTAACCGACACACATGCGTATCGGCAAAAAAATAATGTAAAGTATTACGAGGCTAAAAGGAAAAAAATGCTTAGTATTTCCCAGTCAGCTTGTTTGTAAGAATTATCTGTGTGAAAGGAGTTTTTTCTGACAGCGTTTGACTGGCTGGCTGTAAAGTTTCTGCCCGCAAATTTACCTCACATATGCGGAAACATTAGTACGAAAAAAGACCCAATAAACTACCACGAGGTGTCAGCAAAGTTCCATACCTTTTACTCTCATCGCTTCCAAGGCATTATTCTGAGTCTGTAACGCATAAATATAAGATCTACTTCTCTCAGTTCGCCAAAGTTTTAGTTTAATATTTATCGTTATCATCGCGAATCTGCCTCGCATCACTGTTCAATAAACACACATAACCCAGTATTTTTTATTGGCATAAATGACAATAGAGAAAACGGTCCACTGTGATGAGCATCAGCTACTGCCACGCTGTCATGATTCGACTGACGTTAAATCTGGAAAACCATATTAAAATGTTAATTTACAGTGACCTTGAGGTGTATTTATAGACAAATGTTGCAGTATTTTAAATAATAGAAAATGATTGGTTCTGTTGCAACTCCCTCATGTAATGGATCTGTGGTCCCATCCTGCTGTGGTTTGGCAGGTATGGATAAGAGTGCATTTCCAGGTTACGGCAGTCGTTTCTGCAGTTATTCATTCGTTTATTTGTTTGTTTGTTTTACATACAAGATGTTATGGGAGAAGCATATTCTTTGGAGTATATTAATGGATAAAAATCTGTAATTTAACTTAAAAAGGGCAACTCAGATCCCAAGCGGGTTCTTGCTGTTTTACCCTTGTTGCAGTGCATTGTCTGACTGTATCGTACGACATATATCTGGCTTTGGAAATGGACCCTTTGGACAGGAAGCACCCACATGGTGTCACTCCATGGACCTTCCCAAACTGCTTGGCACCGCCCTCAGTCCCAGGCTAACAATAAGTGATGTTTAGCTAATCGCCAATATGGTTGAACAACTGAAAAAACGAGAATCACTGCGCTGTTCTGTTTGCTGCCATTGTCGTCGTTACTCTGTTTCCTTTCCCATGCGACGCAGCATTGAGATGAAAGTTTCTTCTCTGACCTTGAGTGCCTGATCCCTCCTGATCCCAAACGTCACCCTGTGCCACAGACACTCTTAATGAGCATTATTTTATTTGATTTCACTTCAGTCTTCCACTACGATGTGCAGCTTGGAATCGCTGTATTTTTCTCCCAGAAGCCTGACAGCGCCGTCCTTGTACCGTCTACTAGCTTTCATTTCTAGGACAGATTTCCGTGTCCTAATAGAGTCAGCATTTCACGATGTCATATTTCGGTCTTTTGTTACGATTTGATGGAGGCTATTATGATTTTGGAGATGCAGGAGTGTCAGGCTGCGAACACACATCTCCACAGGCTGGAAACACACAAAACACGGTGTGCTATTTAATTGATTCTTAATCTTACGGAAACACAGATTCTTTTTCCCTAAGAATATTTCGGCTCAGGTTCTCTTGGCTTATGGACACATACAGTATTTAGGCATATCGTCAAGCTTATTATAATATCTTTCACTTGCACACATCATCTTATTATAGATTTCGGTCGTGGGGTCAAGGATGTTTGTATACAGACGTCAAAATCACACATACAGAAATCGAAACACATTTAAAGCTGAGTACCAAACAGCGAGAGAAATCCTTACTCATCTCAAAATAGCAATACCTTCCTGCTTACACCCATCATCATCATGCCTCATAATATCTCCTGAATTTTTATGTAATCCAATTGGCCCTATATATATACACTATACTACTATAATTAGGCAATGAGTCCACAGGAGGTCATCCTGGTTTTGCTAACTTAAGAATGCAAGGTAACCCAGAGCAGGGCTCCCCTGCCTCCCGTTATATAAATCATTAATACTGAAGTGAGTCAAATCAAGACCCGTTCTCAATAGTGCATAGAAAAGTGAACTTGCAACCTTTTGTTCAACACCTCAACCACCTCGATCTTTCATTATCCCCCCGACAAAACCTTGTGCTGTAAAAATCTGGATGACATGAAGCTCTAAAGCCTTGATACTGAAAGGGTCGAGGTCTTTTTTTAACTCAAAAATACACTAGCGAGTGACACATCATGTCAATACCCTTGAGATTATTTCACTGGAAGACTAGATATGCTTCATCCATCATCTGCAGAGGATACACCCTGAAACTGAAATACTGCTTCTGCTAAACAGAAACATAGATGGGGAAAGAGGGGGTTTTGTGTAGATATGCGTGAATGGCGATTGTCTGGCTCCAGAGTATCTTTACATTTCAAATATGTCTCTGTCACTGATGAAATAACGGTTTTGAAATGCATGTTTATCGTGATTATAAAATGACGGAACAGAATAGACATGCATTAAATTTGCTAGAATGGTTGTTTGTTTGAGTTACAGTGAAGTCTGTAGCAATCAGTCGAACTGCTCTGATTAATTAAGACATCATAAAAGCCCAGTTAAATCTATTTAGGGGAACACTATTTCGGTAGGAATGTCAATTCTCTTTCTAGGTCTGAAAAGCACCTGCCATAAAGGACGACGCTTTGGGTGAGTAATTAGTTTCAACGTTGAACATATCAAGAAATGCGATAGCTCCGAACCGGCCCTTCATAGTGACAGTAATTTCCCTGACAGCTCTAAGCCCCTTTGTGTTCAGATGTTAGACATGCCAGCTTCTGATACGCCTACAGTGGTCAGGTGTGGTTTGAGCTGGGGATGACTCCATGCAGGAGCCGTGTTCCAGACGCTCACTGACAGATGAAAGCAGAGAAGAGAGTCACTTAACGCCATCTGGCCCGATAAGAATCTGCACCACTGTGCTATTCCGCACGTATCCCCTCTACTATAGTCACAATTTCTTCCCTATTCAGGTCATTAAAAATCAGCAATGGTCTAGAATGTGTATATTCTAGAACGGCAACTTGAATGTGGAGGTTCCTCCTAGAAAAGTACGTCAAATTTAATTCGTTCCTCGCAGTTGCATTGAATTGGCAGGTTGTTGTAAATCATTTGTCATCGGCAACTAGGAAACGGCATCGAGAAATAAAAATAACGAAAAAACTTCAGTTAATCTGTAGGCGTATTCTATGCGAGGAAATGAAAACAAGAAACCAACCCTAGTGAAAAATATTTATGTCAAACAGTAACAGAGCAGATTGTTTTACCAAGCTTACCATAACCCCAAACATATCCGTGGCAGTAGTCAGAAGTGTCTATAAATGGTGTGGTATTAAAAGAGCCATCTGTGGGGCGGAATTTGGGGGGGGGGGAGGGATACCAGATAAAACTAAAGTTCTCAGTGAATTAAGGAGGTCATTCAATGATTCGGCACTAAAATGCAGGTCAGCCACAACTTTATATGCTTTTGCCAAGACAATGATGTTAGACAATGAGAAATATCACAAACTGAAAAAAAGAATCAAAAAATGATTTCTACAAAACTCCCAAGTTCCACATCAATCGCTTGTATGACACAGCTTCTGTTTCTTGGCTCGTCAAGTAAATTCACCCTTCAGAAAATCATATCATTCTCAGAATATTGCTATTAACAGAGTATGCTTATATTTACGTAGCAAAGCAGATGTCTACAAAATTCTGGCCTGGTCCGGAGTTTCGTCACTATTTTTCCAAATATATATTGCTAGTCCACAGCAGAACAAAATGACACAAACATCAGACTAGTCAAGGTAAAATACCTGTTGTAGATTTTATTTGTCAATGAATAAGTACAAAAGTTTGCTCAGAGTCTCGTTTTTGGGTGTGTTTTGTGTTTTTACTCTATGTCTTGTACACATGGAAACCAGCATCTTTTTCTGTGGTCATAAAATAAACACCCTTCGAAAGCAAACTGCTTCCAAAGAATCCACCCGATTCTTCGAGGATGGCCAGGAACATTATTGAATATTTAGAATCTGGCCTGACATTGCTTCTCCATACCAATTACATTTAGTTATATAGAGTAAATATCATTCCTGGCATCTGCAGTCCGTCTTTCTGTTTCTCATGTCTTTCACTTTTGTGAACAAAATGTGCTCGGAGTAACATAGCCGGCGAAGACGAACAGCAGTCCATCCGTGATGAGTTTCGGCTTAGAACAATTAGCTCATTTGAAGGCCACGCTTACGGAATTCAGAAGAATGTATGTGGTTTATGTGAGAACAGTCATGAATCCAGGCTGACTGGAAACGTTGTTATTAACGGAATTTTTCGATAACTCTTCGTGCGCAGTATGTGTTTCGCTAAATGTGAAGTGTATTGTTTGTTTGAACATGTTAATACTTCATTTACAACATCGGTGTCGAATCGGTTTGACGATACTCTTACGGATAGGAACAGGTTCTGCCTCCATCTGTCGTGTCTGCTTTCGAAAACGACACAGCAGATGAGTCAACCGTCAACATCGCTGTCCTTTTCCAAGGGCCCTTGGGGCAAATTTGTACCCCCCCCCCCCCCCCCCCCCGTATTACGTAGATTTGTAGGCGTCACTCTCTTCCATTATAGTCATTCTGTACCATGAGGAAAAATTGCATGAAGCAGCTTCAGGGTCAGCAAGCAAAGCCAAGCATGAAGCTGATAATCTGAAAGATAGATGCCGATGGTGTTTTTCTCGGCTGGCCTTGGGAATGAAACAATTCTAGGGAAGTGGGGGGCAGAGATGGGAAAGTGAAAGCTGGTAGTTTGTGAAAGGAAAGGAAGGTGTGTTTTACAATTTTGTTTAAAAAAAATATCATCAGGAATCTATGGGAAAGCCTATGGACCCGGCTTCGTGGTATTAAAGATATATTAAAGATTAAATATATTCAAATTCAAATTCAAATAAAAAAAAAAAAACTTTATTTGTCCCAGAGGGGCAATTTAAATATTGTATTCTAACAAAATCTTGTATTCTAACAAAACAGAATTTCATTGTACATGACAATAAAGATATTCTATTTTATTCTAGAATATATTTTTTTCAGTTTTAGTTTCCACAGTGAAAGAAAGCACTACCTTAACTGTCAATAACTAATGACCACACCTAAATAAATATTCAGGTTACTGGAAATTTCATTTAAACAAGTTATATTGAGTGCTCTTATGTCTAGTTCATTGAGCAAGCATTTTGAATTATTCTCTTCGGCGTTTAAAAATTCCAGTACAGTGCCCTGAATCTGCGTATATTCATTTGACATCGATCAGTCCATTTTGCTGTGCTTCCCATGGAAGCATTCAATGGCAGGAACATAGCATCTTAGATAGTGTGGGGGTCTCGGGTCTAGAGAGGCAAGTGCTTCACTTTACTGAGGAGCTGTGTAGGAAATTTGGGGGGCGAGATTCGATTGGCTGGTCTTTTGTTCCTGGCATGTGCTGCCTTAATTAGCGCAAAGCAAGGATCCCCTTAGAGGATGGGCACCAGTGCAAAGAGGCGAGGTTTGGGCACGTCTCTGAGACACTGGCTCCCTCAAGGTCTGCTGGCCTTTTGATGATTATGTCCTGTGAAAATAAATTACAAATATAAATATTAAGCCAAGGATTTCTTAGTTGATTCTCAGTTGGCTGGAAAATGGTGTAACAAGAACAACAACCGTAATAACAACAGCAGCAACTTTAATGGAAGGAAAAACGCGGTACAAAAGTGATTCCGTTTCCATTTCAGACTTTCTATGTAAGTTGACTTGATGCGAATCACTGACCCATAAAATGAGTTCTAACCTAAAGGGAGGGGTCTTTGTGTCTTTGCCTCATACGAGACAGACGCCGGGAGTTTTGTCGATCACATCGTGGGGAAATGACAACATGACCTGGAAATCTGGTCATACTAGCCAAACTCGCTTCTGTGTGTGGGGGGGGCGTCTGGATTTATACTGTATATACAAGTTGTAGTTTATTTCTGGATTAGCCGCCATGCCTGCATGGTGTAGAACAACCGGCCCAGATTACAGTATACACCTTTTAGCACATCTTACACCATTTCTGTTTATTTATCATTTAGGTTTTACATGAACATACTTCAATGAACAAAATGATTTGTTATGAAAAAATAGATAGTACTGGCACTGGATCACAGTTACGGAAAATGAATGAATGGGAAAACTGATTGTTGGTTCACATCCCATGCAGGTTGGTACCCTGCCTAATGCCCTTTGCATCCTGGGGTAGACTCTGGGTTTACCATGACGCAGTGCTGGTTAAGAGGTTATGGAAGGTAGATGCCTATTGCAGTTTTATACATCATTGGCAGGGTCCATTTTTTTTGTTTCTAGGTCCCCAATGAAATAATCTTTTCAGCCCCCCCCCCCCAAAAAAAAAAAAAAAGTGACTGTTTATGGCCAACAGGGGGCCGCTAAACATTGGGGACCCCATGCAAATCAACCGATAACAGCAATGTCCCTGCTCATTCCTTGCCTGGTGTAAGAAATGTTGGAGGGTATGTAGATGTATATGAAGGTTGAACCAGGGATGTCAGAATAACTATAATTATTTCTTTCTTGTGTGTTTTCTTACAGGGCATTTCCATGTCACACTGATGGTGCCGCCCGCACTCTGGAGAGTGGAGCACGTGACAGGAAAGCCGAGAGTCTCACTCCCACAGCGTGTTGTACTCCGAGGGTCATTATTTGTGTGTTGGGGTGCAGGTAGCTGAAAGGCTGCAGGGGGCGTCGCTGGTAAATCCCAGGGGGAGGTTGGCGACCGGCACGGCTCCCCACGAAGGCCGAGACCGGGAAGCCAGCCGGGCTGAGGGGATCAGAGGCGGTGTGGTGGAAGGTGTCGGGATGAAGCCCTTCACGGGCTCGGTGTCCTTTCCTTAGCATTTTTGCAAATGAACGCATTTTGTCTGTCGGCGTGGCAATGTGTGCTAAGCCCAGGAGTGGGAGAACTTACCAGTGAGTCCCCGGTTGACTTTGGAATGGACATTCAGATGTTGCTGGCTATTTTCCATGGTTTCCAGTTTATTGGCTAGGATTAATCCCCCCCCCCCACTCTCACAAGGAGAGCCTAGCAAATAGGTTCAGGGGTTACAGTCGATAGGGCAGGGACGTAGCCATAAATTCTGGATCTGCTGATAAAATGTCATGGGCCCCCCAGCCAAGTAGTAACAGTCTGGGTTTTAAACTGCCCCCACTCCCCCCCCCCAACAAAAAATGATTGCTCCCACCCAGACACATAGCCAGATAGTAAAATAATGAGTTTGAATTCTCGTCAAAAACGCCAGACTCCCCCAAAATTTATTTCTGGCTACCAGCCTGCCCCCCGCAAATCTTTCCAGATTTTTCCATATGGAAAGGCCCATGTAAGGTGCTGGTGCTACTGCATTTGCCAGGGTGTCCATGCCCCCGCTGTATTCTCGCGGGCATCTCACCATGGGCCGCTCCTGCCTTTCTGTGTACAGTATGAGTCATAGTTTTGGGCCAAGTGGTCATGTGCTGTGATGGAAAACAGTGAGCGTGAGCTGATCAGAAGCTGGGATTGCGGGAGCCGCTGTGAGCTGTACGGGGATTTGTCCTCACTTTCGTGGGGGAAGGACCTGCGTCTCTTGGTATTCAGGCTGTTGGCCTTATGCCGCCCCGGAAGCGGCTCGGGG
Organism: Brienomyrus brachyistius; assembly: GCF_023856365.1. NCBI lineage: Eukaryota > Metazoa > Chordata > Actinopteri > Osteoglossiformes > Mormyridae > Brienomyrus > Brienomyrus brachyistius. Next base: position 16,760,265 of record NC_064547.1, on the reverse strand, counting down.
GGGAGCAGCATGTATTAACCTACAACACAAACGCCTCACATACTGTAACACCAGTTCTAATCTGACCCACACCACCTATGACTCACGGCGTTTCGTCTTGGCCCTCAATTCTGCTTCTGTCTCCAGGCTCTATAGCCTTTAAGTTCCTGGATTTTTCTCACTCTGTTTAGAATTTTAATCTCATAATTTATCAGGTGGCTTGCAGACGCTAGAATGCAAGGAAATGTAACATCACTTACAATTGAACATTCCAGACGTTACGGCTGCTGTATTTCAATGGGAAAAAAAACGTTACATTAAATTGTAAGTGACAGTAGTGACCGTTATTTTAGCTGTTTTTTTCTTTCCCCGCTCAAGGATACAAGATGGACTTTAATCTACCAGGGATTTTAAATGACTATATTCTGAACCCAGGCCTAACTGTGTACCTGTGAGATTCATCCCCGGTTAACCTGCCGCACAGTCAGTCGATAGTAAATGCCGGCCCTGCCAGTGAAGCCTATTTAACAAACAGACGTTCACTGAAAAGTTGCACGCGCAAGAGGTGAGCTTTCAGGGAAAGGGGAACTGGCATTCTGCGAAAAGCTGGTAATCGAATTGAGTAGGATTCTCTACTCTACATCAGGACAGCTTCCATTATGGTAATCCAGACTGCTTATGATTATATTAGTCCTTTGATTAGATTCTCTGCCTTTGTACCTTGTGGGCTCGTGGCCTTCAGGAGCAGGATCTACAGTAGCATCACCTTGCAAAACGGAAAGCTACTAAATTTGCTAGCATTTCTTTTAATTAATGATTTGCGACTGGATATCGGACATGTGTTTCGGGTACAGCGTACCCCGGTTTCCTGTCCATTGCAACCCCAAATGTCCCTTTTTAAAGGTAAAGATAATCTTTATTGTCATTGTCACTTGGAAGACGAAATTGAAAATGCAACTCGACTCAATGTGAGGGATGAAAAGAGTAATAAATATTCAAGATATACAAATTGCACTGAATATTTGCACTGAATTACAAACTGCACAGAATACTGCATCGTCTATACAGATTGCACTAAATATATAGACTGCACTAAATAGACTAGACTACATATACAGACGCACTACATATACAGACTGCGCTGATGAAAAATAAGAAATTAACCGTTATGTTACATGTTCAGTCTGAGTCTCCACAGCTTAGTCAACCAATACTAATCCTACTGATGAATTATCTGTTTTATTCATTAGACGGCATCGGCATACATTTCTTTCGTAATGAATTAAGAATTTTGAATTCCCATTGCTTTTTTTTAACTGTAAATATTTCCCCTCATCTTTAAAATGGTTCTGCTTCCCTTAGCACCTTTTTAAGGCCATCCGTCACAAGCATGTAAGCTGTCACTGTGTACGTTTTGCATGCAGCACCTGGTGTGACGTGATTGGCCGGTCGTGCTGCTCGGAACACTCCTGCACTATAAAAGCACACGGGGCCAAGGACTCCACAGACACACCAAATCAGTCGCTGAGAGACACCCGGCACCTAGCTTCTGTTCTCTGCCTTTGACACTCGGACTTCCTGCATAATGTGTAAAGGGCTCTCGGCTCTGCCAGCAACATGCTTGAAAAGGTACTGGGTTTTGGTGGGTTTTCGCTGTTTTTAAAATATGTGTTACTGTACTGGGTAATACATATTATAGCTAATGGTTTGATGAATATTGTTCTAACAATGTTACTAACAAAGTGTTACATTGATTTTTAATATGAATTATTCAGTATTAATCTGTATATAACTACAAGAATTATAGTGTATTGTAATTGTTGTATATTGTCTAAGAATTATATATGTAAAAAAACATATATGACTGCGACAGAATTATATGTGTACATTTGTGGTGTGGCTAATTCTATGAAAAATATACCATATTTGGAAATACTTTAGGGTTACAATTTAGTAATATGATTTCTTTTCAAAGTTATACTAGAACAAAGTTATACTAAGAAACTAGTTATACTAGTTAACTGGAAAAAGTACATAAATTATAATGTAAAATAAAGCTTTTGCTTTACGTTTGGAGATTGAAAATTAGAGGTAGCATTTAATGTTAATTGATTTGGATCTGCTCACTTCCTGTGTCGTCCTTTTTAGCGCGAAGGATATGAAGCATCGCATCGGCTTCCTGCTTCACAAAGCCGACCTTCACTCTGATCAGGGAGCAGGCAACAGTAAAGAGAGAGATTCAGCCCCAAGGAGGTAGGAGTCTTAAAAAAAGCTGTTTACCCAGATGTAGAGTGAACCTGGATCATTATAATGGGAGTCCCTTGGAGATCTTATCATAGTGGTCAATGGCTAATGGGCTACAAAGCTACTTCAGTTTGGACAGCGGCCGATTGCAGTTTGACTCAGTTTTCCTGTGGGGCAGTTTTCAGCCATAGAAAATTTTTTATAGACATGACTAGGAGAATTATAATTCAGAGACACCCAAGGCTTGTCCTTGAGTGTAGACGTCTACCGATCTATATATCTATATATGACTTAATGGGTGCCTCTCTGCATTTTACAGACAGAAATCAGATAGAAATAACTTCTGTTATATGTATAATATGTCTGGGATCTCCAAGGAAGGTGTCAGGTACTGTTCTGACTGTACAGGACACAAACTGCACGGGAAAAATCCCTGTCACCTATGGTTAAGTTATTCCATGTGTTTTTTTGGGAGTATGACAGAGAGGAGTATATATTAAAGACATATTTATAGACAATTATTTATCACTTGTAACCTGTACATCAAAAATATTATTGTTAATAGTCCATTTCCTTTTTATGGGTTTTATATTTTTGTGTTTTATCCTTTTGTTTTGGAGTACAAGGCTTCGGGGAGACAGTATATATGGAAGACAAGTTAATTTTCAATTTCGATTCAGTTTTATTTGTACTGTATAGTGCATCATTGAATTGTTGTCAATTTGCGTTAAATAATAGTTTGAATAAAATCGTTTTGAATACATTTTTTTTTTCCTATTGGTAATAGTGTTCCGGCTGAAGTTGGAAAATGGAAGGAGTCACTGAACAACTTGGTGAATGACAGCGGTAAGATTAGCAATAACAAAAACAGCGACAGGTGTAACAATAAAGCTAGCATTCGCCATATGTAACAGTTCTTAGAAAATCGCTCACTAATTAAAATTTTTGTGAAGCTTTCTAATTTTGACAGCATGTCAAAATGATGATTTTTCATGCTACCGCGGCTGTATATGATACATTAGGGACAATTAAGCATTCTCCGACTTTCATGGAATACATACCATTGTCATAAATCATATTTCCCTATTACGCTGACACTGGCTTGTAAAGGAGTCCATTGTGATAATTTCTCACCAGCCATTTGAGGCTTCATGATTGTCTCAGTATTCTTAGTATGCCCATAGAGATTAAGCACAGCATTTTTTATCTAAATTCTGACTACACACAACAAATATATTCATGAGTTGCTCGTGCTCACATTTTTCTCATGATCTATATGGAAGGCGCTTTTCCCCGAGCATCCCTGGGTGTTGCCTACAGGGAGCTACTTAGCTGCCTTCTGACACAGCCCCCACAGGCCCCATGTTGCAATGACAGCCCCCTACTGGCCCCATGTTGCAATGACAGCCCCCTACTGGTCCCATGTTGCAATGACACTCTCAAACACTTCATATACTGACCTTCCCTCAGCAGCACTCAAATGCTTCACTTTTTCCTGCAGGTTAATATAAAAATGTGAGCAATTTGTTTCGTTGGGATGTCTTACTTTTCCCACACAATATTCATTTTATCTTTCAGTCGGCCTTCCAGCTTTTGCCACCTTCCTGAAGACTGAGTTCAGCGAGGAGAATATCGAGTTCTGGATGGCGTGTGAGGACTACAAAAAGATAGCATCCCAAGAAAGTCTTGCAGCCAAGGCCAATGACATTTATGACAAATATGTTGCTGTCAATTCTCCACGTGAGGTACGTGTAACAAAAATCGAATACTAAAAAGAGAAGAAAATCTGTACATATATTTGTACCCTGTAGCGTTTTGCTACAGATTTGGAGGACAAACTTAAGAAGGCTGTCTGTTGATAACTTCCATAGGTCAACCTGGATTCTGCAACCAGAGAGGAGACCAGAAAAAACCTGCAGAATGCTGCTCCCTCCTGCTTTGAGGAAGCCCAGAGGAAGATCTTCCTCCTCATGGAGAAGGATTCCTACAGACGGTTCCTGAATTCAAAGCTCTTCCTGGATATGGCACAGTCAGCCAGGAATGGCTTCCCTTGTGGTGTCGAGAAGAGGCGGAGAGGGACCGCCTGCAACCTCGGCCAGATCTTGCCACAGCTTGTCTAGGGCAGTGTGTCCCACTCCGATCCTCAGGGGCCCACAGCTGATCCATGTTTTTGCTGCCTCCAAGATCCCTGTCAGTTAGTCCATGTTTTTGCTCCCTACTAGGAGCTGGGAGAGAGCGAAAACATGAGCTGTCTGTGGGTCCCCAAGGACTAGACTGACTGAGTGTATTTACGTGCCTGTTCAGATCTCTGTGTCTGGTGTAGCAGCAGGCCTGAAAAGCAGTAGAGATGCGAAAAGTAGGAATATCAAGATTTCTTTTTATCACCGTGTGGCTATATGAGAAAACAAATACAGAAAAATTTGCTATCTAAAAATGCCTAATATTATTTGTCTTAGAGTATCGTAGCTGTGTTATACAAGTGAGATTAGGACAAGACAGGAGTAGCACAATTCTGTATCATTCTAGCTATTCTTGTTTGTTCTTGTGTATCATTCCAGTACTAATATGGCGCTAATTTATATTTAAACGCTTTTTCATTATATTTAATAATGAAACCTAATACATTTTACATTCTGGATCATTTTAGCAATACCTTCAAAGAATCTATGTGCGAGAACTGACCTTAGTTACCATTTACACTAAGCTGCAACTGTTAAAATATAACAAACAATTATTGGATAAAAATATTATCATTTTATTTTCTTGTTTCGTATTCTGCATCCCCTGTTTTGCAAGCTCAAAGGTGCCTTTGTTGATAATTAAATTTACACATCAGACACTGAGTCGGTGCCACATTCTGCAGAACTACCTCTTATTCCGTTACTTGTTTTGCCACTTGTCTCTGTTTACAGTTAATATTCCAGTTACACTGCATTGGAATAAAAAGATGGAAGGCAGCGGTGTGGTCGTGAGATGGCCTTGTACTGGAGCGTGTTCTGTGCATTTTTGCTGCTGTGTGTCTGGGCCTCGGAGAGTCACACGATTCCCCCTTTGAGCAGTACCAAGCTTCTCTTTGTGGTCAGAACATCACATGGGATTTTTTTTCCTGTTCTCTCTCATATTTGACAGGCTGTCATTCCTATTATGAATCTTCCCCTCTGGACATTCTCTCGGTGAACAGTGATAAAAGATAGTCTCATCATATAATCTGCCTTTTGTAGCCTTTGTCGATATTCCTATCGGACTGTAAGCATGGTGTGTCCTGTGTCTGTGCTTATTGCGAGATACGTTATTCACATTGTTTTGAAATATTGCCGCAATCCGTCTATTTGCTTTATATAGCCTATGGAAATCTCAGGCAGACACATTCACTGTAATCACTTTGTTATCAATGAACACTGAACATCTGATTGTATTATTTATAGACATTTATTTCTTGTAAACTGTACATCACAACCGTTATTATTTATTGCATCATTTTTAGTACAGTTTCTTTTGATGGCTTCTATATATTTTTTTTATTTTACTGTTATTACAGTCTTTTGTTACTTATGTCTGGAATAAAACCGTAAATGAAACAATTGTAATCTGCACATGGTCTATGAACAGCTAGGATTAGTCACCCATAACCTGCTTGCATATCACAAGGTATGAACAGCACCATATATCTTAAAATAGCTTAAAATCTGTTGGGAAATTTGACTCTGTGGTTCACAGCATGCAAATACAATGAGTTTTGGTATTAAACCTGGGGTGTGGAACCTGATGCACGGAGGACCAGTCCGGGAATTAGTTTTTTAGAAGACCTCTCAATCAGCCAATAACAAAGCAGTGGTTCTCAACTCCAGTCCTGGGGACCCTCTGTTATTGGCTGATTATGATGTCATCCCAAAGATCCACACCAGCCCTCCATGGAACAGGTTTCCCACCCCGGTAGAAGCGCCAAACTATGACTTATTTCCATCATTTTAGTATCAATGCTGTCTTAACACAAAGCAAGTCAATTACTCGCACATAATATTTAAAAATACTCGAATCAACCGTGATCAACAATGCTCAAATATGTACCTAGGAAGACTAGCTATCAAAAGCTGGAAAAAATACTGCAGTTTATATTATTAATCTTTTAGAATGTTCTTTATCATGATTACTTTGTTTTCAAGACAGCAGAGAAACTCTCACAGGTTTAAGAATGGCTTTGTAAAAATAAGACTATAAAAATAATATAAGACTTTAGTTGGGGGGTCTGCTCCTTAACTATTAATGAACTGTTACTAATCGTTTGATGAATTATCATCAGATTAAAAGATTCATTCACAAGCAAATTTAATTATTAAAAATAAGCTAGTCAAGGAAAGAATGAGGGATCAGCTAGTTCACATCAGAGTGCTATTATTTATCTGCAGTGCAAAGATTATACATGTCTGCAGTGCAAAGATTATACATGTCTGCAGTGCAAAGATTATACATGTCTGCAGTGTGCACCTCAGTGTCCCGCAGTGATGTCCGGGACCTCAGGTGTTACCGGCCCATCATTCACTATGGCAAAATGAAAACCCTTTTGATACCGTAGTGATTTTTGTACTCTTTAATAATTAAATTTATTTTTTATGTTCATAAAATCCTTTCAGGATCACATTTAGATTTTTTCTGACGCAGGGCCCAGAGGCACCCTTTGACAACATAACCCTAACATAATGTTTTTGAAAATTATCTTGTCTTTTTGGGTAATTCAGCTATAGAATTTTACAATATCAGAACAATTAAACGGTTGTTTCTCACAAACTTTATCACATCTCCAAGACATCCATCCATCCAGCCAAGTCAAGATCGTAAGGCGGTGGATGCATAAATGGATAGCCTACATTTATGTTTACTGTAAACCCAAAATTTAAAAGCTGGAAATGTAAAAATGACTCTAAAACATACCATCTAAGTCATGGCCTTGTGGGAACTTATATTCTTTGTCTTTTTGGTCATCAGTGATCCTGATTTGACCTCCTTGTTCTTTCTTGCTCCCCCACTGCAACATCTAAATAGCGTTTAAACAGCTGCATTTGTACAGGTGAAAAATGACAGATGGCCGTGCTCTCACACTGAGTAACAAGTGGCTGTTTGAAAGCTTCCATTGTCCTGAATCTGCACTGCCCCCCTACCAGACCTGCATCCATTTGTATTCTGCCAAGTGCTGTACCAATGTTTTGTTGACAGGTCTGACAGGTGAAGGGGACGGACCTCAGCCTCTGGCTACAGTGAGCCACCTGCAAAACTGCAGCTATAGATAAATAAACAAAGAACATGGCTTTGGAGAGAAATTCATTTTTTTCTCTGAACCTGGAAAGCTTTTTTCTGTACATTTATTGTAATATATTACATTTCATTTGTTAAAATGCTGGACTATTTATCTGTAGCTGCTACTATTTCTTGGTACGAGGACCTGAGACGCTAAAAGCAGGAGTGTAACCACTTACGCGTGAAATACATTGGCTTGCTTTGAAGCTAAGAGTTTTGCTTCCTGCAGTCCTAAATAAATGTAAGAAAATTAGACGTAATCGTTAAAACATCCATCCATCTATAGTCGCTGATCTAATGTGGGATCACAGTGATCCCGGAGAACATTCTCGGAACAGCATGCAGGGCAGAAAAACACACCCACACACAGCTTAGTTTGGAAACTCCAATCTGCCAAAACCATGTATTTTTATGTTGAAGGAGGAAAGCCATGCACTCTCATAGGGAATATGCCGGGCCAATGTAATGACTTGAAGAATTCAATGTATCACTTTTTATTTATGTCATTTATAGCAAAGCAAAAATAGGAAACCCAGGTGCAATACTAATAACAGCAATTATAAAATATATATTTAAAGAATTTTATTGGTTTAAAGATATTAAAGGTCCAATGTATCATTTATTAATACATAATATGAATATAAAGTTACATTACGTTCAAAATACCTCTTGACCTGTTTACTTAAATCCCCAGGTAACATCGACCCAAGAACATCCGAAACTGCATCACGACATTCTTCCTTAAGAAAAACATCCTGCAAACCTCGTAGTGCCCCTAAGCAGACGTGTTTGTCTCCATCCTGGGGATCACATCTAAGCATCTTTAACTCCGAATTTTGCAGGCTGTTGACCATTTACTGTTGTTTAGCTTAACAAGTGATTTTACAAGACAAATACTCTCCACAAGATGACATAATGGTAATTTAGTGTTCCCTCTTCATTCAGAACATGACGTACTTGGATAGGTTTCAGAATGATGATCTTGGTTTTTAAATATAAACTACATAGAAATAGATGCAGTAATCTAATCGATATGCATACTCAAACTGATTTTATTAACGGTTTATTGAATCCGCATTTGGTCTTATATGCCTAAATGTTGCATCAGAGCTCTATGCTGGTTAAAGGCTGACGTTATGAGAGTAAACTGAATAATAAAGTCTACAGTCAATAGCATTTTATTTAAATAGACAAGTTCACCACTAAATATTACTGCCCCTGACGAGTAGCATGAAATGATATATATTTTTCTATAGAAATAGTATTATTCAGTTGTACCAGATTTGCTTGACAAGAATCCAGCTGGTGTCAATAGCTTAACAGCCATGGAAACAAGCAGTTACTTAATTAATTCCAGGTACTGGTCGGACCTGAGGAACCGAGCGAAGGAGTCCTTCTCCATCAGAGCGTAGATGCGCTTCTGGGCCAGGTCGAAAGTGCCCGCGGAGAGGTTCACCAAGTTCCTCAGGGTGATGTCCTTGGTCACATGGTCGATGTTCACCTGTAAGTAGTCGGTGAGCTTCGATTAGTCAAAATTGAACTGGATTGAGAATTTGTCAACTCCACATTGTATTTAACGGCAAGTAATGAACGCTAGGATCTTTTACCGTCCTTTTACTATAGTGTGATATTCCTGGATGGGAAACAGAGTTTCCAATAGCTTCTGTGCCAAACATGAGCTACCCTACGATGGAAATTAGTCTCTTTTCATGCATTTAAAAAGAACTATACAGAACTGTGATCTGAGCACATAATAATGGGCACTCAATGAGAAACAGACTGATTTATAATTATTTTGCACACAGTATGTACTGGGCAAGTGAAATGCAAAGGAATGGAAAAAGTCCAAGTGGTTCAAATTAACTGGATTCTTGCAGACCTCTCTTGGGCCTTCAGACTGAATGAAGTCCTCATAGATCTTCTTAGCCTTGATGGCCATCTTCATCGGGGATTTAGTCTTCTTGAAGTCCTCACAAGCCACCCAAAACTCGACATTCTCCTCGCTGAACTCAGACTTCAGGAAGCTCTTAAAAATGGTCAGGCCATCTGTGGAAAAGGAACACATGGAAATTGGCCGATTTCGGCCGAAAACCACGTCCACGTGCGGGAGGAGGAGTGTTTTGTTTTAACCCTACCAACACAGGAGGATTTGCACCTGAAAAAAGATGATTATGATCATAGCAACATACACTAACACTAAGATTAAAAACCACTTAACTGACTCTAAAGGTAGCTTACAATAATTCATAAAAACATATTGACTATTACAGCAAAAAGCATATGACCGAACATTATAAAAATTAATAACTGTATGAGCGACTTGCAATTAAGAACACAGAAAGATGAGATGAAATATTATCCGAATGACAATAATACTAGGGTAGGAGATCACCTGGTTTAGCCAAAAGGATAATGTTTTCCAGAAATGGAGCGCATACATTTTCTGTTATCTTTTAATGCTGTGCTTCTGTTTTTCATTACGGAGTGATTATCACGCGTGCATGAACAATCTGATAAAATTAGGTTGGGGAAACATTGCGTTCTTTCCTTCAAACTGAAGAAAAAATTCAGCATCTGGCCTCCTTTAAGGCAGCACTTCAGCTTTTAGTGCAAAGCCTTATGTCCTTGCCTGTTTACTGCTATATATACTGTAGAATGTTAATAATAGTTCATTTGTACTTAAATGGAACTTGATGGATGGATGATTAACGGTGGACAATAAAGCGCAATGATCACAATAAAAATTTTCTGACATGAAATTGCAAATGAGAAATTATTAGGTCATTTCGCTATATTGGAATTGAATTAAACTGAAACTAAATATGTATTTTAACTAAATCAGTTAAATAAATACATTCCCAGATAATTGCGTCTCTGCTAAGACTATAGCACACTCAATGAAAATATTAAATAATGAAACAGAAAATTCTTTTGACTGATGTCAAAGGTTTACAACTTTAGCCATTTTCATACTTGTGATTTTTTTTGGTTGGCGGGGGGATCAATCTAAGATTACAATAAGGATATAAGGACATAGCTACAATTTGGCAGCACGATATGTGCTCTTAAGAAACAGTTCTCGCTATTTCCAGGATGGAAAATGCAGTTTGAACGTAGTTTTCAAAGTAGAGTTAGAATTTGAAGGCTGACTAGCTCAGTTCACTGGGGGCGTAAATGTGCAGAACAAACAATTTATGAACAGCTTAAAGTTCTCATCAATCTACCTCGGGTTCCTGACAAGTGTGTAAACCCAGGATTGCGGTCTGTTGATTCGTATCAAAGTGAAATAAATTCTTTGGCCAGTCTAAAAGCACCTGGGATACACATGGTAGCATGTTTACATGCTAAGGATCAAAACACCTAGTAAGGAAACTTTTTGCGTACTTAAAATATAGTATTACTCATTGCTTTACGTAATGCTTCCTCCATAAGGTGTGTGGCTCTGTACCCATGATCAGAAGGTCACCGATTCAAATCCCAGGGTGGGCAGAGTGATGTCATTGCTGGTCCCTTGAACAAGGCCCTTAATGCTAAATTCTGACTCTGCTTTTTCAACTGTATGTCGCTTTGAATAAAAGCAACCGCTAAATAAATAACTGTGCACGTCAACCTGAATTCTTTCGACGCATATCATGATGCTTGTATCTTCAGAGACTGCAAAACCTTATTCATCTTTATTCGACTGTTGCTCCAGTTACGTCCAATGCATGATATTTCTAAACATTCTTTGAATTACCGCCAGTAGCGATTTTTAAGGCGTAATGCCGAAAATGCTAAGTGTCTCCACAATTTCTCCTACTAGTGCATGAGGTAAACGACACCGGCTGATTTCAGCTGACAGTCATGGACACTAAGCCGCCGCATGCGGTTCCACGTCGGCGGAGGCAGGACGCAAGGAGCCGACTTACAGCTGCTCATCAGCACGTTGTCGAGCGACTCCCGCCACTGCAGGGCTTCCTCGGGGGACGGCCTGTGCAGAACAAAAAACGAAAAGCACGAAATCGTGGTGCCACAAGGGAAAGAGGCCTAACCGCTCGTTAAATGAACAAAGGCCGAATTTCTGGAGGAGGAAGGATAAAGCAAATGTAACAAAAACAATAATTGTGTCCTGTATTGTTCTACATCAGCGCTGTAGCTGCGAGTTATAACGGAGAAATCGAGTTCTGGCCGTCGGTAGCAGCCCTGGGGGTGCTGTGGAGCTGCAGGTACCCCAGTATTTCAAAGCTCAGTATGTTAGAAACGTCATAAGTGTTGCTCTTGGTTTGTCTAACCCGGCACCTACGGTGACATTCAACGGCGATCAGAATTTTCTTCATATGCTCTTTTTGCTAGTGGGATTCAGTCAAATAGGCAGCCTTACTACACTCAAAGATTACCACTCCATCGATAAAATCAAGCTATTTTATTTCCCCCAGACGATACGCACAGTCCTCCAAACCCAACTCCCCAGCCAAACGGCATTTTGTTCTCTGTTTCTCTCTTGTGCTGACGCGGAAAGGGCCATCGCTCATTCCTCCTTGTTGCTACTCCCAAGCCCGTTTAAACTTCTGTACTCCGCTCCGTCCCTCCTGTCCCTCGTGCCGCATGGCCCTGTTTGCCATACTGCCCCAGGGTAAGTCTTGCATCGAGTTATTCTTAAGAACAACAGAGCAGTTAAGGGCGCAGCCCTGCATCTGCTAATATGCCTGTTCCTCATTTGTGCCAGTGTGCATTTATGTGACAGGGAACAGGCTCACGCAGATCACACCAGCCAAAACTCTTCAGCTCACATGAGAACATGGCTACAGATCAGTGTCTACATGATAAATCATTACTGTGCTGTACGATAGCTAATCTTCTGACATTAATATTCGACTCATGGCTAAAATTTGACAAGCAGGAGTAGCTTTTTGCTTTGCGCTCCAATGCTACTAGTTATTATCTTGACTGGGAGTCCATTAGTATGTGCAGTGACCGCTGTAAACTGATGTGACGGATTAGCATTTGATTTGAGGAAAACGTAACAGATGTCTGGTTTCACATGGCACATTGTCATACTCGCCACATGAGGGCATAGTTTGACGCGCTTAGAAAAAGGTAATTAATGAAAAGGCCACAGTTGCATATTTTCCAGTGAAACACCATTGTGTTCCCCCTTAACAAGTCTTCAGATGGATATACAGTGTCTTCTGCATTCCTTGTCTTATCCAAGCTAGTGACAGAAACTCAATTATATAAGAAGAAAATGAGGAAAATTTCCACTCACCTGATTTTAAATGTCGTGGCTTTTTAGGTTAAATCAGAACATTTATCTGTATCTAATTTTTCATATTCTGCAACAGTTTTAAAACCTTTACATTTCATTTTTTATCACTACTTCATTTTATTCTGCTGAAAAACAACCCTCTAAAGGAAGATGTCTTTCATTTCAGTGAATAAATTGCACAATGTCAGAAAATAACTTGCATGTGGTAATTACGTCAGCCATTACATAAAGTGGTGGAAGGCAAGCGTACAATGACTCTTATTATTATTATTATTCAGGCTGGGCCGGGGGACTTAAACTGCTCTGTTAACAGCAGCTGCCAACCGCTGACGGCGCTTCCAATTTGCTTTTCCTTTCAGTCAGGTAGTTCTATTTTTTGCTGCGTCGAGTGCCTGATTTGAGACTGTGTGGTGTTTCTTCACAGCACTCTTGTGGTGCTCGTTACGTTATGAGGCAACGCGTCTAGCAATAACAGCTGACGGTCAGATGTGCGCGTGATGGTCACCTCTGAGCCTTTTCGGGTTTCTTCTCCGGCTTTTCCGAGTAGGGGATGATGAGGTCGATGGAATTCTCTGGCTTCTGGAGCAGAGTTCCCAATTTAGTCTTGATGCCTTTAGCCCTTGAAGATGAACCAGATAAATAAGTTTCCATTATGCAGTTCTCCCCTCCATAAATATTTAAGTTGAATGATTGGGGTGATGATCTTATTTACAAACGTACAAAAGTCAAAAATAAACTCTGAGGTGGGGGGCAGGGGCACATTTAATAAAATTAACTCACTTTAGGGAGAGACTCCACTGCATTGTCATGGCGACACACATATAGTTAGAAAACAATACTTGGCGGCCATTTATTTCAGAGGGCACAAGAAACTTAGTACCTCAGTTACTACGTAAGTGCAAATCATGAACAAACATAGCATCTGCATGAAATTTATGAACCATTATGACAGATTAATACAAATCAGTACATAACAGTTAGTTTCTGTTCAATTAATACATTAAGTAAGAATGTACTACTAATTATTTGTGCCCCCTCGAGTAAAGTGTTAGGCCTTCCCAATATTTTTACAAAACGATATGAGAGTTTACAACAGTGTTGAGTATGAAAGAGGATATACCACTTGATAATGACTCAAACTTGGAGTACATTAAAGTTGAACTAAACTTCTGAGGCAAACTAAGGATTATTTAAACAATACGTAAATTATACTGTATCCATAACAACTGCCCAGGGAAAACAAATATTATGTGATATAATTAGTATCTGTGACTTTTAAGAAACCTTGGGACAGATTGCTAGGAAGGTCTCTGAGTGGGAGGTATGTGTTTATTAAACACTCATCATTCCTCTCGAAGGGCCCTTGAGAGAGACCTCACTACTCATACAGCAGACAAACCCCAACAGTCACTATATACATGAAACACGTGGCATCTGCACAGTTGTTTAGCTGAAGCACATCCCACACCAGGAATACCTAGGGATGGAAGTGGAACCTAATTTCCACTCAGATTACCTGCAATTTTAACGTAAACTACTGAATTCACCGCCATTCGTTGCTGAGATCTTTTGATACCTTTCAAACAAGGCAAACACGATTACATCACTGTAATATCCATCCAGTTTCTCTAACTGGCACTGCAGTACAGTGCCACAGTGAGCCTATCCTTGGACATCGAACGTGCTTTCATTTTTCTCACCACAAATATTCTACATTTAGTTTCTTTTACATATAAAATGTCGATTAGAACTATTACTGTTATTACTATAACATGCACCTAAATAGAGTTTGCCTATGCTGTTTACATACTGTCACTGGTATCAGCTAATTAAGCAGAATCCTAAATATTCTGTGATACACCGTTTGTAGAGCGTTTGACCTGAAAGCACGAATACGATGGACAGCTTTCAGCGCTGCCACATCAGCCATCATAGCTGTCGTCTGCCTAATTCGTTTTCCTTTTCAGAGTTCGGTCCCTGACATTAGAGAGGACAGCATGCCAACAGCGAATGTCGCTGGGAGTTCAGCATAAATCGGGATTGTATCTCCTCCCATCCACTGCAGAGAAAGGCTTATCTTCTCAAGTGAGGCACTTCAATGAAACCAAATATGAGTACAACTTCTCATCCCTTGTTTTAATGATTGTTGTGTAGACTCCGTCGCGGTTCATTGTAGGCAGAATGCAATTACAACAATGACTGCAACAGTAAAATTATTTCTACACTTGTCGCAACAATATAGGAAGAAGTTTAAAGACACATTATATCCTGTAATAAAGGGAGAATAATGACTATAACAGATCTGCTGAAAACTTGGGGGCATCCATCCATCCATCCATCCATCTATCCATTTTCCAAACCGCTTATCCTTCTGGGTCGCGGGGGGACTGAATCTGGCAAAATTGTGTACAGAATGCTTGTGCCAATTGGCCTTCATTAGAAAAATCAAAAAATAATATTTTGTCACAATATCTTTAAGACACATTCCAGATGCTGACTGCTATTAATGTTTTTTGGTGGGAAAATATACGATGCCGATTGGTGAGTCAACACTGAAAAGTTATATATCACATTTACAATAATCTAAGAATATTTAATAATATAAAAGTAAATCTTGAAATTTTGAAGAATGCATGAGGGAGTAGTCCTTGTGGATAATCTATACTGTGAAGATTTCAGTTTTAATCAGTCAGATAGTAGGTATTATTTTAGATATTTAAAGCCACACTTTTTTGGATTGTGGGTGTTTTCTAATCAGCTACGTAATCCGCTAGTGGCGTTTAGTAAATCCGCATAAAATATACTTTCATGCAATTTACATGCAGTCACTTATTCATAACTTTGTGAATCCCCAAAAAGTGCATTAAATAGCAATAAATTGCACCTAAATCAAGTATGATTTGTATTTATGACATATTTATGATTCACAAAAGCAACAACAAAGGAGGTCATTCATTGTTTATTTAGTAACATTCTCAAAAATGAACATGCAGCAGACTTAACCGCCTTTTATGCAATAATATAGCATAGATCCTACCTTTCCAGGCACGTATGGGGCAAGGCTGCTAATCCCTTACACATTTTCTCTGCTTTTCAATCTTGCAAAAAGTGGTTTGGAAACGTGCACAGTGAGTCCGCAAGTGGTGCTGTCCGCTTGGCTTTTATTTGGACTCCCCAAGCTCGGAGTTATATAGAGATACCCCACGGGCACGAGACCAGGAATTCCACCAATGAAACTGCAGACTACGATTACATGCAGGCGAGAAACATAAACACACAGAAAGCTACGGTCTCCTAAAATCAGACAATAGATGTTGCTGGAGCGCAATTCGCAGCTCAGTCAAGTTTCTTTTAACCCACATAAACTCAGTTTAGTCACATCATCAAAAGCATGGTTTTAGAGGTAGCCTTTTATTCTGCCTCTGATAAATGACTAAGGATTTTTTTTCATATAACAGAAATAATCTGTAAAAAGTTTCAATTTCCATTTCCAGTGCTTGGTATTTTCATTGCTTGGGTAGCTTTTGTGTTTCAAACAAGCAGGAGTACATAAAAAAGGTAGTAGGATTTTCTTTGCTAAGCTGAACTATAAGTAACCAAACAAAATACAAGCTTTTTTGGTTTTGATTTTTAGTTTTTTGATTGCAGTCACAGCTTTTATAAAACTGAGTTTCCCCACCTGGCGGGGATAGAAAAAATGTCCCCACTACATCAAAATAACAGGTTTGTTTTATCACACTGTGACCCCAAAGTCATCTGTTTTAATGTTTGTAGATCTTTGTCTCAGATCATTAGTTAATACTGACAAACCGTGTGGACTGTTGACCAATCAATGATGCCCAAAGAACCTTCCAGAAGCTCAGTCCAAGCTTCCACAGGCTGACCTTGTAGTACTCCTTTCCGCAAATACTCACAACTGATAAAATGGAAAAAAGAGAAGAAAATTGTATTTTGATGAAGAAATTATAAGGACGACAGTAGGAAGGTACGTGTTCTGTGTGTAGGTGACATGCACATGGATTTGTGCCGTAATAAAGGCTGCTAAAAGACCGCTCCTTAACATTTCGGGCCCGTCTTTCCAACCCTGCATGTCTTTCATCGCTACATAGCCACCTGAAACACCATGCGATCACAGTACAGGCAGTCCCCATGTTACGAATGAGATCAATTCTCTAAGTCTGTCTTTAAGTTAAACTTGTAGGTAAATCCAAAAAATAGTGAGACGGTGTATGATGATAGCTATGCAATAATAACACCAGTAACTAGGTCTGCATTTCGTCGCGTACTGTACCGACAAACCGTCGTACGATGTGTTCGTTACTGAGGACCCTTGCATTTAACCTGGATTTTTTATAAAATAAGCTTTATCGCAGTCCATTTGTAAGTTTGATGAGCCCGTAAGTCAGACGTTCTTAACCTGGGGACTGTGTGTAACGTGAAGTTCATAGAACAGCGTGGTCCAAACTCTGGTTTATTTTATTTGATGTAGGCGCCAAAGGTCTGGCATTACTGTCATCAATAGCCAGTTGGGCTCAGCGATGTAACGAAGGGGACCAGCAGCGGACCAGGCTGCAGGACGTTATGTTTTCACATTATCCAGAGAGCTATTTCGAGCACTTTCAAAAGCACACAACTCACCCTGATCAATAATTTAGGTTCACTTGAATTCTGCAACTCCAAGCTTTGTAGTTCATACATTTTTCAGCATTTCTTTGTGTTCATATTTTAATAATTTATGTGAAGCTAATCAAACAACTTTGCATAAAGATCTACTGCAGAGACATTACACAAGGTCTTATAAAAGGCCTTAACTCATTCCCCTTAAATATAAGGCATCCCCACTTCTGTGTAATTGTATATATGAAAAACGTGTAGAATTATGATCTACAATATGACTTTGAAATACATTTTTAAACGTCTTACTTTATTTACCAGGGACATTTATCCAAAGCGATGTGCATTTCTGAGAAAGCAGGCTCAGTCTGTCCCAGGAGCAATCGGGGGTTAAGGGCCTCGCTCAAGGGCCCAACGGCAAAATAATTCTGCCAGGGATTTAAACGGGTGACCTCCCAACCGTCACAGACATCCGACGTCTTAGTGACGTACTGATCTCGTCTTGTTCATCATTAATCAATCATGATGGTTTATGTATTTTATACATGCTATGTTTGTTCATGATTAGTACTTCAGTAGTAACTGAGTTACTACCTTATTTGGCCCTATCAAGTAAAGTATTACTGTACCTTATATGAAACTCATACTTTCACACTAAACACTGTAAGTGATCCATGGACGTTTCAATTAAAGGCGACCTTTCTGTAAACGCTGACCACTCTATTTTACTACACCATTATAAAAAAATTGCATTTAAACTTTAAATTAAAACAATAGGGGGGGGGGCACAGCTCTGCGGCTTGGACACCTAAATATAATGGGGCTTCCTTCTGCCTTGTGCCCTCAGATGCGAAGAACTGGCTCCAGACTCACCGCAAAGGTGTTAGACGACAGATGGATGGTCTGAACACTGTCCTATTACGTGTACATACACAGTGTAGTATCCCACATCTGTTTATTCCAGTGTTGCAAATATCTGCATTTATGACAGTAGAGCAAATCTGAGGGAGCTTCAGAAGTCTGAGAACCATGTTGTTGTGTTTGGATCCCGGGAATCCGGCTCGGGTTGAATGCACTACGGTAAAAGCCAGTCAGTTTGCGAGCAGGAAATGATATGCGACAGGGAAACAGCATTGTGTGCTTAGGCCAATGTCTGCCTCTGGGGTATTTAGAAGTCATCAAGCACACTGGAAGCCTGTCCTATTTTGCAAAAAGCGGTGAAGCGCATTCCAAATATTGTATATCTAACTTTCCACGTCCAACTGGGTCTAGACCCCAGTCAAAGGAACAGGTCATTGTTATAGAGACTTCTATTGCACGTTTACTTGAGTGATACTCTTTTCCTTCTCATCAACCATTTGAATTCACAGAATAATAAGCATAATTTTTACGTGCCATGAATAATAAAGGTATTGTATAAAATATAAAATTAAAAGTAGATACCCTCGCTTTTAGGTGACATTTTATGGAAGGAAATTGTCGGCGAATCGTTGTGGGGGTCAGAATGTTTCATGATTCGTATTATTCATGCACATGACCTGAACAAATAGCTCACAGGAAAATCTTGCATTAGACTCACTCTCACCTCTACCCACTTGTAACATGTTCATAGAAACTTAAACTGGGAGCAGAGCAAAATCACTAACAACGTGCTGCAGTAGATTAAAAGTTTCAAATGTGCATGTAGTTGAAAAATATTTTTCTGATGATGCAACTAGCTGTCAGATTAGCAAATTACTTTATTGTTATAAATTAAAAGAACACAGACAAAGGGTGGTCTGCTGGGGTCTGTGCTGACCTCAGCCTTTCAGTTCAAATAAAAACAAGAGTTCATCATTTTATGTTTCGTCACAAATACTTTTTTAAGGACAGTTGATTAAAAATTCCGTGTGAAAGTTGAACGCGATTGTCTATTAAAAATACCTGTATCAGTGTACAATAATAGCATTAATGTTAAAAACATTAGCTTTTAATTAGCTCTTTGGTTTGCTCTCCTCTGGACGGTTAGCTTGCAGCTTACATAGCTAATTAAATGTCTAAAGGGAGGTAGGGGAGACGAGGTGAAGTGGAGCCAAGATACTTTTCCTGTGTTCATGAAAACAGGCCCTTTCTCAAAAAGGCATTATCCTTGAGATTCTCTCAGGACTCAGGTTGAGGGGGATCGACACGTGTTTCCGATTATCCCAGGGTTGTTGTTCACAAGCACTGCGGCTGGCAGATGCCAAGTGTTCTATAAGAATTTATGGATGACTGTAATCTATCCAAGGGTTCCCAGTACTCGGCCTGTAGCTAGTATTCCACTGGGCTGAGCTGGCGGTTTTGCACAGGGGTTGGTAAATTTCCAAAAATAAACGATATATTTTCTGTTTTTCACTGCCTTCCATGTTGGCGCTTTCTGTAATAAAAAGTAAACGGTTAAATCTATGAAATCACCCATCGATCTGCTGCTACCCCCTACCTCTACCATCTTGGTCTGTGAGATTTCTGTACCACATAAACCGGTCCTAGGCTACGGTACACCATGGGAAACCGGAAACTTCTCTGTTTTATTTTGCATGACAAACGAAAAGCTTGGTGCATTTCATGTGAATTCCAAAAATGGTATCATGGCCCTAGTCCTCCGTTTGGTCTTGATTTTGCATTAAAAATAACATTGTATAATGGCTCCTATCTGGAAAATGCTTTGGTATCTTGCTCAATCGCTGTGGTTGAAGAAAGAAACTGAAATATTCTTTACTTGGCAGATGATTCTGCCAAACAGGAAGGGTCATGCAATTTTATATTGATGCTTTTTAACAAGATATAAATTAGTTTGAATGTTGCTGAAATCTAGGGGTTTGTGTTGACCGCATGCTTCTATCTTTAGTAGCAGGAGCCTGTCCACTGAACCAAGGTTCAGACTGATGTCTTGAAGGAATATGACCACCGAAATCTGACTATAAGACTCATGTTACTGGGAGGCATCTGCAGTTTGGAAATAGATTGACTGTCTTTTCAGTACAGTGGCATCTATTTACCCATCCATGTTAACTATGGCTCCAGTCATGTGAAGTTATTTGTGTAATATAAAATATTATTATGGAAAAATATTTAGCCAATATACTGGATACTATATCTACCCTTAAAACCGCCCCCCCTTCTGATCATAGGGCGGCCCGGAGCCCATCCCAGACAGCACCTCAGGCAGGATGCAAGTACAGTGTAGGCCACCAAAACATATACTTCCATCCATTTTCCAAACTGCTTACCCTTCTCGCGGGGGGGGGGGGGGTCTGCATATAAATGCATATGCAGAGATTAGGTGCAGAGAGTGCTATGGGATCAATATATCAGTAAAGTGACTGTAAAAAGCTCTACTGCTGACAAGAATAGCATTCAGTCTTTTATCATTAGTATTTAGGCTTTTAACATGAGAGATGTAACATAGGACATCGCCTATAGATCTATCTGTCTTCCATAACTTCTTCTCCAGTAGTGGGAAGTAGCCAGTCTGGATGATAGGGACTGCTGGTCAGAATGTCAGTCCATCACAGGACACTCACAAACGATCATGCGCAATGGAATGTTTTTAGGCTGCAGAATGACAGCAGAGTCCCCTAAGGAGGCTCTCACGGAAGGACATGCAAACTCCAAGCACAGGAGCCATAATTTATTTACAAGTTCGAGGTTCATGAAAATTTAAAAGATCTTTTAAAATTACAAATTCCCCCCCACCTTAACATATATATTATGAATTTGTATATGAGTATATGTGCATGTGCCCTGACGGGGTATCCCCCCACCCCTGAGGCTCCGGACCCCTCAGCAACCCTGACAGCATCAGAGGTTAGAAGTTGGATGCATGGATGAATTTATAATAAAAGTGTCAAGGCATGTTGAGGGCTGGATGCTACTCTAGCTTAGAGACTAAGCTCAGGGTTTCCCAATTCCGGTCCTGGGGGCCCAGAATCCCACAGAGTTAGCAGATTTCCCTGCTCAAACACACCTACTAAATCTGAGAATTAGCTAATGAAGGTGTGTTTGAGTAGAGAAATCTGCAAACTAAGTTGGATTCTGACCCTCCAAGACCAGAATTGGGGAACCCCGACTAAGCTCAACATTGAGTAGTTGGATGCATCTGCATAAGATCAACTGAGTACCAGCGCATGCCCACAGTCTAGGAGTAGGTCTCACATAGTCTAAGGAGGGTATCTGATTCTCTGCCATAAAAGAGCACCCAACACCTTGCATGCCTGGGGGAATGCGTCTGAAATTAACAGCATTACCCATGTTGTGCTCTTAACTGAAGCAGAATGCCCATATAAGAGCAGAGATTGAGACTTGGATTATGGAGTGGAATGTCTGAGATCTGATTTATGGTAGAATTACTGATACAATATTTGAGTTCATTTACACTGGTATGTCTCCTTAGCATGTCAGAGGTCCAAGGTTACTGACAGACTATTTCTGCTGTTGATTAAAGCTGATGAGTTTGAATGGATTCAGCTCCCCCATGTTAATGATTGTGTTTCTTGGAAATGTACTCAGCGATGTGCCTGACGCAGGTTGCCCTGCGTATGTGAATTTGTGCATTTCTCTCATTGATGATTATTCCATGCCCTGCTTGCAGAGGAATCTTCACAGTGACTCTGGGAAAAGGGAGCGCATGTTCTCTCTGTTACACGCCTAAATAACCAAAAAGCCTGAGAATTGTATCTGGCTGTCTGGCATACCTGCCGTCGGCTTTGCGTAAAGAGAGAAATCGTGTGCGTGATTACATTTCCTTTGCCGAGTGGAAACTGACTCAGGGCACGGCCTTCAAATGCTTTTCTGCCATAAAATACAGAAGAAGTTTGACTGCAGTTAGAAGGGACCAGGATCACCCCCCCTCTCAACCTGGGGCAGGCAGGACGACTTCGGGGGCTGTGGTTTATCGTTCTTATCAGTTCCCACACAGGGGGTGCTGCTGAAGCCTGATAAGACGGCAAAATCCGAGCCAAAAGCATGTCCAGCGGGAGCGTAGTGTAGTGTAGTGTAGCGTAGTGGTTGTGTCTGTTGTAACAAGGTGTCAGTCCCTCGGGGTGAAATGGCTCACCAAACATAACAGGGGTATAGTAGAGGGTAAATGTACATAAATGCCATGTGTATACCTTTTTAAGTACGGTACAGCATTTACTCACTTTTTTATGATTGTTTACTCACTTGTCCTTATGCAATTTAAAAAGTTTGAATCAGAAATGTACTTATCCATGGGCTGACCCCCCGCCCTGGATTGTTCCCTGCCTCGTGCCCGTAGCTTCCGGGATAGGCTCTGGACTCCCCTCGACCCAGAAGGATAAGCGGTTTGGAAAATGGATGGATGGATGGATGGACTCATCCATTGCATTAGCCTACAACAACATACCTCACTGACCCTCTCAACAAACTGGCACGCACCGACTCCCTCTCCTCCTCCCTCTCCTCCTCCCTCTCCTCCTCCCTCTCCTCCTCAACAACACAGCCAGAGCTTATGAGCGAGCAAATCAATGAGAGGTCCTGCAGTGTGCATGCAGAGCCATGGACATCAGGCAACATTGCGCAAGAGTCGCAAAGCAGCTCAAAGAACATGCCCAGCGGTTCTTTATTTTCAGTTAATAAGCTGACATTAGTTATTCTCGTGCAGTGTATCCTGCAGATTGATGCTGTTTGCAATAAAGTTAGCTGAGCTGATAGGCATAACATTAAATAGGCAACACAGTCACATCAGTGCAAATATATTTCCATTTGTGCTACCTGGACAAGAACACAACTATAACTGTACTACTACTACTGTACTACAACTGTACTACTACTACTGTACTACAACTGTACTACTACAGCTGTACTACTACTGTACTACTACTACTACTACTTCTACTACTACTAATAATAATAATGCTAATAATGATCAATGGTAGTGCAGTCCTGCACAGATGTTCGGGAGTTTCTCTACCTTTTCATTAACAGACGTGTACAGTTTACTCACCCTTTTTGACCACTAAATCACTGGAACAGAAGATCTTGCCACTAATGCAAACGCATGCACAAGCGTAGCCTCCATGATTGGCAACTCTCCCGGAGTCAGAGGTAACATGTCGCCCGCTATCATCGGCATGACTGAGGCCTGCTGACTTCGCGGTGAAGCTCACTTCCAAACGGAAGCCATCGTAAGCTGCGTTTGTGTCAGTAGAAAAGTGAATTCCAAAGACAACCTGTACGTATGCAAACAAATTCTTACTTAATGCACCTGGAACTAAGGGCTTGCAGTTTGCTTACCAAAGCTGTTACCCGCTGACACCTCACACACATCTGACTCTGGGACAGATTTCTTTCCCAGCCTCTGGAGAGTAAAACAATGGCTTCTGGAAAAATCATCTGCATTTTCTCATCTCCCTGTAAACACCTGCAAAATCATCCTAATAGCTTTCTATTTTTCTGCGTAACAACTTTGTAATAACATATAATTTACCGGCAGTGCATTAAGGATGTAATTTTTCCTAAGTGTCCCACTTTCAAATTTTAATTTTATAATTTCCTGTTCATCTTGACTGGTAGTAATGGGAAATCAGCAATGAAGGAAATGCAGACAGGGAATTACATGCACTGATATGGAAAACGTAGGCAAGTTACTTTGGAAATGTTATGAAATAAGTGGCAGGTGAGGAGAGTCCACTATGATTTCTATCACTTCCACTCCACTGCTCTTTTTTTTACTTTTTACATCTGCACCCCAAATACAAAGCATGGCACACAGTTTGTCACTGGTGGGGGGCAGCTATAGTATTGCACTAATGACTTTTTCTGTCCGGTGACCAATTCAATTCAATTCAATTCAGTCATCACAAATAAGAGGTTTGTAAAGCAGTCATAATGCATAATGCACATGGCTATAATGTTATGCCTTTTGATAAATATTCATAGCCATATTTATAATGCCTCGTGAATGCATTATTATTTGTTATGAATGTGTTTATAATCGACTAAAACCATGGCTTAGGTAAAGTGTTGCCATTTTTATCTATTATTATTATTATCATTATTATTTATTTTTTCTATTTTCTTTTTCCTTTCGTAAATTTGTTTATATTGTATATATGTATTTTTCTTAAAATGTTTTATTTTAAAATTTTTTAAAGGCTTTGCCCTTTCCAGGCCACAGTTGTAAATAAGAAACATGTTCTTAATCTGTCTTGCCTGGTTAAATAAAGGTGAATAAAAATAAAATAAAATTATATAGTGCCTTTCACATCAGCGTTGCCCCAGTGCGTTTTACATTCATACATATTATTTATACAAAATAATTCAAAATAGGGAAAAGGGAGACAAAAGAAATCACCACTTATTCTTTGTCTTACACATGCAGAAGCGTCCCTCGGGAATCTTACCCATGTTTAATATTTAATATTTTTGTAATAGTTTTAATCAACAAAGCAGAACATAATAATGAAGAAGTAGTCACTCTTCTTTTCCTTCCGCCATTTTGGGAATCAAGACAAATGTCTTCAGCTTGAAAATAGACCAAAGTATTTTTTTTTTCTTTTTAAAGCATATTCCCATGATGCAGCTGAAACTTCAGGGACAGGAAGTGTGCGGTCGTGTGACACACATGCTCATCTGCTTGAGGCCACAGTGGCTGCCTTAGTCCGGTGCAGGTCCCATGGCGGCTCCTCGTGTGGGCGACAGGCCTGCAGAGGGGCCTGGATAGTCAAGCCCTTTCAGAGTCCTGATTCTTTCAGAGCAGTCTTTTCCACCATATTTTTCCGAGTTAAAGAGCTGCTCCCTGTATTCACTATTGTGATTAAATGTCCATCCATTTTCTGCCCCTATGCAGGGTTTGAAGAGTCCTGGAAGGTATGGGCGCAAAGCAGGGAATAACCCAAGACCGGGTGCCAACCCATCGCAGGGCACACTCACTCACCATTCACGCTCACATACACACTCACACACACACACGTACACCTACAGACAATTTGGTAACTGCAATTCACCTCAGCGTATTTTTTTGACTGTGGGAAGGACACTTGGAGGAAACCTCATGGTGACACTGGGGGAGGGGGCGTGCAAACTCCACACTCGTGGTTCACGTTTATGCGGAAACATGGTATGCGTACAGCTCTGTAGAGTCGGCGCAAGTTGGTGAACAGTTGAATGAGTGAGTCATCTAACCTTCAGATGACTGTAGTGCATCTGGCCAATTCTAGAATATTCATTGGCGGGATGTTACTGGAAACGAGGGTTAACAGGTAGAATCTCTAAAGCTTTTCACTGAACTCCTTTATGCCATTCATTCATCTATCCATTATCCCGGAGCCATTCCAGTGTTAGGGGGGGCTGGAATATATCCTAGCAGGCACAGGATACAAGGAAGGTGGTTATGGTTCAACAGTAACACACAGACTTTATGGTTCAACAGTAACACACAGACTCTGTATCTTGACCCCTTCCATAGCTGCAGATAAGAGCCTTCACACTGGAAAAGCATCACAAGAGCCTCCTCCTTGCAGTAACTCTCCAAACCAGCTGCTTTACAGTTTTGTTTTTCTTTAATCCACGACATATTAGAATGACCTTCTTCTGAAGAAATACTTCTTACTATCTTACCATCTACTTCTTACCTCTTATAGATAAGTAAGTGATTATAGAATTTATAAACATTTCTTACTTTATGAAAGAGCACTTTTATTTTACTTAGCAGTTTCTGCAATATTTTAACGATTATGCACAAATATTCAATCAGGATAATGTGAATCGTTTACTGGCTTTTGACAGTCAAATCTGCTTTTTAATTATGCTAGCTTGTATTTTGCTGCTAAATTTGACCAGTTTAAGAAACAGAATGGGAACTGAGTGCGAAGTAAGGTACAGGGAAGAGGAGTCGTTATGGAAAATATCTTTAGATGTCTCAAGAGGATGGAAAGTCCGTGGTAAATTATATCTGGGATGTATAAATATTCTTGACCTTCTGAGCCTGAGTAGTCTTTAACATCTGGTCCAGATGGAGATGGTGAATTAAAAATTAAACACTTAATGAACGGTCGGTCTCTCTCGCTGCCGAGCTACACATACAGTTGCTCCTTTTTTTAATAAAAGGTTATGTTTTTCACAGAGCTCTCCACCAAATGACTTGCCATTTAAGTTGCTTTGCATATTCAGGGGAAAATCAGCACGCGGTTTGGAGAGCAGGAAAGAAATGTGAATTTAGAGCTTCATTCTGTAAAGAATTGTCTAAATCATAAACATCCCGGTGAATAAGGTCGATGGTGGCCGTCTCCAAAGTCTGACAGTTCCTCCAGAGTTTTACGGCGCAAGTATAAATGGAGACAGCATCCGCATATAGTTACAAAACAAAAAGCATCCAATTAATTTAGCAAAATTATTTAATAACAGGACATCAGAAATGAATGCTTCTACTCAGACCTGAATTGTTAGTTTTTATTCCTCAGAAGATACCCAAGCTTTGGTAACTGACAGAAGTGTTTTGTTTTTAGGTTTTCACATGATGCGTGATCTTTTAAACTGGGAGCCTTGACCACGGCAGCAAGATTCAAAGCAAACAGTGTATATAAGACCTCATAGCTAGAGGTCATATGATGGCTTTTTATTACCACAAGAGACAAACAAGATATTTCCCACACTTCAGTGTAGGATCTTCAGATTTTCACTGTCATACTGGGAGTCTTCTTGACTCTATAACTTTGTCACATATCAGCACAATTAATAATAAATAAATGCAAGAACAAGCATTATATGGATGCACCATAAATACAAATTTGTGATGTTAAAATATTAATGTAAATTATCTCTGTGCTCTGCATGTTAATACAAAATACTTGGTAGCATTACTGTCCACCTTATTTGCAAATAGTGCAAAAGATTTACGAAAGGAGGAGAGGAGTCTAAGGGGTCGCACTGCTGCCGGGGAAAATCAGTGAACCTGTATTCATGCAAGGAAGCCATTTATCAGCATGTAACTGACTCATAAAATGCAATTCATGCACTGCAGGAAAGTTTAAATGCATGTCTCTGGAATGCTGCATTTGCTGAGAAAATAAATAAATAAATAATAATAATATGCCCTCTGCTGATCAATGTGTATTTTTGCACTTCTCATATTAATCGCTATCAAGGTTAACACATACAATATATAAATATAATATAGAAATTAATATAAACATACGTACAAGCAGTGTAAAAGCGTGAATTTCGAATATTAAAAGATCACTATAAAATATCAATCAAAATCATACTGTTCAATGAACCTGGAACCAGAAAAAGAAACTGATAATTTATTTATTTTATTCTAATATTCTTGTTTTAATATGTGCACCTGTGCTTCAATTCACAGAATGAACCTGTGGTTCCTACAGCTTGTGTATAACTTGATATTATCGAGCGCCTTGGGGGTTTTGCCTCTAGAGGGCAGCCTTCCCCTTTCAAAAGTCAGTGGACATCAAGCTGCAAATCCGTGAAGCACAAAATTACCTCTGAAAAAAAGTAGTTATAGTTATACATTTTATATGCATTATGTGAAACATGCTAAATATGTATTTAATAATTAACAGGATTTATCCTCACGGTGACCTGGGGTTTGTCAGTATTGGGAGCGCGACCCACCCACTCATCCCCATTGGCTACCAGACAGGAGGGACCAGTGGTATCATGATGTACAAAGCTAACATATATGAAGGACAGCAAAAAAACACCTATGTGCGATTTCTTCTGCCTCATTAGGTCTCACTGCCACAGCAGACCCCCCCACAGCCACGTGACTTTCTCGCAGTTTAGTCCAAGTCTTAATGACTTCGTATCCAGGCTATATCAGTCTCACCTTTGACCTGTAGATCATTAGAGTCACTGGGAATGCCTTTCTCTATAACAACTTCCTGTTTGGGTAAGACATGATCTGCCACTTTACTGTGTCTGCTTTGCAAAATAACATATTACAGCGTAGCAATGACACGGCGGGCCAGTGGGTGGCGGTGTTGCCTCACACCTGCAGGATTGGTGACTCGAATCCCTGGTTTCCTCCTGTGTGCACTGAGGTGAATCGTCGCGTATAAACGTCATAAACTGTCTGCGGTGTGTGAATGTGCTGCTTCCTGGGATAGGCTGCAGCCTCCCCTCGCCCCTATGCCTAAGTGTTATTAAGGTGGATTTCTGGTGCATAGAATGTATATGAAGTTATTATAGCCCAGGAGACAGGAACTAAACTGCTCCCCACTACTGTAAAAATGCTATACAATTCAATTCAGTATATTTTTATATAGTGCCTTATACCTCGCAGTCACCCCTAGGCACTTAAGAAGAGTGTGTGGCCATTCGTTACTGAATCATTTATACAGAATGGTGCTTGAGACAAGGAAGTAGACAAGAAGGAAAGAAGGAAAGCCATTGGATGTGTTCATGCCTCAGGACCCTGCCGACCTGCCTGTTAGGGTCATCTCACCTCAACCTTCCCCTGACTGGGAATCTGGCACGGTCTATCAAACACTTCCAATTCCCCCGGAAGGTCCCCCAAGGTCTCGTCTCCCCGCTCCTGGTCTCTTGGCTACCATATCCCTAAGCGGCCCTATATCAGTCTGTGTGACAGTTCCAGGTCTGAGAGGTCAGGAATCAAAGTCGTGTTGGTGTTCAGTCTCGGCCTCAGTGCACCAAAACGGAGCCGACACACAGCACTGCAGCATCCCTTCAGATCTTCTGACTCAAACCTCGCCTAATTAGGCTGTGCTCCTGCCCTGAGCTCCTCACTGCATCTTGATTCCATTCCAAGGGTTTCTTTCTACAAGGTTAGTTTTAGTAACTATTTTGTTTATAGATGGTATTACCTTATTTCTCTCTATATTTGTGCCCCTACTTTTCATTACCGTCATGTCTGTTGTTTCTGCACCTTCACATGTAACCTGAACTACTGCTGCCCACTCTTGAAGAGTCACCATTGTTGTTGAAGTACTGTAGAGCTACACGAACAAACAAGGTGACAAATGAACTCTATGTCTCTCCGCTTGTTTGCTAACCTTCCTTTGCGAAAACTGCACTTGAGTCCTTCGGTGTAATAGGAATAGCTGCAGCTAGAAAATGAACGAATGGGTATGTCATTAATGAAACGGTTAAGGGTATTGTCATTACTAAATGGTGTGAAATTGTGAGTAATGTAAATGGGTAATGCTGTTAAATGGATTATGGGTAATGTTACTAATCAGGAGAAGCAGCAGATGACAGCCAGACATCGGCAGGAAGAGATTTACAGTAACAATGGAGTATAATCTAATTTGTGGTTTGTAAGTTTGGTTTTATTAACAATTGCTGAATAATATCAAATAAAGATTTAAAACAAAACACTGAACTATCATTTTGTTTTTCCGATTTTCAAATCACCATTTCATGATCGCATTTTTATTGACTTTTTGCAACCTTTTTTGCAATGTCTGCCTTTGCCGTGATACTGGTTTTTCAGTCAAGTAGTGCTCCAAGGAGAATCGCCTGCTGCCACCTGCTAGTAGACCTTCCCTGAGAATGCGCAGTGCACTGTTTAGCCAGTGTGGCATGGCAAGCACCCAGTCATTCTGACCTGTGTGACACTGGTGATTGACGTGGGACAGTCTGTTTCAAAGAATGACATTAAAATTTATCCACACTCCCAAATGAATAACTGTAGAGAGTCTTCATTTAGAAAGAACTGCACCCCAACATGTGTTTTTATACCATGAATATTAAATGAAATTGGAAAAATTGATTGAAAATACTTGAAATATTATTAAATATATATAGAGAAGTTACAGTGTGATTAAAAACCATTGGTAAATGGCAGACCCTAAGATAATGCATTTTGTTTAGCTATGTTTTTATATATCAGTGGAAAATGAAACCCCAGAGTATATTTGGTATATATGAACCAAACAGCTTCCTGCAGTCATGTTTGTCGGCCGCGTCCTTTAACCTGTCGTCTGTTTCTTTGATGGGTTTGAGCCCCAACCCATGTGTGAAGGTTGTGGGTATAAAACAAATCCTCTGATTTATTCCCATGGTCCAAAGACCAGCAGTCTGCCTGTTTCACTTGCACAGAGAATTTCACTCTATTACTATTAATGTGATACATATGTTCGAATTTGGTTAAACAAAGTAGGTTTGACAGTATAAATTTATTCTGATAAACTCAAAAGTATTTCCCATACATAAATCAGGAAACACTGAATTAATGGTGTCTGCAAATATTACCAAATTGTTAAGCATTTCATACTTATTACATTCTTGAATCGGTATTCACTTACACAATAAATAAATATAGAATTTATTTATAAATATTTATATACAAAACACCTTAAAATATTTAAGGTTTAATGCAAAAACAATATAAACATGTGTCATATATATGAGACACACGCTGCTGTCTCAGACTTGCCGACCACATTTGGGGTCACAACCCTGCCCCTCTACCCTGTGCTTCCTGGGTTTATTTCCAGGCTCAAAAAAATGAAATTTTATTGTATAAAATTCAATATTTCAACTTAATAACAAGTACTCATCTATCAAAAAAATTAAAGCAAGGCTACCGAGCACTGATCCTCAATTACAAAGCGCAGGTCTGAGCCCAGTGCTCAGTTGCTGCTCCATTATTTCCTTCCAGAAGGTAATTAAGAGCTGGGTGAGTCAATATAAGAATGTTACCTAAGCCTTAGCTAATCCATAACCTTCTCGCAAAGGGTCTTTGATAGTTTCCCCTTCAAAAGCAATCAGGAGCGATTCTGAGTCTTGTGTCATTCTTTGGATGCTTCATTCTTTCACCAGGTACCCCTAGCCATGTCACACGACTCGATCAGAGGCTAGCCTTCATGTACTGACACTGGGCTTCAGTCTTGTTGACTCTCACCGAACTGGAATACTCGACAAGAGAGCAGATTTTTTCCCTCATGCAAGCAGCTTTGACTTTTTTTCCTTTCTTTGAACGTGGCAGACCTTAGGAAGCGTGGGTAGCAATCTTTCTCCATAAGAGTGTAGACTTCAAGTTGGGCTATATCAAAGCACATTCTCTTGCACTCTTCGAGGTTGCTTTTAGTGAAATCTCTGGTCTTTTGGTCAATGTTGACCTGCGTGAAAATTGGAACACTTGTTTGGTCTGTTTGAAAAACAACAATGGTAAGTGGAAGTCTTACCATATCTTTAAACTTTACGATATGCGATTAGCGATAATTACCTCCCTTGGTGCATCCCGTTGAATGAACTCTTCATAAATATCTTTTGCTTTCATTTTCAGTTTGTCTGGGGATTTAATGCTTTTGTAGTCCTCACAGGCTAGATAAAAATCTATGTTCTCTTCACTGTACTCAGACACCAAAAATGCCCTGAATGTTAATAATCCATCTGTATAATAAAAAAATAATAATATCGAGTTAGTTACAATGAGCTGCATAACAGGGCTTTCAGTGTTTTTAAACATCCTGCTATATTTAACTTGATAAACAGGGGCTAATGTTTTCCTGAATATGCATATATATTTCCAGACTACCAGTTGAAACCTTTCTATTTACAAGAATGTTCTCCTGTGCTGTACAAAACATGCAATACATCACGCTGCCTTTAAGAATCCATGGGGCACTGGGCTCAGGCCTTACTGGAAGCTCAATTTGTAAAAGTGTATAGTGTATAAGACCTAGAAATGCATCCACAAACCAGTATTTTCCAGGAGTCTGTCAAATGATTCTTTCCATTTCAGAGATTCAACTTGGATAATACTGCTGAAAAAATTTATATTTTAAATATTAAAATGTTTTATTTTATGTATATACATGTAATGTATAAATGTATATATATATATATATATATATATATATATATATATATATATATATATATATACATACAATTATTAACTAAAATGTTAATAATTGTAATTATTTCCATGTGCTTACAGTAGTGACTTTTAAAATTATATGCACAGTAGAAATAAATTCTATATCGGCAAGATTCGATATATATAGTGTAGATTACATTTACATAATGACTCACTTTGGTTGGTCTGTTTCATATGGGTGGCTGGATAGGATCCATTGTGCTTTTTTAAGAAAAGTTCTCAGGTTTGCCTTCAGTACTTTAGCCCTAATTTTGGAGGTTAAAATATTACATTAATATCATCTACAGTCACAGAGAGTATAGCTGCACTATGCAAAACCCATAATAGTAATAACTCCACCAACAAACATGACCACATGCAAATTCTGTATTAAATCCAGTTCACTGACAAACAGTGGCACGTAAATTAAGTTTCAAATAAATAAATAAGCACTCAAATACTTAGATAAAAAATTCTGGAATTCTTCATGACGGCCAATGGCAAAAAGACTGCCGTCAGTTAACACTGAATAAACAGATAAAAATGAAATGCTTTCTGTGCAAATATATCAAAGGTTTCATTCTAGGTGCATGGAACAGGTATTCCACGGTGGAAGTCCGCCGAAGGATGCAGCTGAAAGCTGCGGTTGAGTGAGTTACCTTTTCCGGAATGTGTCAGGCAGCGATGCGAGTCCCCGCCGCATGTTGACGTCGGGTGGGAGGCCCACGTATCCTTCTGCGGTGGGAGGCTGGCACGATGTTATCAGCAGATTGTCCGTGCATTCTGGGAATGGGGGATTTTATATGCAGCAGATGGCCGCCTGTCATTACCCTGCCTAGTCAATGACGTGGGCTGAAAAGAGGATGGGGGCAGGCCGAGAACTCAGAGCAAAGATAAATCTCTTCCTATGATGATTTTACTGTCCCTTCCATCAGATGTTATCGTTCCAACAGTTTCTTGTTTTTTTTTTTCTTTTGAAAGCCAGCTATTCTGAACCAGGAAAAAATAGCAGCCGACAACACAGGAAACACACACATCCTGCAATAATCGCCTTATCGCTCGGGATGGGGAACATAATTGTTCATTAGAAGCAGGCAGGGCTGTGGCAGGCAGAATAGGCTACGGAACGGTGAGATAATAATTCGTCAGGAATCGTTACACGTGGATTACGCTATTTAAAAACGGCGGAGACAGAAAACATTACGGTGAATGCATGTTGTTATGCCACTGAAAGGCTGCTTGGTGTGTGATTTATGTTTTGCGGTTTCAATTGTCCTAAAGATTGTGCTTGATTACACAGAAATCCCGGAATTAGCTGTGATACGCTGTTTGTCGAGCGATCAATGATCCTTCCAGCTGTTAACGGCAGAGTACGGCACATTGAGTGCGGAATATCTACAGACACTGCTGTGTGGCCCGAGAAAAGACTGCCTCCTTTGCAAGCATGCCGAGTACAGACAAAACACGGCGAGTTATGTAACTGTACTTGCTCGGCAGAAGACGCAAGATACTGAGTGAATCCACAGTGTTATTAAACCAAGAGATCGCAGGCGTCTTGTGCTACACGGATTTAAAAAATCCATTGAACCTCCAGGAGCTTATCTAGTACAGGCTTGTTGTACTCGGGGGCCCGATTCAAAAGTCTCTTCAGGGGCCCCAGTCCCCTCTAGTGTACTGACTCCAAACCTTAGGGGTCGTACAGAAACGCACGGTGTGAGTGGTGGTGAGCACCACATCTAGGGATGCCCTTCACTGACGACAGGCAAAAACAGTCTGTTACTCTGTGATGTATGACGTACTTTGTGTTGTTAATAGGCAGTAATATGCTACTTGGTGTAGCGGTTCTGCTGTTCCATGTGTCTCTGCCCTGTGCCTCTTGGGATTGGTTCCAGGCCCAGGTAAACACACGATGAGCGGGTCAGGTCAGGTTGGGGAGCATGTGCTGGTACAGCGTGATGAAACGCCTCAGGATCCCAGTTGGTGACCCCCACCCCAAGCCGGCACACAGTCTAGCCCCACCCTGCAGAAACGTCCATCTATCTGCTGTACCCAGGGGCTACGTGGACGTTCCCCTTGACCTGGTCCAGCCGCTCAGGTCCTCAGCAATGATCAACACTTCACCTGAATGCTGTTAGTCCCAGAGTAAATTCTACTGTACACAATTCAAGATTACATTAGCAATTCTATATGAAATAAAATTACTGGGGCTTATGTATGCCCATTGGCCGTTGCATATTTCTTGCAAAATAGGGCTTAGCGCATTTGTTACTGTCTATTGTCATGTATATTGGCACTGGAAGACATTTGTCTACTGCCAGAAGGTTTGCATGATTATCCATGCAGGGTTGTGGCTGAGGAGCAAAGATTTGATGGTAGTTTAATCAGAGAGCTGACAGGTACTAACCTTTCCTATTGTCTGGATGCAGTCATTTAAAAGTGACTGATAAGCTTCATTGCTTTGGATTCAAGTGGATTCAAGAGCGGCATCAAAGGGATGTAATTAGTGGAATAAAACAATGGAATGAAAACCTTGCCTCAGGTTTTTATGCTCTTTATTTTTAACTGGCAGACAACTTTTACAACATTTATGGGATGCAAAAGACATTCATCAGTGTAGGTGTCACCAGTAACATAATAAATAATAAATAAGTTAAATCACGAACGTGGCCTTGGAAGACGAGAAACATTATTTTACAAGAGTCACACAAACGTTTGAACTTACACTTTTTAATCACCAACACAAAATATCATTTAATTTCTTTTTTTCAAATGACCTTTCACTGCACAGACAGGACAAATGAGACATACTGTACATAAAATTATTTTGTAAAGCCAAACCTTGGAAGAAGGTTGGAAAGGAAATAGAAGATTTGTTCCTTTGCTAGGTTACTGACATGCATTTTAAATAATACAAGGAGGCCAATTTTCCATCAATGTCCAAATAAATTATTATAATTTATAAGTAAATATAAGGTTACCTGCTACATTATATACCATTTCTCTAGGGCAATTAATAAAAAATATATAAAAATATAAATATCAATAAGTGTGCCCTGCGATGGGCTGCCCCCCCATCCTGGGTTGTTCCCTGCCTCGTGCCCATTGCTTCCGGGATAGGCTCCGGACCCCCCGCGACCCAGTAGGATAAGCGGTTTGGAAAATGAATGGAAGGATAAATATCAATAAATCGCAAAGACATCAATCTTAATTATAATATTTAGACTCTCCTTTGAAACAAAAGTATTTGCTTTTCCAAAGACAATGGAAACAGTCCATAATGTAGATAATATAATGTATGTGTGCGCTTTTTGACACATTAAGATGGCATGCGGGTTCAAATCAATATGTTTGATGTCAAAATAACTATGAAGATGGACTTCTGAAACACAGTACAAGGTCGTGTTTTGTTTTCCTATGTAGCAAGAAAACCACTAGACAGCCTATTAATAGGATGCTCATGCCAGAACTGTTTACACTTAACACAGGAAATGATGTCACCTGCTGATGAGCGTTAATGTGTGTTCTACCACTTTCTGTACCTGCTTCCTAGTTCAGTCGGCATGAATCAAATGACGAGCTATCAGGTGACCCGCTAAAAGGACCGCCTCTGACGCTGCGATTGGGCCTTGTTTAATATGTCTATATATATATTCGACCTCAGGAATCGTGGGTAGGAATCCTTTTCCATTAGGCTGTACACTCTGCCTTGTACGTCACTGAAGGTGGAAGTGGTTGGTTCTAGTAGGTTCTGCTTAGTCAATTCCCTGGTGTGAAAGTCAATGTTTACCTAAGAGGGGTAAAACACAATAAAACTCATGTGAACTCGGCACTTGTAAAACTGAATTGATTATAAAACATCAGACTTTAAAAAGTTCTGAAAATTAAGTGATACTTTTTTTTTTTTTTTACTTTAGCAGCAGCAGATTATGAAAACACTGAGACTACCTCTCTGGGTGCTTGAATGTCAATGAACTGTTCATAGATCTTATTTGCTTTGGTCATCAGCTTGGAGGGAGACTTGATCTTTTTGTAGTCTTCACAGGCCATCCAGAACTCGATGTTCTCGTCGCTAAACTCCGTCCTGAGGAATGCTCTGAAAGCCGCCAAACCATCTAAAGAACAAAGATTAAATAATTCATATCTCCAAATAACATGAACAGGAAATGCTTACTGATAATCATCACTTGAGCAATAATCCTTCTTATAAGTGATGTATACTGGCTCTAGCGATAATATTAACTGGGTTCTGCTTTTTTCAATGTGGTGCCAGCAATGATATGAGGATTTCTGGGTTATTTTCTTATATAGGAACTTCAAAAACTTTCAACAAATATTCTTAAAATATATAACAGCTTTTTAAAAAAAATTTTACATGAAAAGAATAGATCAATTATTTGATTAGGAGAGTTAAATTGATGAATGATACTTTGAAAATGCTGTAGTTCATTTGAGGGAAATAGTTCCAGCTATTCAAAGGGTAATAAATGTGCGTGTGAGACGTGCTGTGGGCAAGATGTGAGCAGCACCCTCTGACATGCGAATGTGCGGGAGGAATGAAGACTTCATTTGGACACGGTGGGCGAGCAGGTGGGTGGGGAGCAATGAAACCAACATGCAGCCATCTTGGCGCCAGCTTAAGCAGACGCACTGGAAACAAAGGCAGTGCGGGTCACTGTAAGAGCTACAGTGATGTGGAATCAACCTATGAATGGGTGTGCAGGTCACATGATTTCACTGCCACCCTGCGACCTTCATGCGACCCCCAGTGTTAATCATATCATGACTGAGATGAATAGTCCACCTAATGCCACCTAGTGGGTTGACCAGCACCTTGTACGAGTGACGCTTGTTTGTACTTGGGCTCCATCTTCTTATTTAAAATTGGTTTCCTGCTTTTCTTTCTCTTTCAACACATGCAAAATACAATCGTTCTGTCAAACAAAATATCTCCAGACCCCAGTCGCATGGCTGATGTGTCTAATCTCTGTTGCTAACACTGTGTAGCATTATGCTAAATGCACCACAATAAAGCTTCGGATCAAAGCTAAGGACAGTGGATAAAGGGATGGTTGGGTGATGCTCGACTCTGGGCCTCCCATCTGTACTCACATTAGGAGCTGTGAGTAGCCCGTTGGCCATATGAGTACTTTTCCAGCTCAGTCCCTAAGTACAGCAACTTTCAAACAGTATGATTCAAGATAAGTTTTTTATTCCAGTTGTCAGACATTAAGTATGGTCATGCCATGATGGGACTATAGCTAGAGCCATTATAAGATAATGAGATAATGAGAGTCAGGCAACGCAGGTCAAAGTTCAGGTGGCACCCTAGGCAGGGTGCACTCCTGCTGCCCCCATCTAAGACACTGTGAATTTGGCTTGCAAATTCAGCCCCTCCCCCCCGTGCTTAATGGGTTGACCAGTCCTGCTGTCAGGTTTTCACTGTTAATGGTGGGTCAAGTTGGGACAATAAATTCAGCTCTGCTGAGTGCTCACATCACGGCATGGGAGACAATTGGGTTTGCGTGACTAGGCGCTAATGTAACCAGTGGCACAAACTGGGAAGCACATGACCCGAATCCCCACACTGGTGGGATTTCACAGTCAGGGTGTCTGACACGACCCCGACACCCCCTCGCCTGCAATAGAGAAACGATTCACTCGTCACCCATCTGAAATTGCTGAGTTTGACATCAGGTCTTGGCTGTTCTTCACTCAGGATGTGATGCGGAAATAGCAATAATCATGTTACATAAATATGAGACTATTTTCTTCCATCCAATTATCCTGCTCGGGGTCCCTGGGGGGGGGATCTAATTTTTCTAAAAATATATACATTTTTTAAAAAACCTTGATGACTAAATCACAAGTATTTTGGGTAGAAGAAGAGCATGGATCCCCGGCAGATTGAAGTGACCCAGTACTTTACAGGGGCCCCTTATTACTTAATGATAAATGACTTTTAAAACAGGATACAAAATCATGAATATAATTAAGCAGAAAAATCTACAGTTAAACACAGGTAAGCCATTTATATACTTTTATTTGTTGTTTTCAAGACTGGCGATGGCGTGAGAAAAAGCTGGTGACCTGTCGCTGTCCCGGAACCGATCGAGACAAGATTTATATCTATTCTTCCCAAGGGTCTGAGCTCTTAAAACAATGTGTTTGACCAGGGACAGAAGTCTCTAAAATGCTATTAATGTCAAGAAAGCCCCACATTGGTATGTCCCTGAGTGCGAGTTTGTTTACAATCTAAAACTATTACAAATTGGTTTGTGTTT
The DNA here is from genome assembly GCF_023856365.1 of Brienomyrus brachyistius. Lineage (NCBI taxonomy): Eukaryota > Metazoa > Chordata > Actinopteri > Osteoglossiformes > Mormyridae > Brienomyrus > Brienomyrus brachyistius. The sequence continues at coordinate 16,721,786 of NC_064547.1, read as the reverse complement.
GGTTTATCTCGTGACTGTCAGGATATAAACTGAAACATGTCTCGGTATGTTTGTGGAAGTTGTTTGAATGTTTTAAGCGTTTTATTTTGGGAAGATCTGATCGCTGGTGCTGTTTTCAAGAAGGGGGTGCAGGCTGAAGGTCTACAACCCGGAAGGCCGCTAAATAAATCAGGACGTGCTGCACTGCGGCAGATATACTGGCAAGGGAGACATTACAGACAGTGTGGTGCTTCTGAGCACCAGAATTGATGCTTAGCCAGAGGAGAGAGAAGAAAAAAATGGAGAAAATTTTTGACGGAAGCGAATCTGCCGATCGAAGCCCTAAAGAAACACAGATGCGTCCATCTTAAGTGACACCCCCCGATTTCCCAAGGTGAAGGTCTACATGTAGACGACAGCATCCATTCTGAGCCCACTGGGGAGAAATACAATGAGTTCTGTGCAAAGAGATTCATTTAAAACCAGTTGAAATCACCCCCAGTCACCCGGGGGTCAAGTCACAACTTTGGTGCTGTTGAAACTCCCCTGGAGACCGAGATCTATGGCCCGGCCAAGAGTAACCAGGGTGAATTATCGTCGGACAGAGGGGGTGGCACTGTCTCGGGGGGGCTGGAGAAGCTCTGGCCCCAAGGAGGCTGAGGGCCATATGCTCCAGGTCACCCAAGAGATGCTGCTCTGCCTCTACTATTATGTTGATGGATTCTGTTCTGACCGAGCCCACAAGGGACTGGTTAAAGGCACAGTGGGTGATGCCATGTGTCCCGGCAGGAAAATCATAGAAGCTACTTTTTTATAGTATATGGGATGTGAAGTGCAAGGTCTCTATCTCTAAGAAATGTACATTCCTGACAATAAATAGGTGTAAAGGAGCATCTGTGCTTTGGCCAGGAGAGATGAGCTTGCATTTCTCAGCTGTGGTTCCCCAATTGTGGAACGAGCTCTACGAGGAGAACCTCTGCAGCACTACCTACTCGCTGAATGCTCTTAATGTTTGTAATGTGCTATTTGCCTCGTCTGCACATCACTTTAGACAGAAGTTTCTGATAAATAAAAGCAATGTAATGTAAACGTTAAGAGTAAGATGAGGATAGGTGTGATGACATTGAAAGGGTATTAATCTGAGGCCTATTGGGAGGTTGGTGTTGTGTGCTGGGATGTAGTGACCGTCTAACCAGCACCACTGATAAACTGACGCACCGTCGATGTGAGTTACTTTGGACCCGATCGAAAACGTAGCTTGGATTTTCTGTTAAAGGCATTGGGTGTTGTTTTATTTTTTTGTGAGGCTGGTTTGTTTCGGATATCTTCACAAAAAGCGAAGAAATGGCCGGTGCTTATCCAGCGGCTGGCTGTCAGCAATCCCGGCGATATGGGGCTAAACCGAGAGGACATTGCCGCCATACTTAAGCTGTGACATGCTGAGGTCTCCAGGCAGAGGCCCAGACTTACATTTGTTACAAAGAAGAACGTCGAACGACTCCGCCCATCGTACAACTTCATCTGTTGACAGCCTGAGAGAGAGAAATCATCCTCAAATCCAAATCATAAATCCAACCATAACAGTAAACACATTACGGTATGTAAGTATATACAACACATGTTTAAGGGTAAATGTGTTTGGTATAGTATAATCAATACACCATACAATACTAGCTTGATATGCACAATATGCACATGTACCAGTATTAAACATTTTTGGTTTCCTTAAACAGTGATGCTTTACTTGAGGGGACACAAGTAATGTAGTATTATGCAATTATTTATGTATTAATTAACCACAAACAAAATGCTAGATACAAACTGATGTCATGTTTGTTCATCTTTAATGAATTGTGAATCGTTTATCCCAAGCAGATACTATATCTATTAATATATCAGTCGTTTCTGTAAATCTTAGTGAACTACTGAAGGAACGAGTAATGAATATCACACGGATGTCATGTTTGTTTATCATTAACGAATCACGACGCATCTTTCGTCTTAATTAGTGACTATATTTGTTCATGATTTGCACTTCAGTAGTATCTGAGTTACTACTAAATATTTGTGCCCTATCAATTATAGTCTTACCCGTGAAATCAATGCGATAAATCACTTACAACCTTAAATAATAAATGTGACTTTTGATATATTGTATTTTGTGACACGTGAAAGGGTAACTCACTTCATGCACTTGGGTGCCTTTTCTTGTACTGGAGGCAGGAACGCTGTGAAGTCGCTGTATGAGTCGGACTTGTGGGACAGGCACCCGAGTCTGGTCTTCATGGCGCACAGTCTGACAGGAGAAACGCGCACACAGCACATATATACAGTACATATACGGAAAGAAGATGCCCTCCCGAACGGAAAGCCCGTCGTATATCCGGCTTTTTCCACTCATATCACTGCATTCCGCAAACCAGCAATATAAGCATAATATATACATCATACACATAACATATGGCATAAAGTAACCATCACATTTTCATAAACTATTTTTTTAATTAAACATACACACATATGCACACCATGTCGCAACTGTGATGGCACAAAATTTCCCATTTGCAATGAGAACAGAACTCGCAGTTCCTCTGTTGCTAAATCTATATTTCCCAAAAAAAGCAAACAGATAGACACAAACAAGCAAATGTCTAGAGACAAATATAAATGGCAGAAATGGAAAATGTAGATCACATAAGTAATTCGACTCGAGTTCGAAATGCAGGAGGGAGAGCCATTCATTTTAATTTGACTTTTTGACTGAATTAGTGCTTCTGAAAAAGTCGCGCTTGATGCTATGAGAAGCTGACAGCGTCAGTCCGCATTAATCGCTGCGCTGTTTCAGTCCGAATGCAGTGCCGCGCGCTGATTACAGCGCAGAGGAAGGTGCGCGAAACCTGCGGTGCCCCGGAGGGCAGAGGGCTCCTACAATTTAAATAGCTAGTTAAGGTATTAACATATTAGTTAAGGTGCAAGGATGTACTGAAGAACAGGTTTAAATCCATATTACCTCAGCATAAACCACCGTGTTCTACACTAGAACAGATCGCTGTATATTTATATGTGCTTCTTGGTTAATTTGCTATTTGTGTCAGTGGAGCCAGGAAATCAGTAAAGCTCCCTCATAATCATTTTTCCTATTAATCGAAACAGAGCTGCCCTCGTTTTATACCCTTGTTCGCAGCATGCTTTGTTAATTACTGCTCCCACCTGTCTTAATTATCAGCATGCCAGATGTTACCAGACCGAGTGACATGAAAAACAAAATGGCTTAAAGCTTCACCGTGTTTTTCACCGGGTACAGATCGAGGACGTGTATCCCGCTTGGCAGCAAAACACGTTTTTTTTTTTTTTTTTTCCTGGTGTTTATTTCCATGAGATGCGAACGCTTCCTTACTGGTAGGGAGAAATTGCAGGTTGTTTTTGCACGTTTCCCTAATTGGGAACATGGCACAAACTGTGCCGCAAATCTTCCCACAGAGAATTTGAAGTATTCTATGGATCTTTTTGTTTTTTTGTTTTCTACCAATTACATGCGGCACGTTTTACTTAATACCGTGATCTAGGAGAGCAGGTAAAACTGACACTCACACATCCACCACTGTTTAAAACAACGTGAAACGATATAGCATTTTTAAACTTAGTCTACAATCCTTTAAAGAGACTCTTGCTGTCTCTTTTCATTTAAATGCTAGATAAAAGATGTTTTTGTGGGATACCTTTTCAATATTCTGTGCCATAAAGGGATTCGGCTGTGTTCTTATAAAATTTATATCCATTTCATGCATTTTCTTCTCTACTACAAAAAAAACTTTAAAAATGTCACCCTAGAGACACCCCAGTAAATGTCGGACAGGGTCTAGACAGTCACAGGCTGCTCATGCACAACCCTAACAACCCTATAACCACAATTCTCCGCTCCGAGCCTTTTAATATGAGCTAATACTTATTAATTTTACTTAATTTGTAAAGGACACAGAAGCGCTCACTCATTCGCTCTCATTCATTCATTTGTCATTTGTGCTTGTCATATACAGGATGACAGGCATCTCCAGCTTATCCAAATCAAAGATGAAGTAACTAACCCCATACAGTGGGTCCCTGCCTTGTGCACTGAGTTGCATGGGATGGACTTACTGTGATCCCGTACTGGATAAGCAGTATGGATGCTTAATACTCTAGCTAGAACGTAATCCTACTGAAATCTCTTTGTTGTGTTAAGCAAACAACATTTAGCACTTCCTGATTTTGATGATACATCAGATTCGTTTAATTTGCTTTTTGCAGAAAGGCAGTTTTAGTGCCGGCTGATTTGGAATGCTTTCAGTTTAATTTGTTTATCTGAAAGTGCTTAGAGAAAATATACCCAGTATCAAATCATAAAGTACTTGCTTAGCAAAAAAAATAAAAAATTCTAGAGTAAATCAAAATTGTACAAAAATGTACACATAGAACAACACTGACCGGATACTGGGTGAGCTCTACCTTTTCGGGGCCCCTAGGCAAAGCTTTACTTGGGGGCCCCCAAGTACCAGCAATTGGGAGGCCCCAGGCACCTGCCTTTCCTGCTTATAGCTGGCTATGTTTGTGCCTGCACATACACATTTTAACGTGACGTACTGCATACATTTAAAAAAAAATAATTTTCAGTTTTGTGTAATTGTTCTTATTTATAAATTATTTATATGAATATTCATTTTTTCATCACCCCCCTCATGCCAGTCGGCCCCCTGGACAGCTGCCTAGTTCGCTTATGCCTGAATCCAATCCTGATTGAATATTCTGCATCTTTATAAGACTCCAAATATGGACATTTATTTGTTTCACAAATGAACTGTTGTTTAGATTAGCACAGGTCTTTGCCAGCACTCAAGGGAAAGCACACTCAAGCAAATATCTCTGACATTTCCACACATCCAGTATCATATATTCAGTGGCATTCAGGTCACTTACAGGAGAGGATGCCACTGAGATGGTTACAGGTGCACAGGACAGCAGTTTGGGCACGTGGTGAAAATATAAAATGCAATGACAAATTTGTGTAGTCAGGGAGAAGTCAGTTCATGTTCCGGCTAAATATACCCTCCTGGTATTTAGGTCTCTAGATCTCTGGCTGTTTGAAGTTAAGGGTCTTTAAAAGTCTGCAGGTAAATTTATTCCCTGTGATGTTCCACTGTACCGAGCCAGGATACCATTGCAGCTTTGTGTGTGGGCTTGGAGTGTTCAAACTTATAGATGATTATACTGCATTTAAAAGGACAATAAAGCAATTGTCAGCAAAATTCAACCCTGTTGTAACCGGAGATGTATGTACCACATTATACGATGATCTTATGAATATTATCTATGGTATTCTGGCAGTGATGTAACATCTGTGTAGTAGGATTGCGATTTCTTAAATGTCGAATAATGTTGCCAGATGATTTATGCATGAAATATAATGTCTATTCCAAATTATGTGTGAAATTATGTGTGGAAAATGTAAATAGTAAGTACATCAAATATAGATAGATAGATAGATAGATAGAAAATTTAGGTGATACATTCAAAGATTAGCATTTAGCTTGGCTAGACTTCCGTAAATCGCATAATATAATCTTCCCTAATGTTGTAATATACACCTTTTCTGATGAAATCTTCACAGGCAATTAAAGCAGGTCAATGGGGAACAAAATGAGAATGCAGTATGGGATGGGGAGAGGGGTGAATTATATCAGACTTTGGAAGCCATAACAACCTTGCAGTGTGTTTATATGAGGTTTGAAGAACTGGATGTTGCAGAGTAAGAAATAACATTTTTATCCATAATTATTCTCATTATGGCAGCACATAGACGGTTTATTTTGTACAATATTCTCTCCTGAGTTCAATTACTTCCTACCATATTCATTTAGCTGCTGTGTCAAACTACCATTTTCCTTGTTTTAATTTTAATGAGTTGTAAATGTTCAGCTTTCATCTGTTTGGTTTAGGGTTTCCAGGGACTCTAACTTCCAAGACTCTCTATGGTCTGTGCAGAGGCGCCTGCAGAAGGTTTTGACCGGGGGGGGCCATTAGGGGGCAGTGATATTCATGGGGGCGGCGGCACCCGCTTCCTGTCTATTCTATGATTCTGCTTAGAATATAAAATAATACATATTTAGTTTTTTTCCCTTTTTATTCTGATGTGGAGTGGCAGCAGGGAAGGGGTGACCAGACCACCCCCGGGTCTCTGTATGCCTGTGATGGGCCACTGACCCCCCCCACAGATCACAACATACCCAACCTCGTTTGGTTGATGAGTGTGAAGACACACCTCCTCCGACATTTTTGTTTCAGTTACATGTTTCTGTCAAGCACTCTTAGGCAGGAGGGTCTCAGCTCACTTGATTCTGCTGGGTCTCCTTAGCTGCCCAGGCAAACTTTGAAGTTACTGTGCAATGGTGGAGGAAGTGGAACTCTCTTAAGTCTTAACTCACTTCATGGAATGTAGGCTAATTTGAACGACCTTGATATCCTTGTCCCCTTGTGTCTGTAGCTTCTGGGCTAGGCTCCAGACCTAACTCATGTCAAGGGGGACACTGAGCTACTTCCGGTTCTGCAAACTACTTTAAACCTGAAAGGCTCCTGTGATTGGCTAATTAGTTCAATTCTTCTTCTGCTTTGACTGGTTTGTTTCCTTCATTGAGAGACTCATGCAGCTGTTTCCCATTAACATTAGTGACACGTGCATGATTATAGGAGACTGACCAATCAGCACACAGCAAGAACTCAGTGCTTAAGTGAAATCCAGACCTTATTAATTGTAATGGTTGAAATGGTAGGTTGAAATGGTAGTATGCAAAACCAGTCATAGTTCATAGTGTCCCTCCTGACATGGATTAGGTGGTCAACCTACTCCGGACCCCCGCGTCCCTGAATGGGACAATCGGGTACTGAAAGTAAATGGATGGATGATGTCTTTGTCACAGATGGCTAATGCGCTAATGATCTCTGCTGCAGAGCATTGTGGGTAGCCCCATGATTAATTCCTCAGTCGGGACACTGTCCTTTGCACTTTGCACTGCATACTACACCCCTACGTTGCAAACTTCTCTCAGACGCTCACTACATCTCTAGTTTGTGCGTGGTTGTTAGCGGGGGCCTATAGTCCCGTCAAGCCCGTTCGTGATGCTGCGTGATACAGGTGCTGATGAACACACCTGAATGCAGCATTCCCACCCACCTGCCCGCTGACGGGCCGCCATATTCAAACACCCTCGCACTTTCTTAGGCTTTGAGCAGCTTCGCTGGCTATAGGGTCCCAGCGAATGTTCCCTCCGCACGACTGACCTAATTCTGTCCCAGGGGCTCCACTTCGCTAGAGCGGCCGATGGTGGGTGGCTTTAGATGGAGACCCTCAGGAGATTCGGGGACGGCCTCTATCAGCACGCCGGTGCTGGGTTGCGGAGGGTGTGAAATTAAATGCAAATGCCAGCCATTATGTATCAGATTTGTTTATACGTTTACAATCCACCCAAAAATTGTAAGTAAATAAATTAAATCAGGGATGTAGTTAGAGATGAATGGAGTATTTACTTGGGGGGGGGGTATGGCAAACATACATAATATAGAAAGATATTCATGACTTGAGGCAATAAATACACATTTATTTAGGGAGTTAAAAACATTTTTTTTTTTGGGGGGGGCTCATGCACTCCTAACATAGGCCTAATGAAGCCTGTGAATTAAAGATATAACTAATGTATTCCAAGAACCCCGGACACAGAAGACGGAGGAATGATGGATGAATGGATGGAGAACTAGTATATTTTACATCTCATTCAACATGCATGGTGATGCGGAGTTTGCTACATGCCATTCGCATTAATACAGCTGCTCCAAGTCTCCTTACACAGGGACTGGCAGCAGTACTTCTGTTACACTGATGACAGGCAATGTTAAGACAAGCGAGGTAAACACAGGATTTCAGATCCTCTTCCTGTTCTTACATTTTAACCTGCCTGGCTGCCAGAGGGAGTCCGACAAGTTACCCCGATACCCCTGCTTGGTAGTAAAGGCCACAGGGGAAACCCCAGAATCACACGACCCAGTTCACCTGCCTGGTAGTCAGTTACCTAATTACTGGTTAGTGCCTTCCTTTCTGGTTAGGTCATACCTTGCACAGGGTTACCTGCTAGTGAATTTGCTGCATACATGTTTATCCAAAGGATTCTTCAGAGTTTCGGAAATTTGCTCCGTTTTCTTTTATGTGAGTTTTGTATTTTTGCTCTTGATGTTACTTTTGCGATCTTTGGGTGGAGTTGAAGCCCGACTTTGAATACCTGCATTTTTCTCTTCCCTTGGCTGCGGGATTTTACTCTGCATCTGGGTGCACAGTTAACAGAGAAGAAAGCAGCCTGTTCTTGGGACTGTGTGACACACGTGGGCTGTATTCTGTGCCAGTGAGATTCCAGTAACGCATCATAACAACTGAAAAAGAATTCATTTAACCTTTGTGATGAAAAAGAATCCCTTTGATCGGAAGACATCTTAGTACTGTGTTGATTGTTTATGAATCTTTTTGAATTTTATTCATTTGGCTAAATAGTTTAGTATTCTTAAAGTTTATAGTATAGTTCTATAATAGTTTTGTTGTATCATTATAGTTAAACTTCTTCAACAAGGACAAAAGACCCATAATTCCATGCACAAAGGTTGCTTCAAAGCACCAACCCACACAGGTCACATCCTCTCCTCTGACATTTTACTCTCTTATGGAGCCTTTTGGATCAATGGATATGGGAAAGGTTTGATGTTGTGTTCAGGCAGTAAGTGCACAAGGTGCACATGCAAAGCCTGCTTTAGGTGATCAGTCAGTTCAGATAAATGACTGCTTCAGAGAGAGCCATTTTACATGGAAAGAATGAGTCAAGCGCCACAAATTATTGATGTGAATTGCAAATTATGCATTAGGTTAGTTTGTACTTTGATTGATATCCAGTGACCATTGAATAAATAACCTTCGAAACACATTTCCCAGCGCCCAAATACTGGTCTTGTTCGTATTTACACCACAACCATGCACTGTATAATCACGTTAATCTCAATCATGACTGAAATATACAATAAGCAATAACATATGATAAACAGAGGGGACCCGAACTTAAGCTGAAACGTAGCTACACGATACTTTTGTATGACCAAGATCTACGGAGTGAATATGGAATTCCTACCTTATATCAGTCTAGGAGGAAGATGAAATGATCTCACTCAAAGTCCAGTGCACCACTGCTGACCTTTTGGGCTGCAGTGAATGTCTGAGATAGTCCTCCTGCTATCTGATGTCAGATGTAGCGCAGTGACGATGGCTTCTATTCCTGAGTGTGTTTGTGTTGCACAAGAGCAGGAGTGGGAAACGCGCTCTCGTTTTCACTGTAGTGGAAAAAGATGGAGAGAGAGGAAGAGACCGAGAGAGAATGAGAGAGGGAGAGGAGGAGAGAGAGCGGGAGTCTGCATGAGCGCAGATGTCTCTGGGGGGTACTGGGGGGCTTTTCCAGTGTGGACAGCGAGTACTCTCTCAGGATTATGTATTCCAAGCTCACGTTTACGTTTAATATTGCAATTAAATTTACTAGGTATTTGGGGCAGGGGGTGTCAACAGCAGGCTGGAGGGGTGGGAGATACCACCGTATTACAGGAATTATACATTCCAATGGGGTCAGCAGATGACATCAGGCTGAAGCGGTTGTGTGAAATGCTCAAGGATTTTCTGTCGTCTTAGTCAGTTCACGCGTCCCACACTGTGCCGGTGACCTCATGACCTAGGATTGGGAGCCTGGCCAGCAGCGTCTCTTATGCAACAGGCGAAAATGCGGCACATTTAGACACTCATCGCATGTCCTATGGAAATGGCAGCAAACATCAGTGCCTCCTTTTGCCTGCTGTGAAGTGTCAGATTCACAGGTGTGTTCAGGGTCCCACTGTAAAACATTGTGTGCATTTAATAAGAAACTGATGAAGAAATACATACGGGTTTGGACCCAACAACCTTGTATTGAATAAGTGGCTGGGAGACGGATGGATGGATGGACGGGTGGATGGATGAGTATAATTTTATTAGAGTAAAAACAATCGAATGAGATATTTACAATTTATGTGATGAGTTAAAGACATCCATCTATGTTTCATATCTCAGTTCCCAGTACAGGGCTGTGTGTAGCGTATAGCAGGAACTATGAGGTCAGGAGGAAGGTGACACTCATCATGGGGCAAACACTCACTCACTCACTGACACACAGACACACAGACACACACACACACACACACACACACACACACACACACACACACACACGGGGCAGGATTCTCAGACACTGCCCTGTAGGTTTAGGGTCACCTTGCTTTCCACAGTAAATTCTGATACACAAACACTTATAATTTATATAAGTCTCACAATTCTAGTCTGTCATTGAAATGAAATGAATCAGCACTCTTAATGTAATTAATTGTTCAAGAACAACTAATAATTTGTAAAAAATTTGACTAAGTTGTATAAATAAAAATGTCAAAGCTTTAGTTATTTCTAGAGTCAATTGGGCATATTTGTAATGTTTTATTTTATGATATGAAGGAAGTCCATGGAGATCAGCATGTCAATTTTTAAAAACTATCCCAAATCTATTCAAAATAACGGCTAAAGTATCAGGAATTATTTCAGTGAAAACAATTCGGTTGATGCGCAATAATAATAACTGTTCTTTATTTCGCCCTTATGTTTCTTATTTTTGTTATCACCTGACAGCAAATCAACGTAAAATTCACTGCAGTCAGATTTGAATAACGGATCACTGTCAAACAGCTTTTCCCCGTCGCAAATCACGCAGCTCTTGAAAAACAAACTACACTCCTACTTCAATAATCACAGCAATCACATTTATTTACATGCTCTACAGCATGATGTATAAATAAGGCAAATAGCATATTATGAACACAGCTGTTGAGGGGTTGATTAGGCATAAATGCGGCTGGGCTGAGCTTCTAATAAATGCTCAGGTATAAAAGTGTAAGCAGCACTGGAGGAAGAACCTACAGTACTTAGACTATTATTCAGTCAGCAGATAGTGTCCCACTGAGAGCCTTCAGCGAGTATGGAGAGGTGTAAGCTATAGAGGTGCTCCTGGAACAGAGGCTTCTTGAGTCGTTTCTTGAAAGTGAAGAGGTAGTCTTATGACCTCGCTGTCCACAGTCACCGTATCGCTGGGACACCTGAAAACCCGGCCTGAAAAGAAGAGTATATCTTAACATATCTGCGATTAAGTAACTCATTGTGAGTAAGTTAAAATGTCACATGGAAAGATGGAAAGAAACATTAAACCTTCATTTTGTTATCCAGTAAAATGTGTCAGTTTCTCATGGGGATGAATTCATTTGCAAAGCGCTCTATATTGGCCTCTCCTAGCGACTGGCTTATTAGGAGAAGATTTATAGCACGGGAGACTTCCTTAGCAACATGCTTTATACCTCACCATTCATCATGAAGCACACGTATGCTGAGAGTAATTTACCACTGGCTATCTTTTTTTCCCACGTCATCCCTGACTCATATTTTTAATGTTACGCCACCTGGGGTGTCGAATTTTCCTCTTTTTGATAGTCTTCAAGACAAGAACTTCTTTCTGTTTATTGCATCTTGTTTGCTGATACTTGAGTCACAAGCATCGTGGATTATCGTCTCCGAAAGGCTAGTTTGCATAGCCGTCCTGTCTGACAGCTAATATGACATCACAATAAACAAAATCACACTTTATTTGCCATTTGCAGAAGTAGAGGTATGTGGGAATGCGTGTCTTTGCTGACCCCGTCTTGCTCTCCTTAGCTCGGGGGTCACAGCACAGGGTCAGCTAAAGTACAACACCATTGGAACCAGGGCTTAAGGGCCCTGCTGAAGGGCCGTGACCGTTCTGCAGAGGCCAGGGTTTGAACTGGTGATTTTCTGAAGACAAAGCCTGCTGAACCGCTCATCACTTCGTCTACTGAAAGACAGAAGAGAAAGATTGTGATGCATATCCCGCGAGGTCTTCATTGTGAGCATAGTTCGGGTTTATGCTGCAGTATTAGATGATATACAAATATTCATGTATGTTTATGTTCATTTTCTTGGTGTTAATATACTGCATGCAGTTGGAAAAGTATTTTTGGTGCAGTGTTCTTAGTCCATACATGCATTAATTAATTGATTCATTAATTTCTGATAGTAATATTATCATGTGCTTTTACAAACTTCAAAACTGCTTTGTTTAAAGCATAAACGAGGAATCAGCATAACAATTCGGTTTAAATTATGCTGGAATAACATATTATAATGTAAGCTTTACTCCGTCCCCAGCCTGCACTCAGACTGATTGCACAATCCGATATTATCTGGCTAGCAAAGGAATTTTATTTATATTAGGTGCTGGAAAAGGAATCACATTTGCAGGGCTTACAGATAATAGTGCTGAGTGCTGCTCGTGTGCTGCATGCCTTAAATATGTCAGAGGTAAGAAAGACACACTAGCCATGATATTAAATTTTCCATTCACGAGCTTTCTGCCAATATACAGTATAAATAAAATGGAGCAGACAATTGCTCACGAATAAACAACCTAGTGTGACACTGACACTATTGTGTACAAATACTCCTGTCACAGAGGCAAACAAATGCTTTTTTTCATAGACACTTTTTCATTACTCACTAAGGAAAACGAAAGGGGCGGGGCCATCTATAGAAGGGGAGTCAGGTGACCATGGTTATTCATGCTTATTTGCTGATTTCTACCTTATATTCATCACATGTGATGCTTTCTGTTGTTTGACCTACGGCACATTTTCAGGGTCCCAATAGTCCTGGCTCACAGTCACTCTGCTATTCCCTGAACCCCACGCATTAAATCACCTTTTTCCTCTCTCTAAAACAGCATTTTATTCTTTTTGTATTGCCAGTTTTTATGTGACCAGTACACTTGTGACACCTGTAATGGGATGTCCTCTATCCATCCATCCATGCATTTTCCAAACCGCTTATCCTACTGGGTAGCGGGGGGTCCGGAGCCTATCCCGGAAGCAATGGGCACGAGGCAGGAATGGGGGGCCGGCCCACCGGGGATGTCCTCTATCCATGTCGAATTTATAATTCAATGTCTTATCGTCTCGTCACACCGATGTTTCTCACACAGATAACATATTATACACAAAGTCAGTGAATTGCCTTGAATTTGGTCTATAATTATTAATAACGAGGGCAGACATGTACATTTTTTCTGTATTGGTGCTAATACGTTTTGCTGATGTAATTCAATATTTAAGCAATATCGTTTAAGCGACTTGTTTTTACTTTTTCAAAGATATCAGCTGCACATTTCATCGCTACACCTGTATTGCCTGGAACTCCATCCGCACCTTAAATCCTCATTATACACTCTGTTCAGGGCTCAGGCTCCCTGCTCCTGCTTTGGTTATTTACACTGTTTTGTGTCCATGTGGATGTTTTGGTCTTACATCTTCTATCCAGACCTCAGCCGGGCACCAAAAGCAGGTCTTTGATTTCGCCTGTCACTGCCAGCCCATCTAACCATCTGCTGCTACATCATCTGCGTCAGGCACAGCGGTTTGATTTTATTTTATTTATGTTTATAATGTCTTTATTGTCCTCGATTGTTTTTCCACGGCTCCCCAGGTAGATTCCATGTATGTACTGAGGGGGGAGTGGCTCAGTGGGCATCATTCCGGTGAGTGTGATTAGAAGATCGCTGGTTTGCTCCCTGGCATCACCAGAACAGTCACATGTCCACGGGCCCTTGAGGAAGACCCTTAACCCCCCCCCCCCAGCTCCAGGGGCACTGCACATTGGCTAACCCCCCCGCCCGAAGCAATGAGTTAGCAAAGAGAATCATTCCAATGTACTTCTGCAAAAAAAACCTTGTTTGTCTATATTTGTTTGTTACTTGGTTATAAACAAACAAACCTGATGTTTTTGTTGGTCAGCTAGACGGCTCGTTGGACTTAAAGCACCACAGTTTAAATGATCTTCATCTTCATTCAAGTATACAGTCTTCATCCCAGACTCCCTTAGATCCAACAAGTTATCTTGCTATACGAAAGCCCAGCACCTTTATGCAGGCCCCCGGTTTTGTATTTCGTTTGCTTGGTTCTGATACTTTATTTAATCCCCTGTGTACCACAACTAATAGTGCCAGAACTTAGCAGCGGCGAAGCCTGTCTTGCGTGAGCCAACCAGAGAGTCAGGGAGACCTCCGAGACTGACCATATGCTGTGGAACGAGCACATGAACACTATGGAGATTGTTTACAACTTAAATGCAAAAGACTCTCCCAGTCGGAGATGCCCACATGCTGGTCTAGTGACATCACAAAGGAGAAGCCCTCTGTTGTCATGTGACCCTCTGAGATCGGCCTCCTATTGACATGTGCAGCGTGTGACAGACTGTCGTTGAAAGCACAAAGGTAGGGTGTTGTGTGCTGCTTCACACCTCTTGGTATTTATAATAGGGCGGCAGCTGTTCTTTTAAGCACAGCCCCTCCAGGGCTGCAACTGTGATTCGACATGGAAGGTCTGGGCTTCTAGTACGACCTGGTTCTGCTGAGTGGACCATCTGAAACCTCAGCACAGGCAACCGCCATGGCCACAGTCCTCTGGTGACTCCATATGGTCCTGAACTTGCTTGCAGAGTTGAAACAGAAGCGATATTTTAAGAGAAGATGAACTTTATTGATCTCGGGGGAAATTCTTTTTCATACTGCAGCGAGGTACGTAAAGTACAGACAAACAAATAGTTAGCGCAAAGACAGTACACACAGTGCAGAAACACTACATCTTAATAAGGGTTAAGTAAATAAAAAAATAAAATCGACAGGAGGTAAATGTGCCATGGGAAAAAATCAGAGAGCGTTGGGCTTTTTCCACAGAAAATAATGGATGCTTCCTGAGATGTTATGGCTGGGGGGCTGGGCCAAGTCGATCTGGAAAAACGGAAAGGCTTGGCAGGTCAAAAGAAGGCAATGTTAACTAATTACTGTAATTATTTGAGGTTAATTATGCCGTCTTTAGCTTCTTCCCACAGTCTACAAATACATGGCTGCTGACACTGCTGAACTTGATGTGCTTCTGTATTGCAGTTAATCAGCCACCCCACCCTAGATCAACCAACCTTCTGTTTTGTTTAGTTACTTAGGGTTAGGGTTAGGACTGGGTAAGAGCTATCATGCCCATGATATGCCCATAGAAATGAATGGAGAGTCCCCACAATGATGGGAATATATGAACTCTGTGTGTGTGTGTGTGTGTGTGTGTGTGTGTGATGAGTTGCTGGCCTATGCTGGTTTAAGGTGGGATAGACTGCAGGCCCGCATGACCCTACATAGGACAAGTGCATATATAAAACAGATGGGCGTATGGAATGGATGTCACAGGGATGGAAAGATGGAATGAATGAGTAAAGAAACGTTATCGTTTGCTGCTCTCCATCCATAACTGCTGATCCAGTACAGCATCACACAGTGATCCTACAAAAAAAGGAGGTAGATTATAATCCTACACTGCATCTGTCTCTGGGAAAAAAATGGATTAATATCCTCTTGTACTCAAGTCAAAATGCAAATAAACAGTTGTTTAGCACTGGTTTGGCCTAGTCAGCGAGATCCAGCACCAGTTCTCCCTGGGGTTCCACTGCACCGATGCACTTGCAGTGCATGCTTGCGACACACTACTGTCTATGGAATAATTACACATCAGCAAGACCCCAAAACGATAGCTCCCCTCTTAAAGGTCAGCGCGAAGGTTTTTGTATCATTTAGTTCAAAGCAAAACTTTAGTCAACAAATGATTAATTGACTGTTTCTTGCAGGTAAGCAGGGACAGAGTCATAATGAAAAGGTTGCATAAAAATAAGAACTCATACACAAAATATTTTACCTACTTAAGTTTGCAAACAGGGTTGAAATATAACCGGTAAACAGTTTTATGAACGGGTATTCAGCTGTACTTATGAAAGGCACACAATTTTTGTTACTTTAGAATCGTATATATTTGGTTATATTTTTTGATATATTATCTAAATGAGTGTTTCTGAACTCGGTCTTTAGGGACCCCCAGACGGTCCGGATTTTGCTCCCTCCTGACTCCATGGACCGGGTTGAGAAACATCGATCTAAACTAATATCGCTGCATTCTTTCCGCTTTTTGTTCTTAGAGGATCATACACTCAGTTCATATACTGACAAACTACTATGAAAGCACGGTTTGAACACGCAGAGTTATTACAAGGCACCAAAACCTTCCGTTTGTAATGGACTATATATGGATGGAACAGAGCACAGCATCAGTCATGAAGTAAATCTGAGCAGTAAAGATTTTTTACTTTATTATGCTTTATAAAGCAGACCTAGATGTTACGAACTTCTATTCAGAAATACCAGCATCTGATGTATTTTTAAACGTGCAGCAATATATGTGTATTGCAGAAATTAACAAGGATTAAGGAGCCAGCAAAACAATGCCAATGTTGTTATTTTATCTGTAAATAACTGGTCCCTATTTTCTCTTTTACAGTTACTGTCACTTTCTCTTTTTTCTTCATAGTGGACTTACTAAAATGGGAAGACAGTGTCTGGTAAATGAATCGATAAGACAAACTGTCATTTAATTACCAACCAAGAATTGATCCCAGACCGTTACGCGCAATTAACTCCCACAGCGATTGGCAGCAGCCAGCAATGTGTCACTGCTGGCGAAAGGCTCCGTCTGGTTGGATGATGCCCCGGTCCTCCTGTAGAACATGCCAGAAGCCTTGCAGGAGACAGGAGACTACAAGGCAGGGAAATGAACCAAAAAAGGGGGCCCTCCCCTAAGGTGGGATGTCACTGCAGGCAGTGAAGAGGCAATTCAGTTTTTGCGAAGCAGCATGAATTTCGAATGCGGAAAGCGTGTCTGGGACCTGAGGTAATTCCAGGTGCTGGTACCACATTATTGTTCTGTTCTGCCCACAGAAATATGGCGCCTAATGTTGTCTTTTTCAGTTTAGCTGTAAATGTCACAATGCGTCCTTGATCTTCACGGTGTCATCACTCTCGCCTAAAGAAAGGGAAGTGCAGTGTATATATGTCAGGCTGTTATTGTTTCAAAGGCAGCGGGAAATGAAGTCACCCAGCCGTCACTTTAAAAAATGACTAGGGGAGACCTGCCGTAGCTGCTCGAGGTCGCTGACGTCAGGGGAGGCAAACACTGGTGGACGTTTCTCGGGTCTCCCTTTGTCTGGTGAAACGGGAACAGCAGCCGCAGATGGGTGGCACTGGAGTGCGGACGGCAGTGGGGGAGCCGACGGTTGATTAATCGCATGTGACGCAGCCCCTTTTTTCCGTAGAGGAAACAGCGCGATGCCATTATGATTGAGTATTAGCACAGGACACTTGGGGCGTTTGCTCACAGGCAGGTGATAAAGGACAAGGCTTCCGCTTTCGATACAAACTCAAAGCCACACCTGATGTTATTATGCAATGGAAAGGCCGCGGAGAAAATCCCTGCTCCTCTGCTGCTTACGTCTACGTTACATCTCACAGCGACCCTCCAGTGCACTTTGTACTTACTAATGAAGGAAATATCTCTGGTGTTTTTTTTCCACCTCGTAGTCCTTAGAGGACGTGGAGATGAGCAGAAGATGGAAGCTATATGCAAATGTTGGTATTTCAGAAGTCTCAGGAGGAGCATTCTTTGCAGAAGACGACGGCGAGTCAATCCTGCAGAAGCTCAGAAATAGCAGTTCTGTGCCATGCGACGATATGCGCAACTGCATGGATTCAACTTTCCAGAAACTTGCGATAGAAGCTGAGAAGCGTGTCACCTGCGAGTGAGATTAAGCAGCTGCCAAGTCAGGTCAACTTACGGAAAATGACTTGTGCTAGTTCTCATGATTTGAAGAGCGTACAGATCCTGATTTCTATAAATTTAAAGTAGGAGCAGAAAAAGATAATGTACCAAAAAGCAAAACTTTTTCTAAAAAGCACGGTGTTATTTTCAGTCTGTGATGAATGGAGATCCCTTTGCTTGCATGTAAAAGCATCTGGTGACAAATCAGCATCATTCGGTTCCCATAAACTATTTATCAAATGCAGAGTCATAACAAGCCTAGAGCTCCACAAAGAGCACATAGCTGGGGGAGACCCTAGACAGGATGCCAGTCCATATTAGGACATGTATAACACCCACAGAGGCAGTGTTTACCACCAGTCAAACCATGCATTTGTGTGGGTCCCCCTATTGGCCACAAACAGTCACTACACTAAATATTAACTATATGATTGTCTAACTCTCTAGTTGTTTAGTTTCTGAAACACCTGAGGGAGGATCTCAAAGCGGCATTTTGAGAAGATCCCCAGGAACAATAAAGCTGGCCCTGATCACCCATATGCACGATTAAACACGGTGGGCCACAGCCAGACTCCCATTCACCTAAACCAATTCACTTTAAAGCAGTGTTTCACCAAACGGTGTTTCACATCACTGAAAACGAAACCTTTATAAAACCTCAACCAGGGGGAAGATTTTCACAAAAATTCGGTTTTACGTGTCGACGTGTAAACAGGGAAAAGAGAGTTCTTGGCTTGCAATGTCGGATTGCGGGCCGTTGTCCACTTTGTCTGACATCAGATCGTGTGCCATTTGCTGTTTACATTAGCTGTCTCTAGCCTTACAGAACTGGTAATAAGGCTTCTGATTGCCCAACATGACTTTACGGTTAGAGTTATATTGCCCCCTGTTGGTTTGGAATGCTCTTGACAGCACGTTAAGGTGTTTGTGTTTTTTTTATAACGGAGGTGGAAAAATACTGTTTTTTAAAGTACTGGAGATACGTGTGGACAAGACCTAAGTAAAGAGAAATGACACCTTGATTGAACTGTTCTCTGTAATTAAGAAGAGCACAATCATAGACACATATTATTTCATGCATAATGAAAATGACACGTTAATTAGAAATTACCTGTCAGACATGAATTACATACCAATAAATGAATACATTGATTATTCATGTAATATTCAGGATTATTCAACATTAACTTGGGTTGACTTTGGACTTAAGTGTTTTAATGTCATCCTGTCAATTAACACTCTTGCTAGGAGGTCATCGTTTGAGTCTTTCCACCGGCAGGAGCAGCTCCGATGCTGTTTGGGTGCCGTTAAAACTCCGCTTTTATAGTAAAAAGTATAAAAGCATAAGAAGGTTTGAATGCATATTTTCAGAAATATACTCATATGCTGAATCTTACTGTAGGTGCATTACACAGTATAAGCTCACTGAGAGCAAACTCAGGTATGAACATTGTTCAGTTAGGGTTAAAGAGGCATATTGCTTCCTTTTCTGTTAGCTGTAAGTGGTTGAAAAAGTATATTTTGTGTCCCTGAAGTGTTGGGTTAATTCTACATCTAATTTAGGGCTAAAAACATTTTCCATCTTGGCATATTTTGTATATAAATGGTATTTTATCAGTGTATCATGATAGTTCACTTGCAGAAAATTTGTTTGCCTGAAAAAAAAAACACTGTATTAACAGGTAAACTTTATTTTCGGTTTTGCGGTACTGGTGAAATATTTGATAATATCATTTGTGTTTAGTGCTAGGATTAATATTTTATTCCATAAATTCATAAGGTAGCCAAAGACTACCAGACGAATCAAACGTTATTAGGCTGGTTGTTCAGTGTACTGGGGATTAATCACATTGAATCGTCATGTCATCTCCATTTTGATCGTGACTTCGGGCTCAACGCTGATCATGAAGCCTGTTTTTGGTTTTCCCCGAGGAGGCTGAGCAGTAGGAGCTCAGTGAGCTGTGTGGTGGCACTCAGCCACTGCCGCTTTGTATGCGTCTCTAGTCTGTCGTGGTCTGAGGCTGATTCCTGCACTGTTGTTTGGGAGTAATTCCTTGTCGGGGTGCCAGACATACTTATTACTTTGGTGAAATTCTCCTCCTTCTCTTTCATTGTAAACGCCTTTGTGCAAAATACCCAGCGGCTGCTAATTCACTGATTGCATAAGCTAATCTGGAACGTTTTTATTTTGTAAATGAAATGGAACTAGAGGCTACCGATGGAAAAAAAAAACGTGAAATTATCAAGCAGTTCGTCATACTAGAGACTTTCAGACGCAAAGCACCCCAGGCTTTAGAACATTATAGGAAGGAAAGCCTGAACTTATAAGCCTGATCTTAGAAGCTTTTTGTAGGTCATTTCCTTTGCTTTTTATGTACATACTGTAAGTGCCCCCCCCCCCCAATTCAGTGAAAAAACCCATGTAAGAAATACGACTGAAGTTTACGGAGTTTTATTATAGCACACAATTTGCCACTTAATCAACGACAAACAAAAATAATCCCATGAGAACCTTTGTCAGCCATTTCCTCCATGAAAAATTATCTTCTCTGAAAATAATCTACTGTATGCTTAAGATATTCACTCTCTATGTTTATATGCACTTTGAATGGATGTATTGTCTTTATTAATAATTAACTCATGACTAATGCAGTCAGAGTTCTAAAGAAGAAAAAAACTCTTTTGGGTTATTTTGTTTTTTGGTGTTTTTAATCCTTAATTTTTTTTTTTGCATTGCTGTTTGATCTTGCAATTTACAGACTTTCGACACACTCTTGTGGCTAGCATCTGAAACTGCATTCACTGCACATTTATTACGAACTGCAAGACAAACGACGGTGATTACAGCCTGGTACTGCTCTCAGGAAGAGTATTCCGAGCAGCGTGCCGCCGAAGTAAAGTGAGTTTTGTTACCAAGAATATCACAGCGATGCGTGCGAACAAGCGGTGTAAATAAGGTATTGAAAGGGATGGGCTAAGCTTGACAGCATACACACTGCGTTTCCTCCCACAAAACTGAAAAGCTTTCTTAATTGTGTGTTGGTTTGCACAAAAACGCCTGCTAAATAGCCTAAGTAAAATACCTGGAACTCTGTTCATTTCCTAACTGCTAATCCTAGTCAGGATTGAGGGGGTTGGAGCCTGGGGTACATTCCGGATGAGATGCCAGTCCATCACAGGACACACACACTTACAGGTACTTTAGAGACGTCAGTTATCTTAACTACATGTCTCTGGACTGCTGGAAGGAACAGCAAAACTGGGGCACAACATGCAATCTACATGCCGAGAGTGTAGGTGAGATCGAAAGACCCAAAATTCAAAAGACGGAGGGCTGAAGAGACAGACGTTCCCACTGAGCCACCATTCCGCCTGTTCGAAACACTCACACTTAAAGAACAAACTGACTTAAACGTTGCAGTTCGCTATTTGCATTGCAAGAGCCGTTTTAAACATCTTTTTCATGCTGCATAAAATTGCCAATTTCCCCAAAAGTTTCCTTAAATAATATGTTTGGCATTATTGCTTTAAAATGTGACCAATTTGCAAAACTCGGTACGTCGTTAAACCTTTCCAAGTAATTACATCATGCGATTCAAAAATGAGTAAATCACTTCCGAATCATATATTTGCCTCAAAACACAGATAAACCTGCAAAGGTGTTATCATATTATTACAGCTTTGCAGTCTGTAGGTAATTACAGGTATGAACTGACAGTCATGCTTTCGTGCTACAGTACATTGACAGCATGCGGCATACATTGAGATATTTGATTATCTAAATTTAATTGGAAGAGCGATTACTGAAATATTAACAATGACATTCATTAGCTGGGAATTCTACAGTACATCCGAGACTTTGGAAAGGCATATAGCTAAACTTTGATGAATAGACCAGCCTGTATCTCAAAATATCCACGAGTGATAATCAGTACAGATGCAATTCTAACAGGGATTCATAACAAAACATCATGCGTCAATACTTTTTGTTGTTGTGTGTAATGAGTGTTTATTTGAAATGCAGTATATTTGCTGCTAATGAGAACATGTTTACCCGGAATTGTTGCTACTGCATCAACGGCCCCATTGTATGCTGTAAAATTGTCGGTGGCTCTTTTGAGGACCACAGGAATCGCACGTAATTTGAGACCTGATAGAAGCCACATTTTCCCACGGACCACCATAACGAGAGGAAGAGAGCCGTCACTGATGAATAACACTCTTTGAAATCCTTCATTAGCTTCACAAAGTTGCCGACAACATTCCTCCAATTTGCCTTTTTCACGCTGAGGAAGGTAAATCGAGAGGACCTGTCCAGGTCTGACGAAACGTCCATCTTTAGAGCACTTGGATGCAGCTCATTAAGCAACAAGCTTCTCCGAGGTATGGGCAACAGGAACGAAGACAGCAGCACTATGGAGAGGAAAATCTGACTGATGACATTTAGCCAATAGAGGGACACATTCCCGAAGGATGTGAGGAGCTGTGCAGTCAGGGAGCCGACGGCAAATCCCAGAAATATCGATCCTCTGCAGTAGCTGGTCACTCACTGCGTGGACAACGCTGTAAATGTAGGAATAGTAGCCCACAATGATGCTGTTCCATTGCTGTAGATGAACAGTGCAACCTACGGTTCTCAGACTCCTGAGCCAAAGAGTAAGGAGAGCCAGGCGACCACATGACAGAGTTGCTTGGAGGATCACGACTGGTTTATATCTTAGGAAGTCTGTCAACAGGAAAGTGGGAACTAGGAGGATGAGGTTGGAGTTTGTCCAAACGGGCTATATTTATCTTGAAACCTTTGAGAGGAAATCAAAGAAAGTTCACACAATATAGGCTAAAGGGGTTTCTCTCGGTGCAATAAATGTCGAAAAAGTTAATACTTCATTCCTTCGCTGGCTGATTGTAGAGTAGAGGATTCTCCTTAAGATGCGTCATCTCCAGCCACAATTCACTATAACCCAGAAATGCTACAACGTACTTAAGGCTTCAGCATGTTCATGTTGTTGTCTACATACCTGAGTAATGGTTACATTACATAAGTACATTAAGGGTGTCAGGAAGGACTCCCCTGGTCTCACCATTGAGAAAAACCCATATTGCATTCCAGCACCTCATAGTGAGTTGGATTCCTTTTGAGAATGGCTGATGGGCTTGCCCCAAGTAGGAAGAACTTTCCTCAACATTCATTTTTAAGCATTTTTAATCGCTGGAGTGATAGCAGAGCAGAGATAAGTTCAAGGAGAGCCTGAAAGTCGGTACTTATAGAAAAGTAAAATTCAGCAGCACATAAATGTATCAAACGGAAGCGTAGACATTGTAAATTATATTAAATACAGTATCGGGGAAGACACTCAAGACACAAAATCAATTGTATATCACTTTTATCTGCCAAAAGCGATGCATGCTTTTTAGATAGTTCCTGTCCATGTTTGAGGAAGACAGAGTACTGGTTTATGATGCAGGCTTGTACCGAAAGGTGTGGTTCAATCAATTAACTAAGTCGACAGGAGCCGCCGTAATAACCACTGGTTGACACTGGTGCGATTTTTGCTTTCTTCAGTCCACCAATAGTTTTGCAAAAACAACCAACACTTCTATAAAATCTTAGTTCACTTTGGTAGACCTTGATTCACTAAATCTACTGGGGTGAGACGTGACTGCAAGTGCATGGGGGGTTCAAATGACCCGTTACTTGTCAATTCTTTTGTTTTATGGAAGAATGACTGTTGAGGCACAGTGAGAAAAAAGGACATGTAGAGAATGCCTAGTTAATGATATACAATTCAAGTAACAAACATGCAGGCATATCAAGGAGTCTATTGGCTGTGGCAGCACTGGGCTGGTCATGTGACCAGCTAGCATACTGTAATAGCCCTCCAGCGGCTTGTAAACATCTGGCAGCAAATCAAACCCAGAAGAAGGGAAATTACAACAACAGCAGCCAGCATCTGACAGAATACCAGACCTACTACAACCTGCATAAGCTATGTGGGCAAGACACTGGGGGCAAACAAAAGAGAAATCATTTATCCCATCCTCTGGCTGACCACAAAGGATCTGCACATCTAACAGTCGGAGCTAATGCTGAAAAGGCAAGGCCATCCCCTATAAGCATTATTAAAAATAAAGCTAGCAGACCGCTCATTTTTGGCCTGTCGCCTGTGATTGTATGAGTGGTTGGAAGATGAGCTAATGGATGGATGGCGGCCCAGTGCTCTGGGCTCTCGTCTCCGGGTCTGGGATCGTATGTGTGGGGTTTGCATGCTCTCCCTATGTTTATGCAAATTTCAACAGGACACTCTGGCTTCCACATACCGTCCAAAAACACGCAGTCAGGTGAACTGCTCTTTCTTAGTTGTCCATAGTGTGCGACTGCATGCCCTGTGACGCACTGACATGCCACCCATGTTATCCCAGGCCTTGTGTCCTGCTCTTTTTGGGACTGGCTCCAAGGCGGCTGTATCCCTGCGCTGGGTGGATGTTTGTTTAGGCATAAAAGAGCTGATATACTGGCTAAATGCATTCACCAATAATTTCTTTATAGCAGCTAATCAAACTGAAACTGACAAAGTAATATAACCAAGTAAGGGTATCAGATAAACAGCATAATTCAGATGCAGTAGAGATTAATAATAATAATAATAATAATAATAATAATAATAAATAATAATAATAATAGTTTTATTTGTATAGCACCTTTCTCACACTCGGGGATGCTTTACAATACAGTCAATACAATACAATTCAATATAATAAACACAGATTAAATTTCAGCATCCTACTTTGCATTATACTGTATATGTGCCCGCAAACACGTGATCAGAATCCCTATCGTAACGCTTGCAGTTTCCAGAAAAATAAACACAGCAAGGGTAAATGTGTCTTCGGGGCTCGCCATTTACTTAGATTAATCGGAACAATTAACTCCATGCAATAAATTACCTTGACTAAAGTAATACCGCACATGCCTACCTGGAATAATTTGTTTTGCATTCCTTCCCCGAAAGGTCATTTGTTTGCTGCAAATGACTTACATGTTAAGCAAATATAGGCCAGACATCCATCCATCCATCCATTTTCCAAACCGCTTATCCTATTGGGTCGCGGGGGGTCCGGAGCCTATCCCGGAATCAATGGGCACGAGGCAGGGAACAACCCAGGATGGGGGGCCAGCCCATCGCAGGGCACACTCACACACCAGTCACTCACACATGCACACCTACGGGCAATTCAGCAACTCCAATTAGCCTCAGCATGTTTTTGGACTGTGGGGGGAAACCGGAGTACCCGGAGGAAACCCCACGACGACACGGGGAGAACATGCAAACTCCGCACACATGTGACCCAGGCGGAGACTCGAACCCGGGTCCCAGAGGTGTGAGGCGACAGTGCTAACCACTGCACCACCATGCCGCCCCCTAGGCCAGACATATTAACAATTAATTAAATAAATAATTAATCACAGATTAATTAAATATATGACGTATTTTATAAGGTACATTCACTGCGTGTCAGTTTCACGTTTTGGTATGGAACACAATAATTGAGGAAACATATATGGGATATAGATAGTCTATATGCGTCTTTCTTTAGCCGGTAGGACTGCATCGAACCGTCACAGCACATGCAAGATCACCTGTATTAGTTGTAATGCTCGTCTGCGTGCAGAAAGTATTCAGCTGCATCTACAATACTGGCTATTTGCAGGACTGTGTTTAACAAATCCAACGAGCCAGCGATGGCACATAACGAATCACTCCCCCTACTGGCAGCTCGACGCCAGAACTGCACCCAACTTCTAATAACAACACCTATATTAAATGTCTAATGTTTTGTGGTTGCGGTCATATAAACCATCACCTGATTCAGGTTGCACGTCTGATGAATTAACGGCACCAGGGGAGAGTTAAGATAAACGTTAAGCGAAATATAAACGGGAGATGCTTAGGAGATTATGTTTGCTTTGAATACGTGACACGTTACCAAATCGTCTCTCATCTGTTCGGGATCATTAATCTGAATAATGCTCAAAGCCAGCGTTTGTCAGCCAATGCCCTTATTATTTATTTAAATGTTTAATTTATTTATTTACGCTGTATCGATATTTAAAAGAATAACACGGAAATTTACTTCCACTTGGGGGAGCTGTTGTTACATAAGAAAGGTTTGCATAAATTAACATGGAGAAAAAAAACTCTAAAAGTAAATCGTTTTAGAAATAGTCATTTTTAATGTAGTGAATTTGGGAGAGATTTTTCTTTTACTAACTGTCCATGAAGCCACTTGTTCTTTTTCCTAATTTAATGCAGCAATAACTGGTAAACTTCTAAACAATAAGTTTTGTTTTTAATTAGAATAAAAAAAGAAACCAGTCCAATTGGTTTAAAATTACCTCCGGTGTGTATTACATGTCAACACAATGCAGGAATTGAGTTAAATTCGGTGATGATTGATTATATTTGATATTTGACGCTATGCATGTATATACGCATTTCTGCATATCTGACAATGGGAATATCTAGTACTTAAATTACCAGTATCTGAAAGCATTAAGTACTTCAAGGCGTAAAAATATAGAATTACACACTGTGTACTTGATGTACCTGATTGATCATCCCCGCAGTGTTTTTAGCTCATTAATACACAATAAGTATTCGTTTTCATTCTATATTGTTAAACTGCACCGTTCACAATCTTATGCTTAAAACCAGAATAATTCTCCGTGAAATTCCCAGGCTGGCAGGTTTAATGAAACAGGGACGCAGGTGACTGATGGCTTTGAATGACACGAGACCCGACGCGGCTGCGGACGGCTGATGTGCCGCAGGCCGCACCGACGGAGGGCGACAGGCCAGCGCTGCCAGTCAGCATCCGCACTACGCAGCTCTGCTGCCGATCAGCCCCCGGGCCCTTTCCAGGTAACGTACCGGAGAAACACGCGGTATCCAGCATGCATTCATCTACCAATTCCACCGTTATATATCGTGGTGCGAAAGAGGAAATTGCCGGTACGGTTTATGCGGGAGTAATGTTCCCGCACGGCACAATCCCCGATGAGTACGGCGGACTTCTCACACTCATCTTCATAACAGCAAGTCATATTCTAACCGTGGAACAGTCTGTTTAATATAAATTTTAAGTGCTTTAATAAAGTGCTGTCATATCCATTCATAACCTTCAATCGGTGGACCATCCGTAACATCCGCTCCTAACTGTAATGGTCTTTCAACGGCATGAGGGAAACATCTATTATTAAAACTCACGGGAAATATTTAATAGGTCGGAGTGGGAAGGAGTAAGTTATAATTAACAAACAGAAACACAAGTTATCAGCAGGTGCATGTATGCAATGGGAATTATTGTAATTTCAAACAGACCTGGCAGAGAATAATAACAAGCAGGTCTTTAGTAGCAGGCAATTTTGGGAGCAACAGTTCTCACATTTATCCTCAATAGGGCGTGTGTTGCGGATGTTTTTTTTTTGTATCCGGCTTGTTTACTTCGGAATTGATGTTTGCATAAGCAGCCTGTTAAGTAAGGCGTTTGAATCACAGTGCCTCATTCACCAGTAGGTAAGTATGAAAATTATACAAATAGGCCTAGCAGACGTGATGAATACTTAATACTTTCGTCTCTCACACGTATGTGCCGGGGTCCTCTAAATGGTTCACCAAGACTTGATGTCATGATCAATTAATGCTCTGGCATCCATAAAAAAAATGTTTTTTTTAATTAAAAAATTCATCCATGCTTTATAAATAGGGAAAGGCAATCTTCCGGATAGGTCCCGGAGATAATCTGCTGGATGTGTTCATTCTGAAGTATGTACAGGTCAGTAAGCATGTAAAAATAGTAGCGAAATGCCCTTTACCCTCACCTTCAAGTCACTCCAAGCCTTCCTGGTAGCTGTGAGATCCTACCATCGTTATCACTGCTTTCTGACACGGAGAAGTCGAGAAGAACTGAATTGTAATTGCTCTACAACACTGGGCACCAATGTCTTATAATTATCTGTGCCTCAGTGTGGAACATTACATTTTCAGTTTCAATTATACCTTAAACAGTAGATATAATGCACATTGAATGATTTTTCTGGCATGATCTTTCGCCTTTGGAAGAGGCACCGTACTGCTTCCTCCTTGGGTAGAACATTCCCTGTTTTATTCTCTCATTCTCTGCTGTTTTTTTTCCCCCGCTGTTTGCATGCGTGGGTTTTTATTTTTAGGTTTGAATTAATACCTCTGGGAGGTTAATGCGCGTCTTTAAACAAGCTGCTTTGTTCCAGTTTATTAATGAAAACGAGCGCCGTGTGTAACTGTAAGTGTTCTCTGTTGGGACTAGGATTGTACTGCTCTGATTGCCAGTTCACTTTGCCCAAAATAATTCAATGTCCTTAAAAAAATGTTTCAGCAGGGACTTACAGAGAGGAACATGGAGAGGGAATCACAGAAGAGCAGCCTGGGTGTATAGCAAAGGACAAATATTGACTATTTGTGGTAACCCTGCTTTCATTACAGGACACTGTCCTGGAAGCACGTAGCACAAAGGATGGAAAGTTTTTCAGATGTTATGCTTCACTATCAACCATTTCTGGGAGGTATAAAGCAGAATGTTAGCTCACTGGTTAGCATTATGGCCTTAAGCCTACGGGGCTGGGTGTGTGTGTGTGTGTGTGTGTGTGTGTGTGTGTGTGCTTGTTTGCACCCTTGTGGAATTTGCTTGTTTTTCCCTGTGTCATGTTCGTTTCCTCCAGTTAATCTGGTTTCTTCCTGGAGTCGAATACCATGCATTTATGCTCCTTGTGTGTGTGTGTGTGTCTATGCCCTGCAATAGACAGGCACCTTTTCCCGGTGCTGCCAGGTTTGAGGACGGATGGATCGATGAAATATTGTTCAAGCATTTTTCTTTAAACGTGCCACAAAAGTACAGTTCAATAATTAATTAAATGTCATACTTTATGTAATTGAAATTATTTCCAAATGAGCAAGTAAAACCAAAGAGTTATTGTCAAGACCCTGTAAAACGATTTTAGCATTCACGCGGGGTTTGATATTAAATTGGAGTCACGTTAATTACATGCTATTAGTCAATATTATAATGCCTCGGGACAAAACTGGAAACAGTGAAACTAAATGTTTTACAATTGAACACATTTGTCTTCTGTGGCCAAAAGCAACTGATAGCACTTCTGTCATTTTCACTCGACCTAACTGCCGTCAAACAATATCGTAGGTCTGTTACATATGATTTTGTTAATATTAAAAGCTCGGGAGGAAGCCCAGAACCTTAAGCCTGTAGGATATTTGAGTTCTGGTTCCAGGGAAAAAATGGAAAACATTAAAGTCGCTGAGGTATTCAAATGCATTTCTGCGGCAAAGTGTGATTATGTAATGCCTTTGAAGAGTGCGTCTTCATTCATTGTAAATGTTGCATTCAACCAGAAACGCATAACACAAGCTTTGTAGTCCTTCTTGGATTAATGGTTAGACTACAAAGCCCATAAGTCTTAGAATAAAAGGAGCACCTGTCTGGCTGGTAAAAAGCACTTTTTAAAAATGAAGCATGCACTGGAATGTATAGTGAAGGAGTCCTTTGTGCTGCAGAACTGTGTATGGACTGATTAGCTAAGGTCGTGTCAAACACCTAATGCTAAGCAAGGCTAATGCTAGCCGAAGCTGTGTCCCTCCTTATGCATCACAAAGCATTGCTGCACCAGGCTTGATTTCTCTGACATGAGAATAAAAGGCTGTTTGAATATCACTAACAGAAGCACTAACAGACTAACTGGGTCAGAAGGGGAAGGTTAGCGAACCGCTTGCATTACCCATTTTTTATTACTGATGACGTATCGTTTTAGACTGTGAAATAGGCAGCTCCTGTCTAGCTAGTGCAGGTTCTAAACCGATGCGTCAAATGTCTGAAGCTTGTTGAGAAGCGACTCTGCAGAATGATTCTCTCACCCACCTAGAAAACAGTTACAGTGATGGACAGTCCATGATGAAGACATAAGGATGGTGAATTAGCCCGAGGTTCCTGGAAAATCCACCGTCCGCCCTTCCAGCTCTAGGGTGGACAACCTATGTTCCAGTGCCCTTACGCGCCTCACTGTGGCAGTGAATGGTGTTTGCTGCATGTGTCCTATGGCGCCTCCTGCAGTCGTTTTTGGCTCCTGCGCAGCCCATGAACCTGGATAGGTACAGGTATATTCAGGTGGCTGCAGCAGTCCCCCCTCCGCCCCCCAACCCCACCCCTCTGGCTGTTATACTGGTTCTACCCACTGTGACAAGCTATAAAAAAATAACCCACGTTGCCTCACAGATAATGGCGCGTCACTGCATCTGTTGCTGGGGAGGCATATCTGGCAGTGGGTCTGCCATGCTGTGAGAATAAAACAATCGGCCCACTGGAAGCTTATCAGGCGTGCCTGCTGTGTGACCTTCGCGAGATCCCCTCAGCATCTGACATTTCAGACCTCTGCCAGGCTTTCGAGTCGGGGCCCACGTCTCACCCCCCATACCGCCAGGGCGCCGTGTCACAGAGCCATGCGCTGTGAACGGGACTAAGCGACAATGACGGTCTCTTTGATACCAGCATCAGAATGAGGCGAGACTCTGGCAGGCTGATTTCTGAGATCCGGATCGATGGAGAAGAGGACATGGGCCTGACCTCTTTGGTGGCGAGAACAGACCTCCTGTGCGTCTGGCCCACTCCTGCTGGCTGCCCCCCCCATGCCAGCCTTAACCCGTGAGATGTCCCGCAGCACGACAACAAAAAAGGTCCCAGACAGAGCGACACTTGGTACCATTTTGCGGCATCTTCTCTGAGCCATGATCTCCAGTCCTTCCACACGTTAATCCCCCCACCGCTCCGCTTGGAACACTGGAGTACATACACCTGGCAACTCCAGAATGTTCTTGTGCGAGAATTCCCTCACCCCATTCACTAGAATGATAAATGTCACACCATTCCAGGCACACTTGGCTGGCAAAGTTGTGCTGTTAATAAAAAAAATGAGTGTGAGTATCAAGCCCAGCAGGAAAAAGCGTTGTATTTTGTGCCAGGTTCTTCATGGGCTGTTGACCTGGAGGGTTAAGCGCAGCCTTAAGTCCAGGTCCGCTAACGCCGTGGCCTTGGGTTACAGAGCTCGTAGCCAGCCCTCAACCAATATATGCTAAACGGCAATATTCGGAAGCTGTCGTGCATGCATTTTATGGTTTGTCTTAGTTTTAAGTTATTACCTGAGCAGAATGAAAATCATTATGACTTGGCGGGTATACAGTATACAGTAGTTTATGATTTTTCACATCACTCACATTATCTTTAGGATGTGTATCAGATGTGTCATAGGTAGTAAGATTCATAACCCATTCTGACTATGTACAGTAAGTGCCGCGTATACAATCAAGACTCCAGAATAATGATTTTATAGTCGGTCCTAAATTACTAATTAATTATAATTAACATTTTTCGTATCATATATGTTTAGACAAACTTCCATAAAATTAATTTGGTTATAATACCACAAAAAAATTATATGTATTCATTCAGGGGTAAAATGGGTGAAATATTCCCACCTTATTAATACTATGAGACACTCTGCACTGAAGGGCAATTGCTTTAGATTGTACAAAGAGATGACAAATGATGTTTCTGAGAGGCATCATCTGTCCGTCAAAGAACATTGTCTGTGGCCATAAGCCTCATGGCAGAGCCCCACAATGGGCACCTTGGAGATGAAAGTGACTGGACTCACTTATCAGCTGAATAACATGGCACTTCAGTGATGGCTAATGGTCCCTTTTGGACCGTTTTGGGGGTTTCTCGGTTGAAAAAGCTGACCGTGGGTATTGTCAAGGTACACAAAGACTTCTGTAGGGATTTTGTTCACGATTAGCCCTAAAATCTTTGTCCAAACTTGTCATTTAATGCCTCGGCTTCTTTTCTCTGCTCAGTAATTCCTGCAGTCTTTGGATTCGACTGTGCGTTCCGAAGATAATTTTTCAGAGGTATGAGTACTACTCTGACCGCGGCCATCACCTTCCTATCACCAGAAGTTGCTTGTTTATTCTCTCTCTCTATTTTTATTCCTATAAGAAAGCGGTTTTAGCGTTGGCCGCCATGACCAAATCGCATTCAGGGGGTCTTTCTGCTTGCTCACTCAAGAGGTTAATTGGAAATTACAGTCAGAAAACAGACCCAAAAAACCACACAGCAACAGCACGAGCTCGAAGGGGCCAGAAGCCAAGGAGGACATGCAGGACATGAAAAAGGACATTAACTTTGAAGTAACTAAGTCACCATTAACAGCGCTATGAAGACGAGTCACATTACGTCGATGCTAATTAGCAGTATTCGTCAGCTAACAGTTTTCATCCAAGTTTTCAAAACAACACGAGCGACTAATGGAGTCCCAAAGAGTCTGTGTCCATATTGCAGGTGCTTTTGTCACAAAAAAAAAACTGCTAAACCGAGCAGATGCTAATCATCGACACGCTACATCAGCGAAGGGGAAAGAACTAAGCACCATGGATGGGTAACAGCACTGAGTTAGTGCCTCAGACATCATCGCAGAACCGATTCGGTCAATGAACGCCATAAACCGGGAGCTTCACAAAGATGGAATTCACGGTGGGGCTTTCAGTTGAAAAACGTCTTGCGCAGCAGCGGTTTCATGAACAGCAGGATGAAGTAAAACATCTTGTATGGCCCTCGCAATCACCAGATCCAACCATCACGGAACCTATAGGGGACGCTTGCTGGCACGGAGTACAGAGTAGATTTGTACTTCTTTCATCACCCAATGAAACAGAGGCTTTTTGTTTTGAAGAATGGTTCAATATCCAATCCAACAGCTCAGGATTGGTATGACAGCATTCCAAGAAGGAGTGAAGCTGTTTAAAGAGAAGGGCGCCCCTACTCCTTATAAGGTGCTTGATATTAATCGATTGTGAGGTGCTTCCATTGTTTCGTCTGCCTCCTGTATGTTTGCAATTTATTTTGATAACAGTTATGCTGCGAACACTCCAGGGAAGAGTTACACAGAGAAAGACACCTTGGGGAAAATAAGCAGCGCTGTGATATTTAGACAGATAAGCATAGCTGGCTGTTATGCTCCAAGTCTTTATGGACATCCAAGAAAATCTATATAATTTATTTGGGAATTAATAATCTGTGATTTGACCAAATAAAATAAAAACATTGTTGACGTCGCTGAAATGAGATCTAGGAAATGCTAGAAAAGACCAAAATGATTACTTCGTCCTAGGAAATATTCCACGTTTGGTCCACGTCCAGCTAAGCAAACCTAGCTCAGAAAAATCCAAATATTTTTTCATTTACATTTTGCACTCTGTGCCGATGCTCTTGGTTGATTAGAAAGGTGAAATGCAATATGCCCAGGACTTTCCCTAATGTAATAGACTGAGGGCATTAATAATAACGGCGTATATTACAGGACAGTTAGTTCTAGAGCAGAAGTGTGAAAGAACGTCACTACAGAGAATAGAATCATGAGCAGGTGGCAGTGAGTCAGGATTCTTCATTTAACTCCAATTCCCGACGGCGAAGCGGCATTTGGACAAGGAAAGGAACAAAAAACGAGGGAAGGATGAAGACTGTTTCAGTGTAAGGCTGTGTGATAAGAAAATAAGGGGGAGATGGCAGAGATGTGCAGGGAAGGGTTAGGGTTAGGGAAGCAGTTTGCATTTTTACGGCTGTGGTTGCCAGCAACACTTTACTTAAGGGGACATGAATAATGTAGTAATAAATGCTTACATAACACATTAGTTAACCAGTAACTAAGTGTTAAGTACTGATCCCATGTTCATTAAAAATCAGTCATGACGTTCTAACTTAAACTTACTTTACTTACTTCTGAAACCATAACCTACCTACTTACTTTTAATTTTTGTACAGTTAAAAAGTCGGTTGCGTGTTGTATGATGGCGTGTGACGAATAAAGAATTTTGCTAGGTGAACTGTCGTTCATTTTTCTGTGCGTAAATTATATACCTTTGCTTCCATCTGCACCAAATCAAACTCCTTGTACACATACACACACACCAGTTGGATTCTGACTGATACTGTTAAATTCTCCGTGCCCATGCCATATCTTTTTAATATGCGGAGCATTAATGGTTCATGATCAAAAATTAACTAATAATGTACGACCCTAAGCTGCACTCAGACTCGTATATGTGAATCTCAGCGGAGAGTAAGAGAGGATATGTAAAAAATAAAGAATGACTAAGTATCTGTACAAAGAGCAAAATAAAATATATTTGATCAAATGAATTTGTCATCCATATTTCTTCCTTGTTATTAATATAGTCCGTATAATACAACAATTTTTTATGCTCCTCTATAACATTTTTATTTTTATGGACAATTATGTGTTACGTAAATTTCCTTTTTCAGGTAAAAAATCTCTTGCCAGATTTTAAAGGTATTGTGTTTTTTTCACATCCCAAGGAAGTGTTCCCCAATCCGATCTGATCCTTGGGAAATCGCAGAAAGTATTCTTGCTCCCTCTTAGAGTAGCTTCCGACAGGAAGCAAAAATGTGGACTGTCTGGCAGGGAGCAAAAACCTGTAACGCCTGTGGATACCTAAGGAACGGATTGGGAATCACTGCACTAAAGGCACAGCTGCAAAATTAGTTAATAAGACAGAGAATATATCATTAGAGTCACTCATCAAGGCAGCAGGTCTTACTGTATGCATGAAATACTACAAGCTACTATTGCTAAACTATGCACCGTGCAGGTCCCGGAAGCAGACTGTGCTTTCGCATCATAAGCAAGCCATAAAATCCCCACTGTCTCAAAATACTGTTCTCTCCCAACCCACATGATGAACAGAATTGGACACCATCTACATCCAACAATGTTTTTTTTTAGTTAATCGAAAGGTCATTGAAGAAGCACAGCGGCATCCGGCTTGTGATGGTGGTCAGGCGAGCAGGACCTACGGTAACCACCATGGAAAGGAAACTACCACCACAAGAAATGAGGCGTCATGTTGGTAGATAAGCCGCTGGGTCTTATATCTCCCGCAAAGAGAAACATCTTAGTGTTTTCAGATCTTCTCGATCAGATGGGATGGAAAAAGATTATATACAACTGGACTTATTGTGTGCCTGTCCTTCTGAGGCTATTTAGAAAAGCTATGAGCAGAGGAGGCCACCAGAGTAATGGAAAATGTGTAATTTAATAGGATCATATAAAATTCAGCTGACCTTTGAGGCACCCTGCATCCAAATGGAAATAAATCTTTGTTATTCCTTACTGGTGGTGAGCCAACAGCTCGAATGTAGAGGAGTTTGATCGG
Source organism: Brienomyrus brachyistius (assembly GCF_023856365.1). Lineage (NCBI taxonomy): Eukaryota > Metazoa > Chordata > Actinopteri > Osteoglossiformes > Mormyridae > Brienomyrus > Brienomyrus brachyistius. The sequence continues at coordinate 16,686,597 of NC_064547.1, read as the reverse complement.
CACTCCGTCGCACAATGGCACTTTCGCGGCTGAGAGTTGAGCGGTCCGGCTGGCTCAACCTATGGGGCCGTTCTTCACGACTGAAATATGTCCGGGCCTTATGTCACAGCACCATGTGTGCAAAAAAACACGACAACAATAAAACGAAATTTAAAAATCAAATGTGAAGTAAAAAGGATGTGACGCGCTGCGGCTCGGGGGAGATTATGAGATCACCGCTGGAAGTTCTGCTGGGCCGCTGTCATGTGCTCCGTCCTTCATCTGGGCAGAAAAGTGCCTTTAATAGGTTGGTATTTGTCCCAGGGGCAAGTTTGGCTTATTGGCCATCCATTCATGAGACAGCACTGCTCTCTAACAGTGACCAATTAAGGCTTTATAACAGGCAACGTTTTAGACATGCCCGCCTTCTCCCGACCCCCGTGAGCGCTTTACTGAGTCCACTGAGGTAAACAGGACCATGTATCAACTACCGTTTACAGGAAAATACCACGTATATCGCTAATTTATTTCACTTTTTGTATGCTATATAATTGAATTAATGAATATAGTAATTAAGACTGACATAATTACCCAGAGAAATAATTCGGTCAGCAGCTCCTCGGACCTGTACTGGAAGACCTGCGATGGAAAACAATAGCTGGTTTACTTAAACAGCTCTGTGTGTTCATGCAGTGTGCCAACACAATTTACTGGGACGATAAAACTCATTTAAATTCACTGGTACAGATTTTAAGGCAGCAATCTTAACTTTATGTGCATGAGAACCTCCCCCCAGAAAGGTACAATCATTAATATAATACAAAGACTCATTCAACATTTTCACAGACAACATTAAGATATTCCTACTTACTGAAATGTCACTAGTTAGGAAAAAAAAAAACCAAGTGTATTTTCACAGATATACAGCAGTTCAGTTACCCTTAATAATGCTTACAGTTTAGTGAACACTGTCAAATTATAGAGATCAAGGAGGTTCTCCCGCAGTTCCTGCAGTCTGTACTAAGAGGAAGACATCAAATCAAAGATGGAATATTCTTATATATGCTTATCTTCCTTACTGCAAAGTATAAGAGATGGCTGTGCATATCTTCAATTATTTACAGATAGTATTTAGGGGTATTTCAAAGGCATACAGAGCAGATAACCGTGCGCAGATAACCAAGTTTTTTATTCGTTTTCCAAGGATGTTTTCCGATAGCCATATTCCAGCTATAGCTATATTTTGTATTAGCATAAGAATATATATGCAAGAGGACAAAACATCTGAAGATGAATTTTATTTTACTATATTTTGAGTATTATTTCGACTTTTATTCAAGCTAGAGCACCATTACAACGGTAATAATATGTCTATAACTTTATGAAAGGGGTGTTTTTGTGATGAATGGTGTTTACAGGTAATGAAGGATCATCAGAACTGATTTTTATTCATGTGCGAGATTGACTGAAGAGGTCCCCCTGAATCAGGGTTCCTTTGAAGCAACAGAGGTGGGAAACACAAATATGACTCACATAATGCATGTGTCCAATGTCCAATTCTTGCAGAATTTATCCTGGGGTGTTTCGTATTACAAGGAACAGAAGAGACAAATACGCGTCTTGTGCTTTGCAATGCAAGAGCGCGCTTTATAATCTTCGGGCAAAACAGGAGGATTTCTCACACAAGCGGAGAAAATCTGTCATTTACAGATTAAATGGAAAATATATGCATTCATGAAAGAAGAGAGGAAATACTATTGTTATGTTCATGTGTAATCCTGCCGCCTTGTACAGTAAATGCATGGACAGTTACAGTACGCATAAATCCACGAGACCAGCAGAGGCAGCATGAAGAAACGATCCTGCATCTGCAAAATGCATTAATTCTTAATATCACAGAGATGTGAATCTGTCACATCTTATATGCCTCTTTTTTACCAGTTAAGCGACTTTTAAACGTTGCAAACAATATAATCTCAATTTCCTGATAAAAGGGTGTCTGTCTTGGTCAATATGCGCTTACTGACCTGACACCGAAGCATTTGACTCCCAAAAGCACTTCAGACCATCCAGCCTTTTTTGGTGAAATTAAAACCATGTCAACACTTCTTAACAAAGAAGGTCAAAGCGACAATATTAAAAAGGAAGGGGTTTGTCAGTCAGTGTCACTGAGCCCAGGACTGTGAAGTGTGTGGTGATATTGGATGATCCAGTAAGGTGTTGTTCCACCAATGGAAACTGGTAACATCCACTCACCTTCAGGTCTATAACAACCTTCTCAACCCCCCATATACATTAAAAACTTCAGTGTTTTTAGATTTCAAAATCTACTGTGCTCACTTTGTTGCCTGTTTTAGATATAATGGATGCTGTTTACGCTTTGTCCATCCATCCCTCCATCCATCCATCCATCTTCTCTAACTGTTTATCTTATTCCGGGTCATAGGGGTCCAGCCACAGCCTATCCCAGAGACTATGGCACAAGGCAGAGAACAACCTAGGATGGGGCACCAACCCATCGCAGGGCACACTCACTCACCATTCACTCACATAGGCTAACCTACGGGCAATTGGGTAACTCCAGTCAACCTCAGCATATTTTTGGACTGTGGGGGGAAACCGGAGTACCAAGAGGAAACCCCACGACGATACCCAGAGGAAACCCCATGACGGTACCAAGAGGAAACCCCACGACGATACCCAGAGGAAACCCCACGATGACATGGGGAGAACATGCAAACTCCGCACACATGAAGCTTATGAATTCATTTTCCTCACTTATGAGATAGACAGAATCAAGTCTCATTCTTGTTTATTCCTATATTTTCTTACAGGCATTATAATAAAAGAAATCACAGTAGACATAATTCTTATATACCTAAGGCATCTCAATGCTGACCATATAAGTGACGGACAGTTTACGCTCCATAAAAATATCTGTTCCCTGTTAGCCAAGAAGGATATATTTCACTCTGGGATGGACGCTTGCAAACAAGGAGGGTTTCACACCTCAGCTCAGGGAAGTATGGGAGGATGTTCAGGTTTGCCGGCATTAGCATGAAATTTATGGGAGGCAGTGACTCTAAGGACCCATTTAGCGTCTTTGCTACTGTTTTCCAGCAGCAGAAAGAGTCACGGATGAAATGTTCAGCTTCCCCCAGTTAAGTATGAGATTGCTGGAAGCCTGAAAGCTGGGTCTCGGGGGTGTTCCTCTACTAGACAGCCCGTGTTTCGCCGTTTCTTCCCTTTGCTGCACTTTGTAGATACTGCTGTCATTCTCGAGTGTCGAGTGAGCTTGTCCTGTGCCCCTTCCAATTAAGACCTTCTCCTTCTGCAGTGATCTGGGGCTGCCGAAACAAGGAAGGAATCTAAAATTTACTCACTGCGCTGGTATTTTAAACAATTCTTACAACAGTGTGATTCTGCCAAAAAAAATGTAAATATAACAAGTTTATTTTGGGGCATCTTTAAAAGCTGGTGCCGCTTTGCAATAAGGCTCCCTTTTGCCACTTATGAATGGTAATAACTCATTAATAATAATAAAAACAGCTATGCTAAAATTTGTTTATAATTGTCCAATAAAAGGGTTTCCAAATCTCACGCATCTGGCATGACACCGGGTCCATGTTTTTGCTCCCTCCCAGCGCCCTACCGGGTCCTTGGGGCCCCTCAGACAGTCCACAGTCCTTCTCCCTCCCAACTTGTAGCCAAACAGTCCCTGTTTTTGCTCCCTCCAAGGTCCCAGGGTAGTGAGTCGGGAAGGAGCAAAAATGTGGGAAGGAGCAAAAATCTGGGGATCCCTGAGGTCCAAATTGGGAAACACTGGGCTGGACAGTCACTAATCAGGGAGACGTACTGTTTCTGAAATGCAAAGCCACGCTTCAGACCGGAGAATGTCTCAGTTCGCCCAGGTGCAGTAAACTAGGGCTGAGGCAGTGTATCTAGCTGGGACACATGCCCTCGGGTGATTGTTAATATTGAGGAAGTGATGCCCCCATTTTTATACAGGGTGTAAGGTTCCTGTAGGCATTTTTCTTCTTATTTCAGGACATTAATTTCCACTCCTCTGTAAAATCCCACAAGTTTGCGCTACCGATCACTTATACTGATTATCTGCTGTTTGATTTTGTCTATAACTTGCTTGCCAGATACTTGGATTTTCAAAGTAACTGAGGAGCACAAGGTGTGGTGTGGATGGGTGTCGTAATGAGGGACCCCATGTGCAGGCAAGTCACTCTGGTTCTACCCTTTCGCAGGATTTGGGGAAAATATGTGGCAGCGAGCCTTCAGGCAGAAAGAAGGGGAGAGACAGAATATATACCATAGCAAGCTAATGAAAGCGTGTCATTAGTGTATATGAGCACACAGTAAAGGCCTCTTTCAGCTCAAATTCTTTCCGGTTTATGCGACACCCCCTATTACCTTTCAGGCATTATTAACCTTCAGCTGTGGTGTTATTTTTTTTGATTATTTGGTGGTTTTGTCCTCTTCATTAGACTGAGGAACATGCGTGTTGTGGTGTTTGGTACCTGCATGCAGCTGGGGGTGTATTTCTGTGAAATGTGGGCACACTGCCTTAGATTGTGAATTTTCTTTCTAACTCCAGCAGGCAATGACTGAAAGGCCCCTTTGTGCTGCCTGCCACCCTGGAAGTTTCCTGCACTGAAATGGGGTGAGACGTAGAAGTTTCCGGAACACCTGCCCGGACACAAGTCCGTAGGCTGCTAAGCTGTCAGCGTTCAATGACACCTTCCTGGCCAAAGCATGGATATAACCATGCAGCATGTCTGCCTCCATGGTAGTCAGGAGACAACCGCAGAACTCGGAATGGGAGACTCCTTTCCTGCGATTTTACACGGTTTTTAGTAACTGAAGTTAATGCTATAGTTAATAGTCTACCTTTAGAGTGGATGGTATAACAAGTTTTGCTCATTTCTGATCTTGACGTGCTAATTTGAGTATGCTTTTGGTATGAGGTTTTTGGGGAAAAAATTAAGAGACCACTCTATATATTTTTAAGAACCTGCATTATTAAATCCTGGGTTAATCCTGGTTCTGCTGGCTGTTGGCGACGCTGAGCAGCAGGTTGCTTCCAGGCTCGAAGTTTTTAAGAGAGCAGCACACAAGAATGAAGGTGAAGCAGGAGCCACTGGGAACGAGCAGAAACCAGTCAGGTTAAGGGAGGAAGCGGCTTTCTAATGCCAGAGATGACAGTTAACTTATCTGACAGTGCATCATGAATCGCAGGATGACATCAAGTGACCTTCAGAAGGAATGGGAAACGTTAAGTGCAGGTGTGAGGTGCACTGATAGGACAGTGTGTATCAGGCTCCTAGAAGCAGGACTGAAGCCCATAAAGCAAGACTGAAGCCCTTCATCAAGGACAAACAGGGAAGAGACAACCTGGAGTTTGCAAAATAATATACAGTACAGTATATTTAACACAGAATTATCCGGAAAAATTGAGAAATGAGTGAAACTAAAAAATTTGCTGCGATCTTTGAATTTCCAGAGCTCTATTAGAAGAATTATAATTTCATTTTTCAGTATCAGATAAAATAATCAGGGATGTCATCTGTACCGAGTGAAAGACTTGCTAAATGCTAACGTTAAATTTGTGGGGTGTATCATAGAGGCGGGGAAGGTTTGGGGCCATTTCACAATTCTTATGGTAACAGCGGGCAAACCTTGATCGTTTGGTGTAGATAAAGCGAAGCATGTGTTGCATTTGTATCTGTTGCTTGTTCCCCTGGGCAGTGCTGGCTGGGGTTTCCCCTTAGGTTATTATTGAAAAAATCTGATAAAAATACATAAAGAGACAAAGCTATTGTCTTGGGCACTTTTCCCATGATAACACTGTCAGCACCTGTAATTTTGCAACCGTCTTATTGCATTTATTCCCATGTAGTGAAACGTCCTGCCTAAATGCCTAAAAAAGGACACCTTATAAACCTCCGCTAAAGGTTTTCAGATGCATAGGAAAAACTCAACAGTTCAGTCATACATGAATACATGTATTGCATGTAAAATATGTAATGTGTAGGCAGAGGTGACAGGACAGGCAAAGGCCCCGAGCCGGAGGGGCCCCGAGCCGGAGGGGCCCCTAAGGGTGGCCGAATACATAGTACATCGCAACGATAAACCTGCTTTATTTATATATTCTGTTTTCCACTAAAGTGAAAATAAGGGACTTGCGTTTATTAAATTGTCTTTGTTGATATTATTAATTTTGACTTCACCCTAAAATATTGTGAATATATTTGACCATGTCTGATGAGGGTGAGTTGAAGGGTCCAAACAATTTCCTTGTCTAGGGTCCGCAGAATCCAAGGGAATCTTCTCTGTATGTAATGGGCCGAGATCCTGAGCAGGATATGTGCTTAGAAGATGGAGGAGTGAATGGGTGCAAGATTTGCCTCTGAAAATTCACCTATTATTATGCACTCCGGACTATTCTATACATTCCAGCTAAATTTATACAATCTTAAAGATTATTCTCATTCTGCTCTTTTCAGTGTCCTTTCTCCTTCTGCCCACTTTTCAATTACCAACAGTATCCTTATTAAATGCCACTTTGAATTTTTCATACAAATCTTATTGAATCCTCCCACTGGACCGCAATATGACTCTTTTTAAAGTGTATTTTAAATTCTATTTACTGTGTTTAATTCTGCTGTTTAGCCATGGTAATAATCCGCTTTTTTTTCCGGGAGAGACGTTAACGTTTTACCACATACTGGTTGGGCTTCTCCACTTTACTAGCTGAAAGGCTTTTACAGGCTGCAGTAGCCCTGAAAATGCTTCAGCACCAGAGCCTCTCCTGAAGCATCTGTGGATTTTTACGGTAAAACAACCCCAGTAATGACACAGATTGGGTCAAATGCCGAGTGCGGCTACAAGCTGATTTGGGATCGTAGCCACAATAGGGATTGAGTGAGGATTGAGGGCTATAGTGTGATTTGATGGAGGAAAAAAGGTAAGGGCTGAGCTTTAAAAGGAATCAGTGACACGTAAGAGACTCAGGAAGATTTCCGTTTCGGTTCCAGCACCTTCTCTGCTGAAGGGCAAAGGCTGGAAATCATACTGTGCTTCAATGTATTGTTTTAGTGGCGATTAAAAAATAATTATATTAAGTGTCGGCAAATGCATCTTTGGTGAATGATTCAGCTCAAAGGTGCCGATTAGATGCTGATGACCATCTTACAGAGCTGTGACTTAGGGCACCATCTACGGAAGAACGTAGTTCCTACTTCGCTATTAATTTATCACATTGCTGTTGAAGCTCAGAAAAATCACTTACTGCCAGAGAGCGTCAGAATCCCACTGGGGACCCGGAGTTACGGATTTCTGATTTGCATCTATTAGAAATGTGCTGACAAAAACACTAACTTTTTATGCAGTATGGAAGAATCCATCATATCTCACTGGATTAGTATGTCTATGCAGATGAATATGCATATCAGTAAGGCAAAATGCTGCATTTTATAATACAGTCCTCAAAAATATATTATGGGTGTTACCCTTAACTTCTCTAAAGACCAAATAAATGCTCAGTAACGATTAATTAAATGAGTCTAACTCAATCTCAATGATTCAGAGTTAATTGCAACTCACACAATCCACCCATTCATCTAAAAACCGCTTATCCTGACCTCTCTTCATATCCCTCTAGGTACCAGGGGTGCTGCTGGAGATTTGGGGCCTGATGAAAGCATACTGGGCCCCTAACCCAATATGTTTATTTAGAGCCCCTGTTCCTCAGAGGCCCTTGTAATCACCCTAACCCCCCCCCCCCCCCCCCCCAACTATTTATGGCGCTCCTGCTAGGCACTCTAAAATTGAAGTAGAATATTTGATTTTACCTTTAACACATAATAATTGTAATACAGAAAGCAATTAACCGATAAGGTGCTGTCAGAAAATGTCTGTTTCGCTACCAAAGCTTATGATGGCAGTTACGTTGTACATTGGCTTTATGTCGCTTGCAGTTACTGCGTATATTTAGGTAAAGTCAAATGTTTGACTCACGAGGTCAAGCAAATTGTATTCTGATCCGTCTTCATTATTTCAGAACAAGGCCTTTGCTAAGAGGAAATCAATGTTTGCTGTTATCTTATTAATTTGTTCTGCAACCATGTAATTGTTCAGGCAACATTTAATTATCAGAAGGAGCAATTTGCGTACATTGGTATGCAACTATTAGGAAGTAGTTCAGTGCCAAAGACCATGTGTGACAGCCGAATTATTTTTAGCTTTCCGTGTCTATGAATTACAGGCCTGCGATGCATTAAAATTAGGGCATCATTAATATTCATTTGTACCTTGGTGAATTATAGCCTGCTACCATTCAACGCCAAGTCGTAAATATGTTGTTTAAGCAGTAGAGTTAGTAAGTCAGTAAAAGAAACAGTGTTTCAATGTCACTCTTCTGAGAGCAAGCCCTCTCCAGGGCTTCCATCCAGTTCATCTCCTCTTCTCGTCTCGAACCATCAAACACAGGCATGTAACCAGGTTGCCAAATAACAGGTTTGACGCATAACTAGGTATTAAAATTATGAGGCTGGACCTCCCTAGGAATTTACTTCGGTTTCCCCAGTCAGTGTATTGCAGGGATGGGATGGGAGGGGATGGGATTCCCCCCCCCCACATTTGGCAAATGGGACCCCTCCAGTCTGCAAAATCTCTAGATATACAAAGGGTTGCCAGATAATTTATTAATTTATGGCTAAGGGCCTGATCATGCAGGGGTCTGTTGACATTGAGTGGCACTTCCCATCGTGATGTTATTTCTTTCCACATGCTGCAAGTGGGTGCTAAAGATAATCTATTTTCCATCGAGGTTAAAGGCAAGGACGCGTGGAGCTAAAGTTGTCATGGCTCCTTGTTAATAGGCCACCAGTGAATCAATTTTCCCCGAGTGGCTTCTGGAGTGTCGAACTGCTGATTGCTTATTTCACTATCAGTGGCTGAGGTTGCGTGGTTGAAGCCAGAGATCCACACTTAATCAAACACGGCTCCTGGTAGCTAAGGCATCATCACAAAGAGCCTCCTTGTTCCACAGTGTTACTGACCATATGTGTTTTTACCTTTGAGTGCTGAAATAATTTTGCTCAAAATGCCCCAAAAATAAGTAACGATCCAACATAACCTTCTTCTTAAGATTCAGGATTTGCTGAAAGTCTGTAACGGCCAAAATGGAGAATACTTTTCTCCATCCTACGTCTTTAGGATGATTCCCATGGCAGGAAGGAGAGACAATCCATGTACAGCCTTTGCGGGATATTGGAGGGATTTTATTTGGGATCAAAATGTACAAATGCAAAGGAAAAAAGACCGCGAGGGGTCAAAACAAAAGGCCAGGAGATACAAACAGAAGAGTATACCTCAACAGCATTAAGATCTACAATGACCAGAATAAGACATTAGGCACAAGCAGGAATATGTAGCTAGGTTGGGGCAAGGAATTGGCGCAGGTCATAACAAATGACTAAACACTAGGGATCACATGTAATGGGGAACAGGTGAGGGTAATTAAGAACCAGAGGAGAGGACACAGGATGGCCAGTAGAGACCTCTGCTGGCCAAAGGAACAGGACAGAGAAGACAGCTGCTCATGACAATGATTGAACATTATGGTGCAGTAAAATAAGGCAAGATATGCAATGCTTTAATAACCAAATTTACAAAAGGTATTTAATAAACTTTTAATAAGAAGGTGAATAGAAGCTGTTGTGTTGCTTGGAAACATCATTGGAGAAGATGTCATTAAAATGTAACTTTTCCATCACGTCAGATAGGCCTATTATTATATTGATTTAAATAAAAAATATTCTTCTAAACATATTTTAATCTTCATATCATGGCTTATTGTGGCTCCTTCTCCATATGATTAGAAGTCCATAAAAAAATATAATGCATAAATGAATAGTGTAGCGCTGGCGAGATGTTCTGAGCAGCGGAGCTATTCGCATGTCCTGGCGTGCTTGTGAGCCGTGCAAATACCCTGAATGTATTTCTTACTGTAAACAGGGACGGATTACGGACCGGGCCAGCGGGGCCGCTGCCCAGGGGCCCTTGGGGTGCAGGGGGCCCGTGGGGCCCCTAGCCCAAAACAATTTGCAACGCTTATCAACAATGTATTTTCGTTTGTCTATTTTAGAAGGCCTACAGTCTTTGATCCTCTGCCTACAAGGACCCCTGACCCTATAGGGAGGGCGTTTGGCTGCCAAGGGCCCTTGAATTGTGGTGGTTGTGGTTGTGGTGGGGGGGGCCTCGCGAACGTTTTGCCCAGGGGCCCACACAACCCATAATCCGTCCCTGACTGTAAATACATGTTGTGTTCCCAGTTGTCATTTATGCCCGGGTCCTGTCATATGAACCCAGCCCGGTCCCTGCGTGTCTTCAGCCATTGTGTAAATTACTCACTGTGTGAGCCTTACACGCGGCGCCTGCCGTCTAGGCTCCCCGTATTTCCCCATTATGTGATGTGGGAGGGTGGTTATCATTTGCATGTGGTCTGTTTAAAGGCTACTATAAATCCCCCGGTTTCTTAGGAGTCCTTCCTCCTCCTCTTTCTACCGCTGCAACGCCTCAGCCTACCAAGCGCAGCAATAGATTAATGCACTCAAATTGCTGACAGAATACTAGGAATTATACAATAAAATGCATTGATTTTGCAATTAACTTTCGCTTTCTCTTCTGCTTCATTTCATTATACTAATTACCTCACATGCAATAACATTTCCTCATGGGTATGTACATGGAGGGGTAGTGTTCTGTGCCACCTTTTTAAAATCCATTTTTAGAGATTGTCTTGCTATTATTTGCATAAAAACATAGGTGGATGTCATAACGTGCCGGCGTTAAATCTTGGGATCATTGACAGTTTGCCTCTGACCCAGTTTGCCTATGAAATACTGAAACGCTTTGAAACTTTAAAGCTAAGCACAAAAATTAAATGCAAAATGTATAAATGCATGAAACATGTATAAAACCATAAAACCTCACCCACTCACTTCAGTCTAACAAATGTTTTAATCCTGCAGGAGAATCCTGCTGCTCTTTATTCTGTGGAACCAAGAAAATAAACACATGAGATACAAGGGAGAGATTGTCCCCTTTCAGGGCGTAAACTCAAAAGTGCCAAAGCCAGGATTTGCGCTTTTTTCCCTCATAAAAATTACAGACATTACGCAAAGTTAAACATAAAATCGACAAAGAAACACCAGAAGGAAAACACAGATACCTCTTAGATGCATAAGATTAATTTGTAAAAAAAAAAATTGATCCATTAGCCTTTTTCGTGGTGAAAGATTTATTTCAGGAAAGTGATAGCATCTCCAGGCTGGAAATAATGGCTGGAAAACTGGCTGACTTATGCAGGGTTTTGTTTCAGACACCAGAAATAAAAAACGTGCCGTGACACTTATAGAACTCTAATTCATTTAAGAGCTTTAATTTACAATTCTCCCTCGACTGCAGAATTGAAGCTATCGAGGGAATCACAGTCCAATATTTAACCTTTGAAGGAGAGCTTTATGTTGAACCGGGCACGACACTTTCAATAAGCTCTCGACTTCCCGCAACAGCGGCTTCTCTGGCATTAATATAAAGTATTTCTTAACCGAGCCAGTTTGAGGGGAATTCTCTAAATATGAATGCAAATAAGTTCTTAATTGCCGGTTCCTCAAATTGGCTGACACGAGAGTCCATCTGCTGCATGAGCGTCGTGTGCAAAGTGCCTGCTAATTAAAATGTTTCAAAGTCAATTTAGGAAATTGCAAATATTAAATGTTAATTTATGTAATTCAGACACACTGGGAGTGGGGTGTGGAAATGTTGTGCCTGATTATCAAGTGCAATAAAATGGAAAGTAACACGCACTATATTCCTGAACCACTGTCATATTAATGATATGCTACATTTATTGATGTATAAATGTTTAATGTAGCAGAAACGTGTATGATAAGCTATTAAGTTCGGTGCATTGATTATGGAGAGAAGACAATAAAAGACGCCATTAAAAACTGTAAGGCTACAGCAAAACCAGCACCATGAATCTTTTTGCCTGTTCTCTCTCTTTCTGTGAGAGTTTCCTCTGATGCTATGTTCTCCCCCTGCACTCCAAATTCACTGGGTCTCGTAAAATGTGGTCTCCCCCTGTCTTTGTGCCTTGAGGTGATCCGGTGCCCTTTGGCCTGTGCTTCTAAGGATAAACTCCCAGCTCAGTGTGACCCCACACTGGTGAAGTGGAACATGGGTGGATTACAGCTCAACTGAGAAGAAATCGATTAGCGACCACGAAGTGCATGAAAGAAAAAAAAAAAAACATGTAGGTGATTTTCCAGTCATTTTCTTGTAACACAGAGAAAGTAGCATGTTTAGACTTTTGGTTCATTTAGAATGTGAACTAAATAAATGCTGCTCCTGGACACTTCAAAACACTTTTGATGTTTGTGGTCCCAACAAAGGTGCTAATTGACTTAAAATTGAATAGTGTGATTGCAGGTGTGCTCCGCGATGGGTAGCAGTCCACCCAAGGTTGTTCCCTGCCTTGGGCCCACAGGCTTTGGGATAGACACTGGGGCCCCATGACCCTGAATAGGACAAGTGATTACAGAAAATGGATGGATGGATCGATGGGTAAATCGATGGATGGGTAGATGGATCGATGGATGGATTGCGTGTGTGTGTGTGTGTGTGCCCTGAGATGGACTGCTGTACTGTCCTGTGTCCCGTTCCTTCCCAATACAGGATCCTGGCTCTTCTTGCCCCTATAATTATTTCTTGATGAAGGATTTGTTTTTCTTTCAATAAATTTATTTTAAGGAAAGGTTGGAATTTTCAGTTTGACTTGAAGCTACTCCTCCAAAAGGCAGATTTTTTTTCTAACCCTTTTTACAAATCTTTAAGAGGGCTGCCAATAATTGTGGAGGGGCGCTATATCAGCCATAAAAAAACATTTTAAAAATTATTTGCGCATGTGTCTTTCCATGGACTGTATATTTTCAAAATCACAGTTTTAAGGCAACTTGATGTGCCCTCCTTGACTTAGAGTCAAGTCAATGTTTTAACTCCTGGGCACAATTGTATTATATACTGTATGTCTAAAGCATTATGCAGGACTTATCAGCTTAGAATGCACTGCATGAGTAATGAATATGTTCCCACATGGCATTGAGTAAACAGAAAAGTGACCCTCAGCAAAACCATGCGAGACACCAGGATTATTTTTAGAAGCAAAGTCCTAAGGTTTGGTGTCTGACCTCATAAGGAAAATCTAGGTCTAGCACATCCAGTAGTTATATTACTTTTGAAGGAATCCGCCGTTTTACTGTATCAAAGATACTTAGGTCTACGGGTAGAAACAGAGATTTAATCTATGTTAGAAGAAAATGTACAGTGTGTCGCTGAAGAAGGTAGAAAGAGATGCGGGAAAGATCTACCACCTGATATTTGTAGGTAGGAATGGTTTGAGGGCGACACAAGCATTTGAGATGCACCTTCTTTCCAGATGCAATGAGATGCAATAATATTACTCTTAATTTTTGTTTGAAAAAAGGTTGATTTATATGAGTCCATTTAAAGTAACACTGGAGAAATATGGCTAATCTTACTCCTCCTGTATCGTCTCCTAAACAACATTACCCGGCCTAAGAGTGGGCGATGTGTTTACAATTTGCTTGGAGTCAGTCGGGTTGGTACTGGGGTTCTGAAGCCCAAACAAAGGGTTCGAAGAAGCCCATTCATTCTCAGTCAGTGGCATTTTGATTTCTTACGGCTTTCCAAACAAATCACACTATGATGCAGGCAATTTGTCCATAATTGCACTGAGATATTGTAACAGATGTAGCAGTCTAAAGGATCATTATAAAACTGCCACGACGTTACTGTGGTGAAATAAAAAATTCTGAATAATTCACATGACTAATATAGGTCATTGACTTGGAAGCTGTTTGGAGAATGTGCATTGGGTAAAGGCCTGCATGAAGAATTTGCTATGCCATTTTATGCTTCGAGTTAGTATAATGGTTTATGATATTATTACTAATGAGTGCTCTGATGTAAAGGGAGATTTCCACACAGCAAGAGCATAGTTCATTAGGAGAAAGGATGGGTTCAGTCTCTGAGAATAAGGTTTTCCATCTCCTACATTATTAAGGTTTTTAAACCTAGACTATGATTACGAAGCCATGTTTGATTTCCGAAAAAAAGCTTCCTTGCATAGTGTGAAAGCAAAATTATTACTGTCAGGTGCATATTGCATATTTAAACGTTTTGAAAGTATAAATGAAGTCTTATAAAACTTATGCTAGAAGACAGAATTGGTATCATAATGAATATTGTATTATTATAATCATATATAATATATATATATATATATATATATATATATATATATATATATATATATATATATATATATATATATATATCTGTTATTAATCTACATTAAAGCGTAAGGTATATTAAATGGATGTTAAAGTATACTTATATTCTGCTTATGAATGTTCTATGAATGCATTAATAATGCATTATGAATGTACAGTAAATGTAAAGCATTACAGTACCAAATACATTTTGATCACAAACGAACAAACAAGGAACGGCGTGCCAACACTGTTATATAAAGCTGGTATAACATATGCATGCATTAACCCTGTAAGTCATCATTTATGGACAGTGGTTGGCTGCCAGGGAAAACAATTATAATCAAATATCCACATATTTTAAACCTTTAAATCAAATATAAGTGGTTTATGTGTATAATTATGTGTAATAAATCTCACGGGAAGCGCAGAAATTCCTGATATGGCATTTATATAACATGCGCATGACCCAAACCGCTGCTGACACGCAGTCCCAGCTGAGAGGAGCAGATGCCGTCGGAAGACGCCAAAAGCAAAAATCACTGGTTTACGATCTCCACTGGACACGCTTCCGAATGTCATTTGCATTTTCCTGTGTTGTCAGTGCCTTCAAAATGCTGCACAGACGACAGCTCACTGGATGCTGAATTCTTACAATTCACGAAAGGCCTTCAGAACAAGTTTGTCCTCGTGGATTTACTACCAGTTGTCGCCTTTCTCAAATTTCAGTTTGAAGGGATGAATCAGTTGTAGTGAGCAGACTGTACCTGATCATTGTCCGTAAACCCATTAGATCGGTGCCGAAACCAGCCTGGTGTCAGTCTAAAGCCGTTCTGCATATTCAGATCTGGGGGATTTCCAGCACATTATTTGGTGGCTGCCTTTCTCAGGGAACAGACATTTTTTTTACTATTGTGACAAACTGTAGGGCGAGAAGGAGGGAGTGCAGGAGCGAGATGGGAAGAGCTGAGAAATGTGTGAATCACAAAAACACAACGTTACCGAAAATCATCATGCTAACATAATGGCACAAAGTATTGCTATAGGGGAGTGGTCTCTCTGCATCTACACTGCATCATTAGAATAAGCAGCACAGAATGCCGATCAAACATCCGCAAGGTACTGAATTAGCGTATGAGATTCTCTCCTGCTCTGTCCTTCTCATTCAGCTCTTACCTCTGCAGACATGTTGCAAAGCCATTAAAATGAAAGGAACACCAGTTAGCATCAGGGAAAGAGATTAGCTTATATTACTACTCACATTTCAATTGGTCTTTGATTGCAACCATTTTGGAAATTAAATATAATCTGTCTCTAGAAGGATAAATGTGTAATTGTGAGCTATTTAAGATATTTGTTACTGTTTTAGGTACAGTAGTATGATTTATTCAGTGAATAGAAGAATATACATCCTTGATAGAAGATATTGTGATTTTTTTCTAGTGGATTATCAGTTTCTAGTGCATAATATAATGTATTTAAAAGTTCTTAGCCTCTTATTTTGGCTTGTTATATAAGGTAGGAGTGCTTAGGAATTCATAAGTGGACACTAATAACATCTTGCGGATATATGTGATCCACAAAGAGTTATATGCACGTTTCGTGCAAAGCAAAGCACTTAATCTAATTCCAGTGATTTATCCTCTCCAGGGGGACAAAGGAAATACTGTACAGAATGAAAACACAAATATGTGTCAGGATTTAGAAGCTGGCAAACAATGCATGTATTCTTTCAGAATACCAAGGGCAGTTAGGGGGTATACATATCATTTACAGAGCTTGAAACAAATGGTCCATCGGTTTGTAAACAGTCTCCTCACATCTTGAATCCATTATTTTGATAAGCCCTGCAGATTTTTAACAGAATAGAAAACAAGTGATTCATCTTTCAGACTTGGCATTTTAACACTGTATTTAGATACCATGTAATCTTTGTTTGTGAATTACATGAGCCTCGGGCTAATGGCTAAGATTAAAATACTACATCAAAGGCATGTCCAGAGCTGACATCACCTTCATTTGACATGTATCAGAAATAAAAGTTAATATAGTTAAGAAGTACATTTGCAAAATACAGAGTCACTAGGTTACGTTGCCTAAACTGTCTTAGTACGTAAATAATAATAAAAGTAACTTCACACAGTAATATATATTGCGCCTTAAACCGACGACCCACTGAATCTGCGCAGTGTTTTCACAAGCGTCACAAAGTATATAGTGTCAGAGTTCGCCGGGTAAAGCGGGTGAGCGTATGGGCAGGCAAGCGGGCAGGAAGCAGGCAAGGAAGCGAAGGACGGGGAAAACGGGGATTTATTAGAGGTGCGGGCAGGACAGAAGACCAGCACTCAGATTAACTAACATCAATGACGGACAAAACCTAAGGCAAGACTGAAATAGACAAGACAGAGTAAATTAACAGGGTGCAGCTGGGTAAGATCGGGGACGCACACGTGGATAATCAGGGGGGCGTGGCACACATGAGTATCGTACGAGCCGGGCGTGACATATAGTATGTGCATTCATTATTATAAATCATGGTACTTAACCCAAATTTTTTATATAAACGACTTTATGATTGTCCGTTTGTAAATATGAGCTGTCCGAAATTCGGACGTTCTTAATTTTGGGACTGCCTGTGGTGCAAAATAGGTACGTAATACGATGTCACAATCACCCCACTTATTTGAAGTCAGTGCCAATGTACTGACTGATCTACAATTTAGCTGGTGTTTCGGCATCTTGATTTCATCTCCTCAGGCACTGACATCAATAATTTATTGAACAGAGAAATTTATTTACTTATTTCAAATAAAACTTTATCAGAGCATTTTCTAGCACAAGCCACATTTCCTTTTGTTTCACCCGCAGTTTCATTTCACCCCGAATTAATTTGTATATAAAGTTTCTTTCTTTTATTGCCCGGCTACCTAGATCGCACCTCCATTCCTAATGATGCAGCCAACAGTTATTAATGTCTAGCTCTACTTTTCAGTTTTGTTTGCTAATTTCCGTTGCAGGGCAGCAAAGTACATTGACTGAAAAAATAAATAAATAAATAAATGACTGGTTCTTGGGGGAGTGTTTGCAGGTTTTCAGAGGAATGAAATCTTATTACCTTTCTAGATAACAAGCAATCTGGGTTATTTAACTCTCCATTCGTTTATTTCTGTGTCTCCTCCAATGGTAGCACATGCAATTAGAATACAGAGGATATTTTGTTGTGTAAATGTTGCAACAGAACACATACAAAACAACTCTATAACCCTGTGGATATGCAATCTGAGGATGGATGCATGGATGGATGGACATGCAAAAGAAACTTCCCTGCTTTCCATAAACATTAGCATGTGATAATCTTATTATTTAAGATGGCTCCCTAATGCAAGTGCCGTGTACCGGCTGCTCGTTTACCTCGTGTAAAATCCCTGTGGTATCAGCTGCTTCTAGTTATGTTAATTGCTGTCGTGTATTTAAGTGCGTTTCAGTGAGCGTTTCCATAGTCCGGTCATTGAAGTCAATCCTTCCTGTTGTTCGGTGCTCCCGAGTGCGTCTTACCGTAAATAAACTCTACGTTTAGTCGACATTCCGGACCCCTGTCCCCCCACCCCCACATCTGTAACCCAGAAGCGTGACATAGGATAATGCAGTATATGTTTTATTCCTCTTAATCAGGTTTCAAAAACATACATGTCATCCACAGCAAGACATAACAGTCAAGCAAATATATAATTCATTCATCCATTTCTTATATATCTGCTTGCCCCGTACTCGGCCGTGGGGGTCTGGAGCCTGTCCCAGAGGCAGCGGCCTCAAGGGGAAAAATAACCCGGGATGAGGTACCAGCTCGTCATAGGCAAACACTGTATATTAGCATTTGCCTGTGTCAAAACATTCAAACAATCTTATCCATCCAATAGATTTAATGCATTACACCTGGAGTATATCTGATTTAACTAATTATATCCTTGAATAGGAGTTGATCACCTTAATTAAATTGTTACATCCTATTAAAAGAATCCATCCAATTTAATTAATCTGAAGGTTTAAGTGGTGTGATTTTTAAATCCTGTATTATTTTATAACACCATAACTCTCACCAGATACGCGGCTGGAAGCTGCCTGAACTGTCTGCATGGATGGGTATTATTTTACCATTCATAGGGATATTCTCCTTAGTTACCCTACATTTGTACTTTTTAGAGAAGAGTGATTTTAATATTACTGTACAAGTCCAGTTTAAAACTTCTGGCTCCTCTGGGAGAGGGCAGAGGTCAGCTTTTGTCAGTGATTAATCTTTCCCAAGAGTCTTTGTTTTGTATGAGGTAATCGGTCCTTGGGAAAACAGATGCTCATAACAACAAGTTTATTGGATTTTAATTACTCTGGCACCTGATAAAAGTCGTAACCGAGTGCTGTGTGACCCACTTACTTCCTGTGTTTCACTTAAATGCGCCTTAACCAGCAGCTTCCAACACAGTAACGGTCAAGGTAGTTGCCAAAACTAAAAAAAGCCGCGGAGAATCTGTGCCACGTCCCTCCTTTCTGCCCACATTGCTCAGGTTGTGTGACGTTTCCCTGAGCTGATTTCAGTCAAGGCACAAGTTCGCCAGTTAAGTGATTAGAAAGCGTTTAGTGGGTCAGTATTGATATTTTTTAATGTGGTGCTGCGAGCATTTTTGGTAAATTATAACACGAACAAAAGCTAATAAACGGTGATTGGAGGTAAGGGTACGATATAATCACCGTGTTCTGATTTCTGTGGTCAATGAGCCTTGATACCCAGAGGGACAGGGGCCTATTTCCTGTGAGAACTGGAGTTCAGCCGAGGACGGAAAGGACTAAATTGAAAGTTTTTCTTTGTAAATGTCTCCAAAAACACTCATGGTTGCTGAAAACCTCTTTTCAATGAATTGGGACTTCAGGTATTGTATTGTGTTATGTGCAAACACAGTGACTAGGTATTGTCTTAGTGGAATTACTGACAAATTATTAAGAGTTCATTGTTATTGTGACTACTACGCAAGGCTTTTGCGTTGTGTTTATGATCCAGCTATTCAGTTTCCAACTACCTATTTTGGTCAGGGTCACTATGGGGCCTGGAAGCTTGGAAGAATAGGGAACAAGGCAGGGGGACACCCTGGGTGGGATGCCAGGGCATCAAAGGGCCCACATAGGAGGGAACCTTATACCATGAGCAGTGTAGGAACACCAGGTAGCTTAAGTGCTTGTCATTGGATGGAAACTGGGGTACCTGGAGGAAAGCCACAAGGAGAACATGCAGACTGCTCCAACAAGGAGAAGAGATAGGGTTAGAACGCCTCAACTACGAAGGTGTGATGGAACGACACCACCTTCTGAGCCACCCCCCTGTGCCAGAAAAAAGCATGATTGGTTAATTTTGCACGAGGCAGACAGACAGACACCTGGTTTTGCTCACTCCATGTAACATCATTAACAAAGTTTATGACGGTTGTTAAGTGTCTAATGAACATGAACCAGAAATTTGCACAATGCTTGTCATTCTTTCCTGCGTTGCCCCTGGCAGCTCAGCATTGGCGGCTTGGCTGTCGCCGTAATGAGTGTCTTCCTGCTGTTGAACTTGACATGAATCAAC
The DNA here is from genome assembly GCF_023856365.1 of Brienomyrus brachyistius. Classification (NCBI taxonomy): domain Eukaryota; kingdom Metazoa; phylum Chordata; class Actinopteri; order Osteoglossiformes; family Mormyridae; genus Brienomyrus; species Brienomyrus brachyistius. The sequence goes on along the minus strand of NC_064547.1, from coordinate 16,666,635 downwards.
AAGCGATGGCTTCTGCTCTCTGCATGAGGGCTCGGTACGTCCCAAGCACCATCATTTATTTATAACTTTCATCAGTTACTGCGCCATAAATTTGTTAATGGGTGTAAGACCACCTCCGTTCTTGGTTGAATCGAAAAAAAATATATCAAATCAGGAATTAAGACTCACATACCCACATTCATCACTAACATTATCTTACACGCATTCAGTTAGTCTAATTAGCTAAAGCTCTTATATTAAGTAACTTAATATAAGTAAAATACAGCACGATTCATTAATGATGAATTAACATGAGATCAGTATGTAACTAAGACTTACTTTGTGGTTAATTAATACATGCGTACTATAATTGTGCCCAATCATGTAAAGTGTTATCAACTTAACTTCTTTTAATTGTATCTGTATGTAGAGTCAAATATTTTTACTGGGCCGTTACGGGTAAAATACCCTGCTTAGTAGCACAGTGACAGTCAATCCTCCGGGGACCTGAGCAAACAGCCTCTCACTTCCAGGTCTGCTGCCATAACTACTGTTTTAACTGTCCTATATGTGTAAAATGTGCCAGCAAATCTCTCTGCTTCTCATGGTCTCCTGCTTCTGTTGTCTTCCCAGGAAAGGCTGTAAGGGCGTTTGCTTGTATTTGGGACACATGTAATGCCTCAGGTAATGATTCATTTTAAAAGTTGGCCTCCAACATCCCCCGCCCGGCCCAGATGTGTACCAGGTGAAAATCTTCACACCTTGAAAATGCCCCATAACCACTGAAGAACCACCACCAGTGTGGCTGGTTGCATTCATCATTCGGCCTATAATGTCCAGAAGAGTTATGCTTCTGGAAGTGCCATACTTCATGCAAGTCAAAGGTTGAAGTTTCCATTTGTTTTGCGGACATAAAGTTCCCCCAATTGTATGAGGAAAAATGACAGCATGCTGAGGCTGGTGGTTAAACATCTTAAAATTGAACTCAATACACTTTGTACAGCTAATTTGCAGGTAGCATTAAAGGTTGCCACTCGTGTCAGAATTTCCCTCAATATTTTCTATTCCATTGGAATTTATATAAATTCGCTGCATTTTTGCATGGTTGCGCCTATATGCTTAGGTAATATGGGTACTTATTCATGCTGCTTGCAATGTTGATTTTGAAAATTGTCTATAGATATAGAAAATAGATTTGTATTCTGCTCAGAATAAATATCCATCATGTTTACACACACACACACACACACACAAACACACACACAGAGGTGTGTATTCATATCTTTTTGGGGACTGGCTCATTCATTTCTATGGGAAAAATGCTAAAGGTAGTTATGACAAACTAAATCCCCCCCCCCCAGCCCTAACCATAACCATAAGTAACCAAACAAAATACAAGAGTTTTTGCATTTGTAGTTTTTTCATTGAGGATTTTTATAAAATTCCCCATATGGGGAAACTGGTCCCTAAAAGGTAAAAAGGTAAGGTATACCTAGAACACATGTGTATAATTAATGAAGTTTTACCTAAAAGGAACCCGCTGCATTATCCCCTGAGTATGTAAGGTACCTTCATGAGTGAATGAATAAGAATTTTAAGTAGTCCTTGTCATTAAAATAATTACCTCTTATTTTCAGTGGAATAATAACTAGCTGTGGAATAATTCTGGTTAAGCTGATTATAGTGTAATATTTCAGCCTAAAAATACTGTACTGCAGAAACTGTGTTACCCCATCGACCACAACACCAAAGTGATAATCAAACCGTAAGACTTCCATTCCCAGAAGACCCTCTACACCATTTAAACTGTTGATACATTCCTGTTTATTTCATTCTGCCTTCTCTAAAAATGCCTCTTTTCAGAAATGGGAGCTGTGTCAAGTAAGCTAATACCACACTGGTAATTCCAGTTAGAGGGAGAAAAACATCACTACCAAGCAATAGAGCAGAAGGATGAACAGGCTGAGCTAAGTACCAGTAGGCCCTACTCGTGGTGTACCGCCCCCCCCCGATGGAATTCATCATTCTCCAACTCATAATCTTTTCCTTTATCAACACTCTCCATTAACAAAGTGTATCAGCACTGAGTTTAAATCACTATTATGAAAGCGCCGTACAACTGGAAGAAAAAACAAAGATCTGTCAAATATCATTGTTTTTAATAAGCCGCAGTTTTTACAGAGGTGACATTAGTAAGTTCACCTGGCAGACAGATGTTTAAACTATTCAAAAAGGAATAAATAAGTAAGAAATGCCTGGTTATGCAAATGTGTTTTCATTTTTCATCCTGCCAAAGGCATTTGACTGCACTGCTCTTTCTTAATATTCCCCTTGACAAATTTCGCAAGAGGTGGCAGAGCGATAAATCTCGTAATCTCGTAAGTCATCCCACCCCTGGAACCATCAGTCTCCGTTGTTTTGCTTTTAGCTACCTTTTAAAAATAAATCATTTTAGCTTTGTTGACTTTTAATAAAAACACATGTAATGCAAATAATATGCTGTTTTCAAATTCACAAAGCTGGAGGGGATTTCAGTCGACACAAAATCAGTTTGTATAGACTTTGTTTTGACTCCCACTTACAGATAAACATACATAAATGGAAACAAACCAGTTTCATGTCTTCTCCCTACTATAGAATAATTTATAGTTCTCGTAGATCAGCTTACTGACGAGGTAAAAACGACCGGATCAGTTACTGAGATCCACAGAAAGTACCTCATCGACAAACCCCAGTCAACACCGATTCCATTAACTGCCAAAGAATTTGAAGACAATGAAAACGTTTCTTCCCACAGTGTCTGCTGTCAGAACACGTAGACTGCCGCGTGCTTTGCAGTCAGTGCCTGCCGATGTTGCCCAGATCTGAATTTTTAACGTAGACCCACATTTCTGACATCGACGTGGAATAGAGAGAGAGAGAGAGAAAGACAGACATCTTTGTGTGGCCGCAGAGATAACCACATTGCGTCAACCATGTCATTCAGACAGACTCCAACCATAGTCTGAAGTCTCAAAGATCCTTATCTGATGAGATAAGTAGCTGTGGGGGTTACCCTTCAGCAGAAATAATGTAATGCAAGGGGATAGGCGTCCAGATTTAAAGAAAACAATGTAACAGTATGGTTTAACTAAAATATTTAGGCAACATGGACTGCAAACCAATGTTATTGATAATTTATGTCTATACTGTGTTTGTATTCATATATTTGTGGGGACTCCATTCGTTTCGACGGGGGAAACCCTAATCCTCACCACGACGACCATAACCCCTCCCCAGCCCTAACCTAAATACAAGTCTTTCGGCAAATTTGTGTTTTTTGATTGCAGTCACAGATTTTTTTGTAAATTGAGGAAACAGGAAAAATGTCCCCAAAAGATCAAAACAAAAGTTTTTTTTTTTTAATCAGATTATAGGGACATTTATCCTAAGAATGTAACATATACATGCCCCCCATGAACACTGTGGGGGTAGGATTTAAGCCCCCACCCTGCACTACCGTACCACCCCAAAGAACAAATGGTTTTAGCAATTTATATAAAAATGTGAGTTGATAATTTGTAATAATTAGACAAATTGTTTTGTTTACACACATCCAAAATTGAAAATGGACGCTGTTCCCTTTTTTAGAGTTTGCATAGAATTTGTGGAGTTAAATAGCTAGAAGCACTGGGATTCACCTCCCAGTAACTTCTGTGTCAAACCACTACTCCAGATCAGTATTTATTATTTTTTTTGATGTATTGTCTTCAAGACATACAGGCAGCTGTCACACTTGACAATTAATAAATTGCTCCTTTGTAATAGGAACAAATGAAGATAATGCCAATGGTTAATGACTCATTAAGTGACAATTTAATTTGATACAAAACACTTTGTTGTTATCTTGCTTTCTTCGGTAAATTCAAGAAGGAATACAAAGGAATATTCAGACAGATTTGACCTCACACTTTCACTATGATCGGATAACCAAACTTCAAGACAGTGTTCATCGGGACCCCACCCCCCGACTGTCCAGTCCACATTTTTGCTCACTTCCAGCTCCCTGCCTGACAGTCCATGTTTTTGCTTTGTCTGAGCTCCTGGGGAGCTGAGAGAGAGCAAAAATGTAGACCATCTGGGGGGTCCGCGGGGGACTGGATTGAGAGTCACTGCCCTAAGAGACCCAAGAGATGCTGTTTCATATGAAGTGAACAACAGCTGCGGAGGAGAGGATAGGACAGTAAGACGTCATGGTGTCATGGTAACCATGCACTCTATGCATTATGTTAAAAAATATTATACCTGTCAACTCATATGGTTTCCTTGTAGAAACTACATATTTCTTCTACCCATCTATCCATCTTCCAACCGCTTATCCTGGTCAGGACTACATATTTCTTGTAGAATATATTTTCATATACTGCAGTAGGCTGCTCGCCACGACAGGAAATCATTGCCCTCATGTTTCATACTAAATGAAAAAGCAAGCTTCATAAAACAACATGTTAATTTCTGAGTCGCATATGCCGTTGATATTTATGGGCACATCTTCTGATGTTGTGCTGGTGGTAGAAGGTATTGGGAAAGATGCTGATGCTGAATTCGGCGATACAGGAAACCCTTTTGGCCTGTCGGGCGTGATCTTTCAATCAGAGGAGTTTCAGTAGCTCTGAATGTACATCAGTCAACACGGACTCCGGTGACTTTGAAGTCTTTTCTGAAGAATTCATTTGTGAAAGACATGATCCTAGTTTATTCAGGACTTCCTCCATCGTCTGTGTAAGATTTTCCACATGAATTCGTTCTCTTGAAATAAAACAGGAGGATTCCTTCCCCCCAGGATATTTTCACCCACCTGCAGGCAGCTACGTTTCCGAAGAAAATTGTGCTGCATGTACATATAAGAGAGCTGACCGTGTGTTTTCTATTAAAAATGTGTCCCGCTGAATTTTGTTTCTTTGACATTTGTGGGATATCTGTCATAACTTTATAGTTCCCCGCTTTTATTTGACTTCTCATTCCTTGGATTTCGACTTCCTGTCTTTTGTGCGCGGGTCCCCAGTGCGAACCAAAGGGAAGGAGTATTCCGGAGGCTGGTGGAACCCCCGCTGAGGAACGTGGGACTTCACAAGCCGCGGACCTTCTTCAGAGGGGCGCTGTCATGAAGAGATGGATCAGCAGTATCTGCCAGAGAAGCCCAATCTTCTGCAGATTGCCAAGCTTCTACAAACAAAGCACAGCGTGCAAGCTGAGCTTTTAAAGGATCAACCCGAAAAGGACAGTGGAAAAGAAATAAATATATATAATCAATAGGCAAGCTTTTGTATGTGTTTTACAATGCATCGTGCAATATTGGCTTTCTTTGCAAGACACACTATGCTGTATCATATTGTCCTTTTCAGCAGTATTTTATATGAATAATTTAATTACTACTACTAGGTCGCTACACTGCTCTATACACTCTGAAAGTCTAGAAAGGTCCGTTTCTAAAACTGCCATTTCAAACAATAGATTTTCTTTGTTAACTTGTTGATTTGGGATTCCATTTCACTCAGAGTAAATAGTGGTCGCAAACAGGAATAGACACAAAGGGGTCCATTTCAAAATCTTATAAACACTATGTGGGCAGACATAACAGGTTGGAATTGCACCTTCAGTGTAATGAGGTGTCATGAGCAGCTCGTCCAGTCCTCGTGTGCTGCCACCCCCCCCCCCCCCCCGATCGACCTCGTGTGCTTCCCTGATTGCGCCCGGCTGTTTTCCATCAGTCTGCTGTGTTCTGTGTATTTAGTTCGCGTTCAAGTCTGTTTCCCCAGATCTGTCATTGATGTTACCCTTAATAAACCCCGAATCCTGCACCCTCGCCTACCAGCCTCATCCTTCCCCGTTTCCTGCTTGTTCATCGACCAGCGATCCTTACATGAGGGTTAATGCGTTAGCTACAGGATTTGAACACACACCCTTCCATTCATCGGGATACAGTGCTAATCCACCAAGCCACACAGCGCAAGTTTTATAACACTACCATCCACTCTGCAGCACTCCTTAATATACAACTCAGCCTCTCATACTGTAGGTCATCTGTCAAATGGTACTGCTATGTTTTCCTCATGAGAGAGCACATTCTCCCAGTCCTCCAGCAAGCTGCCTGCTAAGGCTGGCAGTCCCAAAGATAATCTGACATAAAAGGGCACCCAACGCACGCCGCTGTGCAGCAGAGACCGCCGGGCATCCGTTTGGGTGAAGCGAATCTGAAGACCCGCGTGTAATCTGTGAACCAACTTGCTGGTGAGGCATTTCACCAATACGCTCAAGCAGATGCTGTGGAAGGTGGTCCGTGAAAAATTGGGCCCAGCCTACCGTCCCAATATTTTGTCCATCAGAGGGATTCCCCTGAGTCCTCCACCAAATTAGAACAATTTAAGCTCTCCCACACATCTATTGGCTGTGGGAGCTGTCCAATACTCTTAGGCCCGTGGAGATTAGTGATGTGCAGTGACAGAATTAAACTGACCTGGGTCAGTCTGAAAGCACATGGCTGAAGCACAAAAGGCCTCAGAAAAATAGTGAAATTGCTGATCTCAGCGCAGGGAAGCCAAAAACTGGATATGAAATACACACTCACCCCCACCAGCTGAGAATAAGCGTATTACTGCTTTATGGGGGGTTACACAAGGCTGGCAGAAAGGGGGGCACGCTAGCTATCAGGTCGCACAGACCGGGTGAAGGAAAACAGCTGAATTATACTGGGTCAATCTTTAGAGCACAAAATATTTGCTTTCTCCAAAATAATCTGTTGCAGTGCAGAATGAAAAAAAGCAAAATACGGCCGTTTTGTAAAGTTACAATAAGGAGTAGCAGCTTAAAATGTTCCTTGAAATACGTTCTGTCCTGCTATGGGAAATTGGGAGAAGTCATCATGACATGAAACTACTTCTGCTACTATTGTTGTTATTATAGTTGTTGCTGCCGTCATTGTCATCACGACAATCATCATCATTATTGTTGCAGAAACGTCTCGGTGGCTTTATGGCACATCCAGGTTTGGGATTTATGGCCCCAGCACTGTGCAGATTTCCTTCATGATCCACTTGGCGAAGTTCTCATGGTGTGTGTGTGTCCAGTGAAGGTCTCTTATACCGTTCAGCGTGACCCCGAACGTTTTCCAGGTGCTTCCATGGATAGACTCTAGCCTTATGGAAGATAGATTCATTGATAGATGAAAAACAATGGTATTCAAGTTTACTTCATTTTTCACTTTTAATCCCAATTGCTTCAACAGCAAGGATGCTGCTAAATGGGGCATTTTCAAACTTAAATGTATAGTACGTAGGACCCGTTACATTTTCTTGAAATAAAAACAGCAAGTTTCTGGTGAGTTACAGCAGAAATAATAATACCGGGGTGATTTAGACACATGCAGTCCGTGTAGGAAAATCACAATGAGTGTGTTTGCATTTTTTTTTATTCTATTTTTGAAACAAAAGAGCTTTGTAACATCAACGTTAAACAATTTTTGTGGAGCGTCAACGTCAGATGTGCGCCGTTGTAAAAATGATCAACCAGAGCGGAAAGTTTTCAGATGACAACAGGATTTCCACCAGGGGATCCTCTAGAGGTACGGGGCTCTCTTCCAGGGAAATGTTTTACAGCCATTAGAACTTTGATGGGCTTCCCTCTGGGATGTTGAGAAAGACACAAATCACGTTGGCACCTCCGCCGTTGTTCACACAGACAAAATAAAAATACATGTGCTAGAAGGCTGCCCTGCTTTCCACCAGCTATAAGCCCCAGGGAAAGGATAAAAATCATAAGTCATTTGGCTTTTCTTCAAAATAAACTCTTTGAAAACAATTTCTCAAAATGAAGGACGCTCATTCTTTTAATTTAACGCACTGTTAGGAAAAATAAACTACATAAGAAAAAAAAACATTAACTTATTTATTTACAATACCAGTATTAATCTAGTGTCCCTAGATACGTTCCTCTATAAAAGAATATCTTCCTGTATTTTATTCTACTTTAAGCAGCTCTATATGATGAAATGTCCCAAGTTCTCCTAAAACTAAAAACTTTAGAGAGTAAATGAGACACAAATGCTTTAGGAAATTTGATAAGATCTTTGCACTTTAGCACAGTTACTGTCTATTGATAAACCTTGTTATTAAACTTGGGTACCACTGAAGTACTTGAGTATGTATTAGACTGAGTATATCTTAGGTACAGATTGCAGCACCTGGTGTCCTGGTGTCTTTGCAACATTAATCGCCAAGGCGGAATTTTCAGCTCTTCTGTCCAGATATAAAGACAGAATTCTGTCAATTTGAAAATGACAGAAAATATCTCTTGATGAGCCATTGGAGTGCAGGCCAATTGTTATTTGTTTTTTGTTAAATTTAAAAGCTTCATTTGAAGCTGGCTAGGCGTCCGTCACATGGCCATATTCCGTGTTTCATGCGCAGAAGTCTTTGCAGAGGTTCTTCATGAGGTGCCCCTGCTTCTCTCTAACCTTAGTTTTATGCGGCAGTTGGCTTTTTATCTCTCCGAGACCTTACTGCACTAACAGCTCGAGGAAGCATGACCGGTGCCAGACCATTTCATCGATTTATGCTCTTTGCATGGACACCTTGGTGGTTGATTAAGAAAGTAACACTGCAGTGAGCCTCCCGTTCGCCACAGAACTCCAGCTCCCCTGTTTGCCATGTAAATGTCCCTGCGCCCTGTGAAAATCCAGGTTTTCCATTTTAGTAACACATTTAGGCTCTTGGCTGAACCAATTAGTTTCCTGACTGAACTAATTTAGCTTTCTTTCTCAGTATTGAGGTTGTCAGCAATTTTTACAGAGGGTTGAGAAAATGAGTACGCACACACACACACACACACGCACACACACACACAGAGGTCTGGCAGGAGCAGCATAAGGGACCCTCTTTATGAAGACCACCCCCGTCCCAAAAAAAAAAGGAGTCAGGTGTCAAACGTAATAAATGTAACGACGAGCTGAGGAACTGCAAACTACAAATTTGCCAAGAAGCAATTCGCTGGGTTTTCTGGGTAAATGTTATCTGCGCATCTTTGGGTCCATTTACCGATGCTGCACGATGGTTATGAATTATAATCAAGCCACCTCATTCACTATTTCCATTGAAATCACTTGGTCTCCTGTTGGGTTAACACTCAGAGACCCGTGTCAGGGACACCCTCACACTTTATCAGACGAATGGTAATTTTTACCTCATTTACATATTGAGTGATTCTGAGTGACATACTTCCTGTTAACCATTAAAACATGATTGCCTCTAGATCAATCTCACCCGCTGAAAAATACATGACCTTAATACATATTGTCTCTTATCCACTGGAGAACTGAAATTGCTTTTTTTCCCTTCTTTTCAATTTAACTTCAGCTGAGGAATTCTGATTAAATGAAACAAGACAAAATAAAAAATAGGGTTGAACTTGTTGTGAAACATTTTCACTTTCTTTCAAGATCTTGTGTTGCAGCTCTTGTAATGTTAGACCAGTTATTTTACATAAAAGCCGGACGCTGTCTGCTTAATTTAACACGCCGGTTTCTCCTGGAAAAAATCTATCTGATATTCCCCACTTACACTGCCATTTTTCTTAGAGATAGTTTTATATGATCATTGTGAAAAAAATGTTATGCTCTTATTATTTCATCAAAGCCATTGTATGCGTCGTGCCACCTTCAATGAGTAAATATATAGTCTTGGGGACTGGTGAATGTAGACAGAGTTTTGCCGTGTGTCTGAGACATGTTACGTTTGACTAGAAGCTTGCAGTGACAGGATACAGATCTTCCTGGTGGGGAGTCTGGGGAGGTGTTAGTTTGGAAGGAGTATCTCAGTAGGTTTCTACACGGCCTCATCCTAGAGATTGTCAGCCAGTACACATGTCACCAGATGCTGCTCTTCCATTTGGCAGTGCTGTGGTTCCCCTGTACAGCGACATATGACTCACAGTGTACAACACATCCGCTGGCTGATAAGGGTGTGATCGCTCTGGCGGAACTGCAGACAGACAAAGGACTTTTAAGGGCTTTACCAGAACTAAGTAGGGCTGAAAATGTAAGATAGAGGTACGTCTTAGAACATGTGCTTATGAGTCGATCTCAGCGTCTGGAAATATGATAGTCTTAGCGAGTGTTCAAAAAAAAAACACCAAGTATAAACCGAAGAGCCAAAAGATTACGACCACCCCTTTGTGAAGCGAATAAAGTTGACGGTTTCATAAAAATGGGGCGTGTGGAGGTCCGGGACGCAGTAGATGCTCAGGTAACATTCAGTGCTCGCAGACGAAATGTTGAATGCAGATGAACTGGTCCAAGATAAAGATCTGAGGGCCAAATCATTATGGTCTGACGACTGGGTCAGATCATCGCCGGAATGGTCAGTACCTACCGAGAGTGATCAGAGGAGGGAGAACGACAAGCCAGTGACAAGATGTTCGGTAGCTAAGACTCGTCAATGCAAGGTGTGAACGAAGGCTATTCCGTCTTGCACGACGCAAGCCAACAGAAGGGCAGCAGTGTCAGTGTGATTGTGTGTGTATACAGTTTACTGTATATAACATAAAAGTATATGAAAGCACTGGAGTTTCTAACTTCCTTTTTTATTTAGCTATGTGTCCAGATGTGGCCCAAAGGCAGAAAGCCAAAGGTCCCTGAAGCCCATCCATATTTCTGCGAAAGCTTACATATTATTAACTAACCTCAGTTACAGCTCTGGCTTGTGCACCTTGGATTTGGCTCATAAAGCTGAATCCGTGTGACAGTGAGAGAGACCGCTGACTGCAGCTGCATTGGGAAGCATGTATTTCAGATGGAACTTCCACACTTTCTTTCAGGGGTGATTTCTATCGGGGATAGTTATGTGGCTGAGGGGAGATGGTGTGCGTGTGGATCTGTGTTCTTTATATTTGGTTTCGCTAAAAGGGTTAGCTAGCTAGCTTTTCACCACAGCAAGCCTTCTGAACTGAGGCAGACAGCTGGTAGACCTCCCAGGGTGTCACATGGTTAAATGCATGATTGGCTGAAATATGCCACCAGAAAACAGTTCTGGCTCATTCTATTTTACAGGAGAATGTTCCTCCTTTGATTTGGCCTAGGCCTGTTACATCTCCATGTCAAATAAACGCAAGTGTCAGAGTCCATCGTAATCTCTTGGGCTAAATTCGTAATGAATACACTGTAAACAAGGTCACGATTATCCAGACGGCAAAAAAAAAAAATGACGAAATAAGGAATCATTACAAATGACGCATCGCTAACATTTCGCTAACAATGGCACTGTCAAGCCATTGAGAACCTTCAAACAGATCAGAAAATTCAAATCATTTATAGTTTATGAATATGTACTTATGGGTTTGTTATTATGTGTAAATAGTAGGACAGTGTAGCCGTTTTCCACCTTCCCCAGTTCTCCCACACCACCCCATTGTTACGCTCCCTCACTGGCTTCCTGTAGCTGCCTGCATCAGATTCAAAACACTGATGTTCGCCTACAAAGTCTAAAATGGACCAGCACCCTCCTACCTAAAAGAACTTATCACACCCTACGCTGCACCACGCTCTCTGATCCTCCGCTCGACTGGTCCCACCATTACTCAAGGCACAAGGAAGACATGCATCTAGACTCTTCTCTGTGTTGGCACCTCTGGGGCGGAATGATCTTCCCCTAGATGTCTGAACAGCTGAGTCATTGGGTGTCTTCAAGACTAGGACTTCCAGAATTATACTCTTTTAAAAAAACAAAATTAATACAAAAATTACTTGACAGCAGGCTTTTTAGATGATAGTATTCTTAGCCGGATTCTATTGAACCAGTATCAGAATGTATTCACTTCTAAACACTTATGTAAGTCGCTCTGGCTAAGGGCGTCTGCCAAATGCCGTAAATGTAAATGAGAACACAGGCATCGAAACAACATACTGTGTTTACTGAGCATGTTACTGAGCATTGTCAGAAAATATCGTTTAAAACATAGCTTAAGGTGCCTTTTTTATTTGGCTTTTTTTCCCAATTCACCTTCTGTCTCCATAGCGATTCTGCACAGAGAGGGAAAACAGGAAGGTGGGGAAAAGGGGGACACACACTCCAGCCAGGGAGTGAATGAGACATCGGCCGACAGAACGGCATCATCCAAGCATAGCATCTCGAAGCATCGCTCAGGAGAGTGACCTTCCTGCTGCACAGCTCCGTCAGCACCACAGCGGAAAGCCTGCGCGAAGCTAAAATTAGCAGTTCAGTTCCAACAGTCCATCTATACAGATGTTTCGAGAAACAATTACATTATTCAGCAGCCTCAGCTTAATTTAATTCCTGGTCATTTGGCAGATGACATCTTAACTTGTTGATATATTGAATACATTTAAATAAACAGAATGAGGACACAACTTATAGTGATAAAGCCCAGAATGATATTAAAGTCTTGTACTAAGCAGCAAGCTTGTAGGACCAGGATACTTACACTGATGGGAGGGAAAAGATTCAGACAAGACACTGCATGGAAAAATCAAGATTTTACTTTTTAGGGATTTGACAGGTGCATTGGGTTCCTTTTTCTGGTTTATCTACTACTGTAGACGTCTTATTGACCTGCTATAACAAACACGTCTTGTTTATCTGGCAGACAACAGAAGATGCACAAACCTGTCCCAGAAGATTAATTAACTCAGCCATGATCAATACACAGATTATTGTGCTGTTAAAATTCAGGTCCTTCCAGCAACATTCATATAACGCAGTTTCTCATCGTGCCTTCTGAAGTCTTAATTAATAAATCTCAAAGCAATAATGTTTTTCTTTGTGTGTCTCCGAGTAGAGTAACTGCAATCGTTTTAAAGATGAACACTTTCTGCTTAGTAACGTCGGCTGATGTGGGCCAAGGAAAGAGTGCTGTGGGGTGAATGCAATTGCGGATTTACCTCTGAGCAGATTTACAAATGGGAATGTATATGCAACTTTTATTACCAGACGCGTGCAGCAAAATCTATAAATCTGCATTTGTTCTGTTGTCATTGAGCCTTACCTTCTGCAATAATCTTTTGTTCACACATGCATGCTCACAAACACATTATCCATTACTGGATAAATGAACTGAACTTTGGCCAAAGCTGGAAGTGTAACTTGGACCAGTGGTTCCATAAATAGCCGGAATGCAAGGGCACTCTTTTGTCTTCTGGTTATTTAGTTCTGGTTTCCAGTCTGAGCTCTTTGATAAATGTTCCCCCTATCCTGTGAATTATAATGCCCTTTTTGGGAGGCCTTTCCAAAAACTGCCACCTTTTACAGCTTACTGTCCAAAATGCATATAAATCATTCTTTTCTAACTGAATTTTTAAATTAGTATAATAACAGGAGTTTATTAGGGATGCATTTCTGAAAATGGTGAATTACATGCCATATTCGCAGTTTTATATGAAGGGTTCAACACATATACATTTTATTATCCATCCATTTTCCAAACCGCTTATCCTACTGGGTCGCGGGGGGTCCAGAGCCTAGCATACATTTTATTATTTATAATATCTTTCCTGCAAAATAATAGGGCTTTCTGACCACAGTTAAACACTAATAACCAAGAAAAATCAACTGCAGTCTGGATATGACATACAATATCAGTGAAGAGTTTGGCTAAACTTGCTGAAATATAGGGTTATTCGTAACGTTTTACATGATATATTTTCTCTGTTAATACTGGAAATTTGTACCTTTAAATCTTGGATTCCTCAAAATAGCCGCCTTTTGCTTAGGTAACATTTTCACGGACATATGGCATTTGGTGAACAGGTTTCAACAGGGAATCAATTCCCAGCGATGAGGCACTTTTCAGCTGCACCGCTTTGACTCTTCTGTCCGACTCGTCCTTTACAAGCACTATGGGACTGAGGTCTGGATCTTAAACAAGGCCGGTCATTAGTTTGAGTTGTCCTTCACTCTCCATGTGCTCCAGAGAATTCTCGCACGATTTAGTGGTGCAGATTTGGTTGTTATCTGCTGAAGACAGAAAAAAACTGGCCCATCACTCATAATCCTGATGGGTTGGAGTGCATTTGAAGGAGGTTATAATAGCCATTAGTAAGGATTAGCTAAATTTCGGTAAACATCTGCAGATCTTTCACCAGCAAAGCAACCTAGGACCGCGACGCTGCCTCTTCCAAGTTTGACGACGAAAACACACATGAAGATCACTTGCATTCACCCTCTGCACACCTTACAAAGACACTGCAATTAAATTTTGACGCACTAATCCATAAAACGGAAAGATAAGTGTTCAGTATAAAGTATACATGATTATGGGCTATAGTCAAACATCTGGCTGGAGCTGTAGTTTGAAGTATTAGTTAAGATTAGATTTAAGCCAATTTAATTTATTCCATATTAAAATTAAATGAATTATTTAAATATGTTAATATTTCAAATGGCTGTACAAATGCCTGTTATGAGTGGTGAGTAATTATGATGTAATAAAACAATTGATTTGTATGTCATAAAACAATTCTTAACATATATGTTAACTACTTGATCTACTGATGGAATATTAGGCTTTATGGCATGCAGAGATGAATATAAATTATTTATGTTAATATGACAATAAATGGTGTACCTTGTTATGTAAATGCCTTCTAAAGGTACTTAGTCATTCTGCATCAGCAGTAAACATCTCTGAAGGCTAATACATTTATTGTGAACCTATTATAAACTGATTAGGATAAGAGGTTGGAAGACACCATGGATGGATGGATGGATGGATGATGGATGGATGGATTCAAGTGTTTTATTTGTCACCCGTAAGGAAGACAGTCAGACTGTAGCCTGCAGTGAAATGCAAGCTGGTGAACTTCTCTACAATAAGAATAGTGAATGTAACAAAGACATAAAAAGTAGCAGTATGATAAATATACAACAAATAAGGAACAGAAAGGAACAGACCAGAGATGTGTAACACAGTTTAAATAAAGCACCAATAAAGTGCACGGTACATGAGTAAGGGGGTGTTAAGTTATAACTGTGTATCAAGCAGTTTGATGGCCTGAGGGAGGAAGCTCCTTCTGAGCCTCTTAGCTCACACTGAGACAGCAGAAGTTCCAGTCAGACCTGGGTGGGTAGATGGATGGATGTATGGATGGATGGATGGATGGATGGATGTTTGTTTTGGTGCAGACATTGTGTAGAGTTCATGTGCAAATCACTGGGTTAGGCTGGACTTAATATGCAGCATTTTATCTTTGCCATTTGGCTCAGGGTTCATTTGTACATATGACTAATGAAAATGTATAATGGTAGTTATACTGTAATTATACTGTAGTTATACTGTAGTTATACTGTATATTTCAGGCGTCACAGTGGCTCAGTACTTAGCACTGCGGCCGCTCACCTCCCAAGATGCATCTCTGTGTCTGTTGGCTCTCAGTTTGTGGAGTTTGTATGTTTTCTCTCCATTCACAGGGTTTTTTTGCCATCAGTTTTCCTACCACATTACAAAAATGGGCAATTAGGTCAATGAATACTTCTGAATTACCCCATAGTGTGTGACTGTGTGCAGGCCTACGGTCTGTAATGGCCTGGCATCTCGTCTAGTATGTCCCCTGCCTGTTTCCCGAGTGTCCCCTGTCTGTGCAGTGAGTGTCCCCTGTCTGTGCAGTGAGTGTCCCCTGTCTGTGCAGTGAGTGTCCCCCGTCTGTGCAGTGAGTGTCCCCCGTCTGTACCCCTAGTGTCCCCTGCCTGCAGTCTGTGCTCCAGATTCCTCATAACCTTGTGCAGGACATGTGATTATTGATGTGTTCACAAAAATCGATTGAGGTGCAAGAATAGAATCGTAAACAAATTGGTTTGTACTGGTTTATGTACTGGTGCAGGTCAGTGTCCACATATGTGAATGACAATCTTAATGACATGGAATACAGTATTGATATGAGATCAAATATAATCATATGGATACTTGATTACAGAATAATTGGTCTGTTCTGCATGTAATTATTTCCAGAATGAGAAAAAAGGTTAAGAAAAAAAGAGACAAAAATAAACTAAATGGATAGTTATGTACGTGTAGCGCCTGCAAATCCATGATTTTATCCATCTGGCATCGGATGAGATTTAGAATTTTGTTTATTTTAGGTATTCATAAATTAAATTGGTGGAGTCTAATATTTCCACGTCATGGATCCCTCTTCATTGTGGTTTAAAAGATTAAAAGTAAACCCAAGAAAATGAAGTAACACAGCTTGTAATTTGTCAGCAAATCATATGGGATGAGATCAATGAATGTGTCAGGATAAGTGATTATATTCCTATTGCATCAATGATAAATGGGCAGGAACCAGCAAGGGGCAGGATGAGGCCAAGAGTTTGTCTTTCAAATGTTTGCATTAGATTCCTGAAACTAAAAGAAAAGTTCAAATTTTGAAGTTCATGCTTGTCATATGTACTTAAAATATACAATACTTGTGTTTTCTCTACCTTACATAAAAGATGTAAACAAATAGAAATGAATAGAAAATAACAAAAATATGTAGAATAGAATAGAACAGAACAGAGTAGAATGTTTGTTAATGGTGAGTGACAGGACTGCATACTATTCCAATTTCATAATAAAAACAAAAAATCCATAATCTGATTTAACTGTTGACTGAAATTATGTTTTTCAGAATAAATGGGGGGGGGGGGCATGTACTGTATCTGTGGGTTGGGATTTTGGCCTGGGTCCAGAAGGTTGTGGGTTCAAATCCTGTCATCGACAGTGTCATCATTTTGCCATTAGGTCCTTGAACAAGGTGCTTAAGGACAATCTGCTTCTAGACTGCTGGATGTTGGCTGTCCCGGCTCGGACCCCAAGTTTTCCTCACTGCATAAAACTAACAATTTCAAGTATTTTTCCTTAATGGGACTTGTTATATGATTAAATTGACAGTTGAGAGCATATTAGTCATTATGCAGAATATTTGAAAAGCTCCTACTAATGATACATGAATGTAAAAAGAAAATTACTTCATTTGAAAATAATTTGGTCTTTTTTAGCCCAGCTCTTAATGAGAATTTAGATTACACACAATTTCTTCCCTTCCCTGATCAAATTAAGAAAAATTGAAAAAAATACACATAAATGACAAACCAATCAGAGTGTCTGGCAAATTTCCATAAAATAGAGCCCGATTTAAATTTTATTATTGTACAATTGCATCTATGATCAGATGGCAACTAAACAATGGTCAATAATTCAATTTTGACATCTCTAACTGCAGCTTTTCAATAGTGTAAATCATGATGTGCTGAATGCCTCATAGCCTTGCAGATTACTGTCTGTATATGATAATTTATCATTGATTATATTTATTCATTTATTTTACTTATTTTAGAAAAAAAATGCTAGTAAAATGAAGTGGACTATTGAATATTTTTTTATTTAATGCAAAAATACTATTTTTATGTTGGCACATTTTAAGGCAAGAGTAAGCTATTAAAATGCCCTTTGATATAAAAAGGGCTTATTTATAAGGAATATTTAGTGGATTTATTTATAAATCCAGGGCAGTTTTGTGATTAAGACATAGTTTCTCACAGTAGGCTTCACATTCACCCTCCCCACAGTACTAATTTAAAGACGTGTAAGTTCCACATTTATTCAGACTAAACCGGTTAGCGCTTTGTTCCTGCTGTGCAAAGGGACCCACCTTTCAGAGAGGGAGAGAGTGAGCCTCTGATTGCTTCAGACTCTCCTTATCCTGCATGTTTATTTCTATCCTACCTGCCTGTTTGTACTCAGTTGTCCTCATAAAAAGAAGCAGTCGCTCCCTAGCTTTAGTGTCTGGAGAACGACTGAGATTTATTTCTTTTTTGTGTACATTTATGAGGGATAAAAAAAGATAATAGTAACTCTACTGGCACCAGTACTAATATAGGTGCTAAGGACCCATGCAGGCTGTGTGGTTAGGAGGTGCAGCATATGCCAGCAGGAATATGCACAGTTTTACTTTCCACAGCAAAGGACAGAATGCTGGGATGCATCCTGGATCAGCTGCCAGCACTACATCTATTACTACTACTACTACTACTACTACTACTACTACTAGTAACCCTAATACTACTGCTAAAAAGAAGATGAACCACAATACTAATAAAAATATTATTAATAATAAGAAGAATCCAACTAATAGGGCTGAACTCTATGCTTGGCACAAGACACAAGGTTAAAGGTAAATCAATAGAGGATATTCAACACCATTGCAGGGTGAATAATATCAGGTCTGTGATATTGTATGTTTCATATTGCATAATGTCTTTTATGGGCATTTTTCTTCCTTTTAGACACATATGTAAGACATGCGGGGTGATAAATATAGGTGCAGTCATTTATTTTGCCTTTCAGTGACCATTTTGAGAGACAAATGACCATCGCAGTTCTCCCCTCCTCCCCCTTCACCAGGCCTTGCTAAACAACGGCCCGCAGTGACTGGTCACCTGAAGTTCTGCCGTTCTTCGGCTGTCCGGCGTGTCCGGCGTGTTCTCTGCCGGCCATCTGTGGCCATCGCTGACCCAGTTTCGAAGAACTCCCACCTGCCACGGTACAGGGAATGAAAAATATAGCCTGACTCTTAAAAAAATGGCCTGCACATAATACCAGCACTTGCTGCCTCGATAAACTTTTACTGAATTTGCCTGTTATTTTAAATTCAGCCTACATGTGGGTACTATAAAATGGGGAGGGGGGGGGGGGAGATTGGGATGATTCTAAGGGCCTCTTACTGATAAGGGCTCTACAATATTTGGAACATGATTGGATTGGTCTGTTTCGGGGGTGCAATTTCACATGCCCAAAATCTCTAGGGGCCCCCCTGTACATGCGGGCAGCTTCTCCTTGCTGTGGCAATAGAGGACCCCCTTCTGAATTTAGACATCGTGTGAAATATGTCTACCGTGCTTTAAGTCGGGTCGGAGCGGGCAGGACCTTGCCCGTACCATCTTAGTGAGATTCTTTCGTGATATCTCAAGGTGTTTTAAACAACTAAACATTTAAAAGTACTAATGATATAATATTCAATAGGTAAATTTATAAGATTACATGCTTCTACAAAGGGAAACATAATTTTTTGTATTCTTATTAGCAGTCATGGACAACCTGACTTCTAAAATGAGTATTTTCCTTAAGCATAATGAAGGTTTGTCATGTGGATGTCATCTGTAATAGAACGGCACATACAGCAGGTAACAGGCAGAAACTTGTAATCTCTCATTGCGTCATTGACTAAAAATACCGCCAGGGGACGGGAACGGACTGGCTGATTGCATGGGTGCCATTTCACATTTGCAGCCAGTGTTTGCATCATCATTACTTCTTGTTTTGGGACCTAGAATCGGAATATGATGAGCTAATGCACCTCCACATTTTTGTTTTGCATCACCCACAATTCCCTGCAGGCGGCTGAAAGGCCACATTAGCCGGCAGGTCCTAGCGACTGCCCCGTGCTTATAGATTTAACGACATCGATAATCATTCTGCAAGAAGATCCTCAGGTACTCAGACAGGTGGTCACAAGAGATGTGCAATCTAACATTTATAGGAAACGATAAACAAATGACACCTAGAAATCTGAAAATTGACCAGATGCAGCCAATACTCGAAATACTAGGTAGCTTGGTGACGCAGTGTAGGTTTGGCAAAATATCAAATTAAAATATTTTGTTTATGTATGTGTATGCTTTCCAAGCTATGCAGCCTTTCTTTGGTCGGAGATCAGAATTAAAACTCGGCTTGAGAATCTTTGTTCTGCAGTAATGTCGGCTGGTAAGCTGACAGAAAGGACTGATCTCTCAGCAGGCCCAGGACAGAGACGGCGCTCAGCATTAACCTAATTCACTAATCATGAGATAAAACATGTGTGTCACTCAGGCCGATTTTTTTCTCTCTTCTCACAGATGCATTAGCAACGGCACCTTCCTGGAACAGGCAGGAGGATAACATTTGTAGCACCAAATGGGCTAAGTGAGTGTCTGAACCCCTGATAATGAATGGAGATTGCTCTACATTAGAGTCTTGACAAAAAATGTAAATGTGTTGCCCTTCAGTTATTCCACTTTTAGCTGTCTAAAGAAGAGCTGTAATGTATCTGAATATATATAGCCATTCATCTTCCATAACCACTTATCCAGTGCGGGGTCACAATAAGCCTGGAGCCTATGCCAGGAAGCAGAGGGCACGAGGCAGGGGACACGCTGTGGGAGATGCCAGTCCAGGGCCGGGAACACGCACCACACTCGCGCACTATGAGCAATTACCCCGTGTGTTCGGACTGCAGGAATAAACTGGAGTACCTGAAGGAAACCCACATATAAGGTCACCAAGGCTCTTCATTTACACGGAAGCGATCCCCGCAGGATCCCAAGGTGCCTCTGATTGTGATGAGGCTGACAAACACGGAGCATTAACTTGGGAACCCTTACAATACGGGCTGCAGTTTACGGTGTAGTGCAGGAAATCTTAGCCATCTAGAGTACTCTCCAGCAGGAAATAGACGTTACATTCAATTATCTGTGTCCTCTATAGAACATGCAGTACATGGATATGTAGGCAGAAATAACAGCAGAATTAATTGTTTTGAGTCGTATTTCAGAAAACAAAGAACCATGAATTGCCCAGGAATTCCTAAGTGATAGAGAGTTAGAAAAGGGAAGTGAAGCAGATTCTAAATTTGGGAACGTTGTTAGTAGCTGTAATAGATTCTGTGTTATGTAGACAAGTAAATATTCAGTCAATGATATCAGTGAAGAGGTGGCATGGTGGTGCAGTGTTGCATCACACCTCTGGGACCCGGGTTTGAGTCTCCGCCTGTGTTACATGTGTGTGGAGTTTGCATGTTCTCCCCATGTCGTTGTGGGGTTTGTGCAGTATGAGTGTAGGTTGGGGATGCTTGCATTTGAATGCTACCTGTCAAACAGACATCCTGTCCACAGTGTCCCCTGCCTTGAGTCCAGGCTGGCTGTGATGCTGTCCAGGGTAGATGCTTATGGAAAATGAATGGAGACACATATGGCACAAAAGAGTTTATTTCAAAAGAGTTATTAACGTTAAGGTTAACGCATAAAATTCAGTATTATGATTTCATCATGTGTTTAACAATCATAAAAATAAACCAAGAAAAGATGGATGGATGAATGGATGGATGGATGGATGGATGGATGAATGGATGATACATGTTAGATGTACCTTTGGTACCCAAGACAATGCTTATGGTCCATGCTAATAAAATAATTACCAAGATTCCCCACATTTGTTTTCCGATAGTGATACGTATATAAAGGCAATACAGAAGAATAATATAAACCGAAATTCCACCCTTCTGGGTAAGATGAGATTTCGCAATTTAGGAGCTATTGTAGTCAGTAGTTGTGAATAAGGCTGCTGTACCCAAAAGCAAGATACTTATTCTGAATTGCTTCAGTAAGGTAGCCAGTCATTCAAATGGGTAAAGAGAGACTTACGGTAAAAGCATCCATTTATTAAAAAAAAGACAACTCATAAAGCTGAAAAGTGCTTGCACTCCTTCAACAAACAATGAACAAACTTATATTAATGTTAGATAAATAACGCAGTGACCGAACCTGAGTGGTGCCCTTCATCATCTCGCCGTCCTCCTGCACTTGAAACATGGCTAACCCACTTATCCATGATGGTCTCACAAATCAGAGGAGATCCCGTCACTCCTGCACATGTGCCACCGCTCACATTACAATATTGCGGTGCAATTACAGATGAAGGGTTTATACTGAGGGTGGTGTGGTGGCTCAGTGAGAAAGTCCTTAGATCTCACTCCGTGGGGGTTTGAATCCTACCTTGACGGGCATAATTTGCATATTCTGCCAGTGTTTGTGCGTGAGCTTCCTCCTGGTGCACCTGCTTCCCCCATACTCCAAAAACACATGCCTATCGTTTTGTAATTTTCTCTTCGTTGTGTGTGTCCTGTGAAGGACTGACATCCTGTCCCCAGGGGTCCCCGTCTTGCCTGTTCCTCCTAGCCTCAAGGTTATCCTGAACCGGTGGAAGTGATTATACAAGATGAATGCATCGATTTTTTTTGCATTAAATTGAATTACATTTTAAAATGAACGCCATCAAATACAACTCTTTCTGCAATGTTTCTGAATATCAGGCCATTTTTCTTACAGTTTTTTGTGAATTCCCATTTTTTCGGCATTATTTAAAGCGGAAATTGACTCGAATCTGATAAACAGGCCACATGTAGACACTTGTGACAAAACCAGTACTTTTGACATTAAAATCTTGACCAAAAATGTATTCTCCCACAATCCACTAGAATGAGTTTTTATGTTCTGTAACTCTGAGTAATAAGGAAATCGTCGACTGGCTTATATATTGGCCATGATATATATTAGCCATGAAGCTTGATGTGATAAAACATTAAAATAGAGTCATGTTGAGACAGCCTGATTCAATAATGTTCTTTTCAGTGGCTCACCTTAAAAACGCTGAAGTAGTGTATGTGCTTTCTCGACATGAGTACCTTTAACAGAGTTGATAACCAATTTGCATACGTCGCATGGTTGTAACATTTCTGTAGCTGCGCTTACGTGCATTTCAAAAGTGATGTGCATCCACAGAAACCCACAGCTCAGAGTAACATAGAAGGTGAGATGCCAGGCTGCGGTGCTCCAGCCCAGTCCAGTCTAGCCCAGTCCAGTGCCTCATCCTGTAAGCTTTGGGGGAAGGTTCAGGCAAAAAAAAAAATACATTTTTCTGAAGTTTGGTCTTGGCTGCCGGCTGTTAAGTTTAAAGAATTCAGAACAGAAACCCGACTTTTAAAGTAGAGAGGAGAAAGAAGTGAACACAATATTCAATGGCAGACTTAAGAAGGAAAAGCTGTGGTTTTGATGCATGGATCTAGGATAGTATGTATGGTTATTAGGAGGTTATACTTAAAACCACCATTGAATGTAACACCCCAGGCTACTTCTAATAAAAAGTACCTGAAAGTTCCCATGGAGTTCGTTGCTTGAGTTAAATAAGGTACCCAGTCTAGGCAGCCATATTCCCAACAGCAAGTAAGAGGATGTCAACACTGAGCGGTATGTTTTCTGGTCTTAGCGTCAAAACCCAACCACATAGCTGTTTCCTGTCGATCATGCTGTGTTTAGTGTTAAAGGTACATTTGTACACCACAGTGGCCCCCTGCCCAGATTACATTCCTATTTATTCTCATTATCAGATTTCTGTTTTGTCTTTGTGCTTGAAAAATCGACTGACATTAAAGAGCGACTTAATTAGCAATGGTGCTAATTAAGATAGTAAAAAGCTATTCACGTATGGCTGCTTGCTAAGCATACGCTAACCCAAAGACGCTTATGATAACCCTGAACCATAACACGTAAAATCTCAAATGAAGCAAAACATGCACTGTCATTAAAAAAGTGAAAGTCGAGTCTCGCTTTAGGGTGGAGAAAGTTAACTGTGGAACACCATCTATTCATAGTTCAGAGAGGTCTGACCCACACCCTGCCAGTCTGTCTACAACTCCGCACGGACCTCGCAGACAAACAATGTAAGGTGCATGTTCCTGAGCGTAAATGCAAAGAAAGCTGCTGGACCTGATGGAATACTATGACAAGTTCTCAGCGACCGTGCAGATCAGCTAGCTGCAGTATTCACCTTGATCTTCATCCCAGCCCTGTCACTGGCCACTGTCCTTCACTATCTCGAATCTGCCACTTTCATCCCAGTCCCCAAATACCCAACTGCTAAGGAACTGAAAGACGTCAGACCAGTTGCGCTCACCGCCATTGCTACCAAATGCTTAGAGAGGCTGGTATTCTCACACATCAAAGCTACAATTCTAAATGCTCTGGCCGAAGACCAATATGCCAACATACCTAATACCTGTCAGGGTCAGTGCCTTCTGACCCCTCTCGTTGTGGTCTTTCCCCATATGGCTAGCAGGCATCGCTGGTCATTTTTGTTTTCCCCTCTTGGTCCTTCAACCCTTGTGTGTTTCCCCTACTCCCTGGACTCCCTTAGTTATGGGCGTTTATTTGTAATTAATGGGATTCTACTCCCTGTTTTATACTAATCTGTCTCCCTTTGACAGATTGCCCTGCTTATATTCCTTTCTGGTTTTGTTTCATATTTCTGTTCAATGTTTATTATCTTAGTATTGTATTCCAAGTTAATGGTTTTCTTGCCTATTTACAATGTCTCTTTTGTTCCTTTTTTGTTTCTGTGCATTTTAGTGTTAATTTGTTTCACCTGTTGCCTGTTTGTTGCCCCATGCCTCTGATTGGTTAATTGATTATTGAGTTACATCTGCCCCTTGTTTGCCTTGCTTGCCTGTGTGTGTTTAAGTGCTTGTGTCTGCTCAGGTATTTAGTCTGACATTGTTCATGCCCATGTTACTGTGTGTTAGGAGTTTTGTTTCATAGTCCTGCTCCCTATGTTGCTCTCTTCGCCAGTGTTAGTATCTTATGGTGTCTTTAGTTGGTTCTTATTTTTCCATGTTACTTTTTGACCCCTCGTGGCACCTTTAATTTGTGCCTTTCCCTAGTATCTTCCCTAGTGTATTCAATGAACCTTTGTTTGTCTTGGAACCAAAAGTGGATCACCGCCTTTTTCCCTCCTGCGCCTTGTCTCGAGTCCGTAACACCCAACAGATCCACAGAGGATGTCATCACCACCATGCTACATATGACTCTCACCGACTTTGAACATCCACTATCTGTATGTGCAGATTCTGTTAATTGACTACAGCTCTGCATTTGACCCCATCATAACCTACCAGATCTACAGCAAGCTGAGCTGCGTCATGGCCAGCCCATCTGTGCATAGATCTATGATGTTTTATGCAACCGCCCCCACACCGCAAGACTTCATTCGCCCTCATGTTCTGCACTAGTGTCCCCTACAGTAAATCTGTGTGCTCAGCCCCTCCACTATGTCCTCTACACCCACATCACAAACACCACTGTGCAGTTTGCACACGGCACCACAATGGTGGGGCTGATCTCAGACAGTAAGGAGTCAACCAACAGAGATGAGGTTCATGGTCTGCAGAGAAAAAGCAGGCACTAAACAGGGACAAGACCAAAGAACTCATTACTGACTTCAGGAGAAGATGCACCAAGCCCAATCCAACCCACATCAATGATATCACAGTGGAGAAGGTCTCCAGCTTCAAAATCTTGGGGACCCATATCACGAAAGACCTCTCAGGGTCCCTGTACACCATTTGCTTGAACTATCACGATCCAGTGGAAGGTAAAGGGAAGTCAAAGCCCACACTACCAGGCTTATGAACGGTTTTTACCCCTGTGACTCTTACCAAGCTCTCTCACCCCCCACGCACCTCCCGACCGTGTACAAGTAATCCATTTCTACATTGCAATTACTGATTGATTGTTTCATATTTTGTACATATTGTTAAATACTGAATGTCTTGTTCTTTGTTGTATTTTGTTTGCAGTGCTCGGGGTGTCACTATCCCAATTTCGTTTTACTGTTATGTACGATGGCAATAAAGAACTGCATCTTGAATGTTTATTCATGTGATATTGTGTGACAACACAGCTCCTGTCCCGAATCAAGAGGTTTTGGCTGGTTCCCAATCTGTCCTCATCTTTCTCAAACCTTTCATTGTTCAGTCTGTTGTCACTTTCCTGTAATCTCCATTCCACCCAATTCCAAAACAAATACTGATGTGCATTTCACAAAATGATACTAATTAGCTTCTTGTTTTTGATGGAGGTAATGAGAATGCACTGAGTGAAACTGGGTGTATGCTTTCAAATGGCTGGATCCGTAATACAAGTGTTAGTTTTACTAAGTAATAATGAACTGGTAGCTAATATTATGCAAATGGCAGTCAACACCAAATGACTGGAATTGCCGGTGAATAAATTTGCATGTTTTAAATAGAAGACAGCTGGACACATTGATTGGGAGCAGAGGCAGACATTTTAGGTTAGAAAGTAAAAATCCAAACCGGGTTTTTTTTTCAACCAACCAGTTGAGTATAATCACAGAGTCACAGTCACAGAGACTCAGCTGGTAAATTGGCTGTAATAAACCAAGGCCACCACCAACGGGATCATCACCAACTCTTCAAAAGCCAGAAAACATATACATGTATTATTTTATTACATAAGGCTATAGAAAACACACAAACAGTAAGCTAAAATGTAAAGTGCAGTCTGGTGCTATTTTCAATATTAAGTTCGATGCAAACCATCTATATTTTAATGGAGCCAATGCATTTTCATAAATATTTCTCTATAAGTAAAATGGGCCTTTATGTGGCCTGAGTTCCCTTGCACTATTGCTTTAATTTTGAGGGGAAAAAAAGAAAAGAAAAATGGCATTAAATTAGTATCACTAAATTTGAATCAGTTACATTCTCCAGGCTATTTCCATAACAAAAGAAAGTAACCCTGAAGTGAAATGAAATTCCCTTAAATTAAATACTTAGTCATAGTTATCTGTTCACACTTTAATGAGCTCTACAGGTTTGGCTCTGGTTTTGAAGCAATGTGAATTTCATCGTAACTTACCCAGACTCCCGCAAGGGGCCCGTCGAATTCTCCACAGCATGACAGCTACCTCAGTGAATCTGGAAGCTGTAGAACATTTCAAAGCTGGAGGAGCACAGAGTGAGGAATAACTTTCCTACCTCACACGTCTCATATCACCCCTTTCTCTGCATCGGTGGATGATGCTGAACTTCCAGCAGATAAGGTAACACCTCATCATGCACACATTGTCCCTCACTAGAAGACGCATCCCCGTTGATGGGGGTGTTGGCTTAAGGTGCCTCCTTCACGTAGTACTTTGTCAGTATCATAAAATGAGGCTTTATAAGTGAAATTATTTTACGGAAGTTGAAACGACTCACTCTTCTTGCCAGGAACACTCACACACACACACACAGGGTTGTTGAGCTGAATTCTTGCCAGTGGAGTTAAAGGCCTTGCGGATAAAGCAAATTATCCTTATGCACGTTTAAGAACTTATTATGATTTTTATTTCAGTCTGCGAGTAGTGCTAACGCAAAACAAACATAAGAACTCTTCCTGTTTCTCTAAGAATCCTTCAAACCTCATCTCCGCCTTTGTCTGCAGGGGGCTCATTACCTTTGCCTGAGTGCTGTCAGCCTTTATTTTTTTTTACCACATTCTCTCAGGGGAACTTTCCGGTAAACTCAGTCCCCCACAGAACCCCCACCCTCCGCTTCCTCTCCTACCAACCTTGTTAAACAGAGACCTATATTAGTCTAAGTCAGCCTTCCTTGGAGAGTTGAGGCCCGTCAGCCTCGAGGTTCAGTTAATCACTCAGTGCGCACATAAGTCCACCTGCTCGCACCCGCCGTCCCCGGCCACTAATGGAGAGACAAGCGGGAGCCACTCCCCAAAAGAGCAGCTCATTAGCATAGCAGGTATTTAAGGAAACGGTCCATTTCAGACAGGGACATAATTTATCTTGTGCTTAACTATATGGTTTAGAGGGATGGGTCCTCATTATTAGATTGTAGATGAGTACTGGGATCTTGGTTCTGTACCTTGGCTGGATGTTGACAGTATCAATTTAGAGCATAATGCATAATTCTAACATTCAGGTAGTGTACCCCCCCAAAAAAAAAATTTTTAAATTAACAGCCTTTTACAGCCTAGAGGTTTTTTTCCCCCAAGTGTCTCAAGTACATGTGGTAACAATAAAATAAAATACTACCTCCACCTCTTTTATAAATTAACGCCAAATAATTTACGCTCTCTCTTCTTTTGCCAAGCACTAGAAGGGGGTCGATGTATAACTCAAATGGCTCTGTGAGGTTGATTCTTTGTTTGCATTGCAAAATCAATACTTATGAATTAAGAATTGTCCCTTGAAAGGCAAAGGCAACAAATAAAGGCAAGTGAACAAACTCAGTGCCTTAGGAAAAAGGTGCCTTTGTTACTGTAATACAGAAGTTAGCGGTTTGACTTATGTGATATGGCCTGAAATTACGCAATAATAAGAAACAGGTAAAAGACTTTAAGGTCTCAGGTAAAGCAGGCTTTCATCGCTGTGATACAGAACACAGTGTGTATCATTCTCAAGTACCATTTTGCATCAGAACTGCTTAGTAACATCGGTGGAAATGACGGTGATCAAATGGGCAGTATGACAAAACAACTTCAGTAAGTAAACATGTCAAGATAGGAGCAAGGCAATATAACTGGATGGATGGATGGATGGATGGATGGATGAATAGACAGACAAAAGTATCAGGACACCTGGCCATTACACCGATGGAAACTTATAACGTTCTATTCTAAATCCATAGGCATCGATATGGAGTTGATCCTCCCTTTGCAGCTATAACAGCTGCCACTCTTCTTGGAAGGCTTCCCACAACATTCTGGAGTGTGTCTGTGGGAATTTTTACCCATTCGTGCAGAACAGCATTTCTGAGGTAAAGCTCTGATGTTAGACGTGAAGGTCTGGCTCGCGATCTCCGTTCGAGTTCATCCCAAAGGTGTTTGATGGGGCTGAGGTCAGGGCTCTGTGTGGGCCAGACAAGTTCTTCCACACAAAACTCACCCAACCATGTCTTTATGGACCTTGCTTTGTGCACCGGGGCACAGTCATGCTGGAACAGAAAATGGCCTTCCTTCCGCAAACCGTTCCCACAAAGTTGGAAGCATTGAACTGTTCAAAATGACTTGGTTTGCTGAAGCAGTAACAGTTTCCTTCACTGCAACTAATGGGCCCAACCCCTGAAAAATAACCCCATACCATTATCTCTCCTCCACCAAACTTTGCACTTGGCACAATGCCGTCAGGCAGGTAACGTTCTCCTGGCATCTGCCAAACCCAGACTCACCCATCAGGCTGCCAGACAGAGAAGCGTGATTCTTCACTCCACAGAATTTTTCTACTGCTCCAGAGTCCAGTGGCGGCGTGCTTTACACCACACCACCCAATACTTGGCACTGCACTCGGTGATGTGAGGTTTGCATGCAGCTGCTCGGCCATGGAAGCCCATTCTATGAAGCTCCTGGTGCTGTGCTGGGGTTAATGCCAGAGGAAGTTTGGAACTCTGCAGTTACTGAGTCAACAGAGCATTGGTGAGTTTTACTCACTATGCACCTCAACACTCAGGGACCCCAGTCTGTTACTTTACGTGGTCTGACACATCATGGCTGAGTTTCTGTTGTTCCTAAATGCTTCCACTTTGCAATTATACCACTTCGAGTTGACCGTGGAATATCTAGCAAGGAAGAAATTTCACAAACTCACTTACTGCAAAGGTGGCATCCCATGACAGCACCATGCTGGAATTCACTGAGCTCTTCAGAATGACCCATTCTTTCACAAATGTGTGCAAACCTGACTGCATGGCTGGGTGCCTGACTTTATACACCTGTGGCAATGGGTCTGAATGAAACACCTGAATTCAATGATGAACAGGTTTGCCCCAATACTTTTAGTGTATAGATAGAGACCAATAAAAGCAGAAAGCAATACAGTACATATCATATATGAATACAAAAATACTTAATACAAATGTGCAGTATGAATTCGGATTACATACATACATACATACATACAATGAGAGGTGAGTCAGTATGGAAATACGAATAGTGTGAACAGTAATACTGCACATACAGTATACACAGCGAAAAACAGATAAAGATATTGTGTAGGTGAAGATTCTCAGGTTCACCTTTATGTATTACGCTGTTTTGGAGGGTGGTATTTTATTGTGTGAGAACACACTAATGAACGGTGACTGTGCACTTATCCCACAGTGTGGATATTCATTAATGTGCCGCCTGCATTCACAGACCCCCTTCTCATTATCTGCGGCAGGTATCAGGCTGAAAATAATGAGGGGATGCCCAGTAAGTGCAGAGTCTGTGCAGTGGAAGGAAACGAGTGCCATAAATAATAAAGCACACATAAATTACCGAATGTTTCAAAGGACCGCGAGGCCTCAGGTGACGACGTGTGTGTGGAGGGAAGCAGAAAATCGCTTTTGTTTCTAACTGATGGCATGGCTTCTAGCGCAGAAGGCTGTATCATTAAGTAACCCGCTGTTCTTTTAACCGGCTGCAGTAGTGGTGACTCTCACGCTCATAAAAACACAGTCAGCTCTGGCAGTGCACGCCGTTAAGGGTGTGACCGGTCAAAGTGGCAGCCTCTGGAGTGCCCAAACGTGGCAAGCCAGCGGACCAATTTCCTCCTCTTATTGACCGCTTCCACGATAAAACAGAAATGTGCAAGGACAACAGCAGCAGCAAAAGGGCAGCCTTCCAGAGAAACAAGCCACATAGTACTGGGGAAACAAAAGCAGACTCGCATCCTTTGCAGCACGAGTAAAGCTTCCAGGCCGCTAAGTTGGCTAGTTTAAGAACTCTATACTAACAAGCTGCTCCTGAGAAACTTTGATTCTCGACCTCAGTTTTTGTTATTCTGCCGATTTCAGCTGTAGACTTTCTAAAAAGCTGCAGCCAATATGGAGACTCCTCAAGTGTAAGAATTTACTCTCACTGTCTGCGCCATAGGCCTGTACACACACACACACACACACACACACACACACACACACAGACAGACAGAGACAGACAGACAACCTATAGAGACCAAGACAAAGATATCTTTCTATACACATTCTTACTCACATTTTTCATTTTTATAACTGTTTGTCCAAATAATAAAATTAAGCTTAGACATGTAAAGCAGGTTTTATTTAATTACGTGTTTTAAGTATGGTCAATGGCGCACCCTGTAAAGCTGTTAACCAGGAGACAAGCAAACGGACAGTTTAACGGTCATTGTGAGGTGAAGCCATGGCCTTTTCATCATGGTTGGCATGGGGGGGGGGGGGGGGGTCGGTTCTCATCTTCTGGCTCGCTGGAACAGCTGGTGCTCATGCCATGCTTGTGCAGAGGCTTCCTGCATCAGTGCATGTAGCATTTTGAAGTAATAGGGCAATTTTGTCATTTTTGACATTATCAGAACTACAGCAAACGCACATATCCTTTTAAATCACATTAAAGCTACACTTACATTTCTGCGCGGTGTGGAATTAGGCCAGAGCTACGAACAAATGATTATTACACGTGCATTTCTGTGAGTCTGCCGTCACGACACAAGCGAAACAGCCTGTTCCTTCTCGAAAAGGAACGGTTTGTGAATGAAATGTTCTGAATATGTCACAGTAAAAGCAGCGACAGCCGCAAGTGTAAAAATGCCTCGTTATTTGATAATTGTGTTAATTAGTAATGTAGTTATTTTTCACTTTTGTTCCTGAAAACTGTCACATTTGTATTATAGCTGTATTCTGTGTGGCTTATGCAAACACCACATAATTATCAAATATGTAACAGAAAACTGATAAAAAGTAAAAATAAAGTGCCGGGGGGCAGTTCACACTACACATCACTTAGTGAACAAACTTTGGCTTCACCACAAATTCCCAGATATTCTGCTCTACAGTACAAAACATTTATTTGCATTCATAATTTGTTTTTTATTGACAGTTATTAAGCAAACTCTTTGCTAATTAACTTCTTATTACGACCTTCAAACTCTTGCTGCTACTATCAACAAATGCATGTAATGCTATACTAATAATAAAATCTTAAAAATGTAGGCACTTGAATTTCCAAACTAAGGTACTTCTTTAAAAGTAATTATGCCCTTTATAAGTTTCCTTAAGAAAACGACAAGAAGGAGGACTAGTAATTTAGCCAGTGAAATACGATTAGAAAGTCTTTAGAGAGTAAAATACATCATATATTAGTTGGCGCTTTATTTTATGCTATTATAGCAATAAGTAGATATTTTTCCTCCAGTATTGAATGTTTCATACATGGCTAATCAGTAGGCATGTAATATTTAGTGCCATAGCTATTTCAAGCTTGAGCTTTGGGTAATATTCATACGTGGGTCTGATCAGCCCTTGTTCTGTCCACCTTCTCTGGTTTCCTCCAGCTTCCGTTTCGTGCCGCAACAGGGAAGTTCAGCACCACGGACAGCAGTCAGGAAATGCGGCGGCCGGTTCCGAGCCCCGAGCGGACCAGAGGGACAGCTCGCAGCCTCCTGTCAGGATGCTGGGCAACGGAGGACAGCTTCCCTGTCCGCTTACCATTTGCCTGTCTGTGGATAGGTGACGGCTCCCCGGATCTCCTTCCGCCTTTATCCCTGCGTGAGGCACTAGCCAATAAACGTCACACCCCCGCATTGCCTGTCCCCGTGCTTTGCTCTGCCATGCAGCACCGGAGGTGTCCCTTGTCACAAGGTTACCTGCAGCTGCTGTGATTACCGTCTTTGTTTCTAAAATATTGCTATTTTCTTCCCACAAACAATGCTATTTTTCACAGTTTCTTCCTTACAAGAATTTTGGGTTTCCTAAGCTCACAGCATAGTAATTCCGATGTCCCATAAAGCAGACATCTGCACTCTTTATTCATCTATATTTTTACAATTAATATGCTTACCTGCATACAGCGATCAGTATTTCACATTCCTGTCCAAAACTCTGTGAAAACAAGGGGAGCGATGCTCCTCGCTCTCCGAAGTGAAATGTTTGCCCCTCAGCATTTAGCATTTCCGGGTCCTGTCCCCCTCAGCTAGATTTTGAACTCCTTTGTGAAGGGGAATCATTTTTGTCTCTAAGGCGGAAATATCCTTTTTTTGAAGTTCAGTGGCCTGAGTTGCACGCAGTATTTCAGGTGAGGTTTTGCA
Source organism: Brienomyrus brachyistius (assembly GCF_023856365.1). NCBI lineage: Eukaryota > Metazoa > Chordata > Actinopteri > Osteoglossiformes > Mormyridae > Brienomyrus > Brienomyrus brachyistius. Next base: position 16,633,929 of record NC_064547.1, on the reverse strand, counting down.
CGAGGCAGCTGTTGTCTTCACTTCCATTAGCCAAGGGCCTTCTCAGTCTGCGTTTTTCTGTAGACCTGTACCCAGGTGCTCAGACACGTCAGAAGTCCCATATGTTAGAAGGACTGCAGGCACGGAATGTTGGGGGGGCTCATTAATTACACTGGTACCGCTAGTAGCATTAGCAAAATAGTGATGATTTTAATTGGCCATAAATGCAGCATTTTAATGATTGAAGGATTACAGTCATTTTGGGATCAGGCAAATAGCAGAAACTGGTGAAAGTATATAAATACTCTGCATGTACAGAGATATACCGAAATATGCTTTGGATAGGTAAGACTGGTAATTGTGTTTGCTTCTCCAAAATAGCACCTGCATTATCTCTAGGATGGAGTCTCTGAAGAGTCCTAATCCGCTTTAAAGGAAAGGATTTATATTCTGTCAACATTGTTTTGAAGCAACAATTTCTATAATGCGGACGGCACCCTATCTTGAAGAAATACGTCCGTTGTGTAGGACGATGTCCGTCAAAGACCTCTCCACGCTGTAGCTTTGTGAGAACTGTAGGTTCACAGTGACGATGGCAACTGGCGGGAATGTGTGGAGGCATGAAGCAGGGCGTGGCCACGCGGGGAGGCGGCAGGTGCGGAAGACGACCCCGCTAATTGCCTCAGCCACACCGGCAGCCCAGTGGCGCGCGCAGTGGCGCGCAGTGAGGCTCAGGAGGTGGCAGTCAGAATGAAATACTGAAAGGGAAATTGAGGTTGGCAACCTCACTGTATATATGCATGATATTCCAAATGAGTCTTGCACTTCCAAAAGGATGTCGAGACTATAAGCTATAGAACCGAACAGTGAGATAAATGTAAGCGGGTCTAAGTTTACGTTGCTTGCAATGTAATGCAGAAGGATATTTGTCACCTCCGGAATAGGGACAAGATAGTATTTGCATGATATACAACTATGTTTTTTATATTCCAGAAGACAACAATCAAGATGAAATATGGCTTTGGCTTAATTTGATGCCAGAGATGTTCTGCCTTGTCCAAGTGCCATAATTCATCTCATTATGTCTATCAGTTCCTCATAGTTTATAGAGGTACAGACACTGATGTGCATTTTACCATTAAAAAATTACTCAAATTAATTGGCCCAAACCAACAATTTCTGTAAGGAGGACCATGATAAAACAAGCTTCCTCAGCTCTCTCAGACGTAGAATTAAGTCTTGATTGTATATATTCCCTGATTTCCGGGCTGTTTTGTCATTTATTAAGTAATCCTGTTTATGAAGTACGACACACTCGAAACCGTAAAGCGGCATATAACTTTGCCGTCTTCATCGGTTAGCAGGATATCTTGTTGCTAGGTGGACTGAGCGGGTTGCAGTGGCTGAATTATGAGCTCTCATTAACCTTCATAGAGGAGAAATTGTTGGCAATTGGTTAAGCGAGCAGACGGGAAAGAGCAATTTTACCGTTTGTCAGACAATGCCGTTTCATGTGCCTCTGAGAGAGAAGGAAGGAGAAGCGTATCGAACGCAGGTCTCAGCCGCGGGCAGCGGCTGTACCCCAGGGCACTGATTTCAGGCATGAGGTAAAACAGGCAAGCAATCGCGGATGAGGTGAAATGTCAAGCTGGTGTAGAAGCGGGCAGTTTGGGACCATGGGGCATTTGCTGAGTTACAGCGCAGGAACCTTGGCGGTAAGATCACAGGCAATAAATTTAGCGGGCAGTGGAGAAATGTGCTCAGATGATTCAGGAGTGCATACGTGGTATCAGCTGTGATTGAATGGGTCCAGAAGTCAAGGGTTCCATCCAGTCATCCTTCTTCCATACTACTTAGCAAGTACAAGGTCCTGCGGAGCCTGGAGTGTCTTCCAAGAAGCACAGGGTGTGACGGAGGGTGGGGTTACCAGTTTGAGAGTTCTAGTGACTCTGTGATGATGAGTCCTGCGTTTTAATACTTTTATATACCAATGTTCTGGGTGTGTATGAGTGGGGGGAGGTCAGGATATCGTTATATCCATCCAACTATCCATCTTGTAACAGTTCAGACTGATGAGCGTCATGTGGGGGAGGGGGGGGGTACAGGATGCCAGTACATCGCAGGATACACATCCAAACACTGATAGCCAATCATACTCTAACGGCCGTTTAGAGACTATATAGACCAGATAAGACTATGCAGAATGTATAGTTATGCTGTTTATAGCATATAGATATAATCATTGGCTTTGACATGCCTCCTGCATCCAGCTTTCTACTGCATACGATCTACGGTCTTCTACATACAACCCAATTTCTATGGTTTGTAAAGTAGTGAAGAAGAAGTACATTCATCTGGAATAGGGAAGCTCTGGGAAAACCTTATTCCTGAATAAACGGTACACTTTCAGCAGAGGTAACCTAATATCAGCATTAATGTCTACTGGTGGGACACTTAGAATTTCAGTGTGGCTGTTTTACAGTGCAATTACAATGTATAAAACATTGCTTTTATGTGGTGGTAACAGTTTATATACAGTACAGTATGTGTCCTCTTGGTGGTAGCGAGCAGAACAGGCTGTTGGAATTTGATAATGCATCAGAAAGTAGTTCAGTGACTTGAGGTTGGTAACCGCTGCCTTCAAACGCAAGGTCAATGCGAATCAATATTTAACGCTACGGGCTGATGGCACTCTCGTGGCGTTTCAGCCTTCCCCTCCACCCAGGAGGGGTATACCTTTCAGGGCAGACAATGCCATCGCCCCCACCCACGTAGCCCGAGATAGTCCACCTCCATCAACCAAGCGTGACTCCCTCCCGGCACACGGTGTCTCCTCTCTCCTGCAGAATCCCGGTGTCGACCTGAGGTCGGTACCGTGGGCAGGATGATTCACAGTGGCCGCACGCCATCGCTTAAGTAACTCCACTGATTCCCTTTAAACGGCAAACGCACTTATTCATAATAACGTTGCCTTACGATAATTAGCTTATTAATGACGCACACATCGCGCTGGAAACACCAGACAGTTCTAAGGCTTAATAGTGAGAAAAATACACATTCATTCACCAAATTAAACATCATCACATTTATATCAAGGTTTATTAGCTAAGTGCCCCAGTTTCTGTACAGTTCGTTAATGATTCAACTTAATACCTTGTATTATGTAATAATGTTGCATTATGTAATAACGATAAAATGTAACAAATTTATGATATAATGCAATTATCAGTTATAACATAATGCATTGTTACATACCAAGAGGCAAGTGGTAGGAGGCCAGCTTATAAATGTTGATTTGCTTTCACTTCTAACGCCTACTTTGAATAGAGCACACTCCACTGCACTCATCTTCACAGTCCTGCCCACCACGTGTTGTGGGGAGCAGCTGCAGGAGAGACCGTTAAGCAGCCAGTGGACCTCAGGTAGCTCCTGACTTGTCCTTAGGAGTCGCTGATGCAGGCAATAAAACAAGATACACAACCTGACATTAATCTTCTACCCCCCTAGTGGAACAATGCCAATTATGCACAAGAGAGTTGGCTGTCATGGACTGACCTAGACTCCGAGATCTGGGTTATGCACGTAGCGCCCACTCCATGACCTTATTATTCTGAAGCTTAACTGTTCAAACTCAAAATGACATGCTGCTTACAGCGCAGCGGTGAGCAGCCAGCTGGCTTTACGTTTTTACAAAAGATTCCTAAATGGTATAACCAGCCAACACCTACTTAAACTGTATATAATGCCTTTTATTTATTAAACAAATACCCATACAGTATGTAAGCCCTAAACAGCTCGAGACTACTACAGGAGATACATCAAAAATAATTAAAGGCTTAATATGTCAGTATGAAAAGTTTAATAGGGAAAAAACTTTAACATTTCTAGCTGACATAACTGCCATCAATAGTGGTAAGAGTGTTTTTTCCTCGAGTATTACTCATATTTTATCTGATAACCTGGGATTTATACATTCAAGAAATATGTGTGGATCCTTCTGTAAAAGGTGAAGGCACATCGCATTAAGGACCTGGACAGTTTAATTGGGCACGAAATATTATTCTCATTCTCGATGTTTATTTAGGTTCATTTAAATCTGGAGCCTCAGAACACCGAGTTGCCCATTCCACCGTCTTTGTGTCGTGTATCGATTACTCTCTGAAACATTAAATTGACACACTTGATCATCACACAGTTAAAACGTAATCGTCATGCTTCTCAATAAGGATCAATTAAGCAACGTTGTTGCGTCTGATGACTATGCCAATTCTGCATCTGGATTAATCTAATTGAAACGTCAGGGGCTTGATTTGGGATTTGGAACCTTCCCCTGAAAGACGTATTTATATATAACCCACCAAATCATTACTTTATGGGCCCTGTTCACAATTACATACCCTAGATGTTAACACAGCTTTCAGAGAGAATTACTTCTTTATGCTCTCGTGTGTCTAGGCCCTATTAATTAAATTTTATTGCCACTAAATTAGTTTCACTTCCCGTCTTTGGCAGTAAAATGGAGCCAAACAATTTATTTCTCTAAATATGTGCGCTGTAGATATCTATTTTATGGATGCCAGGCATGATTCTCTTTCTCCCCTCAAAAAGGTACTGAATGTTTGAGTGAAAAAATATATATACATGGATATAGAGAGAAATTAAAACTATAGGTATTAATATGGGATAGATTAAAGTAATATTTCATGCATTTCATACGTTTTCTAGCCTAAAACTCCTAGTAATCCATTTGTTATGGTCCATCTTTAGTGGTGGTACCTTATTAAATACAAAAAATTAAATACAAAAAAACCCTTTTCCTTGGAAAAACTACTCCGTTTTTGTTGTGCATCTTTCCTGGGCTTATTTTATGTTTTTAAAAGTTGGTTGAAAGTTTAAAACCACGACAGAAGCCCGAAAAATACTAAACTTTAATACGGCAAAAAAAAATAAATGGCAGAGCAGATGGGAAGGATTCAAATACTTCAAACCAATGAATATTTCTTGAAGCTACGGGTTCAAACGATTCATTGTTCTGAAGCACTTTGCTCCACCCACCGTCGGCTGTGCGGCAAGGCAGGAGAAGTCAGCGGCGAGTTCGTAAGCCTCGTCTGCATTTGAAGGCGTCAGCCGGTGCTCGGGCCTCTCTTAAGGCCTGATGAAAACCGACGCGAAGCTGGTCTTGCACACTGCTGCTTCTGTCCATGGCTCTGAAACACCTCGGCTGAAATCACACCGATTTGACAAGTGACTGAGATCATATACAACAAAACAATGGAAGACCAAAGAATATAACCTTTACCAGAGCATAGTTAGCATACAACAAAAGGTACCTAATATTCTGTTTTTGCTCTGAACGTATAGAAATGAAGCACTATGACTGTGGCACAAGCATCACATTGATTCAGATGTACATAGCGCTGCAGCACAGTGGTAAATTGAATGTGTTCTGGCAAAACAATTTACTGTACAATGACTAGTAATAATTATGGTGTTTAATTATATAAAGAAGTACATTGAGTTCTGTTAGTGCATTTCCATTTAGAGTCAGGACAACAGTGCACTGTACTTCCCCTGCTGAAATATACCAGCACAGTCCATCATAGCTGGTTACCAGTATGACCAGCATATGATTTGTCATAGCATGTTTTGTTGTTCATGGACCAGCATCATTAATGAAATACTAACACCAGCTCTAATCAGCACCAGCATGGTCCAGTAATGAAATCATGCTGGTCTTTGCTGGATATTCAGCAGGGTCTATATATCTACGCATCTGCACCAATACAGAAATAGCATGCAAATTCTATGCACGGCTGAGGTCAGACTCCCCAAAGGGATGGCATTAAGGACAGGTCCATCTTTCTCAAACAACTGCATGTTGTTTTTCAGGCATACAGATCTTCCCACGGTGCAAATCAACCTATAAATAAACCGCCACGGTTATTTAATAAAGCCGTAATCCATTAAAAAGAGAATACTGGGAGGCAGTCTAAAAAGGTGATTTAAAATAATATCCTGACAAGCTCAAGAAGCTTTCAACAATCACCTGAAGTTTTCAGGGAGGTGAGGCTTGAGACAATAATTCACGCAGTAGCATAGATTAGCCTCCTACTACTGTATGAATTGTTAGAACAAACAAGTAGTGTTTTAATAAGCAAAACTGTAAAAAAAGGAAGGTTATTCCAGTCTGAAAAACTAAATTTAAAGTGATACTGAAATGATTACTGTAGTATGCGATGCATGTTGAAAATTTTATTTAATAAGTCATTTGATCCACGATGAGTCATTGACACCGAAAAAGGAGCAGACACAGAAAGTGACTCACTTTTATAGGGAGATGGATAAATATGTCTGATAGGCATAATGGCCCGATCATTATCTGAAGCCATGGTCACATCCAAGAGACCCTGCTTGTCCTTAGATTTAAAGCCAACCATGAAATATACACATAGCACTCCTGACCTATAATGCCTGTATGCATTACTGCATCTTATATACATCCTGTTCTATTCGCCTTACCAGGCTGGGATGGAGACTAGAGAATCAACGGCACCCGGCTAGATAATAGATCCCTGCCAGAACATCCTTGGGTCTGACAGAGTGGATAGATGGTTATGATGTACATTGTGTCAGCAGTAGCATGCAGCAGTATTATGTGCGACAGACAGTAGCGCAACAAAAACATTCATATATAGGGCTCCAAGCAGATGTATCAGTGATCTTCCTTCAATTAAACTCACGGCTATGCATTAATATAATTTCTATTGTTTTCCCACTGACAAATTACTCCGGTGTATTTATATTGCTTGTGGGAGGTACTGCAGCGTTCGCACCTGCCTGAATGACTCGTGATAATCGATGTTTTTTTGTATGTTTTTTTTTCCCTCTACTTTCCAGCTTAGTTTCACTCCTTCTGCAGGCAGAGGGGCGGCCACCTGCCTCACATGGGCCCAATGTTCGTAATTAATCGTTCCGGTGAAGGAAGTCCTATCTAATCAAACTGAGTAACTGGTTAGAAAAATGCGAGAGAAAAAAAAATTGTCATTTTAAGTATAACATGAATCTTAACTACTCTCTGTCTACCTGGGGAGTATAAAGTCCTGGGGTTTTCTGGTAAGATCCCTCTATCTCAGAGCTGACAGTGAAAAATAAAACACCACATACTGCAGCTGACTAGGGGACAGCGGAAGAAGCATCTGAGATAATGGGCTTTGATACTGTGTCTGTCTTTCTTTCTCCGGCATCGATCCATCAGTGTAAATGTAAGAGACAGACTGGGTTAGGAGCAGCTTATTCTCCTTCTGTCACTGCAAACTAGATTTTCCAGACCTGGTTGACCTACGGATAAAGCAATTTTCTGTTCATGCGCCGCATGTCCTGCTTTGTCTGATGAGCAGTATGACCCAACTATAAATATCTATACATACGACCAAAGATTAATCATCAAAATGATGAAACACACGCAATAGCAAGCTGAGATTATTAATTGCTATGCTGCCATTTCATAAGACAATAACATTTTTCTAAAATCAAATATGTTAATCATAAATGTTAAAAAATACAGTATTAATAAAACATGTTTATTATATTTGTCATCATGCAAGGCTACATACAAAATGGAAATTTGTGTTATATGGTCAGAACTGAGCTATTGCATCCCGTAATGTGAAAATTCCAGTTTTGATTTATATGGGAAGTCTATGTAGAATGAAGGCTGTGTGTTCTTACATTTCATCATTTGTCTTAAAAATAATGGGCGCCGTTTCATACATTGACACGCATGTGGTAGGGGGGGTGGGAGGTGTCCGTTTTGCGCAGGTGAGTCACGTTTACCTGCCCCTTGTTCTAGAAGCCTGCTCCTGGGAGTACGACACAATAACCCCCAGACGGCAGTGCCTCCCTGGATAAATGGCAAGTCGCAAACTGCTTTGCAGAACAGCGTCATCGCTTCTGTTTCCCTTCCCCGGTGAAACGGCAATATTATATTTATTTATTCTGTTGTTTTGTCACACCTCACCCCGCATCCCCTCTTCATCTTAGACCCCGAAAAGGGAATTCCCAAAAATAACACTCTGTCACGCGCCCTGTGTTCCGCTAGCAGGCTTCGCAAATATCACATTCTGCTTGGTTGGTGTTCTCGGGAAAAAAAAGCCATGCTTCAGGGCCAACACCCAAAAGGTTGTTATGTACAGGAAGTATATATATTCAACATTACTTTGTACAGATAGTCTATTCACGTATATTCTGTCTGCCCTCTGACTGTCATCTGGTCCACATCAATCCCCTGTCTTTACACTCGTGTACTCAAACCGCACCTCACCCTGGTAAATGTGTACATACAGTACAGCCCCTCTATGTGTCTTGCGTTGCACAGTGGTCCTGGGGGAACAATGTCTCATATCACTGCGTGCTTGTGTTTGGCTTGCATGACAACAAAGTCCCACTTGATTTGAAGGTTGTTGAAGTTCCTTTTCTCAGAAAAAAAAATGTTACAATCCCAAAATGTTACAGAACACATTTATTTACTGTAATGCAATTCAGTAGGCAGATTAAAACATTTTCCCATGTCTTTATATATAATTTTATCTGGTGCTCGACATCTAGACACAGTCATACAATTTTAAGGCTTTCTGCGTAATAAATCAACTGATTCAGCTTGAGACTGAAATATATATATATATATGACTATTTTTAATGACACGTAAATGGGCATGCACTGTAGGAATATTTGGCCGGTAAAAATATAAGTTTATTTATATACACATATTTTGTCACACTTTATCAAAAGTTCTAGAAATGTCACGCACAGTACAACTGCGTCTTTACTGCCATCTGTTTATTTACAGCAGGTTTTTTTTTCTTAAAATTACTTTGTTACAAATATTGGTAGAAATATTAAGAGCAAGCAGAATTAATGACATTAGTAGATGTGTACATAAAACTACAAAGTAAACATTACAAGTAGCTACAGTGATCTCTAGGCATGTGAGTTTATTAACAGTGGACTGGGTTAATAATTATTTTAAAAAAATGTTGAAAAAAATCAGCAACACAGAAGTGGCATGCTAGAAAATAGTTAGGGTTCTTATTCAGAAATATATTTCAGTTATTGTAAGTTGTGAATGATCAATGGGATCTACATGCCATTCAACAGTAAAGATGATTTTCCCCAAAGAGTGGTTTTCACATCACAGATTTCTTTATGCAATTACTTTTTTTTCCCAAAAACAATAGCAATATTATCCAACATCATTCGGAAAGCACTGATGAGCTTTCCCACAATAGCGTCAGATTTAGAAGTTGACAAAAATGTCTTATTTAGTACATTTACACATTAGCTACATAACTTAGTCGTTTCATATTCGATAGGACTTCGTTGTTTGGCACTGTAAGCTTGTAAAGCGGCGAGAATCCGGACAACTTCAGTGGCGGACAGCTTCAGCCGATGGCGGAGCAAACACGAGAACAAGTCGAGGATTTGTGGCCCGGCCGGAGACAGCCTGTTGACGCGGTCTCGGATCTCCGCCAGCTGTAGCAGCGCCGAGTCCCTAGATCCCTGAGTGTACGGATAGTCCAGCTGTAGAATCAGGTCCTGAATTGCTTCCGGGTCAAAGTTCACACTGTAGCCAAACACTTGCATACTGTTGATTTTCATGTAGCCCAGGTTTGTGGACGTCTCCATGAAGTCCAGCGGCTCAAAATAGACAGTGCTGTTTTCATGAGCTGATGTCACCTTAACACGACTTCTCAGGTACAGGTGAACCGTCTCGAAAAAGGTTTTCCATTTGTTGCCCAAAGTCAACGTCCAGTTGTAACAGTCGAGAGTTGTGTTTAACTTCGTCCTTTCCCAGTCTGGGTAGCTATTTTGATCAATGGGCATAACCCAACTTTCTGAGTGACTCCCACCAAAGGGATTGATATACACCGACAGCACTGGCTCTAGACTACTGTTCTTACTGAAGCAGATCTGGAATGATATTCCTAGCAGCATGTGCACCCGGTTGGATTTGTACTTGTTACTCTTCAACGTGAGCAACATCCGTTTCCTCCACGATGGGTCAAACCAGCTGTTCATCCTCACGTCGTTGCTGATGAAGATGGCGTGCACTGCGATGCGGCCATCCCGCTTCTGCAGCAGGTATCTCAGCTCCAGGTCCTGCAGGTCTGTCTCGAAGCTGATGTAGTGGTCCGTGGAATCAGGGACCTCAGGCCTGCAGGTTCCCTGACTGAGCATGTAGCCGGAGTTACAGGCGGCACACCGGCCACGGTTCTCAGAGGTGCATGAGGCGCAGGAGGCGCCATCGCCAACCATGCATGGGATGACGCCCTGACAGGGCGAGTGTCCGAACGGGCAGGAGCAACTGCGCGTCTCTTCCATGTAGCTCCCAATCTGATTGTTCTCACTGCAGTACATGATGGACAGGATATAATTCAGCCACTGGCTGAGAGATCTGATAACAACAATGATAAAAAGAGTCACATGCAGACACACGGTAGGAAACTTTATATACAAATGATTCTGTCGACATTAATAAACATGTTGGATTTCAACTTAACCCTTATAATTACAAACCTGTGTGTAAACCGATGATATCTTTGTGGGGACCTAAAAAATAGTCCACCACAGAAATCTATATGTGTGTGTGTGTGTGTGTGTAAGGGGTGGGCAATATTATCCACAAAGGGCCGGTGTGTGTGCAGGTTTTTGGGGTAACCTTTAGCTCAGCCATTCAAACCCAGGTGTGAGGACTCTTTGGCCATTCAGACCTCGAATTAGTCATTTAATTAAGGAGTTCCAGCGAAAACCCACATATACAGCAGCCCATCCTGGACAAGATATAGAGGGTGACAATATTTCACAACTGTGTGCCTCGTATAAGGGTGTGCTTCCCAAATATACGTTCATCAGTCCTTCCAGTTTTGACACAGTGAATCTCCACTGGGGGGGGGGGGGGGGTTGAGCCCATTGCTATAATCTTATCACAACAAATATAACTCTGGGGAGCTGAAAGACTCGTTTGAGATCCCCACGTCATACTTCTGGAATGGGAGTAAACATGGAATAATTAAGAAACAAGTTAGAACCCCTATATGTGCAGCAAATGGCCTGTCAGATTGATGCTGTTTGATAGCATTTACATGTTTCATAATTCTATTATCACTGTGAGATTTTATTGTAAAAGTTATAAGAAAGCTTCAAATAAATGCTTATCATCAGTTACGCAAGCATGCAGATATGGTCTGATCTCCCTAGCAAGGAAGACGGTCCCCTGCCTTCCAAAATCATGCCAGCAGAATATGAAAATATTCATGAAATGATCTCCCTGAGAGTAAGCAGGTGGGTGGGAATAGATGAGATCTCAACCACCTGTCAGCACTTTCTGGGACCAAGGGCGGAAAATTAAGTCAAAGAATGTGCTTGTGATCATCTCCCATCAACCACCTGTTTTTTTTTTTTTTTACGATATCTTCCAGGAACAAATTAAAAAGGTGTAAGATATGATGTATAATGCTGATGAGTTGTATTGGGCCACACAATTCCCTGGGAAAACGTGCCTTTAAACTCTACCCGTTTCGGTTTCAGTCAATATGGAGACATTACTATTGTCTGCTTTCTATTGTAGTTCACGGTATGTTTGCTGTTGTCATACCTGACCACTAGTTTATAATATGATAATATGTTTATGAACATGCATATTCTGTTTTCAGTGTTTTGTTTTTTTAAAAGCAAGTTATCACGTTAATGCTAAAAATAAAGACAACATTTAATTAATGAGCAGCTTTAGTGTAAATGCCAGGCTGTGTTCCATCTGTTTTTAAACACAGAACAATAATCATCTTCTCATGAAAACATCGAGATAGTTGTAGCCCAGACTTCATCTGTTTTGACCGAACATTTTCTTTCCCACAGACATTACCGGTTTATTTTGGCTGTGCGCTGAATTTATGCAAGTGTTTGAAAATGCAGGCAAGATATTCCAGAAGTGTGACTACGGATGGTAAAGACAGATATAGATGTACAACACGGATTTTGTAGTTTTTATAATGAATATGCATTCAGGTCACAAACATAAATGCTACATCAGTTTCAAGTCTAAGCATGTGCAATACACTCATGTGTTGAACTGGGTCTCTTTGTTGTTGACTAACCGTTGGAAAACTTTGTATCTTTTAAATGTCAGCATATGTATTATCTTGTGAATAGAGTCTGTATAGCATTAAGATATGAGATCACACCTCTCACATACTTGTAGTCATCACAGAAAGTCTGAGTAATTATACGTCACAAAACTATGCGTAGAAACAACCGTAAATCATAAGTTTCACATACACTAGCTCAAATTATAGTAATGTTCATTTTGTATCAATTTATGATTGTTCAAATATTATAAAAACATAATTATGTACTGCAATGTGTGAAGAGGTGAATGAAGAGGGTTATGTTTTTCCAGAGAAAAATGGGTAAACTGATGGATCGATTTGTTTTTTTTGTGTGATAATCAATGAATTCAATAGTAATATTTTATTATATAATTTAGAGGGAAACGGCTCCTGAGGGGTAATTAAAATACACCCCCCCCCCCCCCCCAAAGGGCTACGCGTTTTTTTCTCAGTGTCAAAACTGTCGTTAGCTAAAACAGAATTTTGCACTACGGCTTAAAAGTATGTCACTTTTTTTTTTTTAATACTTCACTCTGAGCCGAGTTACATATTTTATGTTTTAATTTGTTGATAGAATAAAATATTCTTGGTTCTCTTTGAGGTGGTCTTTCCAAGTGACTGCGAAACAACATTTATACCGAGATCTGAAATCTTAAATGAAGTGCACGCGCTTCTTACCGTCCTTTCAGTGTGATGACTTTGGGCTGAGTGTTGCACCTCTTGCTGAGAGTAAAAAGCTTGCGAGTGATTCTTTGTGCTTTGCCTAGCAGCTGCTGCGTGCTCATCTCCAGCTGCTGGTACCTCTGATGAACATCAGGGTCTATCTTCCAGAAGTACTGGACGGCAGACGAGTTCAAAGCGTAGAACGTTGGCAGCCTCCGCAGAAAATTCTGGAATTCACCTGGAAATTCACGTGGAGGGAGAACTCAGTTGGGGGTGATGCTCGGGGCGCCAGAAAAAAATGGATTTTGCTGAAGTTACTTTCATGGAGATTCTAGTGCGAAACTTCCATTGTCAAATAACAGCACTGCGTTAATGTATGTACCCAAAAAGATTTTGCGGGTCTATTTCTGAAGGACACAGCTAGAAAGCAAGTGAAGTTGTCCCACAAAGGGGATGTGAAATACGAGTGCGTCTGATTACTGTTGGAAGAATAAATTGCGCTGTTGACTTAAAACTAACAGCCTCACACAAGACAGTCCTTCATCCTGACCATAACAGTGCAAAGAAAATCAGTTCCAGACTGACTTCTGAACCTAGAAACAAACCCTAAAAAAAGATCCTAGGAAAGAATTGCGATGAACACCGGCTGAGGACTTTGTAAAGGACTATAGTTCGACCCCTGCCCAGACAGCTGACTGAACTTATGAGCACATTTTTGCTAGGTTTGAAAGTGTAGTTTTACGGTCACTGCAAAATCAACAATGATTATTTGCTAGTTTGAGGTGCGATCGAATTAGGGTTTTGACAGTATCCAAAATTTACATGAAAATTTAACCCTAGTGCAACACTAAGTTTTCATGAAGTATTTCAACAGGTTGAAAATTCAGAGATTTTCTCATTGCAATGGCAAAATTGTATAACTTTATAGTGATCTTGACTAAGACAGTGCTGCTCTGGGGATAAGCTTACATTGTAACGGCAAAATGCTCAAACATTTTATTATTTGAATTACATGTTACTTACAGTATTCACAACTCTGTAAATGATCTAGCTTTCATTCAGCATCCATTCATTTACCTTATAGTACCCCTAAGGGTAGATTACCTTAGGGGAAACTGAAATTAATTTTACCTCTGAAATGGTCATATTTTGTTTCCTTAATCAAAAGTTACGTTGTTACTATAAATCCCAGAAACTGCTGTAACCAGTGCATTAGCCAGTGTGGTGTCACCTGGAGACAGACAGACAGTGAACTCTGAGACTACAAAGAGAGACCAGATGCTTTTTATTTTCCTGTGTAGGCGAGCGAAACTGCAGGGTGGCGGCTCTCAAATACTTATTAAAAATTACACATAGTAGTAAATGCTGGTGTTGACAAACTATCAGCCTCCTAACGACACTATTCAGTCAGGCTACGCTCAGCGGCTGAACAATGGCCGGTTACTGACAGTAATGCAGAACCTAAAGAAGTCCAGATGCAAAGGGAGACCTGAAACAAAACTGCGCTTGCAGCTTCCAGGCGACACTCCTAGCTGTCTAGGCTGACAATTTGATTCGACGCAGATTCCTCCTTAATTTATGTATTTGTTTAATGGACTGAAAACAGCCTTTTCCCATAATGCAGACTGATGGTAGCAGTGGGGCAATTTCCCTTTTCCTCAGCTTTTAAGCTGTCAAATAGTGGAGGACTTGTTTGTTTTTGTTAGTTTAAAATATATTAAAAATTATACTGAATTATTATAATAAAACATGCGCTTGTCATATATTCACTTTGCAGAAACGATATTCATCTGTGATGGGTGGGAGTCATGGCCTCCATTGTTATTAGTAAGTTGTGCGACTAACAGCGTAAATATCGGCTGAATTGTAAGCATTGTGGCTTTATATTGCTTTTCTGTTTTTACTTAAATAAAACTTGTTTTTAATGTCGGTGCCTGTTTCCCTGCTTTAAGTGCCACTTTTCATTTTCTTGGTATGCGCCTGTAATTAGTAGAAACTAACGTATAGACAAAAGCAATTCTATTGAAAGAAACACAAGATTACACTTCAACCTCGTCTTTTGCTATAATTAGCGCAGTCATTCCTAGCTGGTGCTGAGATTTCGGGGTGGCGTTCAGCACTGGGTGGCATTTGAATTGGAGCTCAAAATCGACCTGACCTTCTGCCTTAATTAAAATGTTACTGTGAGTTCTGTCCAGTTTCGGCTGTGGATTTGTGGGTTTGTATCTGCGTACTCTGTGCTCCTTTGCTGCTGTAAGCACCAGAGCTCCCCAGGGCCGAATAACATCTGTCTGTCTATATGGCCATTTACAACGTTTCACTAACGCTAGCGGGGTCTCTTTGGTCTCCCGACCCCCGCCACAAATACGGCCCCGTACCGGATTCTTCGAACTCGCGCCTGGCCGTGCCGCCGGCCTCCTGAAGCTGAAGCAGGCTGTCCTCCATGGCGCCAATATCCACCCGGGGGCAGTTGCACTGGGGAGATCCGGGGCTACACTGGCACCAGCAGTCATTCTCTCTACAAACAAACTCACCCTCAGAGTTACAGGCGACGTAGCTAAGGGCCGCCTGCACGAAGCGGATCCTCAAGTACTCGGGCAGAATTACCTGCATCCCTACAGAAGGACAGGTGCATGGTTACCGGGAGACGAAAGATGACAAACATGAAACCAAGACTATTGAAAAAAAAAAAAATACAGCATTAACAATCATAAGCATCTATCTTTAATTGCCATTAAATTAGTGTAGCACCATCAAATGAGTTAACACATCTGTTAATCTGAATATACAATATTCTAGAAGCGGCAGTGGAGGTCATTCACGTTAATACTGCTTAGCTAATTTCTTTATCACATTCGTCACTTATCAATGACTGAGAATCACAATAAGAAAATGTATCGATTAGAAATTATAGGCAGGCTTAGTCGTAGTCTACCTTGTAAATAAATCTTGTTTTCAGGACTTTGAACCAGAACAGAACTGACAGAATCAAGGTTGTCATAGTTACTGCATCCGAGAGGACCTGTCCTGGTTTCAGTCACCTAAAGGGAAGATGGAGAAAAGTTTGATGAAAAGCCTATGGGATCTTTAAATATGCAGATTACTTGCGGGTTGCTGTATAAAACATTATTAAGCTAACTGCTACCTCTTCTGCAAAATTATTTTGTTTTGTCTCCTATAAAATCCAGAAGTATATTGTTACACTTCTTGTATAGACAGAACTCAGTCCTCCCAGAAATCTTCCAGCATACTCTAAACAAATTCCACAATTTACACTGAGATATTTCTGGAATATTTTTAAGAAACTCTTTTAAATAACTCCAACCCAGCAATACAAAAGTATTTCTTTGTTTAATTATCTATTATCTATAATTACCAGTGAAAATTGCCAATTAACTTTCCTGCATAAAATATAAAGACATCTACAAGCTGAATCTTAACTCATCTTGGAGAATGATTCGTTTCCTGTACAAATCAAACTTTTTTTCCCCTATATATCCTGTAGGGCTAATGTTGAACTTCATTATGTAATGAATTATATATCACATTTATATATATGCACACTTACTGTACACGCAAAAGCGAGCTTCGAAATGACTGAAAAACAGGCAGCGGGCTTCTCTGCAGTAGCTTTAGCGGTAAAGGGAATCACAGGTTCTCTTGATGACCCCATAAACTAACAACATACAGTAGCAGCAAAACAGCCCGGTGTGGTAATGAGATCGGCTGATCGCAACGTGTCACATTCAGCGACGGTACAAAAAAAAAAAAAAAAACGACAGGAGTCCAGAGCGCTATACTTTCGCGGTGCATTCCGTTCAGCTACCGCTACCATCCGTCATGACGGCAGCAGAGCAGAGGAACAGCCCCGAAACACTGCGCCTCCGAAGGGATCAAAGGCGTCTGGCGCGTGAATCAGCGCGCGTCTGACAACATGCTGACAAACCGAGTCGGGACGGCGTCTTTGTTCTCTGTTCAGCGGTACGCTGGTATGATCACAACCAAGGCTCAATCATTCCTGACAAAATCGTGATTTAACCCTACTGTAAATCAAGGCTCCTCTGGCTTATCCAAAGACAGACTGGCAGCCCTGGGGCAAATATATCACTGCCCTGTCACTTACAGACGATCCCGCATGCCACACTGGCTTCCTTTAACACTGTCCCATAGCACTAATAAGAGTGTCCACATCACCATATATTGTAGATTAATGACGGCCCGTGTTTTCCAACAAAGAAGCGACAGTTGCTATGCATGCAGAAAAGTTCTCTCTTTGACATAAACTTTAAGGTCATTCTTAAGAACAGAAAAAGCAACACTTACGTAAAACACCCATTCATAATGTACAAAAAAAAAGTAATTTCTTCAACCATCCATCCATTTATGCGTTTGTCTGTATTCTTCTACACCCCCTTCAGATTGTGTCTAAATGGCAGCGAAATTGAGGGTAACCAAGGCAACCTCACTTGTGGGTAGTGACTGTCCTTTTATAAGGGTGCCCAAGTAACTGCAGTGATCAGTGGGTTAATGCGTGACACAGAACATGTTAAAAGCAGAAGCTGACCAAATAATTTAAGTGCATCGGCTTAAAATTTCTTTGAATTGCAATGTGACCATCTTAGTTTGCTGCGCAATACGTACATCTTCAAGTACATACGTAGTGTACGAGCATGCATAATAAGTAGGAGTCAATGTTTATAATTAAACATGGCCATATTCCTTTTAGTTAATCCTATTGACTTATTTTGTGTATAGAGCTGTGGATCACTCTGCTTTGTTAAAGCCTGGCTATAAATAGTGGTTCTGCTGGCTGTTGGCGACGCTGAGCAGCAGGTTGCATCCAGATTCAAAGTTTCTAAGACAGCAGGACACAAGAATAAGGTGAAGTAGGAGACACTAGGAGTGACCACAAACCATGAATCTCATGCATCAGAGGATGTCATCAAGTGACCTTCAGAAGGAATGGGAAACATTAAGTGCAGGTGTGAGGTGCACTGATAGGACAGTGTGTATCAGGCTCCTAGAAGCAGGACTGAAGCCCATAAAGGAAGGAAGGAGCCCTTCAGTAATGAGAAAGAGAAGAAACAGGCTGCAATTTGCTATAGATATATATAAATTTTTTGGATATATATTCACAGAAAATTTCAGTCTAACACCTGACACTTGATGTGGTTTTATATTTGATGAGACCAGTAATTTCATTTGCATCAAATTTCATCAGATGCTAAAATAACAAAAATTGGCACATCATTAATATTCCAGCATGATTATTACACAGTATGTGGGTCAGCAGCACCTTTTCTCAGGGGGAAAGCAAGTCACTCTCCCACTTTAACTTTACGGCCTGTGTGGTCTAGGTTATATATGAAAGTGAATGCAGTGAACTGAAATTAACTGGATTTTATACAGTGATTCGTTAACAACCGCTATCCATCAATGACTAAAGCCTATAACTGAAGCAATATAAAGGCAACAGAGCTGCATCTCATTCCAACACTGATGGATAAAATGAGTTTCTGTAATGAGCTTATACTGTAATTCTATAATTGCAACTGCAATCATACAAGTAATTAATGTGCTTCCAGAACAAAACTACTTACTGTATATTCTGTACAATTCTGGATTCTAAGAAAAAACTTGGTTTTACTAACATATCGGATTATTTACCAGTTTATTTTCCCTAGAATTTGCTGGCGATCCAGGCACACAGCAGCGCGCACCGTGGGTAGGATGCCAGCCCATATAACCGGACACACAGGATTCACCTAAAGAAACTGTCCTTGGACTGTAGAAGGAAGCACATGCAAATGGCAGAAGATGCAACCTGCAGACACAAAACCAAGGCAGAGATCAAACCCGCAGCACTGGAGGTACAAACCCGCAGCACTGGAGCTACAAAGCCAGTATTAGACCAGCTGAACCAATGGGCCACTCTTCCAATATCAAGATATATATTCCCAGTATATTGGTCAAATATCTACTGTATCATTTCATTTTCCTCACATTGTGTTATGCGTGACAGCCACACCCTCCAACAGGAATATAAATGTGTGAGATAATGAAAGATAGATAATGTAGGAGACGCTTTCACTGGGATGGCAAGCAGATGGGCAGAGAAGCGACTTTATTGGGCTTTTACTATGAAACGGACGGCGGGCATAAGGACACCAGGAGGACGCGGTGTTTGGGCAAGTAAAACCGGGTCAGACCTTTGTGTCGTCCTTTATATCATCAATAAAATGCCTGCATATGTGGCACAGTGCAGGCTCTGGAATTCTCTCAGGGGAGGGGGTGCTGGAGAGGAGAGAATTAAATAGGTGGAGGTGAGGCTTCCTTCATGCAAATATAGATGCATCACGTGCATCAGAGAGAACTGCGTTTCGTGTTCTGTGGACGACATCACTGAGAGCCAATGAAAAAGGGGGAGCATCTGGGGGCAGTATGCAGTCAAATTTAGGCAAGATGGGGGCCCTCCTAGTCACCCCATGAGTTCCATCATTGGGGGGGGCAAAGATCCCATCTGACTTCACGGCACCCAGACACATCCACGGCCCGTCATCTTACGCCAAGCCGTGCTAAAACCGGCAGGAGACGATTAAGGGAATTAAACCGCAGTTGCGACATCCAGCGTCATCCCAGCTCCGTAAATTAATCTTCGTTACACTCCATATGAGATTTGTCTTGTGCGCTGGCTGAGAAATTCCTTTCTGCCTGATCCGGCGACTCACCCCTGAATTCGCTTTGCAGGATCTCCCCCCCGGCGACGTCGGAACGCGAAGGGGAAGGAATTCGTCAAGCTTTACTTCCTCACAGCTTGAGCACAAAATGCTTGGCTGATGACCCACAAAAACACCAAACACCGACAATGGCAATCTGCCCAGTCGAAAATCCTGCCTACTTGGAAAATGCCATTGTCAACGAGACATCAACAACAATTAGGTGTGAGTCATCACCAAAATCCAACCCATATATTCTTATTTAAAGCAGTCACCCTCATGGATCCGAGCAGAGAGAAAAATGAGACTGATCCTCAGTTCTCATGAAATTAATGAAAATATCAAGATCAATGTAGCTTTTAAGATCTTTGTTATTGTAGTCTGTGTAGACAGTCAGCCAGAATGACTCTGTCGCCTATAAGCTATGCCAGCTGTAAAATACTCCTTGTTACCCAGCCCTCCTTTTTAAGTCTTGCTTAAGGCATTTGCAGGAAGAAAAAGAAAGAATCTACCGTTTAAATGTCCCTTCTGTAGTTTATAACAGAGTTGTTATAAAAGTGTAAGGCATTAGTGCAATTCCAGTTGTGCATAATGACGATGTGCTACAGCTACAGCATAAGATTGATGTCACTGCACTGACAGGAAAGTAGCTATGATGGACATGCTATCAAACATACAAATTACAGCATCAAGGGCAGCCTGACGGCAAGAGGAGACAAAATACGGGTTTCCTAAGTAAAAAAATAACGTGTGCATGGGAAGATGCGAGTACTGAGCCAGTGTAAACCACAGTGGGTGGAAAGGACACGACAAACAAAGCAGGAAATCTGTGCCAAAATAGCACGATGGCTAAATTCCCTCAGCACCACTTTATTATTTTGCCTTTTAGCTTCGACGGAAACGTTAAGTGCTCATTCATTTAAACTATTAACCTCGCAGCATAAATATCAGGCCTGGTGGCCCCACTATGTCTGCAGATAAATCCCTGGGGACGTGAAGACCCGACCAGCTAAAAGGGAGAGAATGATGTCTACACATCAGCACAGCCCCAGAGCCCAGAAACACACGGAGGAGCTCCAATTCTACGCAGGAGTAAAGGAAGACAAATAAAATTAATGACAAAAAAAAAAAAAAGATAAATGCAAATATTAATTGCAGATACCCTCTTCGGTCATGGCTACATTCACCTCTTCAGGCATAATTAAAGACATTAAGCATACAAATGCGTTCTGTCCAATTCAGATTTGTATTTGCATTGCAAATATAATGTAACATTATCATAATCACCAGCTGATTTCTTTGTTTACTTTCATTAATAAATTTAATTAGCCCGCCCCATGCTAGCTTATTCCGAACCATTCTCCAGTTCATTGTAGTTTTGAGTTATAACTGCAGTAAATAATAGAAATCAGCCACTATAAAAGTGTAGCTGTAAATCCCAGTTATGATGCTTTATGAAGAGCTGTCCATTCTGTGTAAAAAAAACTTACTGGGTGAACCGAAGGTCCTTTTCTGCTATCGGTAATTGTTTTAGTCACCGGTGAGAGTGAGGCTACTCTGAGAATGATTACGTTTATGAACGTGGTACAGCTGTCCGAGTTTGGCTATTTCATCTGAACATCTATTTATTTATATGCATGTCTGTTGAGCACAGCCAACAGTATCCATTAATGTCTTTAAATGGTCATAATCTTCCATTTTCACATAATGCTTTTAGAAGTGTTTAGGATTTTTTTTTTCATGCTAGAAGCTTTGCCTCAGTTTTTGTCAGAAATGGGAGAAAAATCTGTCTTGTTAGTGCCATTAATGTTTGCGAACAAATAATTGTACTCAAGTATAGTCATCCTGATTAATTCCTTTTAAACAGGAGGAAACTGTCGTGCCGAGATATCTCCTGCGGGCTGAAACGTCGCCGTTCCATTTCGCTTGAAAAACACAGGAGTGAGAAACTTGGATATTTTCTGAATATTTTTCCGACAGATTCCCAGCTTTCAGCCCTCGTCAAACTTACACCAGCACAAAGAAAATCGGCTCACTACAAAGGGGAAAGCCAGACCCAAGTAATTAAGCCTCTACGAAAATGCAAGCCAAGCCAAAAGAATTCTACTGTACCATTTAACATTCATTACTTAATATTACTCAAATAGTATCAATGGTCTTTTTTAAATTTGACTTTTAAAAAACATCTTAAAACTTTACTTCCCTTAAGTTCACTTCTCAACCCCTGTGCTAGTTGCTGACTTACATTAAATATGGCGGGTTGCTATAAGAAATATAGACTGAGAAATCTCATGTTACCTTGATGGCAGTGGAGGCTATTTGCAGGTGGTGCAGCTTCCTCAATGTGCTCTCCCTATCTGTGAAGTATGAGGCTGCTAGTTGGTGCAGAGCTTCCAGGGTCACCGTTGTGCTGTTGGGGTCCCCGACGTCCGTCATCCGCCCCAGCTTCCTCTTATCCACGAATATGGTCAGTGACTCCTCACCTGAGCGGCCAAAGTGCAGCACATCGGTGCATGAAGTGTGAGACCGGGGAACTGCATTACTGAGGGTTATTTTGCTTGCTAAATGTCAGGAGGAGGGCAATCATGAAGCCATCACGCAAAAATAAACATCCTACTGCAAAAATGGAACAAACCAAAACAAATACTTGACAACACAGGTAGACATTGCAGTATATTTTCACGTTTTAAAAAGATCAAAGATTTTTTTTTTTACAAAATAATCCATCAGTTTATAGTTTTTTTTCCTTCTTTTTTTACCTCCAAGTGTAGCAGAGAGCAGAAAATGAGTGCCGTATTTTTTGATGATATTCTCCGTGATCTTCCTGAGGCTAGGTCTTCTCCCAAGCAATCGGACACTCTGCATAAACTCAGGGTCAAGGGGGAGGACGAAGCCATTGTTGTCCAGCCTCTCTAGTGCCAAGCTGTTGACCTTCCAACGTCCAAACTCCCTGGAAAGTACACAGCATGCATTACATCAGCCGTCCTCTCCTGTGAACGCAATAAAAAGATCTAACGAGGCAGACACGAGTCATCTGCTGCCAGCTATGAATGTGAATACTTTTAGGTGTCCTGTTAATTTGTCATTTTTTTGCCCGTCTTTGGTACACACTGTACTTCACAGCGGTAACAGCAAGACTTTAGCAGTAGTTTTCACCAACTAGTACCGATGAAACCAAAAACACTTCAATGTTCAGTTTCAAACTGCAATATTGCAGTTCACTAACATTAACTACATGTATTTCCGACTGCTCTATGCTACGATTTGCATTATAATTGTTCTTACAACACTGTCAATGATACACTATTGTGATCTTAAAGATCTTTTAATTATGCATTTTGCCCAGTTTATCAATCGGCTGCAATACTGGTTAAGATTTGTCAGTTTTACTATAGTATTACTTAGACAGAAAAGTATCCAGTATATTTTTCCAAATTGCTTTATGATGACTTGAACAAAGTCACACTTGTTTGTATCTGTACATAATCTCCTCTGCAGTAATTCTGTTGTGGTTGTTCTGTAAACAAAGCTCTGACAAATTATCAGGAAAATTGAATGCAGTTAACTCCTCTGCCCCATGCCGTCGATCAAATTACCCCAATGAAAACCATTCTAAAAAAAAAATAATAATAATAATTGAACAATCAACTAATTATGCCTTGTTTTATGTCAGTTCATCTACATAATGGGGACAATTACAGGCACTGGTGGCAGAGGTGTGAAAAGGAATCTTACCCATGATTGACTTTGTGTCTCGTGGCAAAACTGGATGGGCATTTATGGATTGCATGGTGTGTCAGAACCATGGCCCCCTGCACTGAATGGGGGGGGGGGGGCTTTGTGAAAAACTACCCAACAAGCTTCTAACTGGCACCTGGGCAACACAGTCAGAGCAGGAATTTGTATTAAAAAGTAAGGAATGATTTGAATATTTACATAGGAATAAATCTAGGAGATGTTGGTCTTTATGATGATTCGGAAAGGGCATTTCAAAGGAAAACGCCAATGAATCGCATGCGATCAAAGTCTTCATTAAACTTTATGATTTGCATAAGTTTCTAAAGTTTAGTTATAGTGAAAATTCAAATTAGCATCGAAAGGTATCAAGCATTGCGGAGAAGGCAGCATGACAAAGAACAATGCTTCTTCAACCAAGTATTTTAGTTCATATTCGTTGCTTTTCTTAGAAATGAGTAACAATCCAGATTTACTCCACATTTTCTATGTTTATGTTCAGTCTCTTACACTAAATTCTTTTCATAAGGTCTTACTGCCACTGACTATAATTAAACACAGCATATTTTCAACAAATCAAATAAGAGGTAGCAATGGACCAATAAAACAGTTGCAATTCCTTCACATACGTATACATCACTTCCTGTGAGAACCTCCGCACCTCCTGCCCAGACATCGTCCTATGATTCAGATGTCAGATGTCATTTATTATTAGTTCTCACTTGGCCTTGGCCAGGGAGACTGATCTCTGCATGGGAATCTCAGACTAATTACTTAAATTCAATCCCAATGAACTTTGTAGATCTCCAGATGACAGTTCTAACTACTTCAAAGTTCATTCTGATTAATCTGTGGCATCCAGTCTTTACCGGCTTGTTAAAGCACTGACATTTGACAGAGCTGAATAAATATGAAAAAGGCAGTTTTATTAACGGTTAAAGTTGTTCATTTACACTAACGATACCGGGGTATTTTCAGTTGAGTAAAGAGTGGTCAGTGACAGGGAGACTGATCAGCACATACGGCAGGAAAAATTATCCTGAAGTTCAGGTGATGCATGTCGGTAGATGGGTGTCATTAACTGATACACCATTCACTCACACATGCACTCCTACGGGCAGTTTAGCAAGTCCAATCAGCCTCAGCATGGCTATGGCTTGTGGGGGGAACCCGGAGTACCCAGAGGAAACCCCACGACGACATGGGTAGAACATGCAAACTCCACACACATGTAACTCAGGTGGAGACTCGAACCCGGGTCCCAGAGGTGTGAGGCAACAGTGCTAACCACTGCACCACCATGCTGCCCCACACAGTGCTAACCACTGCACCACCATGCCACCCCTGATGCTAAATAAATAAAATAGCCCAAATGATTATACTGAGTCTATGGGAGGGGTGAGGGGCTTGCAATGTGCACTGAGTACTGAAAACATTATTTCACAGTTTGCTGTGGCCGTTTTCTTTAGCCAGGCAAGCCTGCTTTGGCATTTCCGTCCGGCACCTCATCCAGGGTGTTCCCCCACCTAGTGTCCTGCGTGACCTGGGACAGACTCAAGCCCCCACCCCAAATCGACCCTCCACTGGATGAATGGATCTCAAATGAGATATTTTTAAACATTCATCATCATCATCATCATCATCTCACACAAACTACACACCGAAAATGAAACACTTCATATAAAAACTTAGAAATGGTTATTATATTCTATTAAAATTGTCACAGACTCTGACACAATTACTATTATTCACATGCAGAGGTGTGTTTCTGCGAGACAAACTCCCATAGCAGAGAATGCTAAATACATTCATCTGAAGTGAAATCAGCCAAATATAAAAATCAGATAGACATATAGTACACTAGAAGTATAGTAGAGTATATTACATAGAAAATGTATATTACATATAGTATACTCTATGCTTATAGTGTACTCTAAGTATATCAACTGACTTTATGCTATATTGAAATGACAGAATATTATCCTTCAATGAACAAGCCAAGTAAAGCAGCCTAATTAATGGAAGGATTTTTAACGGGAGTACAAAGCAAACTCAGTTTTCACAAATATATGTATACAAAACTGCAAGTAAAAAAAAACACTGATGCATGTATTCCTGTGTTATTTAAATCGCTGCATTTAGCCGTCTTATTTACATTCATTAAGTTAAAGATGCCGCAGCTAGCATAATGCTTGAGGGTAAGGTTTGATAAGCAATGATACAACCTGCTCATCTCCATATTTCACACCTGTCGAAGACGGGCTTTCAGCCAGAGGAATACATTAGAATCAAGGAGTTAAGGTGTCCATTACTTGACAACCACTGTGGCTTAAGAGGTGATGAAGCCGGGGGAGGGGGAGGTGCTCCACGAAGGAACCCGGTTAGCTGGGTTAATTTAATAGGTCATGACTGCCCAATAGGAATGCTCCTTACAGAAACTCGTACTGCATGATCATTCCGTCCAAGTGGTCTCAGAGTATTGGTGCAGAGTTTGTGCTGAACAGCACATGTAACACTTTAAATAAATGTTTTATAGATAGGTGAAATGTTTTAAATTGCCAAGGCATGTCAGACTACCCCGACAGTGGCTGAGAGACCTCAGACTCCAGAGGGTTAAGTTAACCCGACTGAGAAATCATGCTTTGTGGAACCCCCCCACCAGATGCTGTTGCCTTCACTGCACTGCTCAACCTGCAGAGTTTTAATAACATTTATCCATATGTGTAAAAGTCTAAAGTTAAACAAGAAACAAGGCAGCATGTGAAAAAAATATATAAAACGTGTATTCATACGATAAGAGTAATTAAAAGCAAAGTATTTTAAGTGACCCATTCTCTGAAACGCTATATACCTGAAGTGCTAGCCAATAAACCGCTGTTTTAATGAGAGTTTACGTAGTCAATTTTTAATGAGACGAGAGAAAGAAAATAACTACTGTATCTGAACAATTGGATTAGGGCGAAGCATTCCTGCTCTTACCGGTAGGGGGCGATAAGGCATTGTGTAGCAATTGTAAATAAACACGCCGTAACTCCTAACAAAAAAGGGCCAATGGAACATCTGAAAATATTCGGGGACCTACAGGAGGTCTGTATAACCCAAATGCTTCACATCCATCTGTGCCTGGAAATGCCGAGAAGACTGGCTGCCAAAACGCGGGTCAGCCAAACTCAAATCAATTAGCATCAACTTTTTTCCGGATGCACGAACCATGCAGTTGTTATCTTTAGGGGAAAAACTGGGGGGCGGTGCTTTAGAAAAATTGTATCATTTTAAAACCAAATATTACTAACGCCAGATCAGCCACTCACTATATGCTTCCCAAGTGGAAATTCCAGATGAGGCCAGTAGATCTGATTCAGTAGCCCCCCAACTCGTATGAACTAATCTGACAGATAACAGCACTGCTATTGTAAAGACAAGACCAGCTATGCAAAACGTCCACTGGAACCAGACCGCTGCAATCCTGTCACTAATGTCTCCTGTTAATAGGTCTAAATTTTGACTAATACATGCATAAACCATAATTTGATAAACAAAACTGTGTATATGATTATTAATGGAAAAGGAAACACACTTATAACGGTCTCCTTGCGCAGCAATGCAATGTCACCTGTAAATCTTGTACTTAGTGGTGTAACCCTGGTGGTAGCGCTCCACGAACTCCGTGAATTGCTGAGAGTGATGAAAGGGCCCCTTATCGGAGAGGAGCCACCCCAGGGGCCCGGCGTCGCTGGGAGCGGCGGCGGCGAAAAGCCAGCAGTGGAGGCTGAGCGTGACGCAGCGCCATAGACACATCGGCGGCGCCGGTTCAGAAGCGAAGCCCCGGCAGCTCATCCTTCCCCCCGAATCTCTTCATTCTTCCGAAACTTTGTGCGCACCCTCCTGCAAGCACGAGACACCGTCAAAATGCGCCTGCATTGACACCAGATGTTTTAAAACCCGCATTTCAAGTATTTTTCGAAAAGATTTCCGTGTCCTTCACCGCGTAAAACATTTTTCCCACGCTGTTTCCAATAATACCTTTTTAAAAGTGTCCTTTATTTAGTCAAGAAATAGAAACTTGACGTTAAGTGTTCAGCCTTATTCCAGATACCAGCACATTCTAACACAATACCAAGGTGTCCGAGTAAAACATATGTAGGCTATATATACACACTATCCAATTTCACTTGCGTTTTAATCACGCTTGAATGATGATTTTTTTGCGCACACATTCTGTCACAGATGCTCACAGGCACAGACACACACACATTACCTGCTTTTTAAAGCTTTCTGGATTTAGATCGCTATCGGTGAAGTTTGGAAACATCACAGGCAAGTAATACATCTGCGCTGAATCAAATGCAGTAAATCAGTGCGTGTCCGTGCTGACGCCGCTCAGTGATCTAAGGGAGGAAAATACTCAGTTGTCCGTAATGCAGAAGCACGCAGAGTGACACAACCCCCCCCCCCCACAAAAACCCATAAAATGCACTGGAAGCGCATCTAGAAACGGGTCCTCCCGCGTATCTTCCAAGTAGTATTGTACATTCCCCAAAGGAAAAAAAATAAAGGATGATAAAGAAACATACACGGAAGTGTGTGTTAATTACAATCTATCTTGTGAACAATCTCGAGTCCGTCTTGAATGTTATCAAAAGCGCATCTGCGGCACGAGGTACATGGCTGCATTTTATCAGCAATCCCAGGACGAAAAAAAGAGGAAACCTGCAGTCTGCAATGTTTGTAGACCGCTATGTTTCGGTCATGCACTCCGGGTGAACTTAAAAAGTATCAGCATATTTCTCGCAACGGCGCGCCGCTCCCTCGCAGCTCGGCACGGCGTCAGAATCCTCGCGAGTCGGGGGCTCTTTTATCCCCATTGGCCACGCGATGTGGCGGAGGGAGGAGGGCAGGGCTGTGTCTGAGTGTCAAAGTGACCAAGTCTGATTGGGTTAAACCCCCTTCGTAGTATACGAAGGAGACTTGCTGTGAATATTTAAAAAGTAGGTTTTGCAGTGCCTCAATTAGTGCAAAATTCCTGCGGAGGCTATGTTGGCAGGGGCCATAGTATGCGTGAGGGTATCTTCTATTGGATTCTTTTAAGAGTCAAATATTTCATTCATGGATTGAATAATAGACCCCAGTGCTCAGACCGGAGATCGCCGTAGTGAAGCCGTGCAGCAATGCTTCTGGCGTTTGGTTCTTGGCGACTTCGTTTAATGTGTTGTCTAGATCATTTAGCATACTTTTGAAGATCGAGTGGCCTCATGCCGCTACAGTTACATGTGTGGGGGTGAAGTTCTTGGCTAAAAATTTAGAATGGCCTCCATAGTCTAATGATTCATGTATTTCCTTTGTCGGTGCCGAGGTTCGGCGTCGTGTTCTGACCAGCTGTTAGTGTTACCGGTGTGATGTATTATTACAGATAAATATATGGGGCGCCGTTTGTAAAAGGTAGCAAACTATTTTTGTACTTGCCACTTTTTCAACATTTAGTGCAATTTTCTGACATTTAGCTAGAAGTCAATGGTATTTTGGATCATCAGGTATTTTTGCTGTGTAAATTATGTTCAAAATTGTTCATCATATGTAAATATAAATGGTTTGTCTATATATAAATATTAAATGTAAATATAAATATAAATGTTAAATATAAAACTTAAATGTAAATATAAATGTAGACTCTAAATGTTGAGAACGTATGCAAATTAGCCACGCCTTTTACGTAAAATGGGCGGTACCGACGAGAGCGCAGGTTAGGGCTGATGCGGGACAACATGGCGAATTTCGCTCACTTAGAGGCCATAGAACGTGCAGTTTTGGCCGGTGTTCACGCTGCGTTACATGGTATTGCTACACAGCCGGGAGCAACATCATGTACACCTTCCACTGACATCGGCAGGGACGGATTACGGACCGGGCCAGCTGCCCAGGGGCCCTTGGGGTGCAGGGGGCCCGTGGGGCCCCTAGCCCAAAACAATTTGCAACGCTTATCAACAATGTATTTTCGTTTGTCTATTTTAGAGGGCCTACATTCTTTGATCTTCTGCCTACAAGGGCCCCTGACCTTATAGTTAGGGGGGTTTGGCTGCCAAGGGCCCTTGAATTGTGGTGGTGGTGATGGGGGGGGGGCCCTCGCGAACGTTTTGCCCAGGGGCCCACACAACCCATAATCCGTCCCTGGACATCGGGAAGCTATGAATGTATTTTGGGGCGGGAGGGGGATCAGTAGTATTGTATAAATTGGCCTTAAATATTTCCCACCATACTTTCGTTGGTGGCGGCAGTTCGTAAGATGCTGCTGCTGAACGTTTTGTTCGGAAATGGCAAGAAATCGCTTGCAAAACGGCAGGTCCAGTCAGTGTTGCCAACTTAGCGACTTTGTCGCTAGATTTAGCGACTTTTCAGACCCCCTTGACTTTTTCTTCCAAAAAAGCGCCTAGCGACAAATCTAGCGACTTTTGGACAAACCTTAGCAACTTTCCAAATGTCGCCAGTACTGTCCTGTAAGCGCGAGGTCTTCCTTTCCCGGTACAGTTACTCGTCTCCCTGTGTCTGCCCTGATCAGTGAGCGCTAGCTCCGGCTGAAAGGAGCAGCAAATTCCCGTGACATAGATGTGAATGAGCTGCGCATGTGCAAACGGTGTTGCCACGGACCAATCACTTACCTGCTTCTCCTTTGCTTGAAATAAAACTATTTAATTTGACCGTTTCTTCCTATTTTTTCTTATTATTTCATTGCAGAGGATGTAACTGCTGGTTAAGTTCCCTTGTGTTGTCTGGCAGAAAATATGTAACGCAATTGATAACGATTTTGTATTGGACACGCGAGGAAGGATTATGGAAAACACGCAGAATGCAAATACGACGTAATTACGTCATCAATATGCAAATATACGCATGACGTCATCTAGCGACATTTGACGACTTTGAGCAGACTTTAGCTACTTTCCATTGAAAATAGTTCGCAACACTGCTCTTTAAATAAGTCACCCATCTATTCAACGGCAAAAGTCAATTAAGTTGCCAGTGTAGCTGCATACATTCATTATATGTAATGCGTCATGTGCGTGTAACTGTCTTTCAGATATTTTAGTATTTAAAATTACAATTGAATTAGAGATATTACTGAAGCACTAAAGTAAAACAATTGATTTGAAACAATGACAGCGACAATCATGATGATAATTGCAGGATAATATACAGTAATAAAACTGAACAACATCATGAGACGCGCGTTTAAAAGATTACCGACTTAACATTTAATCACATATTGTATAATGCATAATATAGGCCTAGAAGACGGTTTAACCTTAACCTAGATTCACTATTGACATCATTATACTTTCCCCTGTACAGTACTGGATGTTGACTGAAATAGTTCAGCTTAAGTGCCTGAATAACTCTTCGACCTGGACCCCGTTTAAAAGTCAGCTTGCGTAACGGATATACTACGAATATGAATTACTCCTGATTAGATATACTGAAGTTACACAGTGATAATCGACGTCTTTCCCACGCCGCCATTTGTTTGCATTACATGGACCCTTAAAAGACATTTCTTATACAAAACACATATGATCACACCTTGAAGCTCTTGACACATTATGCATTTATTAGACTGTATATTGGTACGGTAGCAATTACTGTAGATATCAAGCGTAATGAGTAGTACAGCAACCTTCAACTGCATTAGTTTTCTCGTGTTGTACATTTTTCCTAATCATGATTACTTGTTACCACAGCAATTCATATGACGGTGTGAATTAAGGTTACATATTACGTAGTTTTCCCAGCATCAGCATCGACTACATGCATAGAGCATAAATCATTTTATTAATGACATTTTATTGCATATAGAGGTAATTTTCAGATCAAACTGTCAGCTTATAAACACTCGACTGGTTAATTTAGCTTAGAACTGTTTGTGCTGTTCAAGGACAGGAAGAGGATGCGTCACAAAGACAGAGTGTATATTCCTGAAGAGCGAAAACCTAATTATGACACGTGGACATTCGCGCACGACACGAGTCCTATGCAAGAAATGTCTTTGCAGTAGAGAGCAAAGGTAATTTTACTTAACCTGAGTTTTGTTATCCAATAATTAGAGTTTTGAGCTGGTTATTATTATTATTATTATTATTTATTATTATTATAACATAATTATTAACAAAATAATGTCTGCTTACTAAAAAGACCTATAGTTTGACCTGTAGCACTGAAAAGTGACATTTTTGGAAGATAATTACATTTGTATGCAGGAGTGTGGGGACACTTAATATTTAATTTGGCTCCATTAATCCCTCCATTTAAACAAACCTCTTTATTTAAATTGTAAAGTTGTGTCCCCCCACCAATATCAAACTCTATCCTATGCCGTTGTTTGCATGTGTATGTTCACATAATGCAGTAAATTATAATATAGTTTCTTGACTTACAATGAAGCTTAACAATGAATTAGTATTGTTCTATTATCAGCGTGATCACTGTATCGTGATGTAACGTTTTAAGGATCAACAAGACAGAATGCTTAATCCCTGCCTTCCTCTCAGGCTGTTAATCATCATTGCCAGTGATGCATGGAAGTCAGCAGGCTTGCTAAGCTTGTCAGTGATGTGCAGCCCAAACACTGCCACTGTCCCCGAGTCGACAACTCCGACACATCAGCTGTACACTAATGAGGAACCTTTGCTCACAATATAAATCCCTCCGCTCTGTCTAATGACATAATTATTGAGCTTTTGCACGTCACGGACTGTGATCCTGTTATTCACTTGCACCCTCACTTGCCGCTGTTTTAGTTCCAGATAAACCACAGGATCATAATAAGCTGCGTATACATAAACCACGCGACGGCAGACTTCACAGCTCCAGGAGAGCCACATTTGGTAGTGTGGTTTAAATCTATAAGACGCTCGGCATAAATCCTAACTGATCACTACAACTTCTTTAACATTTACATTTTAAATTTTAATAAAAAGCAGTTATCTAAATACACTTAAAGGGTGTTTAATATTAAGGAGCTGAGATTCCATTTCCACTGAATTTCCATTTCCACAGCTATGAAAAAATAAAATCACATTCAAATAACCCCCCTTTTTCATAGAAAATAAGGCAGCTGGCATCGCCTATTACGGATTCATGCCACCTTGCATAAAAAGCAGTAAATTTGGCTGCTGGTCCTCAGATGTTCAGGCATGAAATCTGCAAAGGCTTCCAGATGATTCAAAAACAAGCCTTGGATGCTCCTGGGCCATTTCCCACTTTAATAGTCACCAAATGTTCCCGGAACATTTACTAAATCAGCAGGGAGGTGGGGGCTTTGACAGGTCATGTGATCACACGGGGAGGTCATGTGATCACACGGGGAGGTCTCTGGTGGACCCTGGGCTTTACGCTGTTGTAAAAGACGACATTTAAAGTTTCACATGCTTTAGCAATTCAATGTAGTCATCAAGTTTGATTCTTTCTTGATAGAAACATATCTGTTGCATGTTAGTAGCTGCACCCCCTTATGGTGCCGAGCTGTTGAATACAGCAGTCAAAAAGGTTTTTTTCCCCCACTTCCGTCCCTGATGATCTCTGGACCAATATTTCCAAAAAATGATTATAAATATTAAATGTGTAACTGCACTCTCTCTCCCATGTCTGACATTAGTATTACAGGTACATGATCCCATAGATTATTTTATTCACAGACTTCAGGGATGGTTTAGCCAATAGCTACAACTATAAATATTTCTTAAGACAGTAGTCCCTGATGTAATCTTCTACAACTTCCCCAAATCTGCACGACTAGCTTTTCAGTTTGCCTTTTCATAGCGCCAAAATATACCCTTTCCACAAACGTTAAACATCCCGTCCGCTTTTGAGAGTCTCCTTGAATAACTTTGCTGATCTCCTGATAATGCCTGATAAAGTGACCAGTTGATCTTGCAGAATATAGTGTAAGGACGACCCTGTAATCCTGTGTGAGGCCTTCTATGTAACTACACAAATCTTCACTTACTAAAGTACTCTTTGTGACTAACCGTAGATTGAGATTCAGGCTTAGAGAAAATGTTACATTTATAAAGTTAGAAAAAAGACCCTTGTAACCATTATGAGAAGCAGTGATAATGGCTGGTGGAATATGAGACCGGTTGGCAATATGGTCAGATCTGGAATGTTAATGTCGCTAATTGGCGTCGTTTTAGAAATTTTGGAAGAGGATTGTCCTTTGAACACGATTAAAATCTAAAAAGCAAGACAAACATTTTGTAGCAGAGATTGATTGCAGTGGCTAACATCTAATGTAAGAGGATTGACATGGCATCACCCTACAGGAGTGATTATTTGTCAGGGAATAGATAGGAATTTTAGTGCCTGCCAGAGAGCAGCAGTGCGTCTTCAAAAAAGGAAAGGAAAACTAGTAGTAATTGAATTTTTCCCAAAATTCCCCCAATAGGTCACTATACTGACAACAGAATTCTGTGAGATCAAAAGGCACAATTCAGCCCCTTTTTCTCAAGAACCTGAAAGCTAAATAAAAAAAAAAATCCCGCACATATTTACTTATAATAAAATAACAATATCAAAAACGACCCTGACCAACCACCACCAACACCACTTTTTCACAGTGTCAGCCTGACCGGCTTAAAAACTCTAACAAGTCAATTAGTTAATCAGCGCCATCTGGGTTCCATTAAGACAGAAGCCTGTGGGCCCGAGACAGATGATAAACTGCCATGGAAACACAAAAGCGTAACCAAGCCCAACCCTATGCGGTCGCTTTGCCTCCCACTGGTTCACAAATTAGCTTGTGAAATGGCTAAAATTGCAATTACGGACAAATTGGATAAAGGCTTTTGCTGAGCAATATTAAACCTGCGTGGCTTTGCAAGTGAAGGCACTATGATTGTTTAAGAATGTCCTGTTTTTAAAGTCCAAGTTTTGAATGTTGTATTTGCATATGTAACATAACAATCTACATTCCATCTATATATTAACAGGATCAATTTATCATTTCTTTAACTTGCTTCACTCAATGCGACATACCTGTCTCACAAGAGCATTTATGCACTGTAAATGAGGAAATTAGGGTATGTTCTAGAACATCAACACACGTCTTTCACAGACCTAATAACCATTATAACCTATGTACAGCGATGAGCCAAAACATTGTGACAAATTAGCATGTGAAATAGCTAAATTTGCAATTACACACAAACTAGTTAAAGGCATACAGTAGCATTATTAAACCGGTGTGATCCTAATGTTCTAGCCCATTGGTATAATTTAATTTGCTTTGTTTATGGTTGGGTGGCATGGTGTTCTGTAGGGTGGTGCACCACGTGGCATGGTCTTCTGTATGGTGGTACACCGCGTGGCGCGGTGATCGGTAGGGCGGTACACTGCGTGTCACGGTGTTCTCTAGGGCGGTACACTGCGTGACGTGGTGTTCTTTAGGGCGGTACACCGCGTGGCGTGGTGTTTGGTAGGGTGGTACACTGCGTGGCGTGGTGTTCTTTAGGGCGGTACACCGCGTGGCATTCATACTCTGGTGGTTCATACTCTCACTTCATATCTCCAGGCTTTCATATGGAAGTTCAGACTCCAGCCCGGCTTTGTGTGTGGGCGCAGCTTGCATGTTGCCACCATGTTTCCTTCTAAGTTGTGCAGTTGTCTTGGCCATAGTGCGTGAACGTGTGTGTGTGCCCCGTGCTGGACTGGCACCCTGTTCGGGGTGGTGTGTGTCCCGTGCTGGACTGGCACCCTGTTCGGGATGGTGTGTGTCCCGTGCTGGACTGGCACCCTGTTCGGGATGGTGTGTGTCCCGTGCTGGACTGGCACCCTGTTCGGGGTGGTGTGTGTCCCGTGCTGGACTGGCACCCTGTTCGGGGTGGTGTGTGTCCCGTGCTGGACTGGCACCCTGTTCGGGGTGGTGTGTGTCCCGTGCTGGACTGGCACCCTGTTCGGGATGGTGTGTGTCCCGTGCTGGACTGGCACCCTGTTCGGGGTGGTGTGTGTCCCGTGCTGGACTGGCACCCTGTTCGGGATGGTGTGTGTCCCGTGCTGGACTGGCACCCTGTTCGGGATGGTGTGTGTCCCGTGCTGGACTGGCACCCTGTTCGGGGTGGTGTGTGTCCCGTGCTGGACTGGCACCCTGTTCGGGGTGGTGTGTGTCCCGTGCTGGACTGGCACCCTGTTCGGGGTGGTGTGTGTCCCGTGCTGGACTGGCACCCTGTTTGGGATGGTGTGTGTCCCGTGCTGGACTGGCACCCTGTTTGGGATGGTGTGTGTCCCGTGCTGGACTGGCACCCTGTTTGGGATGGTGTGTGCCCCGTGCTGGACTGACACCCTGTTTGGGATGGTGTGTGTCCCGTGCTGGACTGGCACCCTGTTTGGGATGGTGTGTGTCCCGTGCTGGACTGACACCCTGTTTGGGATGGTGTGTGTCCCGTGCTGGACTGGCACCCTGTTCGGGGTGGTGTGTGCCTTATGCTGGACTGGTACCCTGTTTGTGCGCCATGGTGCCTGGGTTGGGTTCCAGCTTCCCTGTGGCCCTGTACTGGATCAGTGGGTGGAGGATAAATGGATTGGTGTGGTCATGTAAAGCAGGAAGCAGGGCATCACCTTTCTGAGGAGTGAATGACTTTGTAAAGTAGTTGCTGACTTTGTGATGCACTACGTGCAAGACATTGATTTACTGGTAAAACCAATTACTGAGTACAGTGTGAATATATATATATATATATATATATATATACACACACACACACACATACATAGGGTGTGCACCCTCCCTCCCCAGGCCTGGATACATGCGGCAGTATGGTGCAGAAGTGAGTCATGCAGCCTCTCCTCTCCTGAGGCAGGTTGGTCCACAGTAACTGGCCCTCGAGATCCTGCCAATTGTCACTGGGTCTGAGTCGACATATTTGATTGGGGAAAAATTGGGGGATCTGGCTGGCCACAGGAGGACCTCAACATGATGAAGGTAGTCCATAGACACACGTGCTGTGTGGACAAGCATTGTCTTGTTGAAACACTGTACCAGGGTGATGTATCACGATTGGTAAGACATGCAGATGCCGGAATCACTACCAGAGATGCCCTGAAGTTATGCCCTATGGCTCGGCACACCATGATGTGATACCCTACGGCTCCCCACACCATGATGTGATACCCTATGGCTCCCCACACCATGATGCCATACCCTACGGCTCTCCACACCATGATGCCATACCCTACAGCTCCCCACACCATGATGCCATACCCTACGGCTCCCCACACCATGATGTCATACCCTACGGCTCCCCACACCATGATGTCATACCCTACGGCTCCCCACACCATGATGTCATGCTCTATGGCTCCCCCCACCATGCACCATGATGCCATACCCTACGGCTCCCCACACCATGATGCCATACCCTACGGCTCCCCACACCATGATGCCATACCCTACGGCTCCCCACACCATGATGTCATACCCTACGGCTCCCCACACCATGATGTCATGCCCTACGGCTCCCCCCACCATGCACCATGATGCCATACCCTACGGCTCCCCACACCATGATGTCATACCCTACGGCTCCTCACACCATGATGTCATACCCTACGGCTCCCCACACCATGATGTCATACCCTACGGCTCCCCACACCATGATGTCATACCCTACGGCTCCCCCCACCATGATGTCATACCCTACGGCTCCCCCCACCATGATGTCATACCCTACGGCTCCCCACACCATGATGTCATACCCTACGGCTCCCCACACCATGATGTCATACCCTACGGCTCCCCACACCATGGTGTCATACCCTACGGCTCCCCACACCATGATGTCATACCCTACAGCTCCCCACACCATGATGTCATACCCTACGGCTCCCCACACCACGATGCCAGGAGTAACGCCCGTGTGTCTCTCCACAACATTGACAGGATTGGTCCTCTCCCCTTGGCGCCCCCATAAACATACGACAGTCATCCGTGGTGATGCAGAACCGAGATTCATCACTGAACATGGTATGACGCCACTCGCCATCAGTCCATGCCTCCCAGTTATGACACCACACCAAATACAGTCGTCTCTGCACTGGTGTCAACGGCAGCCTACACATGGGATGGTGAACCCATAGTCCAGCTGATGCGAGTTATCGAGACACGGTGCGGGATGAAACAGGGTGTCACAGAGAGTCCAGTGCCTGTGTCCGGATGGCAGGTGCACATGTCAGGTGGTTCTGTAATGCTTGTTGCACAATATGACTATCCTCCCTTGGTGTTGTGTATTTTGGGCGACTGGAACCTTCACAACGTGTGTGGGTGCCCTGATATACCCTGTGCTTTACTTTTTTTGCCATTGAGTACATATTGAGGGGTTCAGGGCCAGCTGTAATATAGACCTTTATTACCCAAACACATACTTTAAACTTGAGACAAATGCATAGAGTTGTCTGAATCAATACCCAGTCCCAAGGTTACGGCATTCGACATTAGCATCAGGTAAAAGGTTTTTCCTTTAATATATACATAGTAAATACATAACTGATGATCTGAAGATGTAGACGTACACTCATTTGAAGACAATGTTAGTATAATCTGTAGTGGCAGCTGAACAAGAGCCCCGCCCCAAAAAAGCATGTACTTCTGTATTCCTTGTAATATTTGTTCCCATTTACTATATATATCTAAAACTGTGATGGACCTTATATCAAAACATAATTACAGCACTATCTCCTCAAGAGAATTTTAAAAAGGGGAATTTGAAACTGAGAGGGGGAATAGGAAACAGTTTTCATATATAGCGTCATGTGTTCAAACACAATCTCATGCACATTCTAAAGGTTAGCCAGCAACCTCTATTTCGCTTCATGACACGTTTGATTTCCTAAAGAGCGTTTTTCAAGTTATGATATATATTAGAGGGTTTCTTATGTCATCAGCATTAATTTCTTTTGCATGATAACCAGACAAAGCGATGTTTGTTGTATTTTGGAGTTAACAGAGGATGTCTACTGCCCTTGCATGGAAAGGACTCGTACACTGGAAGATATATGGTGCCCATCAGATTGTGTAAGCATTAGTGTATGTTGTCATGACAACGCCTCCGGGATTTATTTGCCATTCCTGCCTCCTGACTTGTGGCCCTCAAGTTCCGTCATCAAGGTGGTGGACAGGTTCGCATGGCCTCATGAACTCACTCCATATACTGATATAGAGCAGGTATGTCAAACTCCAGTCCTGGGGAGCTGGAGCTCTATGCATTTTTGGGTTCCCTCTCATTTAATGTACGTCATTTAATTCCTTTCAGCTCCTTGTGCTAATTACCACATGGCCCTTCAGCTGAATCATTTGTGATGGAGAAGGAAAAGAACTAAGCTACACAGGGCTCCAGCCCCCCCCCAGGAATGGAGCTTCACGCCCCTGATATAGAGGCATATCTCAACACGTTTGAGGCGATTGCTGAGAAGCCAGCCGCAGACTCTGCAAGGCATCTCTGGAGCTACAGGTAAGGAAGGGCACCTGAACTCAGAAGCACAGGTGGCGTGTGGAACCACGGCATCAACCAATCTGCTGCTGGTGTGTTTACCCATACCTCACTGACCACTCGGGTAAGCCAGCAGGACATGTGGGTGTTGGCAATCCTGGGCACTGGGAGCTCTGGGCGTTCCCAGGGTGTCCACGAGAAGGTCCCCAGCAGAGTGACTGACATGTCGACAGTGCTCAAGTGTGCAAGGGACTGCTATGGGAAACCAAGCCTTTTTCCTTCTGGTCGGTAATCTAACAAGCGGGACGTGGGGAACCGTATCTGACATTTGATGCCTGTGGTTCAAGAATAACTGGATGAGTTCCATCTAAGTTAGAAAGTTCTGGTTCTGATACCCATCATCACATGCAAGTTTATTGCCACCTCCAGATAATGGATGAGAAAATGGGCTTGTCAGCCAACCAAGATCGGCCTCCTGGGTCAGCTACCCAGGAAGGATCCCATATGCCCAGACTGAAAGAATGAAATCCATTCTGCTCCTGTCTATCTAGGGCACCTTGGTGTCAGACCTTCAAGCTTGGTAGGTGTTCCACATCACTCCACATCGCTCACCAAAATACCACCAGGAGATGCAGTACATGGATGTCTGCTCCTCTTTCATCAACCGGACGCACATCACTAAGGGTTAGCTGCACCCTGTGGCATCGGAAGAAGTTTGATATTACGATAAAACACTGATACAGGACTACAGTCTGTGTTAGGTATGTGTTTTATCTTTGCGCTCTGCACGCACTGTAAATTAGCCTCAACAATGTGAGGATTCATAATAAAAGATAAAGAACATGTTCTTATTTATTTATTTATTTTTTGGGGGGGGGGGTGGGTCTGCTGACATTGGGGATACCTCCCTCCTATTTTTGATGCCCCTGGTTGAGCCACATTGTGATGGCCACCAAACTTCCTCCATAATATTCTTTTTTTATTATTTCTGGAAGCTGTTCATTGGCTTTCTACTGCCCAGAGCTGATGAGCTGAAGTAAGGTTCGGGTGGACCTAGCTTATTGCCAAGATGAACCTAACCAATGGCTACTATTATGTACAGCTCATCCCAGACCGGGTGCCTGGTGCTGTAGCCCTAGTGTAGCCCTAGCACTAGCAGTTCGTGGTCCTTACTTTTGGGTTATATGGTGCCCCAGTCACCTTCCAGTGCCTCATGGATGTCCTGAGGCCTCCTGAGACATATGCTGCAGCCTATCTAGATGATGTGGTGGACAGAACTTCTGAAGGGTATGCATTGTGCTGGATCAACATCGTATTTAATATATAAAAACATGTATAGATTTTCAGTATCATGAATGTTTTTATCTGTCGCTGTTTAATCCCACTTATGATAAGGATGCTGCTGAACACGACTTCTCATTGGGCGATCGCGTTCTATTGATTTAGTATGTTTAAATTATTTATTGATGATTATTCTGACAATAGTATCTGCTGATTGCCCTGCATTCCCCTCATAGTTTTGAGATAAGAATAATTGAACTAGTTAAGCAAACTCTTTGCTTTGGAATCCAGTAAAGTATTGGATGAAATTTTAAAATTTCCTTATGGACCTCCAGTACAATTAATTGTGTTTTAAAACTGGAAAGGGAGCAGGAATTATACCACGGTGTTGGCGCATTGTAATGAGAACTATAAACTACGATTAAGGAATACAAATTCCCCCTTAAAGTACTTCTGATTATGCAGATTTCTGAAAATGGTTGAATTGTTTTCCTGTTTACCTTTATTACATGCAAGTCACATAACACTTGTATTCATAGTTGACTTGACGAATTACGACTAAAGGGATCATTTCGTGATCTTCTTACTGCAACAAAAACAGAAAGATCATCAAATCATAAAATATCATCTTTTTAAAAATGCAAATTATACTGCTGTGTGCAACACTTGATTATATGTTTTTTTATTTTATTTTAGATATTTATATTGAGGATGTTTTTTCTCAGTGGGTAGCACTGATGCCTTACACGTTCAGGGTTGGGGGCATGACTCCTATGTTTGCTCTATGCTGGCGGGTAGCTAGAAATTCCCCTGACAAAATGTCACCTTGGGTCCCCCACCTAAGCAACTTGACCATTTCCTTTAGTAGTAGTAGGTTTTGGGCCCCTATAGTGCTGAGGGGCCCCTGATTTTGTTAGAATATCCATGCCCTTGCAATGCCCTGGCTCTATGTGTAGCTTGGCATCATCAGTATGTGCCCTGAGAGGGACTCATCTAGGGTGCATCCCTGCTTTGTGCCCATGCTGCCTGGCACGGACTCCAGGCGTCCCCTGTGACCTTTACCAGAAGCTGGATAGACTCACACTGTAATACACTGCAGGCGATTTCAATTCACCAGAAATGCATGACATCAATAGTACATAGAGAAGGTGATGTCAGATTTTTTTTTTTTGTGGGGGTGGGGGATGATAGAAAAAAACCTAAAGGAAGGTTTATATAACACTTGGATCATTGGTCTGTTATCTTAAGAAGTGCGAGAAAAGTGTATTGTTACAGATACCACGTTAAGTCATTCAGAAACAATTCTCTTTTGTAAGAAGACATATTTGTAATTTATGCAAACGAAAAGGCCAATGGCAAATGCACAAAAGAAAGTTACTGTCAGCTCAGAGCTGAAACAGGTGCAAATATCAAGCAGAAATTCCCAGACAGAGAAGCCTGTGTCCCATTTGCTGTTGAAGATTGAAAGGTTTACAGAGCTGAAAACAGTGAGGACACTGAGCCAGAGGGGAAAGAAGAAGCCGTGTGAGGAAGCGGTAACACTGGGAGTAATCTAGGCCCGAGGTCTTTCAGGCGAGAGAAAGGGGGAAGCAACTGTGGAAGGATCACTGGAACTGCAGGTTTAAACTGCATTGCTACGTTGATAATGGATTTAGTGTATGGTTTGAACGTATTTGTCAATTCTCATTAATGACAATTAAATGCTTAAGAAATACATCATAACCTGATCAAGGCAGCTTCAGATTTTGATCAAAGCAGACAGAGTTTTATCTTTAATTTATGCGCGCAATAAAATTAATCATCCACATAAAATACATATAGCTAATACTGCGAATTTTGCCTTTTGATATATCATATGTTCTTCAGTGTTAAATGTTACATGATCTTCAGACAATATAACATTAACAATAAAAATAATGATTTAACACAACGCTTGACTTGATGTGGAAGAGAATGTAAGGAATTACATCATTTACTAAAACTGGAATTTTTTGTTGACTCTTCCTAGCTATGAGAACGGGGCTATTGACATGACTTTTTCCGGAATAATCTCCTCCGATTCATTTTAAGCGACTGCAGGAAGACTGAGCCGGAGGCACACAAACACAGACTGAGTGCTTCTTATTTGTCTTGACATGTAGTGCGAAAACAACGTGAACATTATGCACAAACATCGAGAGCGGGAAAAAAGCAGGAAAAAAATCCGAAATAAATAAGCCGGAGTTGATTAAACAAAAAGGGACAACAGTTAAATGTTTGTGTTCTATTTGTGTTGTCATGGATGTACACAGCACCGGGCATCTTTGCCTTAATTTTTCATTCCACTTGGTACGGCCCACATTTAGTTATTTGGTCCGTTAAAAGAAAACGTAGTGAGACAGATGAACTACTTTGAATCCAGAGCTGTAAGTGACTACAAATGCAAAAATTCAAATATGGAGAGATTTTCTGTGTGTGGAAGTGCATTCTAAAATGATATCAATTTAGGATGTGATGTATACATATATAAGTGTCAATAAAGTATTTAAAGATGAGGGAATATATTTGTTTCTAATGAAAGATTTTGAGTGTATATTAGAGAGCTTTCCATTGTTTGATTTGGTATTTCAGCACTGAGCTGACAGTCGTGTCTATTTCTCCTGTCAACTTATTGCTCAAACCTGTCTGGTGCAAAAGGACTTAAGCCAGAAGAGACATTTTTGTGTCTTTATTCGGAAAATGATCGGAGCTGCTCAGTCGTTTGTCTTCGAAAGGCCATGTTTGTAACTTGCATTATCATCTCATGGAATGCGAGTGGAAAGTTCATTAACTGATATGGATTTTCATGACCATCTCTAGTCACAATAATTTACTTATGTGATATAACACATGACACATGAAACATAAAACCGCAGGGAAGGTTGTTTTTACTCATTAGCTAACGATATAGTAGAAGGACCACAGTGGTTTTGTCCATACAGTATGTTACATGCTTATTTACAATTCCGCGTTACATGTTATGGGTATGGAATGGTGTCCTACCAAAGTTTGCCAGTTAGAATTGCCCATGGTACTTGAACACATGATCACATGACTTCTGTCCTTATGTGTCGTCTTCACGCTTACTAACTAACTCCCACTAACCAAACTGAAGTAATTTGTCTGTACAAGCTAGAACAAGGATGTTGGCCTTGTAACTGGCAGATCAAACAGTATAACAGTTGGTGGTGAAGCCCGAGACTCCAAGGGTCCAAATCTCCAGAATGTTCTCCAGGACATTGTGGGGGATGCCTCAACAGTGTCCTTTAAATCCGGACCAGAGACTTTCTGCCTCAGTCAAGCTTACCCTAGTGAGGGTTGCTGGCCCTTGCATTCATGTCTTCCTCCACGTCTGCCACACTTCAGGAGCACCTCTAAATCCACCTTTTGTTATCCCCTTGAAGGGCACATTCATCTGGGCACAACCTGCATGGAGATGTAATGTGAATGTAAGACCACATCCATTAATTTACATATTATGCAGTTAGGCTGAACTTACAGTGAATGCCCAGGTACAAGGGTAGGAGGTTTTTTGAGCAGGAGGAACCCAAATAGCTACACAAGTACGCTGAATGTCCCATAGTGAAATCATTAACATGTTTTGGTGTTGAAATACATCGTGCAGCTATTGGGGTAAAGTCAAATCAATGTGCAGTAGTGGTGTCTCTGCCACAATGACCTCATAGAGATACTTTGCTGATGGGTTTTAAAGCATCGCTGGGACATCGTGCCTGCGCATGTATGCTGTCTGGATAGTTATTTTAGTGTTGCTGCTCTGACTCAAATTGCCCCACTGAAAAGTCAGACGATGTTACTGTAGATTGTAAACAGGGAATTAGGACATTTGTCCATTAATATTTTCAAGGAACAAGTAACAAAAACATTTCAATTGCGTTATTTAATTTTAAAAGAGGGGGCGGCATGGTGGTGCAGTGGTTTACACTGTTGCCTCACACCTCTGGGACCTGGGTTCGAGTCTCCGCCTGGGTCACATGTGTGCGGAGTTTGCATGTTCTCCCCATGTCGTCGTGGGGTTTCCTCCGGGTACTCCGGTTTCCCCCCACAGTCCAAAAACATGCTGAGGCTAATTGGAGTTACTAAATTGCCCGTAGGAGTGCATGCGTGAGTGAATGGTGTGTGAGTGTGCCCTGCGATGGGCTGGCCCCCCATCCTGGGTTGTTTCCTGCCTCGTGCCCATTGCTTCCGGGATAGGCTCCGGACCCCCCGCGACCCAGTAGGAAAAGCGGATTGGAAAATGGATGGATGGATGGAATTTTAAAAGGTAATTAGTTACATGTTACCAGAAAAAGTAGTGAAATGATAGTAGAGAGTTACTTTGTAACCCGTTGCTACCAACACTGGTGATGAGGAGCTGGTCTTCATATACACTAACTCCACAAATGACCTGCTGATCAGTGATGACACACTCAACTCAAGGCCAGCTGGAAACCTAGTGCATTAAATTCACATTCACATGGGGCACGTTTCACTTCTATCCTTGTAAAAGTTACTGTGTCTCAGAGGGACACGGTCCATTTTAGACCCCAGAGAATTATTTTCATCAGACTTTTGTGGGAGGTTTTGGTGGCTGTGATGTTCCTGTCTTCCAGACATTCTTCGTGCGGTATATCATTCCACATGGATATGATGCAACATCTGTTGCTGCTGTATTCTGTTTGTGATGTTCTTCTTAATTTCTGCAGCTTTGCTTATATCATTAGTGAAGTCCTTTGATGAAGAAAGTGAAACGTGTTTTATGACAACTACAAAGTAGCAGCTATGATTGTTTATGGGGATGTGTATATATTATATATATATACTATATGCATTTAGTGTACTTTTGTCATCCACTTTATTTGTTATAATAATGCTTTATAATTAGGACATGTAGCGAGAAACTGCTCTGCTTAAAAATTAATCATATTTAAACAGTTATCTTGGGCCTTGAGAACAT
This sequence comes from Brienomyrus brachyistius, assembly GCF_023856365.1. NCBI lineage: Eukaryota > Metazoa > Chordata > Actinopteri > Osteoglossiformes > Mormyridae > Brienomyrus > Brienomyrus brachyistius. The sequence goes on along the minus strand of NC_064547.1, from coordinate 16,588,954 downwards.
TAAACATGTACATTAGGCTTGTGTTATATTGATGTTCTTTTTCTGTTTGCTAAAATTTTGCTAGGCATAGCTGAAGTATGGCAAAATTCACAACCCTATTTATCTTTTTATTGCTTTGCGCATGTGTTTTCTGCAGTTTGCGTACTTCCTAGAAGTGATCCGTACCGTTTGAGAAGCAGCCATTAGCCACACCCAGGCAAACGTTGCGCTCATGCATTTTTAATGCGGCGTATCTAAATTTATCTGTGCTTCTGTGGCAGCAAGTGAATTCCATCTAACAGCTGGAGGCGATGCTGGATTCGTGTGTAATGATCCCTGAAACTGAGGTTGGCTTCTTTGGTTATTATAAGGTCTACTAAGTCAGCACTAATGAGCTAATCATGTAGAGATAAGAGTTTTAAAAAGAGCATTAAATGTATATGATGAAACGGAAGCTCCATCATTAAAGATGTAGGAGAAAATGAACAGATAATATTTACGATGATGCTAATTCATATCGTTTAACAAAGTGCAGCCGAATTCACGCACTTTTCGAGGTGAAATCGTACCATCCGAGGCACTGTGCTATCTATAATCTATAATCTACAATCTAAAATTTTTGAAAAATAAGTATAATAATACGGAGCCTGTCCCGGAAGCAATGGGCATGAGGCAGGGAACAACCCTGGATGGGGGTTGTTCACACCATTCACTCACACATGCACACCTACAGGCAATTTGGCAACTCCAATTAGCCTCAGCATGTTTTTGGACTGTGGGGGGAAACCGGAGTACCTGGAGGAAACCCCACGACGACATGGGGAGAACATGCAAACCCCACACACATGTGACCCAGGCGGAGACTCGAACCCGGGTCCCAGAGGTGTGAGGTAACAGTGCTAACCACTGCACCACCATGCCGTCCCCAGTGTATTACATCTCCACATATTTTCAAATATTAAGCATGCAATAAAAATACCAGTGGTTTCAGTTTTGTTTTTTGATTCAAAGTCTATCAGTTACAACAGCAGAGTTGAATTTCACAAAAGGGCTATTGTCTGAAAAGAAAATATTTCTTATAACATGAGTGTACTGTGTTACTTCACCATTCTGGCAGCTCTGCGATGTTCCCTCTGCAATGATGAGATTACGGTATATTTGAGGGAAAAAGTGTGTTTGACTGCTAAAGGCTGCTCCAGAGTAAGTAGGAGCTCAACCAGATAGAGATCACAGCAGATAGAGGTCAGTAAGAGATTAGTGTATTCGGAGGAAAAGAACAAATTATCTTACTGTCACTCATTTACAGCAGCATGATAAACCACGAGCAAGGGGATCCAAAAATGGGCTCTGAGTGGCTGGCAATAAAGCCCCCCTTCTCTGAAGAATGAAGAGGAAATTAGTTACAAATCCCCTTTTTGGGTGGCGGGAGAAGAAAATGGCAATAGTTTAAGTGGCAGAAAGAGATTTTTCAAAGAAAGGGTTAGGTTGTTGGAGGGTGGAGCTTTGGAGAAGAGGGACCATAGTCAGTTCTGCTAGACTATAGATGGGCACAAGAGAAGTGATGGGACAGCAGGGAGCCTGGATAAATAAAGGGAAACTAATTTAGGCTGTTTAGTAGTCCATAGGGTGATCCAGGTGGCGACGGCCTGGGTGATGTGGCAGACCCTTCGGGGATGATTTACTAAAGGCTCGCACCTGTGTTAACGTGGGTAAAATGGCGGCAGGAGGCTTAAAGTCCGCATTTCGATTTGCAAACAGGGCGCGCTGGGATTTCAGGGTGCAGAGCGGCGGAGGAGCGCAAGGAAGGAAGGTGTCGCCGGTTTTGTAAAAATTTAGAGAAACGGGCCGTTGCCAAGAGATGCCTTACAGTTTGGCAGTGTGTTGAAGAGACTGCATAGTGAATCATTTTTAAAAGCCAAGCCAAGTTTTAAGTGAGATGTTACAAGGTGAGTCAGCAGAGATGAGTCAAGGTGAACCAGACCGGAGTGAGTATTTACTATCTGAAGCCAATGTTTTTATTGGCAGAAATGTCAAACAACCTTCATCACAATATATATATATATATATATATATATATATATATATATATATATATATATATATATATATATATATATATATATTTGTATATATATACACGCAGTATAAGGTAACATCCTGATTCACGGGAAATATTTAAAGAGGAATTCCGAAGTCCAAACATTTGACTTTATTTGAAATAACAATTGTATTGCGATGTAATATTAAACAATAATTACTCAAATTTACACAATGAACCATTAACGATGCATGGATTTATCCTGCATACAAATTCAGTTCTGGAGCCATTTCGGTCCATCAAAATAAATGTTAAATCGGGTTTATTATTGAGCAATTTTCTTTATTGACAAGAAAATGAGGGAATAGCTGACACTATAGTTAATTATTTAGTAAAGACTGAGAGAATTAAAACTAATTTATATATAAGTGTTTTGAAAAACAACAAAAGAATCTGAACAAATTAATATATAAATATTCACTATTACAATGGATTTTCATTCTATTATTGTGAGGATGCTAAGATAGTCCTCTGTGTTTCTCCTTAACTACCCAGAATGTATGAACTGATGCTGTCAGAACTTGATGCTTGAGGGCATCGTAATGACTCTCCCCTGGGTCTGAAGCTCTCTGTGGTTAATGGCACAGTACTTAGTCTTGTAAATGTATTGATTCCTAGTAGCAGAAGTGATTCTTTTCAACCACAGGATGTGCCATGCTAATAAAGCAGATAGCAGCTCTTCGTACCAGTGCACACTGGTGTAAAAGAGCCTGGGAATGCCACTTAATAACTAGCCAATTTTAGTAATTTTCCTGGAAAGGAAAAAAATTTGTTTAATAATAGTTTTTATTGACTGGACAGAACTGCTTATTTTGCACTAGAAATTTAACTCTGGAAATACTGAAAAAAATCGGCCTGTTTTTTCCTATTACGGCCTTTCGTCTGAAGTACTTACTCAGTGTCTCTCATCACTAAAAATAATTCACCCTGAAGTGCTACAGGATTAGATTGACGGTGCCTACACCAGACAGCGGCTCTTTTTCGTGGCTTGTTTCCTTTCATAAATCATGTGAACCGCAGGATCAGTAATGAACTTATGCTAACAAACCTAATCGTTTAAGTCGGATAGTAAGATATAAAGCCTGGGCAAATCACAAGCGGTTATGAAATCTTTTTGTAGGTCTCATCAATCACTATTTACTTCTGAGCATGTAGAGGTTTGTTTTATTTTTTCCCACTTTTCTTTTAATCCTTAGGCATGGATATGTGTGAGTAGCTTTTAATTAACCAGCTGCTGAGTAAAGGAAGACTCAGGATCTGTGTACAGGCTCACACAGCAGCGTACACATGGCGCTAAGCTCTACTGAAAGTGGTTCAGACACCGGAGAAGTGAAATATGTGCCGAATAAAAACAAAGACATTGTAAGAGAGAACTAATGGCGATTGGAACAAAAGTACTCGGAACAAAGTTAAATGTATGTAGAAGAATTGTTTTGAATAGTGCATTGTCCATCCGTTAGAGTAATGTTGAGCCAGTAGCCTGTCCAGGACAGCACAGGACGTCCTGAATGTGATAGCCGTCCATCACAAGGCATGGATACTGACTGTGGACATTTTCGGGCCATCGATTTGGACTGTAATTGGAAACCCATAAGAACCTGGAGGGAATATGCAAAATCTACACAGAGCATAAGCTGAGTGGTGTTGTTGTTCAGATGAGACATAAAAGCGAAGTCCTGACTCTCTGAGGTCATGAATGGTCCCTGGGAATCTTTCTAAAAAGCAGGGGTGGTATCCAGATGTCCTGACCAAAACTGCCCACTGTAGCCCTATCGAATCTGGCCTCCCATTCATCCCCAGTATCTAATTGCTGAATTCTCTCCTGCCCCTTCGGCACCTTAGCTACTGTGTGGGTAGCATACTGGTGCAGAATGGCTGCTGTCTCATGATCTAGGTAGGTGTTACACAGCAGTGGAGGCTGAAGTGGCTCCCCATTGGTTCTGTTAAGTGCTTTGGGCGTCTTGAAAATTGCTGTATAAATGTAACATTCATTCACTCATTTTCTTATGATTCTTGTAAAATGAAACTAGAAAATGGAAACCTGGAAAGCTCCATCCATCCATCCATCCATCCACCCATTGCCAAAACCTACGTTTTAAGTGTAAAAAGAAAAATCCCAAATTACTGGTTGTAGTGTTTTGTAGTGAGGCAGTTTCTTCCATCTATTCTTTAACAATCTGCAAATGACAGCTAATTATCAGCAAACTAAAATCCTGAAAAAAACACAGTGACCCAATATTTGGAATGGAACCGTTCCTGGAATCGAAATGCTGTCTAAGCACTTGGATCAGACAGATCTGACAGATTTTTAAGCAGCACCATTCAAGCAGGTGAGTCTAGTTTGTCTTTTGTTTCTATTTTCCTAATGCAAGGTCACTTTTCAGACTTCTAAAAAATACTCTAGCATTCTTCAAGGACAGTTGGATTTCCTTGCTCTTCTTGGCAGGCGATGATTTCCCAATGATGCCCCAATGACACGCCAGTGATGCCTAAATTATACTCCAATGACACCCCTATGGTATCTCAATGACACCCCTATGGTGCCCCAATGATACCCCTATGGTACCCCAATGACACCCCTATGGTGCCCCAATGATACCCCTATGGTACCCCAATGACACCCCTATGGTACCTCAATGACACCCCTATGGTACCCCAATGACAACCCTATGGTACCCCAATGACACCCCTATGGTGCCCCAATGATGCTCCATTACTGTCTTCCTTCCTATTTCCCATCTTAAACTATTGTTATCCTTAGCTTCTCAAAGACACTTTCTTAGTCTTTGGTTACTGAATATCTCACAAGAGACTCCATGATTTGTGAAAGGCCATCCTGGCTATTGAGTGGATCTTTCTCAAGTCACCTTGAGGGCATTAATGCATTCTTCATTTCAAACTCCTGATCGTTACATTTCAGTATGAAACAGAAGCTCGGATTGCTAAGAAGTACCACTGTAAGAAGTTAATGTAATCTCTGTCTTTTAAGAATGAGGTATTGCTAAATGTTGCTTTATGTGCAGTATATGTTATGATACAGGATATTTCCAGAAGGAAAATACTGAATTGGTGGAAACAAGTACAGTAGGATGAATCTCTAAAGTATGCAATCATTCGCTCATGTAATGGGACCCATGCAGGATGTTATTAGACTTACTGCATTATTTAAACATGAGTCAGTGATCAACAGGGAACTGGTGGACTATTAATGGACATAAATGCCCTTTTTCAATCTTTTTTTTCCATGGTTCATTACTCTGCTTTGTTTGCCCTGATCTGTGCTAAGTTCTTGGTGAAAAAAAACAAAATAAAATCCCACAGCTTGTCAACGTGTTCACTGTAAACATAATGGCAGGTGAAGACAACTGCTGAATGCTGATTGGCTGCCACTGTAACACTGACATGACATTACTGTTGCTCCACACTTCTGCATCTCAGGGCTCGTGAAGCTTCACACATCAATATATCTGTAGACATTTTCTCATTCAAATCGCAGGTTAAAATAGTGAGTCACCCAAAAATACCCAGAACTGGAGAGTTTATAGACAACTGGCATCTACACTTGGGAGCAAGACGTTGGAAAATTTCTTCATAGCAGCTCATTCAACCATGGCCCTCAACTCTGTGTGCTCCTCAAGTCAAGAGGCGCTCAGCTGAACTTGAGTTCTGTTTTAACTGCGCCTCACCAAGCTACAATCGACTTTAAAGCCAGATTTGCAAGAGCTTTGCTGACTACCACTACAAAACCTCGCTTGGAACGTCACAGTGACTTCCCTTTGCTTTCTCGCTCCCTGTCACGAAGCAGGAAACCCTTTTTACTCTGATCGGCTAAATCTCACCATCCCACATCAGTCCTCCCTTCTACAGGGATAACACCACCTTCGGCACCTTCTGCTGCATCTGACTGGAGACTCATATGGCTTCCCACCTTTCCTCCATCTTTAAATTAATGTTTATTCATAAATGAAGACATTTTACTCTAATACCAATCTCCCTGTAGAGTGTAGCCTCCTTGAATTTACCTGGTAATCATTGTACACATCCTAAATAATAATAATAATAACAATAATAATAATAATAATAATAATAATAATAATAATAATAATGCAATTGGTTGATACCCCATCCTGGGTTGTTCCCTGCCTTGTATGCCTGTAGCCTCTCGGATCGGCTCCAGACCCCTCATTAGATCAAGGGTTTACAGTAAATTGATGGATGGATGGACATTATTTGAAATTGATGCCCTTAGCTCCCAACGCCAGCTCAGCTCTAGCACCGAAACCTTCAGGGCTCCCTGTGTGGTGCTTACAGCATTCCTTGCTCTGTCCTTCAGATAGACATGTGATAACATATTATGTCCTTCAGCTGCCCCCTAGCTAAAGAGAAATAGGTATTCCCCCTCCCACACATTCGCTCGCTTTTTCGTCTTAAAACTCCCGCGATCTGATTGGCCCAATGCCTTCAGAATGCGCTTTACTTAGAGAATTCCTGTAATTTGGCTGTAAAGGTTTCATATACCACATATAGATATTTAATGCATCTTGAACACAAGAATGATATTTTTGCTGCAGACTGATTTTCCTGGAGGACCAAGCGATAACAAATGCAAAACTCATTCTATTTTTCACACAAAAAAGTTAAAAAGAAAGAAAAAAAAACTTTAGAGTATTATTGTATATTTTTCAGTTTTTCATTTACAATAACTCCAACTTTCTCCATATTAATGTTTAATCTATAATATCACCAAATATATGGGTGTATTTTTACCTAGTCAGAGATTCAACACAAACATTGAAATGAAAGATTGAAAAACTACCTTGTATAAAGTACATATCAGGAATGTTTTATAATAAAGATACTATAAGATTTTCTGCCTTGGCAGCAAAGTCACTCATCTGTGGCCCCTTAACGCCCAGCTCCATGGGGGCTGCTACAGGTGGCGCCCCCTAGCTGCAAAGCTTAGTCTCACCCCATGTGCGGCATGGAGGGCCAGTAGGTGAATTTCCCCAGGGAAATTCTGTATCATTATTGTTATTGGTGCTGTTGTCATTATTATTATTACAATAGGAATATACCTAAATATATTACATCTATGAAGAGGTTTCCCAATTTTAAACAGATTCCTCTTATTGTGGCCACTGCCTCAGTCTGAAAACACATTGTGATGTAGCTGCTCTCCTCTCCACAGAGTGTAAAATGCCAGTACAGAAGGGAGCATCAACAAACGGTTACAGAAGATGGATGGATGGATGGATGGATGTATGGATGGATGGACATTTAAGGTGCAACTTAAGGTGCCCCAGTAATTAACTATTATGCTTGCACAAGAATTTTTGAACATTGCTTAAATATAAACTCTCTTCTTATTTTCTCTTATATTTTATATTCTCATGTATTATGTTCTCTTATATTTTTCACTTTCCCAAAGAACACTTTTCATGAAGGATGGTCTTTTGTTGAACAGTAATCATATTTTTAAAGGCTGCTTTAAAAGGGTGATCTTAAATCTTCTTATCTGGGGGAATATGCTTCAAATGGCTTCCTTGTAATCATATAATTATCCGGATGATGAGTCATTTGACTCCGTTTCTTGACTTGTGGAAACCTGAAGTTCACTTACTGCTATAATTGGTCAACCCATCAATTTTTTAAACCTGAGTATCTGGGTGATAGCTGTGGCTTACAGTATGCAGTCATGTGACTCTGTGCCAATCATGAGAGTTGCTAACGGGCATTGAGCATATTGCATATGTATTTCTCATGATGTCAAAAAAGCGTAACAGCCAGTAGTATCTGAATTTCTATGTATAACAAATCCACGATAATGAAAACCAATAAAAAAAAAAAATGACAAAAAATGTGTCTTACATGTTGGGTACAACTGATCCACATCCAAAATCAGATTCTACCCAAACTACAGAACTTGAAACATCAACAGATCCTCAGATATTTTAATGTAGTTTAGGCTTAGATAGGGAAAGAAAAAAAAAACCTTTCATCCTTATCTGGTAAGTCAGCCTTCAGCTGTCATGGCAGAGATGTAGGATATAGCTAGCAGAATCACATTTACTGTAGATATGATATGGATTACAAATAAAATCCTTCCCACCGACAGACATATAGCGAAGAGACTAGATGCTTCAGAAAGTAACTTTGTATTATTATAGTATGACTTCAGGCAGTCCCCAGGTTAAGAATGTCTGACTTTTACTTACGAACAGACTGTCATAAAACCTGCAATATTAAAAATTTGAGTTAAATACAGTGGCTGGTAATAACAAATGTACACCACTACTTTTGTGACACAATGAAAACATTGCGTGGCTTCAGTGGTTGTTTTTGCCTGAAAGTATCGTACAGTAAGTAGTTACTTCAATTAATACTGTATTCTCATTATTATTATTATTATTATTGTGTATTGTATTATTATTGTTCTGACTTGCCTACAAATTTGACTTAAAGTCTTATGAAATGGATCTTGTTCATAACCTGGGCGCTGCCTGTATTGCATGCTAAATAGGCACTGCTACTAAATTTGCCATTTAAGGAGTCTTTCTTAATGAGCTTTTTACGGGGCTTGTAATGGGGTCAAAGAGAAAGCCAGAGGAGGAGGGAGAGATGGGGAGAGCAGGGAGGAGCGTTAAGGGGGGAGGTCTTAGCACAGCGCCCCCTCCAGCCCCCTGCTGCCATTATTCTTAACTGTCAGTTTTTCTGCCTCGACAGATTACCAGCGACTGAAGACCAGTCTAGACTGACATAAATTTCAGACTCCAGCTGTCTCCACACTGTGAAGATTTAGAGGGAACCAAGTCTTTAGGCAGCACTGGACGAAGCGCAGACCCCTGTACGGTCGGACACACACTGCAAGATAAAGTAAATGGTTTGTTTTAAATGAGGCACTTTGGAAACGACATACATGTTACAGCTTCCTGGCCCATTTGTCAAATATTTGGTAATTCACTAATACTCTGATGTAATTCAATTATGAGGTGAAATAACTAAGACATTTAATTGGACTATTTAACTGGAGGATGGGATAATATGTTAAATTAGCTCTGCAGAGACTGAAGCACAATCACGCGAAACACGTCTCCAGCAATCTGATTGCTTTGCGAAGCCACCATGATGTTTCCACACAAACCAATTCAGTCGCACTTTTTATATGCCCTGTGCAGTGCTCTGTAAAACAAAGAATAATATACATACTGTACACATGAAACCATATTGGCACCATTTTCAGTCTCAGCTGCCCTGTCATAGTCTCTCTCAAAAGCTATGGTACAAAACGTCACATCAACCAAGTCCTAATTTAACTTGGGAAAATGTTTAACACAAATAATAATTTTGAATGATGGCCGTTGTAAAGATGGCCAGCCATGAAAATAGTTTTTCATGAATAAACCATATAACTGCAGGTATACAGTACTTGTCCTACTGTCAGTACCGAGTTCCTCTTTGTGTTAAGCTTGTCGACATTCCATAGGCTTCTATTTGAGCAACGGAAACAATATCGAACTGTTTCGCAAACATATATTATTGCTAGCATTGGAACTTCTGGATTTTTCCTAAAGCGGGCACTGAAATTGTTATTCAACAAATTGTTAATGTTTACAAAATATTAATATATTTTCTCAAATGTCTTGGAAATAACCATGCTAAAGAGGATATATTATTGTAAAAGTAATTCATTTCGAGGATTTACTAGTCGCAGAGACCGCAGTACTGAGAAATACTCAATAAGCAGATGCACTTGGTACGAGCCCAGTTCCCAACTGTGACTGACAGGAGGGCACGTTGTTTAATCAGGCATTACACCGAATCAACACCAGTGGCAGATGCAAGACCAATCCCTTTCATATAATCCAAAAAGCCAGTTAGCTTTAAGTAGATTTCTACCCTACGCATTTCCCCTAAACCAACAAATCTATTATTATAAAAACCGACTAGACATATATGAAGCAAGACCAGATGTCCTTTGCGATTTGGCGATGAAGCACCAGCAATACTGTATCGTTGAATTTATGAGGAAGGTTCTAGCATGAGAGATCGTAATGGTTTTTATTCCAGTGGTTATTGAATTCACAACGTCCTCTCTGACTCATCTCTTCCAGTGCTGGTTTGGAGTGAGGTAACATTTAAGGTCATTTTTACTGATTATTGTGGCCTAAATCACTCATTTGGAGTGATAAAAATGTAGATCAATAAATATCAGTCAAAAGTTAAGAAATCATGCATCAACTCTGCACATAATATAAGCAGGATGCGTATAGTTCATTACCATGAGTTACGGACAGTGTAGGCAGATCAATAAGAGCTGCAGTGAATTGACTCTGTTGTCATAATGCACTGTATATTTTGTGTATTTTTAAACAATAATTTGATACAGTAAGATTGTTAGATGAGTACTTCATACACACTTCATTTGTTTTTTTGTGTTTTTTTTATAAGAAACAGCAACTTTCTGGACAAAATATTTTAAAAATAAAATTGCAGCTTTGTGTTCAAGTCAAAAATGTCAAACATTTCCTTATTTGCTTTCTTATCCACTGACTTAAACCACTGTTTTAAAACGTCAACTAATCTACTCATTATCTACTCATTGAATGAATATGCTTTTTTTTTTTAAACTGGTCTTTTGTTTTTGAAAAACTTAAGGTTAAAGGTGAGTTTCCGCGCCCAGGCAGATCAATAAAGCATGCTGGTTCTCTCAGTGATATCAGTCTATCCCATCGGCGATGTTTGTACACGTTCTGCATTTTACAGAGACACACTGCAGTTTCTCTACACTCGGTTTAAAATACGAATATGGAAACCATCATGCCACATGTCTCAAAATCATCGTGCCACATCTCTGAAAAGCAAAGGACACAACAATGTAGGAAGAAAATATATTGCTCTGCCTGGAAGGAAATGAGACCACAAGTTAAAAAAACAAACTTTAAAAGGCATGCAGATTCCCAGCACGCCGAGATACGTTTCAGTTCTGTAACACCCCACATATGCCAGTGGCAGAAAATTCCGCGTTTTTTTTCCGGAAAAAATCTTCAGAATCTGCAGTGGTGCTGATTTAAGGAAACGCTCCAGAGGTGTGAGGTTCCATCGCCACCACATCTTATCACAAGGTGATATTCTGGGGTGAAAACATTTTCTTAGCGTGTTGGCGAAAGGTGTTTTGTGATGAGACACCTTTGCACAGAGAGTTCAAAAAGAAATCAATGAAAGCTGTGTGATGTGGCAGAATAATTACGCGCGGCAAGCCGTGACATTTTCATCCTACCTGAGGCCATAGGGGCTCCTAGCCTGAAACACAAGATCATGCATTATACAGTAGGGGTCTGTATAACAAAGCAGGATTTCGTATGATTGCTTAGCTAGATAACTTGCTGGATTTAAGGTAGTCTGGGCTAAATGTAAATCAAGGAAGAAGAAGTCTCTTTAAACTGGGGTACCTTAAATCCAGCTAAGCGAGAAATCCTGAAATTTTGTGAACGAGGCCCCAGATTACTGGCAGCGTCAAGGAGCATGAACATTTCTAAGACCGAAAACTAAACTAGAATGTGTCAAGAATGTGCTCAAACCGCACAGGCGTATACACTTTATAGGCCCACAGTAAGTTCAGCATTCAGTGCAACTCGTCAAACACAAAGAAGTTCTTCAAGTCTTGATGTATATTTTAACATCCCTGCATGTAAAGAATAATGTGGTGCATTTTTTTTTGTTTGTTTTAGGATGGAGATAACTTAAGTTTAAAGCATGGACGTGGCATTTGGAAAATCACTCTTTGAGGAGAGGAGTTAAGTGCAGAGCGACCGGGTGCTGATGCTTGCAATAAAGATTTCATTAAACGTGCTGATAAAAAGGTCCAGCAGCCTGTAAAGTGAAAAAGCCTGTAATTTACCCCGTTTCATAATTACAACAGGTTTCCGTCAGTGCGGCACTTAAGGAAACACCGGGTACGGCGAAGTGAGATGGCGTGGCAGTGCTGGCCACCTCCTGCCAAGCAGCCGCTTCATGAACAGCGCCACCTGCTGCCACAGCCGCTTCACTGACCCCCTCTGATTAGCCCAATTTCTCTTGCTTGTTTAATATTAGGAGCATTATGTCATCGTGATTCTGTCTGCTTCCCACAGGAGTTCTGGCCAATTGGTTTTTGGTGAATGTTTGCTGTCTGTGGTGCACGGCTGTTTCCCCCAGCGTATATATATTGCACTTTTATGCCACAGGGTATGTTTTTGTTTTGGGTATGTCTGTAAATAAATAACACATGGAATTTAGTATAAATATATAATATAGTGCTGTCATGAAGACCTCTTTTCAAAGCAACCCCTTCAGGCTCCCTATATACAGTAACACAGAAGCTAATGTATTTGCACCCAGCTCTGGGTAAAAGTCACGATCCCTCCATTTTTCGTCTGAAAGCTGCTGCCTGAAATGTTTAAGAACAACCTGAAATTTCACAGTAGGTTTATTTGTGTTTTGGCTGGTTTTCCTTCCATCTAGTCTTACTTTAGCTAAGTAATAAGGGAATATTGGGAATTTTAAAAGGCTTTTACTGAAACATGTCAAAACAAAAAAAACACAAAAACATTTAATGAAGTGAACGTTTAAAACATACCAGGACAGGTATTTAAAAACATTTCAAGAACTATAAAATAGAAGCAGTTATAATACTCATTAGTAAATACAATAAAAAGACAACATACAATCAAAAATACAGCTATTAATACTAAATAGTATCATTATTAAGTGTAATAATAAAAAACACAATATTTGTGTCAAAGAGCAAGTTAATTAACTTTTATAATGAAGCTGGAGGTGCCTTCATAATCAGACAGGGTAAGCACCCATAGGTTATGGTCATGATCAACATAGACAGTTTCATGTTTAAATGTGTCGGTAAGTACTGACAGAATCATGCATAGCATACTAATGAAAATAATCACCACTGAACGTCTACTTTAAATTACCCACATGGGTAACTTGGAAGAAAACCAAAATCAAAGATAAATAGCTACATTAGGAAAAGAATTACGTATCTGCAATTAACAGCTAAGTAAACTGTAAATAACAGCTAAGTAAACTGTAAATAATAGCTAAGTAAACTGTAAATAATAGTTCTGAAGGCCAGTTAAACACAGTAATTGAGAAAAAGTACTGTTCAATGGGACCGAAGGAGAAGGAACCCACCCTATCTGTACCACTTATCAGTGGCGGAGGAGGCGGGAGGCAGAGAGACCAATCGGGGGGGGGGGTCCAGTGCAAAGTTTCCCAGCCAGCAAATTTCACCAAATGCCCCTTTTGTTTTCATAACAGTGCAAAATTTGCAACTAATTACTGAGAACCCTCCCCTCCCCCAGTCTGCAGATTCCACCCCCCCCCCCCCCAATATGAAACCCCTCCTAGTGTGAGACCCCCCTCCGCCCCCTGCCACTCATCCAGTGTGCCTAACGAGGAAGCACAGGGCTGATGGGATATCACTCCATAACAGGGCACATACACGCACAATGGATTCAGAAGAAACCCACAGAAACACAGAGCGAACATGCAAACTCCACAAAGCCATGAGGTAGGAACTCCCAGCCCTGGAGTTGTGAGGTCACAGTCAGCTGCCCGCTAAGCCACCGTGCCGCTGAAGGGGGGGCGTTAAACTGTATGCAGCCGGTTTATATGAAAGGTAGATATTTCTGAAGATTAAAAAGCAGGTAACTGGCACCCAGGGTATTTCCTATCCCAGTGGCCTTTGCTGCCCAGGTTGGGCTCCAGTCCCCCTTGGAATATTAGTTTTATTAGAGATTCTGATGTCTGTGTATTATTTTCCGCCATAAATGTCCTCGACAGAGTGCAGCTGATTCTTTTCTCAGGATCCCCGATGTGTGATATTTAAATTGCAATACTGTGACTTATATATCTCTCTATATATTACATGAGCATTTTTAAATCCAGTGGTAAAGCTTAAGGCCATGTTTTTAGTAATGTATAAACACATTCATAATGAGTTATAATGCATTCATAAAGCATTATAAACATGGCTGTATATATTTATAAAAAGGCATAACACATTATAGCCATGATTAATCCTTATACCGACCATTATAATGCATCATAAAGGGATTTATATTGTAGTGCATTATACAGTACATGAGTTTCATAAAGCATTCATAATGCATAATACACATGGCTATCATGCGTTATGCCTTTAAATATTTATATCCATATTTATAATGCTTTATGAATGCATTATTGATTATGAATATGCTTATAAATTACTAGAAACATGGCCTTAAGTCTATCTATCTATCTACACTGTATCTATCTATATATCTATCTGTTTGTCTCTGTCTATCTATCTATCTATCTGAATTATTTGAAACTATTTGGAATTTTAGATATAACAAAGCAGATGTTATAACCCTGTAATGGGGAAATCAGTTAGAATTCCTGATAAGTTAGTTCCTTAGTATCATTCTGATGTGTAAGGAAGAGATTTTAATACATGGTTTAACAAAAAGATACATAAAAACAGGCTGAAACACCATTATTCAGTTTTTATCAGCACATAAAGAACAGATCATGCATGTGATCACACCCATTCATTTCCTAAAAAGGACGGTCGGGGTTTCAGTTTGGTTTAGCAATTTTATTTTTAATAATAAACCTGACTTGATAGCACATTGGGTGAGTTTCAGTCAGCGATCCAATGTGTGTTTCGAAAAATCCTCCCAGGAATTTGCCCTAAATAAAGCTCCCCCCCTTAATTTGCAGAGTGTAAAATTGCCTTGGGGGGTTGTTATTGTTCTCTCCCCCAACAATATTCTTGTTCACTGATATGTTTTACATAGTTTTTCTGTTTCCTTTTTTCCTCTCTACAAGGGCCAAACTATCTTCCCAGTGACGTCTGTTTCAGATCCAAGCAAAGCAAGTGTGTTTGTTAACATGCTCATTGAAAAGCATCACTTATTGTTAGCACTGCCTGAACCCTGTAAAACAGCATCAAGTAATGCATTACCAAGATTATCGCGAATTATACCCAAATCCCTATAGTTTGTTAGCAGTTGAGGAACCGTTTTCTGTTCCTTGGTGGACAGAAACAGAGAATTCCTCAGCATTCATCCATCTTCAAACTGTTTCTTCTGGACAGAGTCATAGGGCAGCCTGAAGCTCATGCCAGGTAGCAGAGGGCACAAGGCCGGGGCTAAAACTGGGCAAGAGGTAAGGGACGACCCAAATGCAGTCTGTGGTCGAGCAAAACCCACACGGGTGGTGACCAGACAGGATCACAAACGCTGACAGGTAACAATGATCAAACGGGAAGCACAGGCCTGGGAGAAGCCAATATGCAGGATTAACGAAGGAGTAAACACAAGGCAGCTGTGAACTATTAACGGGGGGCAGGAACAAGAAGTAAGACTAAGGAGCTCCAGGCGTGGCTAGTTTGAGTCACGTTGAGTATTCAGATAGATGGTACTCATAGCCTGGGTTCTTATTGAGCTAGTATCGGAAAAATTCATCACAGAGTCTCAAAACACTTATGTAAGTCGCTCTGGCTAAGGGCGTCTGCCAAATACTGTAAATGTAAATGTAAACGCCTGAGGAGAAATGCAGGGATCAGGCAGGTGAGGCAGACTTTACGTGACAGCATGCAGACACTACGGGAGAATTAAAGATGCTAATTAGCTAACTGCTTGCTTTGTACTGTAAAAATAAAAGTACCTAGAGGAAACCGTGAGAGCGCTGTGAGGACATTCAAAATCCAGGTGCAAAGAGGAGTAATGAATTTCAGGCGTTACACACTCTGTCTCCCCAAGACAGATATAAAATATAAAATATTTAATTTTAAAATAGGTATAAAATATTTTTACATTTTAATTTTTTAATTTTACTTTTTTTGTATAATTTCTGAAGAAAATTAAGTACCAAGGTTGCATTCGCCTTATAAAGGAAATATTGTCAAAGAGAAATTCTCTTTGTCTCTTTTTCTTGTGAAAATAATGGCAAAAGATTTATAAATATATAAAATACAATTACTGGCAAATGTAACTTAGGTGGTATCGGTAGTTTTGTCCTTTATTCCATTTTAGAGAAAGAAGTTCATTTTTTATCATAGTGCCTAATTTCATACGTACGCAGGTCCTGATCCTTTTTTATGTTTTCAGAGAATCTTTCACAAATGGAGAGCAAACAGCATCGCTAAATGTTATGTCGTGTGGGTGTTTTTAAAAATGTTAGTTTAATAAAAGGCTTTTGAATTTTTATTTTATAAAAACACAGCACTGCACACCCAGTTAGATACTTTGACAATTATGGATAAAATTACTTTATTATTGTATTATACAATAATTATCTTTAAATGTCTGAACATTTAGACAATTAAATGCATTACAACTGCATAATGCTCTTTTATTATAGAACCATTGGACATTTTTCTTTTTTCAATAATCTTCACAAATGTATTTTTCATGTGTCAGAAGGTATGAAAGAGAAATAAAACAGAAATAGATGGACAAATGGAAACTCCGCATGTGTTTATGAATTGAAAGGTTTTCGGAGCGACGTCTGCTTTTTACCCCAGAGACATTCCTTCTATTTTTACAGAACAGCAGCAGGAAACAGAGCACCGGCCATTTCCAGGCTGCCATTCAAATTTTAATGACAAAAGAGCGGCCTTCTTGCGATTCGCATTTATTCTGTTAAGATGTGAAGCTTTTCTTCGGTTTTGCAAGCAGGGACGTTCATTTACTTCATTATAGCTTGACCAATCAGAGCCTAATCGCTGAAAACAGGACGATCCTAAGCCTCTTTGAGAGGTTCCTGATAGAAGCCATTACGACAGATATCAAAGGAAATAATAAAAAATCCTAAACATTACAATCTATAAACGTAATTGTATTGATATCTTCTGTTCTATTTTAGAGTTCTGATTTCCATTGAATCTATAATCACCGAGACACATTTTTTTCCCCTGAAACTGAAGCAAATGACTGTGAAAAAGCTTCGTAATGCGTTTTCCAATATGGCGTTATGAGTGATGTTCTTCAGTAGCACTGCTTCACATCTGCTGTGCCTTATTGATTATCCTCTCTTGTCTAAGGCATCTGGTATGATGATTCTGAAGTGTTTCTTTCATTTTGTTATTGTCTCACTTGTATTTTATCTTAATTTCCTGGCTTGTCCAGTCGTCCTTTTCTTTCTAAACTTGCAGTGTGTATATTGTGCAACATTTAGATAATGATGACATGGACATTTTTCAAATTGCAAAATGTATACAATGTAATTTGTTGCATATCTGAAATGGAGGAAAGTTCAGTGGCTTTGAAGTTAGGCTTTGGTACGGAAGAACACAGTCTGAATTTATTCATCTTACTTTCCACAACATAATGCACAAAAAGCTCTCAGTCCATTAATCAAGACTGTAATCCATCAGGATCGACGATTACGAAGTAGTTTGAACGAGAGGGCAACAAGTGTTCAGAAGAATTCTGAATCTAAAGCAAATCACTTTATTTCAGACCTCTGAATTCTTATATATTTTGATAAGTATTTCATCTTGCTTCAATTAGTCCTTCGTAAAAACTCGCCAATGATCACAACCAGACACAATGTCACGAATAGAACAGAACTTGTTCTATTCCTGTTGATACAACTGACATTAATGTCATCCACAATAATTCACGATTAGCTCCACATGAAGTTCCTCTACAATTAAATCTATCGTGAATAATATCGGTAGAAAACAAATGCATTTCCAGTTCCTCCAGATTCCGTTGTTCAAGCTGAAACTTCTTAGTGTCTTGTTAAGCTTGTCTTATTGTTCTCATCTGTGAATCCCAGAGGAGCCTTAAATTCAGTTATTGCAGGGTTCGGTTTAGTGAAGACATTGCAGCTAGGATTATTCTGTGACTGCTCGCTATGCTGTGACTCTTCCCCTTCATGCAAACTTACTCCCTATCAAAGTCATGTTCGCGGTGACATCCACATCTTCCTTGCATAAGAAATCCCCTCCAAGAAAATCACAAGGAAGAGAAATTTTTTCTGCTCCATTTTTCCAGAGTGTAAGCCCACACACTAGACACTCTCCTTCAAAGAATCCTCTTACTCGTCCCCGTTGCAATTTATTGCAGTATTGGGAGATGTTTTATCAGTATCTATTTTTTAAAATGTTTTTCCTTTTCAAATATGCCATAATTTTTTGAATATATTTATATATCAGAAGAGCATTTTTTTGCCATCAGTGTCATTATCAAAACATTTCCTAAACTACTTACATGTTAGGATTTGATTTTTGTTTATTTAAATCAAGAGTTCTACACTAAAACCATGGCCTCTACAGTCATGTGTGTTCAGCACTGTTAACAAACTGTCTATTCACGTTTAATATTTTTTCCACTGTCAAATTAATTGTATTCAATTTGTGTGGTAAAGACATAAATATTATATGTGAATTTTACATCTGCCATAGTATGAACCATCCCGGAATCACTTCCCTAGTGTTGTGCTATTATGCCAAAATTTTCAGTCTGTCTGATGATGTCCCGTAATGGACTTTAAAACCTAGTATCATGCTGAATTTGCAGTTTTGCGTTGAATTGCCGAATTGCAGTATCTGGATCATTGAAAACCGGTGCCAGTCAAATCAGCTCATTTATGACGTTTTTACAGTCGGCTACACAACGAGCAGGAAGGATTCATCTTATGTTTTTTTCAACGTGCTGTTTCAATACCGTTGCCTGAGACAGCTGCCGCTAACGGTGAGTTCGCTGCCTTGTATTCTGAGGTAAGGTGACTTGCAAATAATTTTCCCATATTCCTCAGCATGGTGCTATACGGGAGCACACCTCCACCGCCCTACGCTTTATTTTCAGCCACATGCTTTTGTTGGGAACACTCATCAATCTGCACTTGCCCCAATTACGTTCAATGAGCTCTGAGAATGTATCATTAGAGCCATTTCCTACACTCTATCCTCTTTCACATAACCTCTCCTCTTGTAACGCTACTGCTACTAATGATAAGCATAAATAGGCCTGAATTTTATAGTCGCTCAAATGAAACACTAGTTTTTTCCTTTTTTAAAGGACAAACATAAAATGCAGGTCGATACAGAAGAGGATTCGGGCCACCATGAAAATATTATTTGAATTCTCAGAAATTCTGCTTTTTCTCAGAATTCTAAGATTAAAGTCAGGATTCAAATAATATTTTCATGGTGGCCCTAATCTTCTTCCGTAGATCGAAGTTAATATGAAATGTTAAAGTAATTAACGTTAAACAATGTAATATCTATCGATGTCAAACTTAATCTAGCGTCTCTTGTTTATCAGGCACCACATTTACAGCAGATCAAACACACATTATCTTTAACATGCTGCACATCGCCTTTTACAAAACAGTTCATGCCTGTTTATTATTTTCCGCACTTGTGAGTCCATGCAGGCTAAAGTAGCTTGTTGACTGCATACGCCATTAGATAACAAGCAGCCTGTTCTGATGGCGAGTGCAAAATCACTGTGTACACTTTGCACCTCAAGCAGAACCATTGGCTGAGACCTCTACTGAAAAAAGCAGTTAAAAGACTTTTAAGTAAAGAGTACATCTGCAAAATAAGCTATCAGAATGCCTCCCTATACCACACTACAGAAGAGTGGCTCCCTTAAAGAGGTACACATAAGTGTAGATTGTTTTTGATGCCAAAAACTGTGACGGCTACAATGACTGATATTGTCGTTTTTGTACTAGTTTGTGAAGATATCTCATTTAATTTCAAATGTAACTTTTGGGATGAAAAGTTAAAGGTATGTAATATGTTTGCTTTAGTGTTTACAACATCTGATTAAATACACAAAAAAAAGTCTATACTCCAACTGTACACACAAAAGTAACGCGCCGAAATCCTGCTGCCCTATGGTCCTGTAAATGACCATTGCATTGATAATGAACCTTCTACCTCCTAATTATTTCCCAGTCACCTCTCTGTAAGTGTATTGAATTGACGCCCTGCCAAGAACTATTGAGAAATGCTTGCATGGAATATACCACTGAAGGCTATGGGGGGTTACGTTCCACTGCAAAATCAGAGAGGTGATTTCATATCATAACAATGAAATATAAGATAGGAGGGACACGGTGAAATAATTATTACTGATTATCAGTGGCAACACAAAGAGGTAGGGATCCACCAGGGAAAATCATTTGTACACACATGTTCTATCAAGATGCCGTTACAGTTACCTTTGGAGGACGGGCAGAAGCAAGAGCGGAACCCTAATGTATCCAATAATGATCATATTATCTGCCGCTTTACTGGCTGCAGTTTCACTCAGAATGATGATTTAGGAATTTCATTAGGAAGATTATATATTCCACGGAAATACAGGGGTGAACAAGTGAGCTGGAATAAATAACTTTCTTTGTTTCTGGTAGGTTTTGCAGCATTAAAATATATATCACCGGCTTCTGTATCACACATATACACCAATATCATTCAATATCTGAAA
Source organism: Brienomyrus brachyistius (assembly GCF_023856365.1). Taxonomy (NCBI): domain Eukaryota; kingdom Metazoa; phylum Chordata; class Actinopteri; order Osteoglossiformes; family Mormyridae; genus Brienomyrus; species Brienomyrus brachyistius. The sequence continues at coordinate 16,568,386 of NC_064547.1, read as the reverse complement.
CTATGTTCTAAAAAGTGACAAGTGACATAACTAGCATCCACCTAACTTCACTATCCTTATGCTGTACCCTAATTGCAAAACACAAAATAACAGTAAAGGGGTTTTAGTATTAATTTTCATATGCAGTAAACTAACCCTAAATATACTGATTGATTGATTGATTGATTGATTGATTCATTCATTCATTCATTCATTCATTCATTTATCTATCCATATTACAACCACTTTGCCTGAACAGGGTTGAAGGTGATTTTATCAAGCAATATAAAATTCTCCGTTTTTAGATCTAGGTAATAGAGGTGAATCCTACTTATGCTTTAAAATTTCATGCCAGAAGTATCTGGAATTATAATCAGAAGCATAGTTATATTTCAAGACTATGAAATGCATTGCATATGAAAAATGATGATACTGATCAGCATGATCTAACTTTTTACAATCATTCATTTACATAAATTGCATATCGTGACCCTGTACTGGATGCACGTCATGGTAGCTGGATGATAATTCATTAGAGGCTTCCTTCGAGCTCATTTCCGCTTCCTTTTCCCATCCCTGCTCCTCCACAGCTGGGCGTCTGCTATTTGTCTCCTCTAGACTTTTTAGATTTTTTGCCATTTTCATGCTCACCATGAAAAGGACAAGGGGGGACGAGGGAGTGTAATCACCGTGAGACCTGTCACCTCCATCGCCACGCCTGCCAGTCAGAGAGACCTCTTGTCTTGTCTATAGACATGGGAGAACCTTCCCTTTCTCTTTTTTGTCCTGCATCACAAGGTACTTAACTTGGGATTTCAACAGCTGCTGCTTCTCATCTCGAGCTCACCTAAGATACCTAAGAATCCCCTAAATAGATCCCAAAAGATCATGGAGGACAAGGACACTTTCACAGCTTTATATCTACTTCTTTTATTTTGTGTTTCGTTATTTAAGCATCATGGCCCAATACGACGATTACACTGGATGATAATTTTATGATTATTATATTATCATAAAAGATTATTATCATATCTTGCTAATATCCATTTTTCAATGTAATTCGGCATCTATGTAACTTGCAGTAACACTCTCTATATAAAGAATATCATATCTATAAGAATCTATGAACGCATTCATAACTGATTCTAATGTATTCATGAAGCATTATAAAAATGGCTATAAATATTTATAAAAAGGCACAACCTTATAGGCATGTTCATTATGCATTATGAATGTTTTATGAAGCTGTCATCTATAATGCACTATAGATGCCTTCATAATGCAGTAGAAAGCATCCTTAATTTTTATACCATCCTTTGTAATGCATTATGAAGGTACATATAGTGCATTATAGATGAATACTTCATTGGAGCTTATAAAGTATTGTAATCAACACTAATGCCTTATGAGTGTTAACAGCAGACACTGTAATGCTTTATTAATTGTTATACCAGCTATTATTATGCATTATTAAGATATCTATAATGCATTATAAATGGCAGCTTCAAATGAAGTATTAGCTACCTCGCTTATACGTATTCCAATACGATACAGCAGCATGAAGGTCTTAGCGTTTTCTTGATTTTGTTTTTAAATGAATTCTAAAGAAGTCCCCTTGAAATTAATAAATACATGGATAGGGAGATCAGAAATGAATTGTTTGCCTTGTTTTGGTTAAAATGGACTAAATATAGATAACGTCATCTCTAAAAGGGGAGCAGTAGTGCCCCCAGGCACCACAAGACATCAAGACCTGACCACTTTCCTAGTTCAGGTGAATAAAAATCCCCTGGCAAATCGCATACATAGCAGAGGAAGGTGCTTTCAATTTTAAAGGATTTATTCTGCTTTTTCCTCCTCCCCAGAACGGGCCTGGTGTTGGGGCACCTCCCCTAAGCTCCCCAGCAGCCCCCCCACCCCCCAGCTGTTCAACCTACAGACTTCAAACAGGCGGAATCTCTCTACTAAAGCACTCAATGAAAGTGGGAAAAAGCAAGAGTTGTTGAAAAGCACTGCAGACACAATATTGCGTTTTCCCAGAACTTGCCAGACGGCAGTAATGCATGACAAGGTCTCCGACACTCTGAAACCTGCAGCTCAGGACAAACAAAAGAAATAAATAAGTGAAAATGAATGCTAAGTAACACGAAACAAACATCAAGTGCTCCCACAGCCAGCTGAGGAAACACTAACAGTTCTGGCTGCTGCAGTCGCTGCTCATTTCCCTCCCGCTCAGCTGTGGGCTCTTCTGCTGCTCCGCTGCTCTCTGCCCGCCTGCTCTCTGCTGACGCCAGTCAGAGCTGAGCACCGCTGCTCCCTGCCCGCCTGGTCTCTGCTGACGCCAGTCAGAGCTGAGCACCGCTGCTCCCTGCCCGCCTGCTCTCTGCTGAGCCCACGATGCTTTGCGGCCTCCAGCGACTCTCCAGCCTCTCGCAAGCAACCCGGACACACGGCCAAGATAATTAAACCGGGTACTGCCCTTACTCCCCGAGGGACGGGCGCCCCCAGGAAACAGATGCTCTACTCCTCCAGTGAATATTCCTTGTTACCTCCACTGTCTGGTTCCTCTTCCCTTTTCAGACACCGAATGGAAACTCTTTCCTTCCCAGAAAAACCCACAGCTGGTCCCCAAAGCCCATCAACCTCCTGGCCATGCACTCCGCCCTTTGACGCAAGCCCGTTATATAAAATATCTGAAAATAAATTACCCTTTACTTGTCATTTGCATAAGTGCAAAGGCAGAATTCTTTTCAGTTATCATATCTTGCTCTCATTTGAACAACACATATAGAGTTGAGAGCAAAGCTTGGTGTCTGAGTGTAGGGTCAAATCCTACATCCAGCAGCCCTGGGGCATTTTTGGGGGGGTTATAGGATCGAGACACGTGACAAGGCCAGAGCTCAAACCAGGGTCCTTCTGATAACTGGCACAGTGGCTTAACCTGCTGAGACACACGTACAATAAATACAGAAATGGATATAATATCTAATGTAATATTACATAAACAAAAAATATGTTTTGTCAGCTCAGCTATACAAACATTTTCCTCTTGCTTTTTAAGGTTTAAACTTGTTTAAGCTTGGTAGAAATATAAGATTTTATCTATATAAATCAAAACATTGAGTTGATCAGTGTAAATTAAAAATATCATTTTACTGTTTATATTAAGAGTATATGCAATTCATATTCATATATATATATGATGTATGACATCATTGCTATTCCCATTGGTTTTCATAGTTTAAATGAATGTGACTTTGCATATGTATGATTAAAAAGACTTCATATATACATATTATGTGGTGTTTTTCCCCCGGTTACAGGCACCACATACTGTAAGGACGGGGTTTTCAGAAAAACGCCAAGCTGTCATTGTGTAGAGAAGGTACTATTGATGTGAAGCTCCCATTAGTGGAAGCTCACTGTGACTCGTGTGAGTCTGAGCCTGAGAACGACAGCAAACAGCGAGTTTCTGATTTGTTTTGTCTTCGTTTGTTCTCCGCCTTCCTGGTTCAGCAAAAACCTTATAGCTCTATAATGGCTTATTCTGCATTAAGCTGCAACTCCCACTTCGCTGTACGAGTCACAGCAAGGGTGGCTTACATTGGCGCCTGCTTGTCACTCAGCTGACTCACGGTGGCGGGGTCGGGGGGGGGGGACTCAAAAGCTCCCAGCCCGGAGATTCCGCGGCCCACTCGCTGCGCACTTTGAAGCCACCCGCTGACCCACAAGCTATGCCTTCAGCAAATCTCTTTCATGTTGCAACTCCAGCATCCATTTGTGCCACCACAGGCTTGACCTGAAAGCACCAGCTACTCCCAGTGCGTAGCGGAGCAGAAGCGAGGCCAGACTGGCCATCCCCATTGGTCTCGGCCATCAAACACACACTGCAAGACTTTTGTCTTACTGACAAACAAAATATCTGAAGTCACATTCACATTCTTCATACACATACAGTAACCCAATATGAAATGAGCCTGATGTGTGTATTTGGGATCTCTAAGGTTATAGCAGTATCATATATAATTCAGAGATGTTCACACTTGGTCTTAAAATCCAGGCCGCCGCATACAGCCAAACTGAGCAATTTGTTTACCGAGGAGCTGAGTCACCTGTTAATTAGTGATCATTAAAGCCGACAAGTGTCGCGATTAAGATTATTGATGCTGGAAGGTTCTACCAGGCTGCCCAATTTGGGACTCTCTAGAATCCTTGAGTGGGTGCGTTGGCAGTATGCATCACCTTCCCACCGGAAGCAATTTAAGAATTTAAGATAACAAAGATAAATTATTTAGAGGGGAAACAAAAACAGATTAGAACTATTAAAGGATTGTAATTCTGAGCCTGTGCCTGTCTCGATTATCACAAATTCAGTGGTGAATAAAGGACGACACACAACGCTGTGTGAAAGAAAGGCACCTGAAAAAGGTGCGGATTCTAATCTCAACACCACTTCTAGTAATCTTGCTATTTCTGTCGCTTGTGCTGTGAACTAATGCTGTGAAATAATAGTATTTCAACGGCAATAAAAATAGTAACAAAATAAGCTTTTTTGTTTTCTATCCCATTTTTGCTAAAAAAGACCACAAAGCGAGACACTTGTAATGTCAAACGGTAAAGTGAGATAGGAAATACACACAGTAATAAATCAAAGGCCTAATTTGTAAGAACAGGACAAAAAAGAAATAAAAATTTCCTGGGCCCTTTGCAACTTTAAATGGAAGTACACAGGTAAATTCATTTGCATATTGGTGTAACAGCATAAAGCTGTATACAGTATATCCTATATCTATATATCAAAAATCTCTGTTTGTAAAATTACAGTTAATGTTACAATCTTCTACAATTACAATATGTAACAACGCTTAATTATAAATTGGACAATTTGTTTATGTAGTTCACGTTTAATTCACTAAGAATAATTCAGTCCGGTCCATCCAGTCAGTGGCAGGTCTGTTACTGAAAACACATTATTAATGAGAGAAGTCAGAGGTGAGCAGCCAAGCTCATTAAACAGGAAGAACAGAAATATAAATGTCTCAGCACAACACTGCACTCATCAACCATCGAGTGGTTCTGGAGGCAACTAAAATATTTAAAACTTTCTTAAATTTTCTAGCTTGCTATTTCAAATTCAGTCCATTTGTTATTTCTAGCACCACTTGAAATTTAGCAGTGATGACTATCATTTAATTTATCTGGCTCCCTGCTGAACATTCAATCAATAATTATATGCAGCTCTTGGTTGAACATGAATATGTGCAAGATGGGCCTATTTCAGTAGAATATGATAAGATGAGAGTCGAAGATTCACTTTGTGGCCTTTTAAGTCAATTTTTGTGCAGAATTTTTTTTTTTAATCAACAATGCAATTTCTTTCTGATTAATAAATTATTATTTCAGTACATTTCAATTCATTTTCAATAAATTATCTGAAAAGAGTTAGTCATTAAGTTGCACTTGCCTATATATACAGAAGTAGAACAACATACCCAGATTGGTGGGGGGGGGGGCATTTCCTTTAATACTGTCTGAATATTGAACAGGGCCACAAATCTATTTTGCAGGAAAATGTCACATTAATTTGCATTACACTTGAGAAAGGCTAAGGTCAATTGCAGTATTTCCTTGTTGGGTCAGGAGAAATTTCTAGGGAACATGACAAGCTGATGGAAAGAGGTAAACAACTTGAAAAGTGGGAAAGAAAAGACAGAGGTATAAAATCCAGGGTCACCTAGCATCAGAGAAATTAACTTTATACCCATCAAATGTGACTTTCAATTATCGCTGCAATCATAAGGTTGATAGATTACTTGGTTTGTGAAGAAGATAAGGAAATTCAGCATGCAAGGTTATCAGACTCTCATGCTCTGTGATGCACTTAAAATAGAAGAATGTGGTCTAGCTGCTGGTCTATGTTCATGTCAGTCGGCAGACTGCATGGCCAGGAGGATGATGGCGTTTGGGGAATAGATGTGGGTTTTCTGGGAAAAAGAAATATTCCATCGAGTGGCCAAATAAAGAAGAGGAACCAGCGGAGGTAGCAAGGAGCGTTTCGCGGAGGAGTAGAGCATCTGTTTCCTGGGGGCGCCCGTCTCTCGGGGAGTAAGGGCAGTACCCGGTTTAATTATCTTGGCCGTGTGTCTGGGTCACTTGCGAGACGGTGGAGAGTCGCTGGAGGCCGCGAAGCGATGTGGGCTCAGCTCTGACTGGTGTCAACAGAAAGCAGGCGGGCAGGGAGCAGCGGTGCTCAGCTCTGACTGGCATCAGCAGAGAGCAGGCGGGCAGGGAGCAGGAGGGCAGGGAGCAGCGGTGCTCAGCTCTGACTGGCGTCAGCAGTGAGCAGGCGGGCAGGGAGCAGGCGGGCAGGGAGCAGCGGTGCTCAGCTCTAACTGGCATCAGCAGGGAGCAGGCGGGCAGGGAGCAGCGGTGCTCAGCTCTGACTGGCATCAGCAGGGAGCAGGCGGGCATGGAGCAGCGGTGCTTAGCTCTGACTGGCGTCAGCAGAGAGCAGGCAGGCAGGGAGCAGCGGTGCTCAGCTCTGACTGGCATCAGCAGAGAGCAGTCGGGCAGGGAGCAGGAAGGCAGGGAGCAGCGGTGCTCAGCTCTGACTGGCGTCAGCAGTGAGCAGGCGGGCAGGGAGCAGCGGAGCTCCGCTCTGATTGGCGTCAGCAGAGAGCAGGCGGGCAGGGAGCAGCGGTGCTCAGCTCTGACTGACGTCAACAGAAAGCAGGCGGGCAGGGAGCAGCGGTGCTCAGCTCTGACTGGCGTCAGCAGAGAGCAGGAGGGCAGAGAGCAGCGGTGCTCAGCTCTGATTGGTGTCAGCAGAGAGCAGGCAGGCAGGGAGCAGCGGTGCTCAGCTCTGACTGGCATCAGCAGAGAGCAGGCGGGCAGGGAGCAGCGGAGCTCAGCTCTGATTGGCGTCAGCAGAGAGCAGGCGGGCAGGGAGCAGCGGTGCTCAGCTCTGACTGGCGTCATCAGAGAGCAGGAGGGCAGGGAGCAGCGGTGCTCAGCTCTGACTGGCGTCAACAGAAAGCAGGCGGGCAGGGAGCAGCGGTGCTCAGCTCTGACTGGCATCAGCAGAGAGCAGGCGGGCAGGGAGCAGCGGAGCTCAGCTCTGATTGGTGTCAGCAGAGAGCAGGCGGGCAGGGAGCAGCGGTGCTCAGCTCTGACTGGCGTCAGCAGAGAGCAGGCAGGCAGGGAGCAGCGGTGCTCAGCTCTGACTGACGTCAGCAGTGTTATTTATGCAATATATTAAGATGAACATATTAAATGATATTAAGATGAATTCATACAGAGATATTAAAATTTGGACAGACGTCATTCTTTAAGCGGAATTCACTTTATGTCCCAAACGGTTCACTCTGGAAGAACGTTCTGATTCATCTTCAGGTTCGTAGATGTCTGTGCTACAGTTATATCCCGATCTGACTAAAAGTTGGCAGGTGGATGTTCAATCCACTCTATGGAAATTTCCGTACAGGGGTCACTGCTCAGGTTGTTACAAATTAAATCATCGCATTCAGCCGATATTTATCAGCATGTATATAAGCATATGAGAAAGGTCAACACTGCCGGTACTGATCAGAACACTCCGTCTGATCTCTTATGATGCCTTTAATCATCACTGCTTCTCTCTCTATTAATCATTGAGGGAAATGCAGAAACGTTCCTCTCAAAAAAAAGCTTTTGATTTGAAGGATGCTTTCATGAAAGTGTGCGGCACTTTGGAAAACTGTCTTTAACCAAATAGTTTCAACGACACATGTAGCTAGACTTCTGGCTCTGGAATATGCAGTTGCTGACCACCCATCCAGTGGGTAGCACACATTCCTATGACTGAGGGTTTCATTCAAAGTCCAAACCACAAGGATCATCTCCAGGACACTCAAGAGACTGACAAGGATAAGCATTTGGAAGACAGATGGACATATTGCTCATAATCACTATTTAGTATTTGAATACACATGTTAGGAAATTTAAATCTAAAAGAAAACAGTTCGCTTTGATTTTAGATTCTTTTTTAATAATTGAAATCACCCGCATAAAATGCACTAATTAGAATGACTAAACTTAGCTTAACTGCCAAGAACAATATCATAAGACAAGGGAACAAAGGTACAGGAAGCTTAAGAGATGAATTTACTCCTGTTAGTGACCATCAGAATCTTCGACTACACCACTGTCTTAAGTTGTCATTCATTCATTCAATCATTCATTCATTCATTCATTACTTCATGCATTGAATCATTCACTCATCTATCCATTCATCAGGATGCAACACATCTACATTGTGATATTTAGAGACTATCCTTCCTTAGAAAGTCCGTCCCTAAATGAATTTCCCCTTGCTGTGTCTACTTTTACCTTATTTTCACCACCATATTAAGAACATCATCAGCAGTTTATGAAGCCAAAAAAATATCCCTTTCTTAACCCTCCACCCCCCCCCCCCCCCCCAGTACAGTGTGTCATACGCTTTTGGGTGTCATTCTAATGATCAGCCACGTTCCTGCTCATCTGCACCTTATCTTAAACAGCCTTGTCACTAAAGGAAAAAATATGTCAAAGCCCCCCCCCCCCCCAAATAGTTTAGAGAGGAGCTGTGTAATATAAAAGCTTAATGCCAGAGGTCAGAACACCTGTCAAGTAGTAACAGGCTTGCAGTCCATGCGACGGCCTGTGTGAGAAGCTCTGTCTCATTAACTGCTGTTCATTCTTCAGACTATCCCACTGTCAGTGATGAGAAGTAAAGTAATTGCTGGACCCAGTCTGTCACCATCAGCTGACCGCTATTCTCCGGGTCCTCTGGTGGACACTCAGCCCTGCAATTTGCTGGTTTTGCCAGTACTTTCTCTCTCTCTCTCTCTGTCTCTCTCTCTCTCACACACACACACATACACACAAGTTGGTCTATCTATCTAAATGGGGACCGTCCATTAATTTCTATGGGAAAAACCCTAATCCCAATCACGACACCCTCTACCCATACCCAGCCATAACCTTAACCATAAGCAACCAACCCAAGTACAAGATTTTTGGCATTTTTATTTTTTCGACTGAATTCACAGATTTTTCTAAAACTGAGGTTTTCCAAATGGGGACCTCAAAAGACGTCCCCAAAAGTAGGGAAATTTCAGGTTTTATTACACTTTGTGGACAATTTGGTTCTCAAATGTGATCTATGCAAACCCCCCCCCCCCCACACACACACACACAGTAAAAAAATAGATTTTTCCTAAATCCTCATCTCCGCAAAAGCCCCCCCCTGCCTTTTCCATTCCTTCTGTCTGTTACTGTAGCACTGGATAAATCCATTATGGCAGCATCCATCTTCCTTCAGCACTGGTAATATTAACCTGAACTTCAGAAACTTTCCGGAAACTTCTGTTCCAATTACGCGACTATTTCCAGTCTTACTTTTCTTTTGAAAAGAAGACATTCAACTCTAGTTTCAATTCTGTGAAAAACCAGCGTTATAAGGATTTTACTGTTGACTTTAGCCCAACACTTGAGTTACACACACACACATAAACATGTTTGCATTCATATCTTTGTGGGAACCTTACGTTCATTTCTATAGTAAAAACATTAATCCCAACAATGACGACCTTAATCTCTACCCAGCCCTAACCACAAGTAATTAAACAAAATACAAACTCTTTTGGCATATTTTGTTTTTTGATTGCAGTCCCAGATTTTTTAAAAATTGACTTTCCGATTGAGGGACCCAAAACAAATGATCCCCCACAATGTCCGAATAACAGGCTGTTATCACATTGTGGGGACATTTGGTCCCCACAATGTAATACAAACTAAGTTCACACAAACACGCAAACGCATACATAAAAACACACACATACACACACACACGTGCGTGTGTTACTTGCACATACCTGTTTTAGCGTTTGCTTAAGTAGCGTTAAACAGTTCACCCTTTTGATTGTAGCTATGGAGTTTTTTTCTATTTTTTTCCTGCAATGTACTAAATTAAAACCGGCGTATACATTTAATAGGCTACACTTACGCAACTTTTTTTAAACGATGTTACAAGCTGTAGAGTTTAATGTACACTTACAGTTTATCACCCGCTGCTTCGATTTTTAAAGAAACCTCTTAATTACCCATTAAGCAGAGGATGGGCTGCCACAGGGAGGGAAGGTGAGCTGAAAGTTAAGACATGTTGCTCAGGATTGCAACAGTCATAACACTGGGAACTGAGCCAAGTCCTCACAGCCTCTAATCCAGGTGGTTACATTCCTGATTCATACAGCAATGTCTTTCACTACCGCTACACACTGACTCAAGGGTGGAAACCACTAACTAGGCTTAAATAATTAAAAACTCCAAAATCTACCAAGACACCAAAATCAGTCTTCAAATTTACATTTATTTGTCTCATAATGCTAAAATGTCACTGTACACAAGCACAATTTATAGCTCACAAGACAAACCCAATTAATGAGCGTTTCGTTACCTGCAACTGTATCTTAAATGATATTTTATTTTTCAAGGGATTCATTTCATACTGAGGTTCTCAATTATAATTGCAGCAATATTCACAGAAAGTAATTTCATCTTTGCATATTAAATAAAATGTTGGGTGTCAGCCCAGATCAGGATTAGCCTGAATACCGAAGTAAGTTCATTTTCAGTACTTTAATGCTGACATTTATGTAAAAGTAAATCATTACATCTTGCTAGCCCATAGTAGCATTTTAGGCACTCAAAGAAATTACCTTCCTACAATTCATTACTAATTTATTTAGTTAGACACTCACCAACACGCAAAGCTGAGCACAGCAATGGACACATTCTAACTGCTTACATCCGGTCATCAGGATACGCTCTTCAAATAAATCACTAAAATCAGTATGAAACAATAGCTGAAAATACTTCTAGATAAACAAACAGTCCCATGCTATATCACGGTGGGTTTCCTGGGATTTATGAGGAGAAAGTCCCCAGCATGACACATTTCTGATGGTCATTTATTATTTTTCTGCAAAATCCTTTTTGACCTTGGTGTGGTTTTGTACCATGAACAGCTTAACCATGTCAGGTGGCGGTAAAATCTGTCCTATAAAACTGTCCCAGTTGTATAATTCAAAGTTACCTTTGTTTTAAAAAGAGAAAGAGACGGCACACAGTCATACATCTTTATATAAATACAGTCATTCGTGAAACGAGGTCTTGGTGCCTGTGTTACGGAAAAGTTCACGAAACAAAAGGCTTAAGTTTGCATCATTGACCCCGTGGCAAAGTCGAACACGTTCCAAACTTTTCCAAATATAAGTCCACAGCATAGTTGATCTTTGTTACAGTAGCACAACTATCAGCTCTGGCTGACTTAAAAATGTGCCACTTCCTCATTGCACTTGTCAAATGGCATGTTTGTGCGTTTGTGAGTTTCTGAGTGTGACTCTATATGTATAAAATTATTTAAATACTGCAACTGTCACGATCGCCCGGGAACGCTGGGGAGCGGGTGATCGCCCGGGAACGCTGGGGAGCGGGTGATCGCCCGGGAACGCTGGGGAGCGGGTGATCGCTCGGGCAGGCAGACGGGCAGACAGGCAGAAAGCAGGCAGACGGGCCAACAACGGGGAATTACAGGGTTTATTACGGGTTAGGTAACAAGGAAACATCTGACGCCAACGGACATCAATGACAGACAAGGGAAACAGGTAAGACCAGGACTTAAAATAGGACAGGCCTAATCAAAGTAATCGGACACAGCAGGAGACGATCAGGGAAGCACACTTGGGTAATCAGGGGGCGTGGCACACACGAGGAGCGTACGAGCCGGGCATGATAGCAACTATCCATCCATCCATCTATTGTCCAAACCGCTTATCCTATTGGGTCGCGGGGGGTCCGGAGCCTATCCCGGAAGCAATGGGCACGAGGCAGGGAACAACCCAGGATGGGGGGCCAGCCCATCGCAGGGCACACTCACACACCATTCACTCACTCACGCATTCCTATGGGCAATTTAGCAACTCCAATTAGCCTCAGCATGTTTTTGGACTGTGGGGGGAAACCCCACGACGACATGGGGAGAACATGCAAACGCCACACACATGTAACCCAGGTGGAGATTCGAACCTGGGTCCCAGAGGTGTGAGGCAACAGTGCTAACCACTGCACTACCATGCCGCCCCATACAGTGCTAACCACTGCACCACCATGCTGCCCCTTGACAGCAACTAGTGTACTAAATAAGCAGCTGACCAATGTGTCAGAGAAAATGACAGAACCTAATTCACAAAGTTAGAACTTCACTGAGCAGGCGGGGGTAACGCCTTTCATCCTGATTCAGACTTTGTCAGACCAAAAACTGTCTCAGCTAATGTAAATCTTGCAGCCAATAAACCAACGGTACATTCTCCTATTTATTGTTTATTTTCATTTCATTTAATTTCATTTAAAGCAAACAGTCCGGAATGTAAGGGTAGCACTACTACTGCCGCAAGATGATTCAAACAAACAAATGACTTTATTTAATTTCAGAGTAGCTTTAAATTCCTTAAACTTCATTTGCATAATCATTAAAAAAGGAATTATTTCTTAACTGAAACATTTTCATTTTCTGGTCAAAAAACATTATTTTCAATGAGTGAGACATACATAATATTTACCTAAAATGAATCTTGCCCTCTCAGGAAAACCAAATGAAATTCCCAAATAGAAGGGATAATTATCACTTTTAAACAGAACAATGAATTTCCAAAAAAATGAATATTTTACCCTGCATCCTTCAGAAGAATTCACTTTCATTAAATGTTTCTCGGAAGATTGGATTTTATGATTATATTCCATGCAAAACCTAAAGAGATTTCAGGGAGGATTTTGAAGATGTTTGAGTGGCAGTATGTGCTAAACGATAATTTTGCGATCTACATAGTATCTATGTCCTAAATTTTAATAGGCTTATTGTAACTCTGCTACACATATTGCATTTATTGTAAGACGGTTTGTGACGTTTCTGCTTAATCATGAATCTCCCCTCTTTGGACACTGTTGGCTGTCACTGTCTGTCCAGGAGTGAGGCGCTAACATAAGATCCCTTCTCACTTCTCTCCTGTCCCATCCTTGTCTGTAATAAGCATTTTTATGATGACTTTGTCGTTTTTCCCGCCAGTCAGCCCAAGCCAGACTTCATGCTGCTCTCCTTCACCTCTGCTCAGACTTTTTTTTCCATTCCCAGTCCCCAGTGAAACACATATTAGAAAGTTGTTTTGCTTCCTGTCTGTTTTGTTTGTGCAGCTTATTTTCCCAGAATAGGGGAAGGCCAGCCCCCCTCCCCCCTCCCGTCTGTTCTCAAGCAAACCTTATCCTTTTTAAGCTTCATGTGTTCCAAGCAAACACGCTTCGGGGTTAGCAGAATAGGTGCTTTCTCACCTTTCGTAAATGAATTTTTTTTTAGCAATACAACAGTAGAATTCCGGCGTCTTATCTTACATGTTCCTGTAAAGTAAACAAGGTCCAGGAACCGTTAACATGCTAAAATGATTTTTTTCCTTACATACATATATTTCTCACATGATTTAATACTAACCGTTTTCCGAAGCCTGCCCACTTATCTCTTATACTATACGGAACATATATCACTTTGGTCCTGGCTTGAAAATGAACATGAAAATATGAGGAAATCCTGTCCTTGTGTAAACCTGTTCATCCGAAGCCTAACCCTGATTTAAATATCCTCACATCCTGTTTTGGGGATACTTCTGTTTAGCTTATGATTGATCTTTTTTACATTTTCACATCACTGATACCTGATATAACTGTTATGTACTATTTTGTCCCCCTGCATCCTTCACTGCCCTTCTTATGTTCATTGAGTTGACCACACGGCTCTCTACCCAACCCACATAGTGTCAAATCCTGTGGGACTCTTAGATACCTGATATCTGAATGACAGAGTTGGCACAAATTGATCCCAATCAACGTTTTCAACTTGTGCTTGACTTTCCATTAGCGTGAGGATTGCATTGTGCGGCTGTGATGCCCCAAAAGACCGTAGGATGATTTACCTTCTTAGGAAGAAATGTGTGCCCTGAGACCAACCCTTGAAATTGACTGCACCAAAACATTAACCTCCTGCTCTCTTTTAACCCCCCCCCCCCTTAAATGGACAGGTGCTGGGAACCTTTCAGCTTAATCAAACATTAATGTTGTGAGTGTCATTCCCTGCAGAGGACACAGTACATCCATCACAATGCAGGAGAAGAGAATGCTCGCAATAAGAAAGTTTAGAAAGGACACTCATCCATTTTTATATCTTATAGTATTCTGCGATATTTAATAGCAGGTTGCGGTTTTACGATCCCTCTGAAAGTCATGCTGCTGGTAACACAAGACTGTCCCCATGCTATTTCCTGACTATTCAGCCTGCCTACACAAAGCATTCAGGCCGCCTAGTCAGTTAGCAAGTCGCACTGCTAACGACGTTATGCCGGTACTCTACTCATCTTTTCCTATATCGGCCTCGGGAGACGTGCGCGGTACTTATCTCACAGCTCCATGTAGCATTCTGATTTTTAGCGTAGTTAGTTCTACCATGACGGGCAAATTGCAAGCGAGAGTTAGCGTCATTACAGTTTATAATAAAATGAAATTAATTCTTATTGTTACAGTTGTATGTGGTTGACATGGCATTTACATTTGTGATGTAATAAACAATGGGTTATTTTGTTTATGAGCAGTAAATGTCATTTTGATTAATTATAGATTAACAAACTCTTCCCACCAAGAAATAATACAGCACTAATGAAATCAATGTGAAATGCATCACGTTTGGTCCAGTATTTTTAGATGTAATAATGCTGATATTGTTTGATGACCCTTTCATTATCCATAGGATATATGTATAAAACAAGAGTATAAAACTGTATTTTTGGGGTTTTTAAATTGAGAGTTCATTATTCATTATGATATTGATTTTGCTGTATCATTACTTGCACCCAGTGTTATTATGGTAGAACAAATGGTACACTGCATCAAATGCTCTTCAGACAGGAGAAAATATCATTAGTATGGTTGTTGTAATTTGATTTTACCTTTTACTTATTGCTAAAAATATCTAAGTGTTTGCAGCTGCATTTTAATAAGTTAAAGTAGAGGATAATGTACTGGAGATATTTTCTATTTTGGCACCAAATGCAAGTATTCTGAAATGATAGATACAAATAGATACAAATGTAGAAATACGTTGTTTTCAGTGTAGTTTGTCATTGCACATTTTTAAATATGAAAAAATAACTTAGTTTTGCTTTTAGTATATTGAGCATTCCGTGCAAGTTGAAGCATATATACTGTAAGTAATGTACTCACAAGTGAGCTTTATATCTGTTATTTATAAAGTTGGAAATGCTAGCCCATAAAAAATACTAACCCACAACTCTGAATACTGTTGTCCAGAAATGACCAGCAGTTTCCCAGGAAACCAGATTACGCTTCGGTCTGTTCCGACTATGTTGTCTCAAATAAAATTTAGCACATCTAGACCACTGCAGTGTGACAGTTGCTAGAACCTTCAAAAAATCTCAAACTGAGCTTTATTGTATAAATAATTTCAATGTGAAAATATAGGCACTATACAGTGTGTGTGACACCCGGCTCGTCCGCTCCTCGTGTGTGCCACGCCCGGCCCGTACGCTCCTCCTGTGTGCCACGCCCGGCCCGTACGCTCCTCCTGTGTGCCACGCCCGGCTCGTCCGCTCCTCGTGTGTGCCACGCCTGGCCCGTACGCTCCTCGTGTGTGCCACGCCTGGCCCGTACGCTCCTCGTGTGTGCCACGCCTGGCTCGTCCGCTCCTCGTGTGTGCCACGCCTGGCCCGTACGCTCCTCGTGTGTGCCACGCCTGGCTCGTCTGCTCCTCGTGTGTGCCACGCCTGGCCCGTACGCTCCTCCTGTGTGCCACGCCCGGCTCGTCCGCTCCTCGTGTGTGCCACGCCCGGCTCGTCCGCTCCTCGTGTGTGCCACGCCTGGCCCGTACGCTCCTCGTGTGTGCCACGCCTGGCTCGTCCGCTCCTCGTGTGAGCCATGCCCGGCCCGTACGCTCCTCGTGTGTGCCACGCCCGGCTCGTCCACTCCTCGTGTGTGCCACGCCCGGCCCGTACGCTCCTCCTGTGTGCCACGCCCCCTGATTACCCACGTGTGCTTCCCTGATCGTCTCCATCTGTGTCCGCTTATTTTGATTGGTCCTGTTCTATTTAAGTCCTGGTCTTACCTGTTTCCCTTGTCCGTCATTGTGGATTTGTTGTAAGTCCCTGTCCGATGTTTCCTAGTCCCCGTTTTCGTAATAAAACCCCTTTATTCCCCGTATCCTGCCTGCCGTGCCAGTATCCTGCCCGATCGCCGCAACCATTAATCGATGGTCGTGACAGTATGCTTGTTTGTCTATATAGTATGTACCTTGCTGCTGTGTTAGCCAGGATTTCCCCCAGGTCAAAAAAAATTCAGGCTATCATACCTTAAAATAGGATTATTAAATATCTTATTAAATAAGATATATCTACTGTAAATCAGACGAAGTTTGCTTAAGTCACTTACTTAAACCTTTACTGCTCATGGGCCATTGTTACTGTAATCTCTGTGTTTTGTCATCCAGTTCACTGGTAGCAATAGGTTCTGCTGAGAAATGATTGTATGGTCCTACGTCTGGCAGAGACACTGGCTCGGATGATCCAAAATGCCTTTGTAAGAACAAGGCCAATCCCCCATCCATAATTATGGTGTTCATCAAGGTTCTGTACTTGGCTCCATGTCTTTTTATTACAATACCCCTGACATTATTCAGCACTGTGTACAGAGTTTTATGTCTACACCTTTAACAGTCAAATTAACTTCCACACCAAACATATCTCTGTGTGTCACCCACCTGGTCTGTGGCTGATTGCATTTAAAATTCAGAAACCTAAATAACCAATGACCTTCTGAACTTCAAACAAAATAAAATCGAACTTATTGTAACCGGTCCTAGAAGTGTTTATGTTTACAGTTTAAATAAAGGTTTTACTGCATGTGTTTGCTTTCTGATGCGGCCCTGGAGCTATCCCAGGTTTCAAACTATGAATTTGGCAACCATATATCAAAACCTTTTTGCAAACTCTGGATTTCTAACCCAATTGATTCAGTTGTTGAAACAATTGTCACTTTTCATTTGGATTGTGTCTTTTGAAACATTTGCTGGAAGCATTAATCTGGTTGTAGAAGAAGGAAAGGAAAATCCCTTCCAGGCTTTTCACTTGCACATAAAACCTGGGAACATGGTGCTGCTTCTCTCATTTGCTCTACTATTTGTTTTGTAAAATCTATGACATCTTTCTGCTTAACTAAAACTCCTGTCATTAGGTTCCCTTACTTCTTAGACATAGTTCATCGTTACACTCCCTCATGTACTTTTCTCAACCTGACTCTAGAGTAGTGATGGTTGAATTTAGTACCAAGGGTATTCTTAACACACTATACTCAGTTCCAGGGTCTCCTCTGCTCTTAGAACTACTGCACTGAAGCAGTATAGGGCCCTTCTCCTATACCCTTATATACCCTTATATACCCTTATTCCTTCTAGTATAGTTTCCTCTAGTTTCTTCCACTTAAGACACACACCTTTGGATCATTTTTAGGACCCTCTTCCTTATTTATTTTCTACTATTTCACTGTCTTACTGGATGCTTTTGTTATTCGCCCTGACTTTTTTAGGAATGACAGAGATGGTGCTTTATTGATCCGTGGAGGGGAATTGGAGGGTTACAGTATCATTGCTTTTATGTGATCATCGCAATCTGCTTTCTTTGACATCCTGAAAGGTACTATTATTATTATTATTATTAATAATATTATTATTATTATTATTATTATTATTATGCCGATGACTTTTTAGAAAGAACATTCGTACTCTTACCCTTTTTTATTTCAAGACATAATGTAAAAAACAATATCAGTGGAGCTATTCACTGTCACTATCAATGAGGAATGATGACCACTTCTTTGACATGCTTTGTATGTACACTACAGTACAATTTGTATGTACAGTACAAGATTAAAGTCGCTTAAAGATCTATCCTTAACCATCGTCTTTGAGTGAGAATACACTTCGAGGAAAGTCATGAAATGATGTTACTGTACTACCAAACCCCAAGCCCTTGCACTGTGTAACCGATACACATACATGCAACTGTAATTCTTGCTTTTATTCATATGAAATTATTCCATTTGCGCGATAATGCTTTTGCTTGGTAGTTTGTGTTACGTTTTTTTAATGCTGTGTTCTGGTTACATTGATTGAATTTGTGGCTAAAGTGGTTGTTGCTACAGCTTGACTGCTGGCATGATTTAAAGTAACTGCTGGTGTGATGAGAATTGACCTGAGAGGGAAAATCATGCAGCTCTTATCATATTAAATTCAAATGCAACACCGGAACTCTGGATAAAAGGTGTGGGCAGCACGGTAACTCCGAAAGCAATGACTGAGTAACTTACTGCGCGGTAGCCACTGCCCATTTGCTTTTACACGGCAAAGTGCCTGGGATGTCGCATGACCTTGGGTTTGTGGGTCCTGCCAGACAGCCATTAAACGCCTGAAAAGGGGATCACTCCTGGACATCTCGGAAGTTCTAGGTGCCTCCATGTGGGCCCTCACCTCCATTAGTGCTTGTCAGCTCAACAATCCATAGGAAGAAAGGCCCCTGTATCTCACTGATGCTGGTACGTTTATGGAATCGAGGCACACCTCCCTATAGGTGTCAAAGAGGCCCGCTGCGAATCAGACAGATGTGATATTTAGTATGTTCGTGATGGTCTGATTGTAGAATAGCCAAATGTACCTGTTGCTATTGGCTAGCGATACGAATCTGGACCTTTGTCCTAAAATGTCAGAGGGTACAATATATAGAGATTAAATTGATTACCTACTGAGGAGCTGAATTTATATATTATGAATGTTCTTTTTAATTGATAAACTTTGTATGTAGCCACTTTTTTATCATCTATATGATATTTAATTATTCCCTTTCATGTGGTTATCTTCTCAAAATGGTACAATTATTTCTAGTGTTCCTGAATGCCTAAAAAAATAACTCAGGGTTTGGTATTTCTTAATAAAATGAGAGTCTATGTAGCATAAAATTTAGCAGGATGGTTCTTCGATAATAATACCTCGGAACAGGAGGTAACCTGTGACCTTACGTGGCATCGTGTTCGATCACAGCGAATGACGGCGATTTGTGAGGATGCATGTATCTTCTAACTAGACATCACAGGAACACATTGCTAATCTGTAACAGAAAGAGACTGCAGTCACTGACTCCCGTTCTCAGTTTAGCTTGTATTTATCTGTGTCTTCCATGGTTGGCTGAAACTGTCAGGATCTTAATGAGAAATTCTCTATGAAACATCTCTTAGGAAATGTAGGTCCACGGGAAATTGATTAATGTGACACCCCTATATTTTTATAAAGCCATTTGCTCCTTCCCTTGTCCCCCCCCCCCCCCCCCCCAATGCTATATTGCTAACCGGCCTGTAGCTGCTTCAGCGTCGCTCCTAAGAGAGCAGCACACAAGCCTTCAGAATCTCGCACTATATAGATGAGAGAGCAGCACACAAGCCTTCAGAATCTCGCACTATATAGATGAGAGAGCAGCACACAAGCCTTCAGAATCTCACACTATATAGATGAGAGAGCAGCACACAAGCCTTCAGAATCTCGCACTATATAGATGAGAGAGCAGCACACAAGCCTTCAGAATCTCGCACTATATAGATGAGAGAGCAGCACACAAGCCTTCAGAATCTCGCACTATATAGATGAGAGAGCAGCACACAAGCCTTCAGAATCTCGCACTATATAGATGAGAGAGCAGCACACAAGCCTTCAGAATCTCGCACTATATAGATGAGAGAGCAGCACACAAGCCTTCAGAATCTCGCACTATATAGATGAGAGAGCAGCACACAAGCCTTCAGAATCTCGCACTATATAGATGAGAGAGCAGCACACAAGCCTTCAGAATCTCGCACTATATAGATGAGAGAGCAGCACACAAGCCTTCAGAATCTCGCACTATATAGATGAGAGAGCAGCACACAAGCCTTCAGAATCTCGCACTATATAGATGAGAGAGCAGCACAGCTTTTCTGCATTGTTTCTATATATTTCCTCTCAAAAATGTACAAGTGTTGAGACTGCTTTGGACAAATGGCAGAATTCTACGCGCAAACCCAAAGTAGTTTATTATCCGTAAAACAGACAAAGCAAAGTGTGAATGGAGAGACAATTAATAGTAACAATAGTTAAAAACAAGCCCCCCCAAGGCAAATCAGTGCGTGCCAAGAACGGCAGGTTTTCTGCCTCCGGCTGAAGTCTTTCCCAGTTTGTGGGTGCTGATGGGATTTGGGCTGCTGACAGGACATTGAGCCCCATCTTCAGACATGTATGACCCAGGTCATGGAAGGAAAATATGACCCGTGGCTCTTGGAATAAAAAGGACGAAAAGGTAAGAGAGTAACTCAAGAATAACACAAAAGCAGAATGAAACTCACAGAGGTACGAAGACCAGAACAAACGAGGCAATGTAACGACCAAAAGGATGTGAAATAGCCAATCAAACAAGCTAACATACTGTACACTTAAGGAACCACAATCTGAAGGATCAGGCAATGACTTTATCATGCCTGGAGTCGGAGCAACCAGATTCAGTTGGAATTTATACAGCCATTTGGATTTAGGAGAAGGAAAACACAGAAAAACTGAGAATTCAGTCTTGGGAAGGTGCTTCAACAAAATGTGGACTCAAACATGAGGGTCTGAGCGCATGTTCTGCTGGGGAGAGGAGAGAAAGAAATACTACTATTTTATATACTACAGATAATCAGGCAGAGGTGACGTTAAAGAGGGGGCTCTTCACCTGACCTCATTCACCCCACCCCAGGCTCCTCCCACTGTCCCATGCTCACATTTTAACTATATTGGGCCCTATTTAAAGTCAGGTGCATGGTGGGCGCTTTGCTATACTGAGGCAGCAGAATGTGATGTAATAGCATTCCACAGTGTTTCTGGCTCTTAAAGGGCCAGCGGGATGACATTCTGATTGATTTATATGTTACAGCCGAAACATTCATTATGAGAGTTAGTGCAACCTTTTTGCACCACGTGTGTGCTTCTTCTGCTGCTAAACAAGCAAAAGCAGGTTGGCCTACAAGAACTTATGCTGTCTGCTTCAGACTCTGCACTTCTGATCATTAAAATGAGGCCCATTAACTTAACAGACTAAATATCTACCAGATGAAACATAGACTCGTGGAGATCGTCAGAATCTTTGCGCTACCATGACCGCAACTCTAGAAAACGTACATTAATTTTAAGTGTAGAGCTGTACTTTAGCGACATTAAATGCTCATTGATATAACTCCGCAAAATGAAGAGGACGTCTTTTATCTAGGTATAGGCGGTGATATTTTTCCACTCGTACACTTTGACACGTCTTTCACGCGGCTTTATAAAAGTGCTCCTGGCAGAATGTCATTAAGCCGCCAATGAATAGATGTGGCTTGTCAACATAGGGATGAAAATATATACATTATGCTGATGCTGTATGTCTTCCAGCATCTGCATACAGACGGACTGAAATGGTCTCTCAGCAGCGGCACAAAACTGCTAGAAATGCAGCAAGTCCTCTGGAAGTATTTTGTGTGTAAGAATTGTTCTTCTTTCTTCGTTCTTTTTATATTTAACTGTAATGCCTGGGAGGGATTTCTGATGTATTTTATCTGGCTTATAGTCAAAGATATTTCCAGTTTAAAAATGCTACCTGGTGTTCTTGCTTTTCTGGCTTGCACCGTAACTATGCCGGTAAATACTGTCATTATTTATTGATATTATAATTATTTATTCATTTTTCCGGATCAAGAAGTGTTGTAAAGAACAATAACCAAACAGTTATACATTTACATTTTTTTTTTTGACTGATACAAAAATATTTCAAAACATATTAGTGGAAAGTGCAAAAATCTTTAAAGTCTGACAAATGCCAAGAGTTTTGTCAGCTTTGAAAACTGTACAAAAATGGATCTTATCACTTGGACTGGTTAAACATTCCAATCAATTAAACACCCCGGGGTTTCACACGGTAGAAATTGAAGTATACTCGGCATTTGTCGTGCAATTGTAAGTAGAGAGAGTTTTCTTGGCATAGCAGTTATAACTTTTAAGTACCCGAGATTGCCATCATCTCCGTGCGTCAATAGCAAAGGCTCTCCCATATTAAGAGTGGCCTTAGAAATGGAAATTTCACTTAATGAATTTCAAATCTGTGTCTTCTGACTATTTTGGGCTGTGACACCTGTGTGCGGCTCCAATGCATTTTTTATGCTGCAGTCATTCAATCTGTGTATAGTGCTGGAATGTGGAAGCGTTTGTTTACACACACATATACATATTATATATATATATACACACACACGCACAAACACACATATATATGCATATTTATATACATATATATGCCTGAGATATGAGATAAAACTTGCCTAGCTAGCACAGGTGACATTTACATTCGACAGACAATAATCCTATAAACAAAAAATAATACAAACGTATAGCTAAAGAAATATGAAGTGCTTCTTTGTATTATCTATACACGATTCAGTTTCCAATATAAGCAATGGTGTTTTTGCAGGTTTTATATTATATATATACACTGTATATCCGAAGGCCTTTGAAGTCTGAGCCTGTAAACATGGGAGACCATTTCCAGGGGGCTGCTTGTTACACCACTCATAACTTTTACTCTAAGTGCCCTTGTCCAGCGAAACAAACACAAGCCCTTGAGCCCACGCTGTCCTGTTCCATTACTTGTGCAAGTCGAGGTAAGACCAAGGTTTTGCAAAACCCAGCTTTAGAAATGGCAGCTTTATACATATATATAAGTCAGGTTTAAAGGCTCATGTGACCCACGTGTGGCTCAGTGGGGAGTCGGGATGCTTAACCTTGCAAAATGAGCTGAATGCGAATATATTCTTGTACACTTGGGAGCACAAACCAGTTAGTAACTCAGTTACTACTCAAGTACAAATGATGCACAAATATAGGAACTCCGTGAAGTACATGAATGATGAATGAACATGGGATCAGTACATGACTAACACTTCTGGCTAATTAATACACTAAGTAAAAGTGAACTTCTACATTACTTCTACCCATGGGTGTCGTTAGTTCCGATCGCTATAGACCCCAGTATTTTAAGTCTAGCCCCGATGCCCATAATCTTCCTTCAAAAATAAAATAGTCACGTCCAGGTAAACTCGACATACCGCCCTGATCTTTTCAATGGCTAGAAACTGCCCTGCTTCTGCCCCTCAACTAAAGTGTTACCACAGGTACAGTATACATACACAGCGCTGCTAACTGGCCCTTTACGCACACTGCTGGCCAGCCTGAATGCAGCGGTCCGAGCAACAGCAATGGGGAGAATGAGTAAGGCATTTGCTGTTTGCGTTACGGTGACTCACTCACCACAAAGTGAAAGTCACAAGGTTGGATCGAACGAAACATGAATCAACTAGAGCCAATTTAACTCATCAAGGGAGAGAAAGACACGCATACGAAAAAAAATCACATAACCAGTTTGGTTATCCGAATGGGAACTGCACTTACTCCCAGTTGTTGCTCCAGAGGACTGGCTATCCCCGTTTTCTCAAAAATGTATGTAGATTTTGATAAAAGTGTCTGCCAAACAAGCAAGGAAATAAGCAAACAAATACATTTAAATATGTTAATTAAGTACAACATCAGGCTGCCGAGACCTAACTGTACAACAGGGGGTGCTACTGTGTAAAGAGGCGGGGGGGGCAATCTTACCCAGCAAGGGCCGTTGGGTATGCGGGTTTTGGCTGCAACTCCCTGCTTAGATTGTTAATTAGAGGACTGATTGGCGGAAGAGTCCTCACACCTGGGTTTGAACCCCCCAACCCTACGGACACACTGGCCCTTTGCAGATAAGATTGCCCACCCCTGCTATATGGTTTATGGCATTTGCTGGATATTGGTTCTGTTATGTATCTGGTGTGCGGCTGAATATCTCGTTCTTGTACACAGAAAAATAATCAGAGCCTCTGTCCTTCCAGAACGCCAACACAGTATGTTACGCCTTTAATATCGTTTTCTTTGTCTGGCCGTTCTCTGGCTTCTTGTTGACACATCGTAAAACTCCGAGCAGCACATAATTAATTTCTACAGTTTTAAAAGTTAGCTCTGGCTTTAAGAAATAAATGTGTCTTGTTGAGAAAGCAATGGACCAAAAATATATTAATGTTTGCTTTCGATTTTACATGGGATACTGTCCATGTGTTTTCCAAATTCTAATATGTCATATGCATAGCTACATACATGCAAATTTTGTGGTAGAGATGAAGTACAGAAATTTTTGATAGTCTAAAATAGATCCAATATACAGTGTGACATATAGTGTTTGACATGGGACTACGCGAATGAAATAGCAGTTTATTACACTTTAGTCTTTGCCGCATTGACTTTCTTGTTTTCCATCTGAAAATTACCATATTAAAAGCTATTCTCCTGTGGCATAAAAATTAACCTTTTAAAGGCCGTCTCAACTAGTTGCCTTCTGTATGTCACCCTTTGTTACTGTGTGCATGAGGGATTGACAGCTGACTGAAACCTTATAGGCATATAGGTAACATATGAACAGAAACATTTTCTGTCGTATCGCTCGACGGCCTTTTACAGCGCTTCATTTGAGAATATCATAAATACTACTTTGGTTTGATATTTGGCAAAATTGGAGCTGTATTATAAATAAACCTTATTCATTAGTTTAACCCATTCAGCTTGTTTGTATATCTACTGGATAAAAATCATCAAGTCATCAAGTACAGATTTGTCCATGTACAACCATACGGGAAAGTGCTCTATTGAGAAACCCCAGCATCCTTTGTGTTGTATGAAATGTTTCATTGATTTGGAGTGCTCTTATTAATGTCTTCCGGTCTGTGTGGGTATTTGCTGCATTCAATTTAATTCCTAGTAATTAGTAGTGACAAATGTAATTGAAATTAATTCTTCGGTATTACTGCAGTATGAAATTTTGCAGTCGGTGCCAGACTGCTCAGTAGGCTGTAACCTAGGGCACCATCTTCTAATGGGGCGCCAACTTAGCAAGCCGAGTTCACGTTGTAACAGACAGGGGGCGCCAACTTAGCAAGCCGAGTTGACGTTGTAACAGACAGGGGGCGCCAACTTAGCAAGCCGAGTTCACGTTGTAACAGACAGGGGGCGCCAACTTAGCAAGCCGAGTTCACGTTGTAACAGACAGGGGGCGCCAACTTAGCAAGCCGAGTTCACGTTGTAACAGACAGGGGGCGCCAACTTAGCAAGCCGAGTTCACGTTGTAACAGACAGGGGGCGCCAACTTAGCAAGCCGAGTTCACGTTGTAACAGACAGGGGGCGCCAACTTAGCAAGCCGAGTTCACGTTGTAACAGACAGGGGGCGCCAACTTAGCAAGCCGAGTTCACGTTGTAACAGACAGGGGGCGCCAACTTAGCAAGCCGAGTTCACGTTGTAACAGACAGGGGGCGCCAACTTAGCAAGCCGAGTTCACGTTGTAACAGACAGGGGGCGCCAACTTAGCAAGCCGAGTTCACGTTGTAACAGACAGGGGGCGCCAACTTAGCAAGCCGAGTTCACGTTGTATCAGACAGGGGGCGCCAACTTAGCAAGCCGAGTTCACGTTGTAACAGACAGGGGGCGCCAACTTAGCAAGCCGAGTTCACGTTGTATCAGACAGGGGGCGCCAACTTAGCAAGCCGAGTTCACGTTGTAACAGACAGGGGGCGCCAACTTAGCAAGCCGAGTTCACGTTGTAACAGACAGGGGGCGCCAACTTAGCAAGCCGAGTTCACGTTGTAACAGACAGGGGGCGCCAACTTAGCAAGCCGAGTTCACGTTGTAACAGACAGGGGGCGCCAGTAGTGAAACTTTCCCAAGGCACCATGCAGACTTCAATCGGCACTGATTGCAATTCACCTTTTTCTTATGGAACGTCATAACATCCATCCATCCATCCATCCATCCATCCATCTCCCAATCCTCTTGTGCCCTCCAGTGCAATGTTTCAGGGGGGTGAAGCCCATCTTAACCAGCATGGGACACAACGCCACAGACTGGATGCCAGTCCATTTCAGGAGACGCATATACACATTCACACTCTATTAGTGATTTAGAGGGATGGATTCTCCTAACTGCCTTCTTGTCATGGGAGGACACCAGAGAGCCTATCGGCAAGCGACACACCAGAAGGAGAACATGAACAGCTGACGCTGAATGCTGGCAGGATTTAAACCCCTAACCTTGCAACTCTGTGTGAGACGACACTGCGACCAACTGAGTCATCGCATCACCCCCAGCCATAATGAATAATCATAACAGCAATGAAACTAGTAACAGTGACAACAATAATCATTGTCATCATCATCATCGTCATCATCTTTGGAGGACACCCAAGGACATCTTAGAATGGAATTGAGGATCAAAGGAAGACCTAAATCATAAAATCAATTAAAGTAAATCTGTAAGAGGAAAGACTGTCCAGTAAACTCGAGGCATGCTAGAAGACGCACAGGTACATGAACGGAGTTTGTTTCACAACCTTTAAGCAGCGATGCCCCCCCCCTGTTGAGGTATTGTGCAGTGGGAATTCCCAGTGTCTGGGAGGTAAATGGGACCAAGGGCACGATTAGCTTTCAATGTAAGCACTTTGTAAATCAGCCAGTGCTTAATTGGCACCCAGTGAAGGGCAGTGAGAGAAGTAGCAGAGTGGTCCTGGGGTGCAGAACAAGTGAGAAGCCTGGCAGAGAACATTCTGGACAAACCGTAATCGCTTTAGTGCATGCAAGTGTTCCAAAGAGCGAGGTGTCCAGTGGATCCAAACGGACCCAAGTCGAGCGTCTCAGTGACAGAGGTTGGGGGTTCGGCAGTGCCTGTCAGTGTCCGGGATCAATTTCAAGCCATAGAGCTAAACCCAGTCATTTGCAGATTCCTGGTTTTGGCAGCGGGAGCAATAGTACAGACATCTATGACATAGCTACAGACAGAAGGAAGTAGCTTAGCCCACAGGACTTCTCTTGCTGAACCCCATAATACTCTACATGCATATTAGCAAATGAGTCATATTAGCAAATGATAAAAAAGGTTAAAGTTCTGTGTATGCATTTTTAATGCGTTTACTGTAAGTCAATGCTAATATGGCTGTTTTATATTATCTTGATGCTAATTCGTCGGCCATTCATTCACCCCAAAACCCCTCACCCCCCCCCCACCCCTTACACACTTCACACTTTCAGCACCATGAAAATAATTGAGAATGTCAAGGGCAAGGCGCATACTGCACTACAGCAGTCACAACGCTTATAACACACAGTGTGCTTAATGACACAGTCAGGGGTATTTTTGGCACATAACATCACTGTGTGTGTGTGGGTGTGTGTGGGGGGGTGTGATGGGAGAGACATTACCATAACATTTTCACTTAATGTTAATAAAACAAAATTATTCCGTGACTACTTAAAGTTTAAGTCAGGTCCACATTTAATTTTATGCTGACGTACATCCTCACATGATAGGCAGTGGCTTAACTTCAGTAAATGTCTTGAAATGTATAGTAGTAGCAGCAGTGGCAGTAAGTATATAATTTTTACCAACAAGCTTTGTGTTATGTAAATATCGCAAATTAGCTTGTTACCTTTATAACCATATGCTCATATTTCCCTTCTGAAAAACAAGAACGTCATTTGTTCTGTAGTGTCAGTTTGTTACATGTCGGCTTAGGAGAGCAGATAACCAGGCTTAATTGTCTGAGAGACCAGGAATCCAACATGAAATCACATTGCCGATATCCGGCTCAAGGTCTGCGAGGAGTGTATTACAGCAGTGAAACTCAAAGGGCTTTTCCATATATTTTTACGCTTCCCCTCAGTGTTCTGCCTGTCCTTCTCCCACCATTGTGCCGTCGTCTTTAGTCCCAGCAGAGTTACTGCCGACGCCTGTTTACCTTGCCACGACTTCATTTTGTTTCCCGCATTCACAGCTGTGAAACAGAGCTCCTTTGTTCGCTGTTCACGCCCGTTGTAATCTTGCATGGCATCATGGGAAACAATCTTCAGTCTTCTGAACTTTGTCATCTGATCAATTAGCTGCACCTGGGATGCGCTTTTTTTAAATTCTAATTCTTAGTTAAAGAGGAGCGTCTACAATTGTGAAAATATGGGGCGACCATATAATTTATTTAAGCACATTTAAAGACGTTTTTCTACTGTGCTTGCGACACCTGCACCAAAACGATTTGATTAAAAAATTAATAAGATATCCAGTAAGTGTTAGTGTTAATAGTGGGGTGTTGCAGACCCCCATCCAATCTTATTATCACCTTGTCAAGGCTTATAAAACACCACACCTGTTTTTTATTAGGTGAGATAAACCGGGACACACCTCCTGTTGAATTTATAAAGAAATGTTAAATTGTTCTTAACTGATTAGACAAGGGGAAGACCACTCCTGGTGATGTTACTCAGAAGTACATCATTAAGCTTAGGAAAATGCTATAGATACATATTGAAGAAAGCTGTCTTAAAAACTATATATACAGTACATACGAGGTCAGAAATAGCTGGAGAAATATTTTGGAGGTTTACTTGTTCGCGTACTGACATTCTCTGTGCACGTTTTATCATTTCACCGTGAAATTGTTTAACTCACATTCATGTTCAAAGTACTTTCCATCTTTAATTATGGCTCAAGCATCCTGGTACCAAGCCTCTCAGAGCAGCTGGAGAGAGGACTGATGTATTGTATCGCTTAGATTCATCACTTTGTTCTGCAGAGGACACACAATTACCTTCTCCACTCATTAGTGATCTGGCCTTTCCTTCAGATCAAACAGCAATTCCAGTGGCCTCATTCTCATTTGTAAATCTCCTGCAGTTTGGTTGCCTGTTCTACTTGAAAAGTTCTGGTCAAAATCAATGCAAATAGCGATTATTATTCCAATCATCCCCAAAGTTTTTTTTTTATTATTATTATTTATTTTTCATTTCAGATGAGGACTAATATCTACACATTATCCATATGGCATGAAAGGCCATACAACCCACTTCTGCACGACTCACCGAACAATCTGATAATTAAATATCTTGGGATTGATGTCAACTCATTCATTAGTTCATTACACAATAAACTTAACCTGCTATGTATTATATTTAGTATTTATTCATTAGCATGCTTAGTCTCCTTATACGAATGTGCTGTTTATCCTGTTTGTGATGTTCTGCTATAATCCTTCACCTACTTGAACAGATATTCTTTGTAAATAAGAAGCAAATATCAATCAATTTACGCGTCTGGTTAAATAAGTGCTAAAACACAAGAAAAACAGCAAAATATGTAAGAGTGGACCAAGCATTGTAAATGATTGCTAGATCTTAAGAAGCTTCATGCAACTTTAATCCAACATTTCATGAGAGAGTACAGCTGTCAGCCAATTTTTGGAGTCATTATATTTTAAGTAGTAATATTGTCGGGGGGGTTTAACAATGGATGGTTTTATGGGGCCTGTCACTTGGGATCCCTTTGGCTTGACCATACACACATACACCTCCCCCCCCCCCCCACACACTCTCTTAAACTCATTTCACAATATGGTTCATTGGGAGGATGGAGACACATTCCTGACTGAGGGATGAAAACCGCCCCACATTTCCCTGCCCTCTGGACTGAATTCAGCCTGAGAATTTCCTTAATAGCTTCCCAACACCATGCGCTGCACCTCATGCGGCGGCTGTAGCCGATGGTCCAGCTATGCCGGGCTGCTCAGCTGCGGTGGAGGACAGCCTGCGTGGCTGCACCTGTCTGTTGGCTCCCAGCAGTTGACCGTGAATATTACCTCAGTTCCTCAGAGGCCGGGGGAAGAGAGGAGGGCAGTGCGGGGCACTCGCTGATGTACACAGAGCGCTTCATTTCTCCGTGCTTGCTTTGTGCCCTAAAGCGTGTTTGTTTCAGCTTTTTCTGTACTATTCTGCGTATCCATGACTCTCGTTTAGCCCGCTTTGCGTAGTTGGCTTTTATGCTGACGGACCTGCATACTTCATGGCTCTTTCGGAGTCTCCCAAGTGGCTGCGATAGATGGTGTTCTTGAACGCAGTCCCGAAGATAAAACGTGATCTGGAACTAAGTTATGCCATCTGCTGCTCGTGACCTGGACTCGTGCACGCTGGCATCGGCCTGTCATGGGGGAGAGTTTAAGTTGGTCCGGGGATGCCCAGCTGATGGATCCATAATCCATTACTGATCTGTCCAATGCCTGAGGAATCCTGATTACTAAAAGCTAGTGCAATGCTTCTAAAATGGTCCAGAGCACTATATTATTAGAGGTGCTTCTTGTAATATACTGTAAGGTGTAATGTGGGTGTTAAAACTCAGAGCACTTCATACCCAGTATGTACAAACGTACTAGAAATGGTCTGGTTCCATGCCAAACATGAAATACAGGGAGATATTAGTGGAAATCCTCCACTGTACATATATACACAAAACTAAACACAAGAGAAATGACAAATATTAAAGAAACAGTGGAAAGACATCTTAAAACAAGTTTCCTTAAGTGTATCTCGTGCAAGCAACTGTTACGGGCAAGGAAAACAGCGTGTTAAGATTAGAGTATATATTTAAATTATTGAGTAAAACAGTATTGATACATCATGAGCTCTTGTATCGTGGATGGGGGAGTGAGATGAAATTCTGATCAGTTACTGATTATTCTAATTATTCTCAATTACTAATTACTAATTATCCTCAGAGGACGACCGCTGTGACTAGCAGGGTGACACGAGTACAGTGCTGCATCGCAGAAGATGCCACACTCGTCTGCATCTGTGTGACAGTCACTGTCCTGCCATCACAGTGACCAATCGGGAGAAATAGCCCACCACCGATATTTGATGCTCGGGTTCAGCGGCCGCTGCGGGCTGCGCCTCGTGCACTTTTGGGGAATCGATGGCAGCACAGAGGTCAGCAAAAGAGCGTGTTTGCCACCTACAGTGTGCTCAGCTCATTGCAGCTTAAATCCTCCTCTCTGGAATGCCGTTACTCTTGGTGTTGTAGTGAGCAATTGCAGAATAACTTCAGCTCACTTTAAGCAACGTGATTTTGTAAATAAAAGGTATGGTTTGTTAAGTATAACACTGACACATGGTACTGCTGTTAATTTTGCTTCTTTTGCTGGCTAATAAGGCATCAGTGTGTCACTGAATGAATCTGTAACCAACAGTACCGATTGTCCCGTCATGCTCTTTTTAAGCATCATTAAAAGGAAATTCTGCCGCAAAGCAACAGTGCCACCCATGGGTTCGTAAGAAAGATACAGAAATCCATAGCAGAGGAAGAGCTGAAGAGTGTCTCAGATACTGGGCTTCTATATAAGAAGGTGTCTTAAAAATGATGGTGTTCAATATTTTGATTCATCGTGATTAAAAGGTAGAAAGGTATTCCGATGGAAATAATTGGCAGACCTTCTTTGTGTTCAGGATTCTTCTCCCAATGCCACTGTTTTTAATAGTTGTTCTGATTGCAATTTAATTAATCGTATAATTAGCGCTTATCACATTAATCCATAGCACTTACGACCTCTCCAAATAAAGCAGGTTCAGTTTCTAAACAGTGTGCAATAGAGGGAGCGCAGACACCGGGGCATTCGATAAGCCGATGTCGTCTTTCGCTGGCAGGCCCTGCTGAGACATTAACAAATTGTCGTTTTTGACCTTGTGGACCTCGCAATGCTGCCAGTGATGACACCTGATGACACATGATAGGAGATGCCTTCAGCCTTGGGATCCCTGGCCCTGGGTGCTACTCTTGCAGATTGGATATCAAGTGAGAAGACAGGGGTCAAGCCCCCCCACCCTGACCCACCCCACCCCGACCTCCAATGGAGTTCCATTCCCCCCTAAGAAACTGATTTATACGCTGATTTATTTCTAGCACAGTAATTAACTCGTACATACATGGACACACAAACATACACACACACACACACACTCAGGTTTGTAATTATGTCTTTGTGGGGACTCTACATTCATTTCTATGGGCAAAACCCTAATCCCAACATGATGACCGTACCCCATACCCAGCCCTAACCTTAACCATAAGTAACCAAGCACAATACGAGACTTGTTTTTATTGCAGTCACAGATCTTAGTGGGAACGTGAAAAAGGGTCCCCGCAATGTCAAGATAGCAGGTTTTTATCACATTGTAATGTAATATAAACATGATCCATGCACAAATATACACACCAAATGATTTTTCATTGACTAAATATTTAAGTATTGTAGTCATATCCTATATATATATATATATATATATATATATATATATATATATATATATATATATATATATATATATATATATATATATATATATATATATATATTATATTGCATTTCTCATGACCTTGACCAGGGGAAATAATTAGAAGATGGAAGGATGGATGGATGGACTGAGTTCATTGTCTAGCTTCAAGTTTTAATATATTGTACGATGTATTTTATGTTAATTTTCTTTTGTATTTTTTTATATATTATTTTGCAAATGTGTCCATTTACTACATGAAACACATTGTCATTGTGCATCTAAAAACAAAACTTGTCTATCCGTAGGCAAAAAAAAAAAAGAATCTTCAGTAAATGAAGAAGGGAATTTATTACAAGTTTTGAATCAATCCCAGATCTGGCTGTTAGCTGCATGCCACCGTCTGCTGTCTTTTTAGCTGTTCGATCTGTGAACAGGCAGGGATCCGTGTCTTTAACTGCCCTCATCACAACACATCTTTCGCAGTATGTGTCCTTAAAATCGATACACACGCACACACAGCAGTGCACTGGCTCCCCCTCTCCGGGTACAGTGCTGCAGCCCACTGCAAGCAGCCTGTAGTACAGGTTCCGGCTTCCGGTAACATTGGGAACGCATAACGTATTCGTTAATATTCTGTAACCATTCATATGACGCATCTCTTGCTTTATCTGCAGTTTCGAGTTTCAGTTTCATTTTTATCTGACAAACGCAGACAAACCACACGCTGCACATGGGCACAGTCAATTTGTTCCTCCACCTTCTCCCTAGACGGTACTTAAAAAGACCTAATAATAAAAGCAAAAGATAAAACGATAACATAAAAATGGCAAATAAAATAACAATGAAATATAAAAGCAATAGTGTAAACAATACAAAAGTATTTACATAAGTGTGCATGTTCCAAATATAGATAACGTGCTTGAAATAGTGTGAGAACAATGTAAAAGTGCATGTAATGTGTAGTTAGTGATGTACAATGATTCACGCCTTGTATTATTCGTGGTATTTAAAACAAGGTTAAATCAATAGCTGTAGAAGTATTCCAGATGCTCGTCTGAGGCTCGTTACGTAAACTCAGGGCGGATCGACCTTAATGAAGGTAAGATCTGGACGTGAGGGTAAGCCAAAGGCGTGCTGTTCACAGAAAGCTCAGCCCGGTAGCAGGGGTCCAAGACTGATTCCCAGAGTGCCCCCTTAGCCATCTGCAGTGTGGGCGCCCAGCGACCGTAAATTGACTCGTGTCCCATTAGGTGGTTTCCACGGATGAGGTCTTCTCCCTGTCACCGCTCTTTGCAGCCTGCCGGGTGCCTGCTCGCCTGTGGGTGGGGCTGGGGGGGCAGGGGGGTGTTTGCCTGCATGCCTGTTACATTGCCTGATGAAGCCTGCAGACCGTGTAGTGGAAAGAAGTGGGTGGTTAAGGAGCGCACACTTCACGGGGGGGGGGCTGGCATGGGTATCGTGTCTTGGTGAAGGGGGGGGATCTGACGTATTAGCTGGCCATTTTATTGAGTTTCACACTAGTTACACAAGTGTGACTGAATGAAATTATTAAATAATAATTGTGTTGAGGGATCATTTGTCTGTTATATGGTACCTTCTATCACGTGCGACGTAATGGATGTAAACAATGGATGTTTATCTGTGCAACTTCAGATCAGGCTGGTATATTAGAAGTAAGTAATTTTATAAAAAATGGTAAAATGATATACAGATATATAGACATACACAGATATATATATATACACACACATACATACATACAAGTATAGAGATTTTTAGTTTTGTTTTGAGAATCTCATCTATACACTCATTTCACTCAAGCTTGGTCGTGTTTTTTTGCTAAGTTAGTGTTGTCAAAGTCAAAGGCAGGATTTCCATCTCGGTGGGAGAATTGAGCTGACTTGGGGACTGTTGCCCATCAATGATCCTCATCCAGCTTAATGGGCCCTGAACGATTTTGTTAAGAATGAGTAAATATCGCACCATTAAGCTATGCAAAGCAGGTAGGAGAGGAAGCAGCCGCTTCTCTTGAAGGTGGTTCTGCAATACGCTGACTCCTAGGGGTTGGACACATATCCAAACCAAGATTAAAAATGCATCAAAACGTCAGGTTATAAAATGTTTACAAATACCAAGGGTGGTGAATGTTTCCTGTCGGGTATGTAAAAGCACATCACAGGTGCTCTTCCCCATAGATACTACGTGTACTGCACACTCAGAAGACCTTAAAAGTGGTTTGCATATGCAATTAATTATGAGCTCTAGCAAAGGTAATGATAAACACCGAAGCAGGCACTGCGGAGCTGACCTCACCTTATGTTTCCTTCAAGGGTATCTGAGCACTCAGACCGGAGAAAAAAAATGAAAGATTGATGGACTTGGTGGAAGCCTGCGCTGCGTCAGAACAGCCGTTTACGTGGCAGCCCAAGATAAGACGTCATGACAAATGCTGCTCGGAATTAGGAAGATTATCTAAAATCAGCCGTCACCTCAAACCCGCGGGTCTGTCACTTTCCAACAAAATCTGTCATTGTTGCTTGAGCAGAAAGTTTTATGTTCAGACTGCTATCCACACTCAGTGCTAGTTAAGCGTTAAGAGTTATTGGGGAAAAAAATGCTTATAAATATGACGTTATATAGTGTCTCATCTATGAAGAGCATCATGATAAAAATTCCAAGATCCAATCTGACTTTTGACAAATGTCTGCTTTATTTTCCTGTATTCATCATGCTCTCCATGAAAACTATACTTAGTCATCTAGAATATAATATTAATTGTTTACACCTAAAGCACAATGCCAAAGAGACAGCATGATACATTATCTTGTCAGTGTTTCTTACTTGGGTTTTAAATCAATGTTGCCCTTATAATGACAGCATTCTGCTGTATTGCCTTCCATGCACTATAATTATCTGCACTTAGTGTGGTTTAAATGCGGAAACACCATCTACATTGAGTCAGTTCTCTGTTTACTGTTCCCGTTATTTGGTTTCAAGGTGCCACCCAAGCTCGAGGGAAAGTGGTTTGAATCACTTACCTATATCGTCGGTCAAAGTTCCATACAGGGCTTAGTGCTTGAGGACAGAATCAATGATTGGACGTTTTTACATCACCCATTCGTCAGCCACTGTCATTTCTGTTATAATTAAATAAATAAAAATCTGGACATATATTTAGCTTGGATAAATCGTACATACTTATTAGACTTACATTTCGTTACGTTAGCTATTGCTACGTTTCACCTAACTTTTTTCCTGAAGAATAAGGCTTCTCTTACCTTTATGCCCGTTTGCTTAGTCGATTCCGAGAAATCCAATGACGCGACTCCATGAAATTTACTTGAACCACGGTCACGAGAATCGGCCTCCAGTAATCAGTGGTGACATTCGTTAATATCTGGCGTTTGTGATTGGGTACCTCAGGCACCGTTTCTGATAGTCTGACAATACACGTCTCAGAGCCTATCAGGATAAATTAGACCATGCGGTGCGACGCCATTGATCAGTCACAAGTGCTTAACGTCATGTCAGTGCGCATCTGTTCAGGTGTAGGAGCCTGGCAGCGTGTCTGTTTGTAACAGAATACTAGTAACGTTAGTGTGTTTTAAGCATGGCACCCAAATTTACGGCTAAACTAAACAGTACTACGTGTCAACAGTACAGTAGGTGCACATAACCTACACTACTATAACAACAACAACAATCATGATACCATTGATTTAATTATAATGGTAATGTGATATCTATTATACAAACATAAGATTCATTAACTTGATGGGGGGAAAAGTATTTAATCATTAAATTAGATTAGTAGCAAAAGTAAGCATAAACATGTATTGGAGGGTTATTTTAAACATATCTAATAGGAAATCTGTCACAATCAGATCCAGTCTGAGAATTTAAGTGTGAAGGCAAATGCTATGAGCTCCTTTGGCATTTTAATCACACACAGTAACATTTACATCAACAAACACTATATACTGCATAATGTCCTTTGAATGTTGCATGTACTATTTAGAAAAGAAATAATATTGATTAATTATCCCTCCATCCATCCATTTTCCATAAGCGATTACCCAGTACAGGGTCACAGAGTGCCTGGAGCCTATCCCAGGAACCACAGGGTACGAGGCAGAGGGAACCCTGGATGGGAAATGATATGAATATATTTAATTCATTTTGCTGTTATGCTTTCTTGAATTTATTATTATCCACTTTGATTTTATCATTCTAAAAAGCACTGAAAAAGAAAAAGAAAGTTTCGTCTTCGGTAGAACTGAAAGGTTTCTTGCCCATATTGCTGTCTGTTAGCAGTTAGGACTGACGGCTACATGTGTAAAGTATGAGATGGTATAATGGGTTTGCCTTTAGAATAATGGCTTTTTTGTGCTAAGGTGAGGAGGTATTATTAATTCATAGATCTATGTGCAGCTTGACCGCACACCTGCATTTTTTAGGTTGTTCCTCAGAATTCTGGAATGAACGCGAGGGCACCAAAGTCCCCAGCCGGTAGCCTCATCCGCCTTCCCTACAGTCAGGATTAATACATCCATTCTCAGAGCATTGAAAATAGTCATAACAACACCTGGCACACAATGCCTATGGTTTTTTTTTTAATCATTTTTACAGTGTGGAACCTCGTCAGCTTCCTGGCAGATGCTAGTCTGTCCGCATGGACCTATTGCTCACAAATCTATGAAGAGGTTTAAGCTCATACGGCACCATAAGTTCATGTCTTGACTGAGTTTAGGATGATGAACATGCTGATTTCGCAAGTGTGAACTGTACGCAACAGATGTCCAGAATTACCTACCACAGTTAGGTGTCTACAGATAAATAGCTTAGGTCGTGGTGACCGGAATAGAGCTGTTCTTCTCACACTTTATTTACGTTCTCAATGCGGAATTGCTGATTGCTGGCAAGTACAGTACACTATGGAACGAGGAGGAATGAATAGAGATAATAGTCAAATACCTATGATAGGTAAAACTTTACTTTGACGGGGCATAAATGATATAGTATTATATTATTACTTATGTATTAGTGAACCACAAACTAAGCCTTAGTTACATACTGATCTCATGTTAATTCATCATTAACGAATCGTGATGAATGTTTTATCCCAAACAGTTACTATATTTGTTACTATGTCTGATAATCCTGTAAACTTTTGAGAACTACTGAAGGAAGTACTAACGAACAAGTAATGAATAACGCAAGTGAAAT
Organism: Brienomyrus brachyistius; assembly: GCF_023856365.1. NCBI lineage: Eukaryota > Metazoa > Chordata > Actinopteri > Osteoglossiformes > Mormyridae > Brienomyrus > Brienomyrus brachyistius. The sequence goes on along the minus strand of NC_064547.1, from coordinate 16,530,752 downwards.
ACCGTTATCATATTTGTGACGCATTTTTGCTCAAGTTGCAACTGAGGAAACTGAGTCCTTCAGTGTTACTAAGTATTTAGTAATTACTTCAGTGTTACTAAGTATTTAGTAATTACTTCAGTGTTACTAAGTATTTGCACTGTTAAGTGTTATCCCAATAATATAACTGACATAAAAAACACTAATGACCTCAAATTACATTTGCAATGGTGTTTACTCTGGGTGTAAATAGCTTATAGCTAGTTTCAAAATCTGTTTATTTCAATGTAATTTATTTTTAAATGGCGCCTTTCAGAACAGAATCACCCCAAAGCACTTTACATGTTCATGTTGTGCTGCTCTACATCATTAGGACAGAAAGTCACACTTTACTTGGGGAGACATGAATAATGCAGCAGGACACGCATATTTAATGCATTAATTAACCAACAACTAAGCGTTAGTTAGTACTGCTCGTTCATCATTAATCAGTCATTACAGTTCGTGTATTCCATTCAGGCACTATATTCGTTAACAGTTAACTAATTAGCTAAGAATGGTAAGACCACTGAATGGACAAAAATGACTGAACTCATTTACTACTCAAGAACAAATCATGAACCGATATAGGATTCCCCATGAAATAAATGAACTACCATGATTGATTAATGATGAATGAACTTGCAATCAGTAATTAAACACTTAGTTACTGGTTAAATGCATTAAGTGAGCGTTTATTACTACATTATTCATGTCCCCTCAAGTAAAAGCGATACCAAACAGACTAATACAAAGAAGGGAAGGGGAAGATTGAGAAGGGTGGCAGAGTGAGGGCTGCTCCCATGATGTCACAGTTCATAAGTCACATCTATGATGTCACCCTCCCCTGGCACTGAACCAGGACTCCAGCTGAGATGGTGCCCACCCATCCAGACATGTGAGAAGGAAGGTAGGGAGCATGGGTGGTCAGAGCATGCATAGACACGTTAAAGGATGTAGTGGATACAGATGGCATGTACAGCAACACCAGCAGCCATAGTTGCAGTGTGTTATGTCTTAAGTTGTGGGTAAGCTAAGCTGAAGTAACAGGTGTTCAGTCAAGATTTAAAGACTGAGACCGATTCAGCACCAGGAACATAGGCTGGTAAACCATTCCACAATAAAGGGGCCCTGTAGCAGAATGCTTTACCGCCAACTGCTGCTTTATTTATATGTGAAATTACAAGGAAACCTGCATTCCGTGATCTGAGTGGATAATGGGGATTGTTCTGTCAGGTAGGCGGGTGCTAGACCTTTAAGTGCCTTATATGTAAGTAGGAGAACTTTGAAGACAGTCCTGAACCTAACAGGAAGCTGATGCAGGGAACTAAGAACAGGGGTTATGTGTTCAAACTTCTTGCTCCTGTTGACAGTTCGAGCTGCTGCGCTTCTGGTGTTTAATGTGCAGTGTGCAGTGTGTGCTCCCAGATAGCAGAGCATTACAATAGTCTAACCTACTGTATACAAAGGCATACAGAGACCAGCTTGTCATGTTATCCCCCACCTCGAGATGTACTCAGGCTTAGAAACGAGAGGTTCTGAACTTCTAATCATCAGCGAACTTTATCATATGCATATGTGAAGGACATTCGGGTTACATTTGAAATGCTTTCTGGAGGAAGTGACCCATTTAAATGTTTAATGCTTCGAGCTGTGCTGACTGTTGATTTCAGAGCATTACTGGGCAGAGGTTTACCTCACTTCGGGCATATGGCTACATCTGCGATTCGCCATCACTGCGTGAGAAAAGGGGAACCGCCTGACATGTTCTTTTGACTGAACCCGACCCGTTAATAACCATTGTTCTGCACTTCAGAGTTTGTCTGAAAGTGCACCTCTTTGAAAGATTAAGGATAAATCTGGTCATTTTGTAATTTTGTAATTCACCCATTCATCCGTCTTCCGCCTCCCTGGTTTTCTAAAGAGCCAGGAGCTGATTCCAGGAAGCACTGGGAACAAGACCGCATGTGCTGTTACATTTTTACTGGATTATAATGGGGAAGTGTGGCTGAGGCTACACTGAATACAGAGCAAAATCGCTACAGTTACCCAATCCCCTACTGTTATGTCATTTGATAAGGGATTTGGTGTGAAAGTAGAATCTCTTATCAAAATCACGGACAAGACAGAACGTTAAAAAAAATTCCCATTAAGCAAAAACCAACTTTTATATCCATGAACTGCAGGAGGTGGTAACGCAGTACATGAGGTAAAGTCTCATGAGGTAAAGAGACCCAACTGGTAGGTTTGAGCCAATTTTCTGAAGAATCACACACATAAGGAGCCATGTGGGTCTTGGCCAGTCCAAGCTCATAGGGTCGCCCCCACAAAGTGATATTGGGCAGTGAAGCTTGCCCTGGAGGTGATGCCCACAGCTGGCTAAGTCAGTATCCCCTCAGAAGATCACCCCAGGCAGCTTCTCATGTCTCCGGCAGGATTGACCGGCTTTGCTCGGTCATCAAAAGTCACAGAGCTCTAAAAATTAATTGCCGAAGTAAAAGCTAAGTTGGCATCTTGTGAGATAAGGGCGTCTGCAGTATTTTAAGAAAATGGTTACCTTGGCGGCTTCATAGACAATTGAAGGCGTCAGTAATAATGAGGAAGGTAGTGCATACACAAACCCATTAACAGAAGAACTGAATTACAGTAACGTTAATGTAAAGGCTCCTAAAGTGTAGAAAGGAAACTGTCAAACTCTACAAAGGATTCAAAACAGAAACACAGCAGGTTTCAAGTAATCTAGGAAGGTTTAACTGCGCCTTTGCTCTCATTAGTTGGGGATAATTGGATTTTTGTGAGGCTCTTGGTACAGTTAATATGTCGTCAAATGAATGCTGCAAATGTTTTTGACGAATCACAGTAACAATGTGTAACTATTATTCTAAATTTGATTAATTGCTTAATAGGCGGCATGCTTTGCATTGTGGGTAATTAAAATACCCTGTTTTGCCCTCCGAAATGAGACAGAATATTTCAAGCGATGTTATTTTTCATCATGATTAAGTGATTAAAGAAATCCAAATTGGAATACAGTTATGGTGGTTTAATAACTGAAGATGTACAAATATTACTGCACATCGCATATTAATGCATTCAAGTTATTTCTAAGGGGACATTTTTTTTATAATTATTAGTCTACATAACAATATATAAATGTTATACTTTTAAAAGTTCATGGAGATGCAGCTGAAACAGACTTATGTAATTATATCGTCTCCTATAAATGTATATATATATGTATTTTTAGTGTCAGCCATCTGTCGTTCCCTTCTTCTATATCCATTCTCTCCATTTCCTCTTATTTTTGAAGTGATACCCCAAGGTATAATCGACATTGACCCAAAGCCCTTTTTTTTAACTGTCAGGCCAAATTATGAATCAGTCCGGAGGCGGGACCCTGCGAGGTGCTGGGCGGTGGACAAGCAAGCGAGTAACGGGCAGCTGGTTGGGGCCTTTCAGCATCTCGCCTTTCTAGCCAAAGTTCAGAGTCCCGGTCAGCTGTAGCTCGCCTCGCTCCGACCAGCCTAGGCCAGATTTATTAACTGCTTGAGTGTTCCAGTCAGGCTTATTATAGTTTCCATTTTTTACAGTTTTTATTTTTTTTAATATATTTCTATTTAGTTATTATATCGTAGTGCCCCGGCATGCCTTGAGAGCGTGTGTATTAACCTCGTGTATGTCACTGTAAATAGCCCCTGTATCGTAGTTATCGCAGTACTTATAGTTAAGACTTGTTTCTCGACTGTGGCGTGAATGTTTGTCTGAGTCTTGTCTGAGTCTGCCAGTCCTCACAATATATTTCATTGTTAAGGACAGACTGAAAGTTGTAGAGTTATTTTATGTGTATGATCTTTAGGGAATTTTACACGAACTCACTGTGCACCTTATGCACTAATGCCCTGCAAATGGGCCAAACACGCTTTAGGGATTATTCATGGCAAAGATGAGCAAATCATTGGTAAGACGTCTTACAGTAGGTACTGTTTGTTTTTATTTTATTTCAGTTAGTTTCAGAAACGATATTTATAGCTTTAGTTTAGTTGTAGTTTTCTTATTTTCCTATTTCATTTTATTTTGGTTTAGTAAAATGTTTTGTCATAGTATCAGTTTACATTCATGTTAAATTAGCTTGGTTTGAATGAATTGCAAAAACACCGATGGTGCAAACTGGGAGGCACGCCAACGCGGGAGCTCCAGCCTGGTGCGGACGCACCACAAGCGTCGCACAAAAGTGATGTCTTCATGTGCGCAGAAGATACTGTAACCTGTCCTTGGTGAAAAGGCTGGACAGGTGGCCAATGAGGCAGCAGGGGTCTCCTTCACTGATGACTACTGACCTTATTCTTTTATTCCTGCTGTGTGTATAAGAAAGATAGAGTAATGTGCTGGATAACAGGACATCACCTAGACTGACGGACGAAGCCGTCTGCAGTTCTACTCAACATTTGGATCTTTTAGTGCCAGTCAAAAGAAATGACCAAGATTAGAAATGATGGCAAGGGTCCGGGCTGCTGCCAGAATGGCCAGATTGTGGATGATGATGAGGGTTTTCTGCAGATGTTCATGTTCCAAGCAGCCATTTTCAGGGAAGCCTGTTCTTCATGTCTTTATCTTGTAAAGTAGGAGGGAAAAGAACAATTTCAAGGATCAACTGACTCTTCTTTTGTGCTTTTAACTTTTTAAATAAAAATATTATTTTGACGCATTGTATCAGTCATTAAGACTCAGAACTGTGAATATTTCAATTTATTTTATTGAATCTATGGTCATCTTACAAGTCTACTTTAATCCTACAATGAGGCTATCCTTACGCCAGATTTCATTAAACAAAATATAAAGATTCTTCTTCTTAACACTAGTAAATACAGTATCTCTGTATTTTAAAGAAGGTCATATTATTATATGGCCTGGACCGGAGTACGGAAGCTAATATCTGTCCATCACAACATGAGGGAGAAATGAGTTCTGGTAAATATTTCACCACTGTACAGTACCAGCTGTGTCTGAATGCTAGGCTGAGAACACCTGCCACAGGCACATCTTTTGAGAAAAAGCTTCCAGTAAAGTGGAGTAAGTTAAATCATGCAGCATAATTCGACAAAATATATGATCAACCGATAGATTTTTATTTTTTTGGGCACCTTGCAAACTGTGCAGTAATATGACTCAGTGTATAACAATAAGGTAAGAATAAGGTCAAGAGTGAGATAAAATGCTACTGCTGCAACTTCATTAGACATCCATCTATCCTATGTCTGTCTCTCACAAGCCCCCGGTAAAGAGTTGCCTTGAGCCTGAATGTATCCCGAGAGGCACAGGGCATTGGGAAAGGAAAAATCCTGGGCTGAATCCAGTGTAGTCCAGGGCTTCTACTCACCTATACAACCGTGCACACAATAGGCGATTTAGAGGTGGCCGTTTTCCTAAAGCTCATGTCGATCGTGGAACCGTGAGGCTCCAGTACGGATCACTGAGCCACCATGCTGTCCCTACTTGTAAGGTATTATGTATCAAAATCCCGAGTGATAGAATGAAGGATTTAACACAAAAACATTGTGCCCTATATGTACCAAAGAGAATCAAATAACAAAAGGAGGAACATTCTAGAACAGAATGTAACGCTTTGGCTTTAAGCAGTGAAGGGTAGGTTTTGAGGGTGGTCTATGAAGCAGTGGAGCCTGAACGTACATTCACTGCTGAGAGGTAATGAGTGTGGCGTGTCATCACATCGCTGAGGTCCTTGCTACTGGAGAGGCAGCCATTAGGTGGGGGTGTGGGGCGCAGCCTTGTGAAGAGCAGCAGGGGAAAATGCAAAGGATGGCATGGGAACGGAGGAGTGTGACAAGTGCTGGTACAGTAGCTACAAGGGGGGAGTGATAGGAATACAGGGGAAGCTGCGATTCGCTCTAACTGCCATGGGCGTTTATTTCACAGACACATCTGCGTAACGACTGAGTCGACAAAAATAATTCCTTGATATCGTCGAACGGTTACAAGACAAAAACGATAAATTTCAAACAGGTTTGGGAATTATGAGCTGGCAAATTTCTCAAGTTATGCACTTGGATTACTAGTCTCAGAGAGTGTCCATGAAAGTACGTCCATATCGATCAGCACTGACACGGGCCTGCAGCCGGATCCCGCAGCCGGATCCCGCAGCCGTGTTTGGCTCAACGTTTCCACGTCTCCCGCCGATTCCCTTGTTTTCGGGAAGCGGCGGCATGATAGCCAGCGGCCTCCTCTCAGGAACTGGCTTTAACGTGTTTCTGCTGTGATCTCGCCACACTGCCGCATTCTTTCGGCCATTAATAGACAGGACAAGTCGCACGGTGGTGTTTTATTTTCCAGGAAACATAAAATAAGCGATTCTTGTATAATGCATTTTTTCACTCCAGTGTGTGAATGCACTTGCAATTATGTTGTTCTGAATTTAAAATTTCTTGTGCAATAAATCGCACATAATAGAGAGAGCCGTGATTGCTAATGTGTAGTACTGGGCTGTCATTATAGTTATTTTTACTTTAAGCCTGTTCAACTGTTGCTACATTTGTGGCAATGACTGTCATTTGCATTTGTTCACTTATCACAGGACAAAAAAAAATCCCTTATAAATGTATTTATATTCTTTCCAAAGCAGGCAATTTATTAGCTTCAATGTACTGTTTACATTTTAAGAACACCGTAATAGATATTGTTTGCCCGCCTTCTTTGTAGTCTATACTGTAGATGTAGGTTGCAGAAATATCGTAAGATTGATATGTTGTATTTCTTGATGTTCTGTAAATTAATATTACAGTCTGATCAAATTTTTATCTAAGACTAAACTGCTTGAATGTAATATTCTGAGAAGGTGGTAAGATTGTCAGTTTATAACTGTCTGCATTTGTTAACTCGGACCTCTGAACTAGTCCACGTTTCAGTGTTCTTAATTAATTTCACAGAATCAGATGTTCGTTGCAGTACATCCTAATAAAAATTGCAAATGTGAAATGTATGGAGAATACGTTATCATTCTGCGGTGCAATGATATTAAAGAACAGGAGGATTTTCCATCTAGTGTAATCAGATTTGACTGGATAGACATTCTTAGACATTCTTAATGAATATTCATTACATACCATTAAATGTTTATTTTGGAGGGAATGCCCTAGCCAGTAAACGCCAAACCTTGGGAGACAAGTTGATTTCAAATGTAAATAAGTCAGAGGGATTCAGTTGATTGCTGTACCAATGTCTCGAACCATTAGCTGTTCACCAGCTGCCATCAGTACTATATGACTTGTAAGGAAGCCTGACAGAGACCTTACAAGACAGATTGTGCTGCCTCTAAAATATCTGGGTGGATGGGGGAGGGCTATGTGGGAAGCTGAATATGACACAAAAATCACCTAACAACAGTACTGCAGGTGGAAACACAGAGTGCTGCAAACATGAGGCGAATATGCAAATTCCACAGACATAGAGCTGTGGACAGGAATCAAGCCCACATCCCTACAGGTGAGAGGCATCCCCCCCTTTTTTTTTTTTTATAAATGTAACACACTGGATGATCAATTCCATGCACATTTTTTGCACCAGCGCTTCTACCTCCAGCTTGAAAGGCTGGGAATAACCAGGGGTGGAAAGTTCAGGAGAAATTGTAAGTCAAGAGTTAATAGATTCGAAGGTGGCTTGGCAGTGGTGGAACCAAACAAAAGGAACATTTTGTTCCAACACCTTGGTAAGGTACATCCGAACGGCAATAATAGTCAGTCACGGTAAGGGAGCAGTGGAGCGCCAATTCTGTGCTAATAACATAAAGGGAATTCATGGCCTGAACTTTGGCATCTTAGGGGCAGACTAAACACTGACTAACAGTTTTCCCCATATAGGTAACAATCCCCTTTCCAAATTCACTTTTTTTCCCCCAAATTAAGCACTCGGGATTGAGTAAACACAATTTTCAACTGGTTCCAACGCTCTTGCCATATGTCCAAGCATACAGCATCATCAAGGTAAGCCTCTTAGAATTTAATTCATATTACACTGTAGTCATTAATCTCGTGCAGTGACCACAGAGATTTCTGAGGCAGGAAGAGTGAGGAGGACATGCCAATATCCTTTGAACAGATTCAATTTGGTGATAAACTGCATGGACTCAGGACCGTCCTCATAAACACCATCTTTGCCGGAGGGAACAAATAGGGCTTTAAACTTTTGAAGCCTATACATGCTGTTGGGTTTAAGGATGAAATGAATAGTGGGTACCAAGGACTACAGAATAGTGAGATCATGATTTTTCCAAATACCCAGTTTCTTGGTTTAGTATGAAATGCTTATGAGGGTTGACCTGACAGAGCTGCTATATAATACGAGTGTGACATCTGTGCTGTAAACATAATAACCAGCTTCTTAATATCAGCCTGAGCCGAAAGATGGATCAGCTTCCCATCAAGGAAACGTACAACGAATGTAGATTGTCAGGCTAAGATCGATATTCTCAAGACACGCCCACAGGTAAAACGGCAGAACTGGAGGACTTAGGGCATTTCTTAGTGACAGACCCGCGCAGATAGGACTTTCACATATTCGCAGGCCAAACAAGGCTTTGTGTTTTTTATCTGGGATCATCTTGCATGCTGGAAGTTTGAGTTTATCTGCATGTCATGCCAAAGGCTTTGTCACAATGAAAACATTGTACCCTCAGCAATATCATGTCCGAAAATTAAACAGACATCAGTAGAAGGTAGTTCTGAATGAAGTCCATCTTTCACAAACCCAGGAAAATGACCAGTTTGTTAAAACACGATGTAAAGGAACATGCACTAAATGCAGCTCAATCCCTGCACTAATACACAACTGCCACGGTATGATTGATTAAAATCAATGACTTTAAGAGAGA